>NC_053392.1:92850156-93573864 GCF_905171765.1 Bufo bufo
GGTGTGTGGCTCACTGGATGAGCAGGTGGAAGAAGAGGAGGAGGAAGCTGAGTAGGAGGAGGAGGAGACAGGAGGCAAAGAATGTTGCCCTGCGATCCTTGGCGGCGGAAGGACGTGCGCCAAACAGCTCTCCGCCTGGGGCCCAGCCGCCACTACATTTACCCAGTGTGCAGTTAGGGAGATATAGCGTCCCTAGCCGTGCTTACTGGTCCACGTATCTGTGGTTAGGTGGACCTTGCCACAGATGGCGTTGCGCAGTGCACACTTGATTTTATCGGACACTTGTTTGTGCAGGGAAGGCACGGCTCTCTTGGAGAAGTAGTGGCGGCTGGGAACAACATACTGTGGGACAGCAAGTGACATGAGCTGTTTGAAGCTGTGTGTGTCCACCAGCCTAAATGACAGCATTTCATAGGCCAGTAGTTTAGAAATGCTGGCATTCAGGGCCAGGGATCGAGGGTGGCTAGGTGGGAATTTACGCTTTCTCTCAAATGTTTGTGAGATGGAGAGCTGAACACTGCCGTGTGACATGGTTGAGATGCTTGGTGACGCAGGTGGTGGTGTTGGTGGTACATCCCATGTTTGCTGGGCGGCAGGTGCCAACATTCCTCCAGAGGCAGAGGAAGAGGCCGAGGCGGCGGCAGCAGCAGCAGAAGAGGCCGAGGCGGCGGCAGCAGCAGAAGAGGCCGAGGCGGCAGCAGCAGAAGAGGCAGCAGGGGGAGCCTGAGTGACTTCCTTGTTTTTAAGGTGTTTACTCCACTGCAGTTGATGCTTTGCATGCAGGTGCCTGGTCATGCAGGTTGTGCTAAGGTTCAGAACGTTAATGCCTCGCTTCAGGCTCTGATGGCACAGCGTGCAAACCACTCAGGTCTTGTCGTGTTTGAAGAAGTGCCATGCCAGGGAACTCCTTGAAGCTGCCTTTGGGGTGCTCGGTCCCAGATGGCGGCGGTCAGTAGCAGGCGGAGTCTCTTGGCGGCGGGTGTTCTGATTTTGCCCACTGCTCCCTCTTTTGCTACGCTGTTGGCTCGGTCTCACCACTGCCTCTTCCTCCGAACTCTGAAAGTCAGTGGCACGACCTTCATTCCATGTGGGGTCTAGGACCTCATCGTCCCCTGCATTGTCTTCCACCCAGTCTTGACCCCTGACCTCCTGTTCAGTCTGCACACTGCAGAAAGACGCAGCAGTTGTCACCTGTGTTTCGTCATCATCAGAGACGTGCTGAGGTGGTATTCCCATGTCCTCATCATCAGGAAACATAAGTGGTTGTGCGTTAGTGCATTCTATCTCTTCCACCCCTGGTGAAGGGCTAGGTGGATGCCCTTGGGAAACCCTGGCAGCAGAGTCTTCAAACAGCATAAGAGACTGCTGCATAACTTGAGGCTCAGACAGTTTCCCTGATATGCATGGGGGTGATGTGACAGACTGATGGGCTTGGTTTTCATGCGCCATCTGTTCGCTTTCTGCAGAAGACTGGGTGGGAGATAATGTGAACGTGCTGGATGCACTGTCGGCCACCCAATTGACTAATGCCTATACCTGCTCAGGCCTTACCATCCTTAGAACGGCATTGGGCCCCACCAAATATCCCTGTAAATTCTGGCGGCTACTGGGACCTGAAGTAGTTGGTACACTAGGACGTGTGGCTGTGGCAGAACGGCCACGTCCTCTCCCAGCACCAGAGGGTCCACTAACACCACCACGACCATGTCCATGTCCACGTCCGCGTCCCTTATTAGATGTTTTCCTCATTGTTCCCATTCACCACAATTTTGAGAATGGCAAATTTGGGAATAGTTTTTCAACCCAGAACAAAAAGTGTGCTTTTACGGTCACTACAAATAACTTGACCAGCTAAAACAGTACAGATTTGGTTGAATAGAGATGTGAGGCCTGTTTTTTTTGGCGCTGTGTGACAGGTATAGGTTTAATCACAGAATCAGACTTCTATCTGCACGCTAGCGTGTGTCTTAGGTTTTTCTGAATGACACTATCAGTACCTTCAATGTAAGATATCCTTTTTGGGATAGATTTCAAGTAGGCCTCAAATACCAGAAACTAGTTATTTTGAGAATGGCAAATTTGGGAATAGTTTTTCAATCCAGAAAATAAAAAGTGCTTTTACGGTCACTACAAATAACTTGACCAGCTAAAACAGTACAGATTTGGTTGAATAGAGATGTGAGGCCTGTTTTTTTTGGCGCTGTGTGACAGGTATAGGTTTAATCACAGAATCAGACTTCTATCTGCACGCTAGCGTGTGTCTTAGGTTTTTCTGAATGACACTATCAGTACCTTCAATGTAAGATATCCTTTTTGGGATAGATTTCAAGTAGGCCTCAAATACCAGAAACTAGTTATTTTGAGAATGGCAAATTTGGGAATAGTTTTTCAATCCAGAAAATAAAGAATGCTTTTACGGTCACTACAAATAACTTGACCAGCTAAAACAGTACAGATTTGGTTGAATAGAGATGTGAGGCCTGGTTTTTTTTGGCGCTGTGTGACAGGTATAGATTTAATCACAGAATCAGACTTCTATCTGCACGCTAGCATGTGTCTTAGGTTTTTCTGAATGACACATTCAGTACCTTCAATGTAAGATATCCTTTTTGGGATAGATTTCAAGTAGGCCTCAAATACCAGAAACTAGTTATTTTGAGAATGGCAAATTTGGGAATAGTTTTTCAATCCAGAAAATAAAAAGTGCTTTTACGGTCACTACAAATAACTTGACCAGCTAAAACAGTACAGATTTGGTTGAATAGAGATGTGAGGCCTTTTTTTTTTGCGCTGTGTGACAGGTATAGGTTTAATCACAGAATCAGACTTCTATCTGCACGCTAGCGTGTGTCTTAGGTTTTTCTGAATGACACTATCAGCATCTTCAATGTAAGATATCCTTTTTGGGATAGATTTCAAGTAGGCCTCATATACCAGAAACTAGTTATTTTGAGAATGGCAAATTTGGGAATAGTTTTTCAACCCAGAACAAAAAGTGTGCTTTTACGTTCACTACAAATAACTTGACCAGCTAAAACAGTACAGATTTGGTTGAATAGAAATGTCAGGTCTATTTTTTAGGCGCTGGGTGACAGGCTCAACTTGCCCCTGATGTAGTATATGGCCAAAAAATAACCACACTGTTGATGGTTAAATGCACTTGGGTGACACAGGCTCAGCCTGCACCAGATGTAGTATAGGGCCAAAAAATAATCAGACTGTTGATGGTTAAATGCACTTCGGTGACACAGGCTCAGCCTGCAGCTGATGTAGTATATGGCCAAAAAATAACCAGACTGTTGATGGTTAAATGCACTTCGGTGACACAGGCTCAGCCTGCAGCTGATGTAGGATATAGCACAAAATAACCACAATATTGATGGTTAAATACACTTGGTGATAGCTCGTGCTGGCGCACCACAAGTCACAAAATGGCCGCCGATCACCCCAGAAAAAAAGTGATCTAAAAACGCTCTGGGCAGCCTAAAAAAAAAAGCAAGTCAATATTAGCACTTCAATGATCCACAGCTGCAGATCGATCACAGAATGAAGTCTTTTGGAGGAGTTAATCTGCCTAATCTCGCCCTAACGTCGCAGCTGCAACCTCTCCCTATGCTTGAATCAGCAGAGTGACGTGCAGCGCTACGTGACCCAAGCTTATATAGAGGCTGGGTCACATGCTGCACTGGCCAATCACAGCCATGCCAATATTAGGCAAGGCTGTGATGGCCTCTTGGGGCAAGTAGTATGACACTTGTTGATTGGCTGCTTTGCAGCCTTTCAAAAAGCGCCAAGAAAGCGCCGAACACCGAACCCGAACACGGACTTTTACGAAAATGTTCGGGTTCAGGTCCGTGTCACGGACACCCCAAAATTCGGTACGAACCCGAACTATACAGTTCGGGTTCGCTCATCCCTAATCATGAGGTATTTTTATAGAGCAGGTTTTTACGGATGTGACAATATCAAATATGACTACTTTTTGGGGTTGTTTGTTTCAGTTTTACATAATAAAGCATTTTTAAAAAAAATGATTTTTTTTGTGTCTCCATATTCTGAAAGCCATAGTTTTTTTTTTTTTTGAGGCGACTGTCTTATGTAGGATTTCAATTTTTTTAGTATGAGATGACAGTTTGATTGGTACAATTTTGGGGTGCATATGACTTTTTGATCGCTTGCTATTACACTTTTTGTGAAGAGAGGTGACAAAATGGCTTTTTTACACCATTTTTTTTATTTTTTTTTAGGGTGTTCACCTGAGGGGTTAAATCATGTGATATTTTTATAGAGAAGGTTGTTATGGATGTGGCGATACCTAATATGTATACTTATTTTAATTTCATTAAGTTTTATACACTAATATCATTTTTGAAAAAGAAAAATCATGTTTTAGTGTCACCATAGTCTGAGAGACATAGTTTTTTCAGTTTTTGGGCGATTCTCTTAGGTAGGGTATCATTTTTGCGGGATGTGATTATGGTTTGATTGGTACAATTTTGGGGTGCATATGACTTTTTGATCGCTTGCTATTACACTTTTTGTGATGTAAGGTGACCAAAAAATGGCTTTTTTTAAACCGTTTTTTTTTTACGGTGTTTACCTGAGGGGTTAGGTCATGTGGTATTTTTATAGAGAAGGTTGTTACGGATGCGGCGATACCTAATATGTATACCTTTTTTAAAAAATTTTTTTACATTTAGCACAGTAAAAGCATTTTTGAAACAAGAAAAAATTATGTTTTAGTGTCTCCAAAATCTGAGAGCCATATTTTTTTTTATTATTTGGGAGATTGTCCTATGTAGGGGCTTATTTTTTGCGGGATGAGGTGACGGTTAGATTGGAACTATTTTTGGGGGCATATGCCTTTTTATCGCTTGGTGTTGCACTTTTAGTGATGTAAGGTGACAAAAATGGCTTTTTATTTTTTATGGTGTCTATAGAACGGGGTGGATCATGTGATATCTTTTTTTTAGAGTCATTCGTTACAGAAGTGACGATGCCTAATATGTGTGTTTTTTCTCTCTTTTTTTTTCTTTTAAAATCAGGGGAAAGGGGCGTTTTGACTTTTTTTTTTAAACTTTATTTCTGTCCTACTCTGGGACTTTACTTTTGGGGGTCTGATCCCCTCTGCAATGCATTACAATACATCTGTATTGTAATGCATTGCCTGTTAGTGTATTACACAGAGTAATACACTAACAGATTGCCTAGGAGACCTAGCCTGAGGCTGGATCTCCTGGGCACCCATAGAAGGCAGGTCCCGATGCTGTGCAAGGCATTGGGTAGCCTCTGCACGGCATCGGGCTGCCTTCTGACACATTGAGTCCCCTCCACAGCAGCACGGAGACTCGATGCGCTCATTCACACGACACAAACCACTTCTATGTCGCGGTCGCGGTTTGATCACTTGGTGTTGCACTTTATGTGATGTTAGGTGACAAAAATGGCTTTTTTGGAACTTTTATTTTTATTTTTTTACGGTGTTCACCTGAGGGGATAGGTCATGTGATATTTTTATAGAGCAGGTTGTTACGTATGCGATGTTACCTAATATGTATACTTTTTTAAATTTATTTAATTGAAACACAACAATAGCATTTTTTAAACAAAAAAAAGGATGTTTTAATGTCTCCATGTTCTGAGAGCTATATTTTTTTTAATTTTTTGAATGATTTTTTGATGTAGGGGCTAATTTTTTGCAGGATGAGGTGACAGTTTTATTGGTACCTTTTGTGGGACATATGCCTTTTTGATCTCTTGGTGTTGCACTTTTTGTGATGTAAGGTGACAAGAATAGCTTTTTTTTAAGCAGTTTTTCTTTTAATGGTGTTTATCGGGCTGGGTGGATCATGTGATATATTTATAGAGCTGACCGTCACGAAATATGTCTATTTTATTTTATTTTTTACACTTTGCATTTCCCATAAGGTCATACATGACCTCTGGGGGACATTTAACTTCACTTTTTTTTTTTCACTATTGATTTCTCCTGTAACAGGGGCTGACATACAGAATACTGCACTGTACAGCCTCAGTGCAGGGCTGATCGAGGTCTGTGGAATACTCGACAGCTCCTGCACTCTTCCGGCTCCGGCGGTCACATGACCAGAGGGGCCGGGACAGGAAACGCATAGCGCTTCCTGATTTGTATACACAGCGCTCGTTGAGCGATCTAGAAGGCAGGGACACCTGGGAACTGTCCCTGCCTTCTCTCTGGGGTGCCCTGCTGTCACTGACACCGGGCCCCCCGCTTGGCAGCTGCACGATTAGCGTGCAGCTGCCATCTCTGAATGGACATTCAGAAACGTCCATTCAGAGATAGAGATCCACCTCCCAGACGTTTATAGTCAACGAGCAGATGGGAGGTGGTTAATTTAGCTGCATACAGGTGAAACTCTGAAAATTAGAATATCGTGCAAAGTTCATTTATTTCAGTAATGCAACTTAAAAGGTGAAACTAATATATGAGATAGACTCATTACATGCAAAGCAAGATATTTAAAGCCTTTATTTGTTATAATTTGGATGATTATGGCATACAGCTTATGAAACCCTAAAGTCTCAATTTTGAGGTACCCTTTGCTCAGGGGGTAATTAATTAGCTGACTAGAGTGTGACACTTTGAGCCTAGAATATTGAACCTTTTCACAAAATTCTAATTTTAGGCTGCATTAATGCAATTCCTTTTAATTTTCATTACTGAAATAAATGGACTTTTGCACGATATTCAAATTTTTGGAGTTTCACCTGTATATACGTGATTACTGCAGCAAAACCCATGGTGTGGCAGCAATCTACCAGTGTGTCGGTGAATTGGTAGAGAGAGACGCGGCACTCACCAGTGGTCTTTACTCGTTGCGTTTATTGCAGGTAGAGCGGCATGCTGCGCAGGCAGGGGAGCGGGATGGCCACAATGTGCGTCGGCGGTGACGGCCGTTTCGCGCAAGGATAGCGCTTCT
Organism: Bufo bufo; assembly: GCF_905171765.1. Lineage (NCBI taxonomy): Eukaryota > Metazoa > Chordata > Amphibia > Anura > Bufonidae > Bufo > Bufo bufo. The sequence goes on from NC_053392.1 coordinate 92,857,116, forward strand.
TCAGGCCGGATATATCTACCAGTGTGTATTGATGTAAACTTAGAGTCAAGCCTCAATTGTCAGTTTCCACATGTTCACAATTAAAAAATTTTTTGGGGGGGGGGGGGGGGTTCAATTATATTAAACTGTATATACACGTGATTTCTGAAGCAATACCCCATGTGTGGCAGCAATCTACCTGTGTGTATTAAGGTGAAATGTAGCTTCAAGCCTCAATTGTCCATTTACATACACTCACCTAAAGAATTATTAGGAACACCTGTTCTATTTCTCATTAATGCAATTATCTAGTCAACCAATCACATGGCAGTTGCTTCAATGCATTTAGGGGTGTGGTCCTGGTCAAGACAATCTCCTGAACTTCAAACTGAATGTCAGAATGGGAAATAAAGGTGATTTAAGCAATTTTGAGCGTGGCATGGTTGTTGGTGCCAGACAGGCCGGTCTGAGTATTTCACAATCTGCTCAGTTACTGGGATTTTCACGCACAACCATTTCTAGGGTTTACAAAGAATGGTGTGAAAAGGGAAAAACATCCAGTATGCGGCAGTCCTGTGGGTGAAAATGCCTTGTGGATGCTAGAGGTCAGAGGAGAATGGGCCGACTGATTCAAGCTGATAGAAGAACAACGTTGACTGAAATAACCACTCGTTACAACCGAGGTATGCAGCAAAGCATTTGTGAAGCCACAACACGCACAACCTTGAGGCTGATGGGCTACAACAGCAGAAGACCCTACCGGGTACCACTCATCTCCACTACAAATAGGAAAAAGAGGCTACAATTTGCACGAGCTCACCAAAATTGGACTGTTGAAGACTGGAAAAATGTTGCCTGGTCTGATGAGTCTCGATTTCTGTTGAGACATTCAAATGGTAGAGTCCAAATTTGGCGTAAACAGAATGAGAACATGTATCCATCATGCCTTGTTACCACTGTGCAGGCTGGTGGTGGTGGTGTAATGGTGTGGGGGATGTTTTCTGGGCACACTTTAGACCCCTTAGTGCCAATTGGGCATCGTTTAAATGCCACAGGCTACCTGAGCATTGTTTCTGACCATGTCCATCCCTTCATGACCACCATGTACCCATCCTCTGATGGCTACTTCCAGCAGGATAATGCACCATGTCACAAAGTTCGAATCATTTCAAATTGGTTTCTTGAACATGACAATGAGTTCACTGTACTAAAATGGCCCTCACAGTCACCAGATCTCAACCCAATAGAGCATCTTTGGGATGTGGTGGAACGGGAGCTTCGTGCCCTGGATGTGCATCCCTCAAATCTCCATCAACTGCAAGATGCTATCCTATCAATATGGGCCAACATTTCTAAAGAATGCTATCAGCACCTTGTGGAATCAATGGCACGTAGAATTAAGGCAGTTCTGAAGGCAAAAGGGGGTCCAACACCGTATTAGTATGGTGTTCCTAATAATTCTTTAGGTGAGTGTATATACAGTTTCCATATGGTTGCAATACATTTTGTTTAGGGGGGGGTTCAATTTAATTAAGCTGCATATATATGTGATTACTGCAGCAATACCCCTGGTGTGGCAGCAATTTACCAGTGTGTATTAAGGTGAAATTTTGCGTCAAGCCTCAATCGTCCATTTACTTTTTTCCACATGGTTGAAATTTTCATTTTTTGGGGGATTATTAAACTTAAATAAACCATATATGATGATCACGCTTCAGAAGCTTTGCAATTTTAAGAGTGCTGCATCCCTCTGCAAGATATCTCACTATTTTTGACTTTTCTGAGCCTGTCAAGTCCTTCTTTTGACCCATTTTGCCAAAGGAAAGGAAGTTGCCTAATAATTATGCACACCTAATATAGGGTGTTGATGTCATTAGACCACACCCCTTCTCATTACAGAGATGCACATCACCTAATATGCTTAATTGGTAGTAGGCTTTCGAGCCTATACAGCTTGGAGTAAGACAACATGCATAAAGAGGATGATGTGGTCAAAATACTCATTTGCCTAATAATTCTGCACGCAGTGTAGAAAGCATAGCAGGGGCACGTAATGCCAGATAAAGTGATCCGTGTCTCTCCAGAATCTCGTGACAAATTGGAAACCTCTATCTGAGACAATGAAATCTAGGAATGTTGTTCATGAATAAAGTAGCCAATTCTTTTGTATTTATATGGCCACTTATATGCTTGCTTCATTACGCAGTGACAGGCATATTGTTGACATCAAGCAGTCTGATAATTACTAGATAGCCATGGTTTTAGGCCCTTGATACCAAGGCCAAATGGGGAATGTTTTCCTCTGGCAGAAAGGGAGGACAAATTATGTTACTACCAGGAAACACTGTGTACGCAGCTTGCTGCAGCTTACGTGGAGCAGATGCCTGCTGCCAGCGTGTCTGAAAGGGAGGCCCCTCTCTGCCACCCCGCAGCATCACCCCCCTATTGCCTCCACTAGCAACAGAAGCCGCAGAAGCAGCAGAAGCAGCAGAAGCAGCAGCAACAGCTTGATGGAACAGTTTTTCCACATGCTGGACCAGGCTGAGACCAGTCAGCAAGCCGACAGCTCCCACCTCAACACCCAGGTTCAGGCATACCTAAACTATGGCCAGTCTCATTTGCATACCCTGGTTCCTGACCCCATGGATTTCTGGGTAGTCAGACCTCCTGCCAGGAGTCAGAACCCAACCGATCAGATATTTATGATCTATGCTGAAGCTGCACAACCTCTTTAAAGGTGTTATCCAATTTCTCAAACAGCCCTCCCACGTGCCGGGCCCCTCACAGGTAATATAGTTACCCCGCTCCTCGCTCCCTGCGCCGCTCCTAGTCCCCGCACCCCCGCTGCTGCTTCTCCCTGTACACAGATGAAAACATCCGGGGGCGGGTGAGCAGCCAATGGTAGGCAGGGACGAAAATGAGCCTTCCTTGCATCGCGGGTGATGCTAGGAAGGCTCGTCCCTGTCCCCGCCTGCCATTGGCTGCCCCCCCGACACCGGATCTTTTTATCTCTGTACAGGGAGAAGCAGCAGCGACGGTGCGGGGACCAGGAGCGGTGCAGGGAGCGGGGTATGTTGAGGCTGTTTGAGGAATTGGATGACCCCTTTAACAGCAGTACTGCAGTTACCTGCTTTGTCTACAACACCAACTTATGAAACATTGTGCATTGGTGCAAATCAGATTCCTTCATAACCGACTTTTCCCTTCATAATAAATCTTCCCCAAACTACTTCATGCTTTATAGATGTCTCTTGGCTTTATTGGCATTAATATATTGATGACGCTGTGAAATATCTACCTATTATGAACGGTCCATTACAGGTGATTGTACAGCTGACACCTTGAACAAGGTATAGACGTATACATGTTTGAAAGAGGCTTGTGCCATAGCCGAAACGTGTTGCAAGTTTGATGCAATATGACATATACTATGAAGATTTCACAAGATAAAGCGAGTGCCGGTCTTCACTTGCTGTTCTTACATGGGACGTCTTGCCTAGACATAAGCACCACGCGATTTGTTCCGGAGTACCAATTAAAACATTACACATGTCGAACAAGGAATATCCAGTTCTTTACAGATATGAATAAAATCGCGGGTCGTGGGTTAATGCCTGACCAGTGATTTTATAATTGCAGACGTTAATGTAAAATTAGGAGGGAGTGATATTCTGTAAGATCAGCAAATCCAATTTCTTCCACGGGAGTGTATGGCGTTTGCTTTCCTGGAAACTCATATGATTTGGAGCAGGTACTTGCCAGGAATAGAGGAATCATATTTTTGTAGAACATATCCTGTTAATTCAGTACAAATCCTGCTAATGGTCGTAATCCCAGTATTTAATTGTATAATATGACAGCTGATTATTCGGTAGCTCTGGATTTATTTTATTTTGCTCCTTGTTAATTGAGTTCAAAATGTCTGAATAATTTAGTGATAGGGAAAGACATTGAAGTGATCACAGAGGCACAATAAAATAAGACAGTACTGGACTCTTAAAGGGGAGTTTGTCTTGGATCCACGATGCAAATAGCATAATGAACCAAGCAGACAAATTGATTAGTCAGTTGTTTCTACTGTGAGACAGTGACAGATGTCACACAGGTTAGAGGCAAGGAAGGGGTGGATAGTGTGATCCAGACCCCTATTTCCCCACAGGTGAAACTAGCTGGAGGTACTCAGGCTGGCATAAAGCACCTCCCGGGGTGTCAGTAAGGGGAAAGTGTGTTACCCGTGGACAGACCTGGATGCTCTGTGAATGTGGTCTCAGCTGGGCAAGGCTGAGGGACCACGAAGCTAGGAGATAGCCTGGACTGACTTTGTTACAGCCTGGAAGTGAGCTGGACTACTGGCTAATAAAGCTGCACCTGAAACAGTGTGTGAACTGTGAGGTATACTTTAGGTAAGTCAGGTTATTACAGTTGCAAGAAAAAGTATGTGAACCCTTTGGAACGATATGCATTTCTGCACTAATTAGTCATAAAATGTGATCTGATCTTCATCTAAGTCAACACAATAGACAAGCACAGTCTGCTTAAACTAATAACACACAAATAATTAAATGTTACCATGTTTTTATTGAACACACCATGTAAACATTCACAGTGCAGTTGGAAAAAGTATGTGAACCCTTAGACTAATGACATCTCCAAGAGATAATTGGAGTGAGGTGTCAGCCAACTGGAGTCCAGTCAATGAGATGAGATTGGAGGTGTTGGTTACAGCTGCCCTGTCCTATAAAAAAAAAAAAACACACTAGTTCTGGGTTTGCTTTTCGCAAAAAGCATTGCCTGATGTGAATGATGCCTCGCGCAAAAGAGCTCTCAGAAGACCTACAATTAAGAATTGTTGACTTGCATAAAGCTGGAAAGGGTTATAAAAGCATCTCCAAAAGCCTTGCTGTTCATCAGTCCACGGTAAGACAAATTGTCTATAAATGGAGAATGTTCAGCACTGCTGCTACTCTCCCTAGGAGTGACCGTCCTGTAAAGATGACTGCAAGAGCACAGCGCAGACTGATCAATGAGGTGAAGAATAACCCTAGAGTGTTAGCTAAAGACTTACAAAAGTCTCTGGCATATGCTAACATCCCTGTTAGCGAATCTATGATACGTAAAAACACTAAACATGTGGATTTCATGGGAGGATACCACTGCTGCCCAAAAAAAGGATTGCTGCACGTTTACAGTTTGCACAAGAGCACCTGGATGTTCCACAGCAGTACTGGCAAAATATTCTGTGGACAGATGAAACCAAAGTTGAGTTGTTTGGAAGAAACACACAACACTATGTGTGGAGAAAGAGGCACAGCACACCAACATCAAAACCTCATCCCAACTGTGAAGTATGGTGGTGGGGGCATCATGGTTTGGGGCTGCTTTGCTGCGTCAGGGCCTGGACGGATTGCTATCATCGAAGGAAAAATTAATTCCCAAGTTTATCAAGGCATTTTGCAGGAGAACTTAAGGCCATCTGTCCACCGGCTGAAGCTCAACAGAAGATGGGTGTTGCAACAGGACAACGACCCAAAGCATAGAAGTAAATCAACAACAGAATGGCTTAAACAGAAGAAAATATGCCTTCTGGAGAGGCCCAGTCAGAGTCCTGACTTCATCCCGATTGAGAAGCTGTGACCTCAAGAAATCGAGACACCAGACATCAGACATCCCAAGAATATTGCTGAACTGAAACAGTTCTGTAAAGAGGAATGGTCAGGAATAACTTCTGACCGTTGTGCACGTCTGATCTGCAACTACAGAAAACGTTTAGTTGAAGTTATTGCTGCCAAAGGAGGTTTAACCAGTTATAAAATCCAAGGGTTCACATACTTTTTCAACCTGCACTGTGAATGTTTACATGGTGTGTTCAATAAAAACATGGTAACATTTAATTATTTGTGTGTTATTACTTTAAGCAGACTGTGATTGTCTATTGTTGTGACTTAGATAAAGATCAGATCACATTTTATGACCAATTTGTGCAGAAATCCATATCATTCCAAAGGGTTCACATACTTTTTCTTGCAACTGTATATGTTTAGTTAGAGCCCAGCAGGTGCTTGTTTTGTATTATGCTTTGTTTTTGCTGAGGTGCCAAATAAAAGCAATGTTTGGACCTTAAAACTTGGTGTCCGTGAAGACGTGTGTGGTTGCAACCAACTAAAGAGTTAACCCCCCACAATTGTTGTCGGATGCAGGCAAGCGTCCCTGAAAGGAGACAACTGTTTGCTAGGGGCAACGGCAAGAGCAGGTGCTGCTGAATTTTGCTGTGTTGCAAAGGAAATTGCTGTGTGGATTTAAAGGGCCAGCAGCCCTGGGAAAGAAACTGTAATGTCTGTGATGCAAAAGAGACTGTGAATGCTGAAATTGTCTCAGCATGTCTGAGCTGAGAGTGAGACACTTGGAGGCCGGGTCTCTGTTTTAAAGTGGACTTGTTGCTGAAAATTTTTCTGGTGCCTGGGCTGTCTGTTGCTATGGGGTGTATGGAGGATCTCACCGAGCAGCTGAGTCAGGCCAATCTGGAGGCTAAACAAAGGCACCTGAAGTGGCAGCAGGAGCCTGAAAAACTCATGGAGGAGTATGAAAGACAAAGAGAACTCCTAACCCAAAGTGTTTCCCAGGGTAACAGCTGTGCTGATGCTTTGAGGGCGCAATTGCAGTGGGCCCTGGAGAAAAAAAACCTGCAAAGCTGAGTGGACAATTTGTAAAAGTCAAAAGTGTCGGTGATGCGGCTGGAAAACCAGTCGAAAAGGTGATGTGTGCCGTCGCCAAAGGGCAACCGTCAGGAAGAAAAGGAGGCGGAGAGCGATGCGGCTCTCAAGAGTTCAAGTGTTTACGGCTCAGGTGTACAGAGTCCTAGAGAGGATGTCCGGAGGAGCCGTGATGCGGGTGCTAGGTGCAACCAACCACGACGGCAGGCAGCTGTCCTGCAACAAAGAGAGTTCTGCTGGAGATGCTGTCAAGTCACAAAGTGTGAACCTGATTGTCCTATGGTCAGAAGTCAGGTAACCAGGAATCAAAGGCGTGAAGTTCCTAATGTCCAGGAGAAGGACGATGACCTCGGGGAAGATGTTCCTGGCTCTCCCTCATCGCCTGAGACTGACGAACCAGTGACGTCTGTGGGTAAGACTGTTCCGGGCTTTTCTTGTGTAAAAGACAAAGTGACAGTGAGCACGGTTCTGGAGACTGGGCAGGTTCCTGACCAGTGCCCTGGGGCTTCAGGAGCCGTGAACTCTGGTGTGAACCGGCGGCAGTTGCTATCTGCCGAGCCGGGAGGTGTTGAGACACCAGGACTGGAGACTGAGCCGCAAATGATAGATGTGCGGGATAGTCTGGTGGATAATAAGAACTATCTGGTGGTTCTCACTCAGTGTGAGACTCTAGTGAGAACTGGGACTTGTGAACCTGATGTTATAAATATGCTCATACATGAGGGAATGTTGGGCCGTGATTTCCCGTTGTTCCGTGACTTGTGGGGGAGCGGAAACACTTCTGCAGTCAGTGACAAAACTTCTGCAGAACTGGTACCTAATTCGTTAAATGTAAATCATGCTTTATTTTCTGCATCTGCTATTTTTCTATATGACTTGATCAAAAGATTTGAAGAAATACATATAAGTAGTGTGGAGCAAAGCACAGCTCCAACTCCGTGTTTGAATATGCAGGAAAATATGATAGGGCTAGGTGGTGTACTGCATGTACCAGAGGTGGATATGCAGTCTCCACAGTGTTTTTTGGTTAGTAAGGAAGTGTCCCAGGTGGGGATTAGCTCATCGGTGCCCCTAGAGGTCAGAATTAATAATGACACGAGCGGTATATGTGACGTATGTGCTGTGACCGATAGCAACTCAGAGAGTGAAGCTACCATGTCAAGGTCCTGTGAAACTAAGGTGGTTACTAGTAACGACCAGACAGTTTTATCTGACGAGATGAGAATTAAGTCGGGTAACGTCAGCCTAGTGTCTGAAGCCCATATCCAGACAGTTGTAGATGACCTGAAACCAACAAGAGCAAAAAACCAATAACCCCATGGAAGAATGAAAAAAAAGTTGTGGATGACCTGACAAGACAGTACAGCTGCAAATAGGAGGATGATCTCTCTCTCTCCACACGCTCCCTAGAAATGTTAGAGAAGGGACTAGCTGTCTTCACAGAGCAACTGAAGAAGGCTTCAGATGGGTCAAAGGAGGAGAGCCAGAAAGAGAATGGTGATACTCTTACATCTGCTGCAGCAGAGCGGAGCGAGGAGCAGCAGTTACCGGAGGCCCAAAAGCGGGGCACTTCCCACAAGCTTGGGCAAAAAGCTGAAAAGAAACTGTTGAAAAACATGGAGTTGATGGTTCAGCGCCTGGAGAAAAAGGGTCTGACATATGAAAAGTTGGAGAAAACCAAGAACAAACTTCAGCGAGAATTGGATGATCTGATGGTGGACCTGGACCACCAGAAGCAAATTATGTCTAACCTAGAGAAGAAACAGAAGAAGTTTGACCGGCTCCTGGCTGAAGAGAAATACATCTCGGCTCGATATGATGAAAAACGTCACCGAGCGGAGACTGATGCTTGGGAAAAAGAGACTAAGGCCCTCTCCTTGGCTAGAGCCCTTGAAGAAGCGCTTGAGGTGCATGCTAAATTTGAGAGGCTGAACAAGCAACTCAGAGCAGAGATAGATGATCTTGTGAGCTCAAAGGATGACGTCGGGAAGAACGTCTATGAGTTGGAGAAGTCTAAGTTAGAGCCTATTAAGAATGGGTCTGGAGATGGTGGCACTGCAGTGCTGGCTGTGGCAGAGAAGATGGAAGATGCTTCTGCTGAACCAGTTGATGGGGCTGATGTGGATGCCGAAAACCACAGACCCGTGGTAGAGTGTAGCCCGGGCCTGGAAGATGTCCCCTCTGCCTACAAGGCCTTCCAAATAGCCAGCAGCCTGCTGGAGAAGAAGTACGAGGAGGTGAACGATCAGTTTTTGGATCCTGGCTATTACGATGGGCTGTCTCTCCTGACTCCTCCCCAAAAGGAGAACAGTGTCCTGGGTGAGCCTCTAGAGAAAATGCCAGAAGACGAGGAGTCTGCTGAAGACCCTGGTGCCTCCTGCCTCGATGAGAAAGAGGGGGAGGAGTTAAAAGGGCAAGTGTATGGTGCCATGTCCGAGAAGGATGAGAAGGCTGTCAAAGAGACTGGAGACTCCAAGAAGACAAAGGCTGAAGAAGTTAAGGCCGATGTGTTGGTTGACGTGAAGTCCCCAGGTGCTGCAGAGACCAAAGTTAAGACAAAGGGAGCGGCAGCCGAAGTAGAAAAAGCCATTAAAGAAGCAGAGGTCTCTGAAAATGCCACTGTAGCTGGGGAAACTACTGCTGGAAAGAAGGAAGAAGTGAACCAGATGCTTGTAAAAGAAGCGAGCAGGGGCAAGCATGATCTGCTGAAGGAGCCCCGCAAAGCAAAGGAGAAAGTGTCTGGACATGACCATGACTGGGAACAGTTCAGTCAAGAGCTGCATCAGATCCAAGAAATGACATGAGTCGCATGTGCGGGAGCCAGAGGATCTAAAAAGAGAGAGAGATCAAAGAGTACGAGAGCGCATCATCATCACCCGGGAAAGAGTAGAAAAAGAGTATCTGGCCATGAGATGGGCACATGAGGCCATTAGGCAGTTTCTATTGGGAAAGACGTCAGTTTTGGTGATAAACCAAGCTCTGCTGGCGTGGGTCTGGCAGAACAAAGGGGAGGTTATAGGCCAGGTGGATGCCCTCTCACCAGCCTCCTGTGGTTATGCATGTGTTAACCCTCATGGGCTTGAACAAAGGGGGGGGGGGGTATGTGAGACAGTGACAGATCTCACACAGGTTAGAGGCAAGGAAGGGGTGGATAGTGTGATCCACACCCCTATTCCACCACAGGTGAGACCAGCTGGAGGTACTCAGGCTGGCATAAAGCACCTCCCAAGGTGTCAGTAAGGGGGGAGTGTGTTACCCGTGGACAGAGCCCTTGAGGCTCTGTGAATGTGGTCTCAGCTAGGCAAGGCTGAGGGACCAAGAGGCTGGGAGATAGCCTGGACTGACTTTGTTACAGCCTGGAAGTGAGCTGGACTACTGGCTAAGAAAGCCGCACCTGAAACAGTGTGTGAACTATGAGGTATACTTTAGGTGAGTCAGGTTATTATATGTTTAATTAGAGCCCAGCCGGGCAGGTGCTTGTTTTGTATTATGCTTTGTTTTTGCTGAGGTGCCAAATAAAAGCAATGTTTGGACCATAATACTTGGTGTCCGTGAAGACGTGTGTGGTTGCAACCCCCGAAAAAAAGCTAACCCCCCACACTACCCATTACATTTATTACAGGTTAAACAGTGGCACTTCTTTTTATGGGATCATGTGATGCAAGAACTCAAAGCAGCTGTCAAACCATGGCCAAATTGGGTTGCATATATTATAAGATCTAATGTATGGCTACCATATCTATAGTTGACATGGTAACTAATGGCACCTGAGATATGAGGACATGACCTTGTTCTGCAGCTAGTAGATAGATGCTTAAGGCTGTTACCCACTCGTAGCCTTTTTGTATCATTTTGAAGCTGGAGCTACCTAGACTTTTCTTGCTCTTTGGGGCTGGAGCTACACCTAAACCATTTGTAGAGGTTTTAATTGTCTTTAACTATTGAGCTAGCTGTAGTTTAAAGCAGTAAATTATCTTATATGCAATCTTTTTTACCGCAGCCATCACTCATTAAAATCCAGCTGACACAAAAAGTCAAGGTATAGCTATAGCCTAAAATGAAATTTTACATTTTATTATCTTTTTTTAGGTCAACAATCTGTGTTGATTCATTTTTTACTACATCTTTACATCTTCAAAGAAACCTGAAAACCCACCTCTTCAGACAAGCCTCCAACCAACAGTAACCCTACTGCCACTATACCGCCATGATCATCCTTCTCCTCACCTACTGTATCCTTCTCCCATCCCTTGTAGATTGTAAGCCCTTGAGGGCAGCGTCCTCTTTTCTTCTGTACCAGTTTGTAACTTGTCTTGTTCATGCTTATTGTACTGGAGGAGGGAAGGAGCGAGGAGAGCTGAGCGGTCAGTAAGTGAAAGGATAGAAAGGTCCCCTGCGCTCTAGCAATGAGCACTTCCATCTGTATGGAAGCACTCATTGCATCTGTCACCCCCCCTACAGCTGGCACCCAGGTTGCACTGCTCCCACACACACTTCCTTCTTTCGGAAGGGCTGCACCAAGCCCTTCTGCTGCCTAAGGCAAAAACTGAAATGTCGCCTTCCGTCCCATTCTCAGGATAGGTCATCAATATCTGATCGGCTGATCAGCTGTTTGAAGAGAAGGCAGCGCTCCTTGTGAGCACCGCTTCCTCTTCATTACCCTGCCTGTCGCTTCAGAGGCGCAGTGTAATTCCAAGTACTTGTAATTACACTACCCACCGCTGCTGCAAAGGAAACAACGTGCAGTGTAATGACCAGGAAGCAGTGGACGCATGGAGCGCTGCCTCCTCTTCAAACAGCTGAACGTCGGGGTGACGACTGAGGATAGGTCATAGGTAGAGATGAGCGAATCGAAGCTGACGAAGTTGAATTCGTTCAGAATTTCAGGAAAAATTTGATTCTGAACGCTTTGTGGGAACGAATCACAATTTTTCCTAGCATGGCGGCTACAATGGCGGCTAAAATGGCGGTTACACATGTGAAGACATGGGGCAAGGAACTCTGGCAAGAGCGGGATGATCCATAATGCCATGCATGCAGCCAATCAGCAGCCAGCCAGCCCGGTGATGTCACAGCCCTATAAATACGGCGGCCATCTCAGATTCTGCCATTCACCATCGTACTTTGTTCAGGGACAGACGTTTATGCAGGCGCTAGGGAGAGTGAAAGAAAACCTCATTGCGAAAAAAAGCATTTTATAAGTGCACGATAAGGATAGGGAGGAATCATTTCACATCATCTAAGTGCAGGAACAGATGTTTCAGGCGCTAGGGAGAGAGAGAAAGCAAACATTGTGAAAAACAAAGCGGTTTATAAGTGCACGATAAGGATAGGGAGGAATCATTCCACAGCATCTTAGTGCAGGGACAGACGTGGCAGGGGAGAGGGAGAGTCATACAGAAAACATCATTGGGAAAAAAAATATGATTTACAAGTGCAGGGAAAGATTATTTGGGGATCCAAATAGCCATTATACTACTCTGTCATTCCAGCAATTTGTTGTAGGGGTGCAAGTGTTATGTTGGAAAGTCTTTAGTGGCTTATATCTGTGGAAAAAGATAAATATACTGTATACTCACTTCTGCAGCTATATGTGGTGAAAGCGCTTAGTGCCCTATTATAGTACAATACGAGAAAAATAGACGCTGTTCACATTTGGTGTTATTTGCTCTAAAAACATCTATTATCAGTTCAGTACAATACGAAAAAAATAGATACTGTTCACATTTGGTGTTATTTGCACTTTAAGCGTTTCTTGTCATACTTCTAGAGAAAGAGAGAAAAATACAAGCCGTTCACATTTGGTGTTATTTGTGCTATAAGTGTTTCTTGTCATATTTCTAGAGAAAAAAAAGAAAAATACACGCTGTTCACATTTGGTGTTATTTGCACTATAAGCGTTTCTTGTCATATTTCTAGAGAAAAAGAGAAAAATAGATGCAGTTCACATTTGGTGTGATTTGCTCTAAAAACATCTATTGTCAGTTCAGTACAATACGAGAAAAATAGACACTGTTTATATTTGGTGTTATTTGCGCTATACGCGTTTCTTGTCATATTTCTAGATAAAAAGAGAAAAATACAAGCCGTTCACATTTGGTGTTATTTGCGCTAAAAGCGTTTTTTTTATTTTTCTAGAGAAAAATACACTCAGTTCAAATTTGGTGTTATTTGCACTATAAGCGTTTCTTGTCATATTTATAGAGAAAAAGAAAAAAAATACGAGCCGTTTACATTTGTTGTTATCTGCTCTAAAAGCGTTTCTTGTCATATTTCTAGAGAAAAAGCGAAAAATACACGCCGTTTACATTTGGTGTTATTTGCGCTATAAGCGTTTCTTGTCATATTTCTAGAGAAAAAGAGAAAAATACAAGTCATTCACATTTGGTGTTATTACATCTATTGTCAGTTCAGTACAATACGAGAAAAATAGACACTATTCACATTTGGTGTTATTTGCTCAAGAAGCGTTTTTTGTCATACTTCTAGAGAAAAAGAGAAAAATACAAGCCGTTCACATTTGGTGTTATTTGCGCTATAAGCGTTTCTTAATATATTTCTAAAGAAAAAGAAAAAAATACAAGCCGTTCACATTTGGTGCTATTTGCGCTAAAAGTGTTTCTTGTCATATTTCTAGAGAAAGAGAGAAAAATACACGCTGTTCCTATTTGGTGTTATTTGCGCTAACAGCGTTTCTTGTCATATTTCTAGAGAAAAAGAGAAAAATACATGCTGTTCATATTTGGTGTTATTTGCGCAGAACTAATTTAGTGGCCTATTTCAGTACAATACGAGAAAATATACTAAGTTCACATTTGCTGTTATTTGCAAATAAATAATTTAGTGGCCTATTTCAGTACAAAAAGAACAATACATTTGTCGCTTTTAGGGGTGCTTTAATTTCGTTTCATTTGTTTAGTTCAGCTACAAGTATGTCGGGCAGGGAAGTGCCAGGCCATGCACAGAGGAGTGGCAGAGGCATGAATGTTTCTGGCTCAAGCAGAGGTCGCAGTAGATTAAGGGGTCGTGGCAGCAGTAGTCGCAGCGAGAGGCCTGAACTCCCGTGGTCATCTAGCGGTCGTGTCTTGACCAGCAACTCAGCGGTTCTTGATTAGTTAACTCGGTCATCCACGTCATCCCAAGTGACATCAGACACCCCCAGCCAACAGTCGGTGGGTTTGTCAGACACAACCCTTAGTTGGCATGGCCCGGCACCAGGCCCCGTGCCCTCACCTGTCCTCAACCTGCCTCTGTCCTTTTCTGTTCCCTCACTGCGAGAAGTAGTATATTCTGTAGGCTCAGCTTCACTTTTCAGCGAGGAAAAGCTACTAGAGGACAGTCAGCAGCTACTGCCCAGCCAAGATCTGGAGGGGACATCCGCCACTTCCTCCGCTAGGCGGGCAAGTAGTGATGAGGAGAGTGGCACAGGAGCTTGTGCTGTGAGTGGTCAGGTTCCTAACCCAGAGGCCGTTGAGGAGGACATAAGTGATGTGCAGACACTAATCGATGATGATGAAGCCAATCGTACTTGGAATCAGAAGGGGCTTCATCATCATCAGGAGAAGAGGGTGGCAGCTTACCTGTGAGGCAGCAGCAGAGCCAGCAAGGTGGTAGAATTGCTGTGAGTCAGCAGGGTGGCAGCAGTGGGAGGTCGGGAGCCAAACGTGCCCGGGGTAGACCACCTGCTTCGCAGCAGCCTACCTGCCCGGGAAGTAGTGGTGCAGGGGTTCACGGAGGCAGCGGCGGTAGCAATCAGTCAGTGCGGACTGTTAGGGGGAAAATCACCTACTCGGCGGTGTGGCAGTTTTTTTTCAAAGCACCAGAGGAGGTGAATGTGGCCATATGTTGCATCTGTGGGCTGAAGGTAGAGCGTGGCCAGGGTGCCAATGTTGGCACTATGGCCCTGCGTCAACATATGCAGCGTCACCATACAGTGGCCTGGGAGAACCGTGGCTCCGATGTAGTGGTCCAGTCTGCCGCAGCAACTGCTACATAACCCAGTGGCACTCACCCAGTTTCAGCCAGTCAAGGCTCCACCACCTCAGCCGAAGGGAACTGTCTGTCAATCCCATCTTCTGCTGGCCCAGATGCTCCTACTCCTACTCCTCATCAGTCATTCCGTCAGCAATCGATCACCAAAGTGATTGCCAAGAGACAACGGTATGCGTGCACGCATCCAACGGCGCAGAAACTGAACGTGCTCCTGTCCACGTTGCTGGTGCTTCAGTCCCTCCCTTTCCAAGTGGTGAACTCTGCACCTTTCAGAGAACTCATGGCTTGTACCGAGCTGAGGTAGAGAGTCCCAAGCCGTCATTTATTTGCGAAAAAGGCAGTACCAGCCCTGCACACACATGTAGAACAGAAGGTGGGTCAGTCATTGAGCCTGTCAGTGTCTGCCAAAGTGTACGGCAGCGCAGACATGTGGAGCTGTAACTACGGTCAGGGACAATACATGTCCTTTATGGCCTGGTGAATGTGGTTCCTGCACAGCCACACCAGCAATTTGGACAGGTCACGCCACTTCCTCCTCCACGTTGTCAAGCCGTTGGTCCTGTGACAATGTCCGCCACTGCCTCCTCATCCTCCACCATGTCCTCAGCCTCCACTGCAGGGACAAGTCACAGTGCCCCTCCAGCATACCACATGTGCAGGGCTTGGCGGTGTCATGCTGATCTGCACCTGATTTGCCTTGGCGAACTGAGTCACACAGGGGAGGTAATGCTCCGTGTGATGCATCAAGAAATCGAATCCTGCCTTTCTCCCCGACAACTCAAAATCGGAACTTTGGTGACCGACCACGGGAAGAACATTATGTTGGCGTTGCATCAAGGAAGGCTGAGCCATGCGCCTTGCATGGCACACGTGTTCAATCTGGTTGTCCAGTGGTTCCTGAAGTTTTCCACCCATCTGCAAGACATCCTAAAAATGGCCAAGAAACTTTCCATGCACTTCAACCACTCGTATACCGTAAGACACACCCTCCTTGAGTTGCAGCGGCAGAACGGCATCCCCCAACATAGGCTGATCTGCGACGTTTCCACCCGTTGGAAGTCCACCCTCCATATGTTGGACCAACTACAGAGAAAGGTCATCAATGATTTCTTGATGATGCAAGTGGATAGGAGTACTCCCCTGTGTAACTTCAATGTCAGCCACTGGCAGCTCATGCGTGACACCTGCCATTTGCTCAGGCCCTTTTAGGACGCCACGTTATTTGTCAGTCGCCAGGACTATGGGATGAACGTCGTCATTCCACTGCTTCATGTCCTGGAACAGATGGTGGTAACAGTGGCTTGTCAGGGGACAGGAGACATGGCGCCTCGATCTCATGGCCACATGAGCCCTGTGGGGGCTGAACTGGAGGAGGGGGAGGAGGACATTCAAGCACAGGCAATATGTAGCCAAATGGGTGTTTTTTTTCTCAGCTAAAAGGACAGGAGGAGCAGGAACAGCCAGAGGAGCTACAGGACGATGAGGAAGACGAGACAGAGGACCTGGACATACCGTGGCAGTATGCAGTGGAGATGGAGACAGGGAGTCCGTTCGAGTCATTTGCACAAATGGCCCACTGTATGCTCACTTGCTTACATAGTGACAGCCGAATTAACAATATATTCGGTAGAGGGATGACTTCTAGCTCTCCACCTTGTTGGACCCTCGCTACCGGTCCAGAATGGGGGCCTTTTTTACACCCACCATGAGGGAGGACAAACTAAACTACTACAGAGACATCCTATGTAGTCAGTTGGCCGCTGCCTATCGGCCCCATCGGCCATTCTCTTGCAGGTCTGACGGGGGGGGGGGCCTCTGCGCTCACGTTCAATTGCCATGGCTGCTGGGGAGGGGTGGCAGGAGCAGTACCAGCTCCATCAGCAGCATCCTGAGTCTAGAGCCGCTGATGAGTAGCTTTCTTCACCCGCATAGTGATAAAACTACTCACCAACAGCATCAGGTAGATAATCCATGGTGCCACACCAACACTTTGATACAAGAGACCGGTTTCTTCTGACTACCTGCCTTAGCTACTACTTTGATGCTACAACATGCCTGATGCCACACATCTGATGCCAAGTGCTTCTTATTTTACCCACCTTCGTTAGCGGCTACTGATATTGCCACCCACCGCCCCACTCTGCTACCGGGTCACTTTCTGGTCTCCTGATGCAGCTGATGCTGCCATCTCCAAACTATGTCACCTTGCCACTCTGTGGTCTCCTCCTGCTGCTGCCATCTCCACACTATGTCACCTTGACACTCTGTGGTCTCCTCCTGCTGCTGCCATCTCCACACTATGTCACCTTGACACTCTGTGGTCTCCTCCTGCTGCTGCCATCTACACACTAGGTCAATTTGCCACTCTGTGGTTTCCTCATGCTACTGACATATCCACACTATGTCACCTTGCCACTCGGTGGCCTCATCATACTTCTGCCATCTACAGACTCTGTCATTGTGCCACTCGGTGGCCTTCTCATGATGCTGCTGCTGCATCCGCCACCTCCAGACTCAGTCATTGTGCCACTCGTGGCTTTCTCCTGATGCCGCCACCTCCAGACTCGGTCATTGTGCCACTCGGTTGCCTCCTCATACTGCTGGCAACTCCAGACTCTGTCATTGGGCCACTCATGCCGCTTACACCTCACCACTATTTCATAGGTCCACTCTGTGGACTTTTCATGCTGTTCCCACCCTCCCCACTTTATGACTCGTCCACTATTTTGTCTTTCGACCTGGCTGACATCATCATTTATTTGACCTTTCTTCTGATCTGTCAAAAGGAAGGAAAAATGAGACGCACAACAAATCCTGTCTGTGTAGCAGCTGTAAGGCCTGTATGATCCCATCAGAATTGGCTTATGATTTAGTAGCCAAAAGCAGGAGTGGGTACAAAACACAAAGGGCATGCAAACAATCCATTCACGTGTCATCTCTGTTTTAGATCCACTCCTGTTTTTTCTTTTTTGGCATTAGCAATATTGATGAATTGAGCAAATTCTGAGTGAAGGCGTATGCTCCACAGACAGGATCCGTTTTTTGTGGGTTATTGTTCTGACGGATCAGAGGAAGGGAAAATTAATCAGTGACGTCAACACAAACTTACTGCTGACACCCTCTCCACTCTTTCGGGGGGGAATCTACTTGTATAAGCGTTTAATAGAACAGGTTCTCTAGACATCTATGCGGAATCAGTTGATGAGGGTGTAAAAGGAGTGCGCTTCTTCTTGACACAAACATGGACCTGTAAGGCTGAGTTCATACTTGAGTTATTTGGTCAGTTTTTGCAAATTTAAGTATACTTTATTATCATTTTAATCAAGTTTTGGTTCAATTTAATAATAAATATTCAATTAATTTACTAATAAAAATTACATGTTGCCTAAGACAGGAGAGAATCGGCCAGTCTTCTGTTTATTCAACGACATGGTGTTGCAATGGAGAAAGCATGCTAAGAAAACAATACCTCTGCACCTGGAGAAGAATCCTGTCAAGATTTCTGCAAGTGCGGTATTGGCTGCTCATCGACAAATATACTTCTGGGGGAAACCTGCCTGGCATGAACAGGCCTCCAGTAGCGACAGACAATGAGAAGACAAAGCTTCAAGATAGCTTTAAGCTCGTAAGAGTCGCTAAGTTAGTCAAGATTCAAACCAACCAACCAGGCCCTGGTCTCTTTGTCCGGTGAAAACATCATGGGTTCCCAGTCATCATGGAAATGAAAAGGAGGGAATCCTGTGGTGCACGGAGATGGAGAGGGTCTTCGGATTTCCCCTCCACTATAAGGACGTCTCAGAAATGAACCGCTGCTACCGACAGCAGCTCCCTTGAAGGTCTTGGAGCTTCCCGGTCAACCAGCATCTATTCGCCCCGCAGATGGATTATTTTGAAAGTGTGTAGAAGCCACACAGGGCCCTCACGCTGCAGATTTATCATGGAGACACTGGATTGTACAATATTACATTATTATTTTGTGCTTTAGCAATACTGATGGATTATTGAGCAAATGCTGACCGAGTGAAGGCGGATGATCCACACAGGACCTGTTTTTTGTGGGCTATTGTTCTGACGGATCAGAGGAAGGGCAAAATAATCAGTGACGTCAACACAAACTTACTGCTGATACCCTCTCCACTCTGTCAGGGGAAGGGGGGGGGGCCCTACTTGTATAAGCATTTAGGTGAACAGGTTCTGTAGACATCTATGTGAAATCAGCTGACGAGGGTGTAAAAGGAGTGTGCTTCTTCTTTACACTAACATCGACTGTAAGGCTGAGCTAATACATGAGTTATTTGGTCGGTTTTGTCCCCGTGACTACCCAAATAAGGGAAGTGTGCAGTGTGATTCAAATAGCGACTCCTGCCATCTGCATGTCATACTGACTGACAGCATTATTTTTCTACCCCTGCACACTCCCTATGCGTGTTACTGTCAGGCATAGTGTTCGACACCCATATAAAGGCTCTATGCAGCAAATGTTTACACAGATACACAAACACTCACACAAACACACACACGCATACACACACACACACACACACTTATTTTCTTACAGGTTGCAGGTTCTCCTTTTCCCTCCATTGTCTTTTGGAGGCTAAAGGAACTGTGATCATGTGCAACGAGGACATCATCAAAGGTCCTTCAGCCTACCATTACTATTTATCAAAGGTCCTTCATACTCTAGTATGTACACCTATTACAGGCACGGGCCTCCAATATGACTGTATCTGTAGGGGGCCTGTCCTGAATTGTACTAGAAAAGACACTGCTACTGGACATCTTCTCAACTTGGGACCCTATGCTTCCCCTGTAATTACGCCACTGGTGCCAGTCTCAAAAAAATCACAGATTCAGTTATTTTTTCACAAACATTATGTAAAAGTCGCTTATTTTTACAGAGTGTCTGGGAGTTTACAAGTGTAATGAGCAGGATACGGGAACGCTGACGCCAAATTATGCAATGACTGGGTCAGGATATGGGTAGATAATAGTTTGTAGTTTTTTTCGTGACGCCAATTGCAGTGTGCGCAGGGTACTATCACAAGACTCTTCTAAGGTGTTATAACTCACGCCCCAGGTTAGGAATGCCACAGTGGTGGAATGGACTATAATGTCTCTGTATGGTGGTGATAATGGTGTCAACGGTGTCTCCTACCTGGGTACGGCTGGACTCCTGGCTCACTTGCAATAAATTGAGTGTAGTATTAGTAGGAGAAATAGAGGAATGTTGCTGTAGAAATTGATGTCCAGACCTTTAGGTGAAGTTCAAACTTATCTTTACTGAAGATAACTTTCATCCAAGCAACGTACAGCTTTGGTCTTAGGTCCCAGCAGGCTTTGGCAATGGTTGGCAGGAATGAATCTTCTGCACTATAAATCAGGAGCTTGCAGGCTAAGATGTCTGCTTGTTAGCTCTATAACTGTGGCAGGAATTTAGCTTCTGCACTTCTCTTTATCTTCTGCTTTGTGGAGACTGACTAGCTGAGAAGGAATATGGCTTCTCCTAGGTCTCTGGTCTTTACTCACAGGCTCTCAGGGAATGCTTTTGTCCTGGAACTCTGGAGATTGTCTGCTTTCTTGTCATCCAGCCAAGGTTGCAGGGCTCAGTCTGGGTATTTGATCAATGTCTCAGCCGAGACAAGATCCTGGCTTTCTTCCCTATGCAGGAGGACTCCTGAACTCTATCACACCGCCTTCCCCAACAGGGGTGGCTGGCACACTGACTCTAACTTCCTTCTCCACCCAAGTGCAGGATGTGGGAACAGTCCACACCTCCACAGAGGGAAGCTAATCTGGAATGAACCATTCCAGCTTAGAAATACTAAACTGTAGTTAACTCCTTACCAATCCATTGCTGCTACCTGCTGGTGAACATGAAAAATTACAACAATAATTGTATTTAACATGGTTTATGCACATTTGTGAATGACATAATGTAAAATCATATCAGATGACAAGGTAAAGGCTCTTAGAAGATAGTAGCAAGGTAGAGGAGTGTAGTAACACAACTCTGGGGTGTTACATTCCCCCTTACTTTGAGTTAAGCCGCCCCCTCGGCTTATGCTTAGGAGGGGAGGAACCTGCTCTGGGGTACCCAAATTAATACAAAGTGCTGCATATAATACATATAAGACATACCAAGACAAACACATAACGGCTACCCTGAGGTTACTGCCCGCATAAGTATGGTGTCCTAAGTAACAGTTTCCCTCTCGGTATACCCAGTGAACCAAAGGTCTGCACAAAGCACTCACTACTGACTGACTTTAAATTATTGTCCACCGATACCAAAGAAAGCATGGGGGTGTCTTTACTCTGTTATCTCACCATTATGTAATGAAATGCCCGCAAATGGAAGGGTGGCTTTATCCTGTATTCCCTTCCCTGCACCAAAGTCTAAATATAAGGCTTATAGCACGATCACTATGGTGACTATGGGTAGCTAAAAGTGTCTCTAAGGTTTGAGTCGCCATACCTTAGGCAAAGGCACAGAAGGGGAGGTATTAGCTTCTCCATGCACTTCTGGAAGTCACAGGAGGAGGGTATGATAATCCCATGGAACTCCTGGAAGACACCTCAGGATGGGAGCAATCCTGAACAAATAACAAATGGGAAGGAGGGGTCAAAAACTCCTCTAACCATTCCTGAAGCAGTGGGGTTACCCGTGTAGTTACTAAACCTGCCGGGACTTACCACTTGGTCCTATCCTGGGTACCTAGGATATATAACACTGGGTGTAGGCCATTAGTATTAAGCATCCAGATAGACAGTCCATATAAAGGGGGGAAAGAACAAGAGCTGTAAAGCAAGTCACACAGAAGTAAGGTGCTACATTTCTGACTAAGTGCAAAGGTTAAGTGCAATTTCACAATAAGTGCATGAAGGTCACATTGCGGTACCTAGAAAAGAATACACACAATGGGCATAAAATACTTGAATGTTGCTTCACCTGTAAACTTAAGTGAATAAACAGTGCAATAATATAGCAATAGAGATCACAAAGAATTATACAAAAGAAAAGGGCTGGGCACTCACTATATCTAGTAGCCGTGGTGCTTTATTAATTAGAATCAATTATTATAATATTAAAAACACATATTCTAACACACATTCATACACTTCAATAATGGTATCTAAAATATAAATATAATCACTGTAACACAATGGTAAAAGGACCTATTTGATATATATAAAAGTCAGATATGATCAGTAATTCGCATATGTGGAGGATGAAAACAGTCCAAAACTATCCGAATGTTCAGTCCAATATCAGAAGTGTGCCATATACAAAAAGGATGGATGAAATAGTCGATCCGATATCCTGAGATCTTTTACAGAGACTAATAGTCCTGAATTCAAATATTCGCACAGTTCAAAGTAACAGCGTTAATTTCCAAATGGATAATTTGTCAGTTGTATTATAGTCTACTCACATAATAAATGTACTTAGGCGGCTCAGATCAGCAATCCGCGGCGTCCCGCGTAATAGTCAGGGTATGATCTCCGCTTGTACGTGTGAGCCACAACTTCACAATGGAATAGTCTTTGATAACTCCTAGTAGGTTTCACAGAGAGTTTTCAACAAGCTGTTTTTCAATTGAACAATCAAAGTTCCTCACTTACTGGCGCCAGTAGTATCTTTGTAGTCCACAGCTATGCAGATATGCGTTCCACCTTCAGTTTATTTTCTCCAAGAAGGGGCGAAGCTGCAAAGGTTGGTGGTCCTTAGGTCCAGTCGGGGGGTCCAGTACCAGACCCGTTTCGTGGCTCTTAGTGGCCCCTTCCTCAGCTTGTTGAAAACTCTCTGTGAAACCTACTAGGAGTTATCAAAGACTATTCCATTGTGAAGTTGTGGCTCACACGTACAAGCGGAGATCATACCCTGACTATTACGCGGGACGCCGCGGATTGCTGATCTGAGCCGCCTAAGTACATTTATTATGTGAGTAGACTATAATACAACTGACAAATTATCCATTTGGAAATTAACGCTGTTACTTTGAACTGTGCGAATATTTGAATTCAGGACTATTAGTCTCTGTAAAAGATCTCAGATATCGGATCGACTATTTCATCCGTCCTTTTTGTATATAGCACACTTCTGATATTGGACTGAACATTCGGATAGTTTTGGACTGTTTTCATCCTCCACATATGCAAATTACTGATCATATCTGACTTTTATATATATCAAATAGGTCCTTTTACCATTGTGTTACAGTGATTATATTTATATTTTAGATACCATTATTGATGTGTATGAATGTGTGTTAGAATATGTGTTTTTAATATTATAATAATTTATTCTAATTAATAAAGCACCACGGCTACTTGATATAGTGAGTGCCCAGCCCTTTTCTTTTGTATAATTTTTTGCTTGTTAGATTGGGTGAATCTGCGGGCTGTGAGCACCCATCCGGGTTTTCCCATACAGTAGTGCGACCCATTATCTGTGAATTAACCCTACTTACAGATCACAAAGAGCTTAGGTATCCGTTTGAGTTCTTTCTTTGGGTGCAAGCATGTAACGTTGCATAACCTGTAGACTTAAGTGCAAAAATATAGTGCAATAATATAGCAATAAAGATCACAAAGAGCTCAGGTATCCTTTTGAGTCCTTTCTTTGGGTGCAAGATTGTAACGTTAAATAACCTGTAGATACTGTATGTTGAGAAAACAGTGCAAAACATTATGCATTTATTAGTGCAATAATACGCTCAAATATGACTTGAGTCCTTTTTCTTGAAGTGCTTGATGTAGAATCCTCTGGAAACAGGTAAAAGTCAATTGTAATCCACAGGAACAATAAAGTTAATTGTAATCCAATAAGAGGCATAAAATGTTATGTAAAAGCACATAAAATAGCAGCATAATGAGAACCATAGTTCCATGAGGCTCTCAAGTAACCTGAGAAAGGGGATAAAACAATGTCAAACTTGGTTGCAAAGGGTTAAAATAGTTGGAGGGAGTCCTCACAAACCATGTCCATCCTGGTGAAGAAGAAACAAGGGCAACACACACGGAACAAACGGCCAACATTTCTCCACCCTTTAAGTGTAGTCCATGTTGTGGCTCCCATAAGTTCTTTTTATTTTTAAAGTGAGAAAGGCATTTAGAGAAGGACGTGTAGGTCCTCCTCGCTGCTAGAGCTACTGAAGCTCATTAGAGGGCGCTCTTGCCTTTGGTAACTCAGCTTTGAATCTGTAGTGGTGCGCCACTGCCCTCTAGTAGTGCTCTTGGTACTTGGCTGGGCAGTCAGCCTGCTGAATGCAGCTGTGACATGCTGCAAGCCGGGATCCCTAGCCAGTGCAGAGGCGGATGAAACATCCGGCTGAAGGGGTTCTGGTAGGCAAACTGAGCTTCCAGAGTAGAATATATGGCTGCACCCTGGGGTTGAAGGTCAGGACTGAATTGTTAATCTGGCCCACCCGTAGTGTGGGAGGTGCGGCCAGGTCAGGGATGAGGGGCTCTGGTTCTGGTTGGGCTTGTTCCCTGAACCGCATCCTGCCGTCTGGGGTTTACTGTAAGCAGCGGACTCTCCCTGCAGAGCCTGGGTCTTCCTGCCAGGTCTCTGGGGTAAGTGCAGGGGATAATGGTTTGGCCAAAAGGGTCACTCCTGTGGCAAAGGGACCTTGAATGAACCGCATGGAGGTATATTTCACCTGGTCGCCCACATACAGGTTGTGGCGGGCCTGCGGCAAGTAGGGGAGCTTAACGGAGCGGCGGCCCACAAATATTTCAGCTCCAAAATGATTGTCTTGGAGGAAGCCCACTCCTTGCTCCACAGCAAACCAGAGGACTGTCCCTGTGTGTCTGATGAGCTTAGGGTCGCCGGGCCGAGGGTCATCTAGGACCTGCTTGACCCACTCCTCTATCGCAGTTTTATATTCCCATGGGGTCTGGGCGTGGTTATCTCCAGCGGGACCTCATGGTTAAGCTGTGCTGGCCTGGGGCTGTCTCCTCTGGGCGGCGGAGTGGAAACTCTGGTCGCCTCCGCCGCACCAGCAAGTGTGCAGAGCGGGGCCTGTTCGGGCCTACTAGAAGTGTCGGGACCCACTGGGCACCATGCAGGGGCAGCTACGGGCTGGACCGGTGCCTCAGGGAGCGGGGGTGCTACAACCTGTTGTTGCGGCCGGGTGGCTGGTTTTGGTGCCTCCTGCTGGTGCTTGACGGAGGTCACGGCCGTCTCTGGAGCTGGGACGTCAGTCGCCGGAGGCATAGATGCAGTCGGTGATGCAGAGACTTCCAAAGCCTGGACAGCTTTGCTGGCGGTGGTTCCCGCATGAGCAAGCTTGTCATCGGCGGCCATCTTGGGGGACGTCTGGTCTGTGTGCTTAGCCATCGCGGAGAGATCCACAGCCTCCGAGGTCTGGACTGTAGACTCGACGTCATCTTCCACGGGAGTGGGTTCAGGAACGGTGGCCATCTTTACTTGAGCAGTGGCGGCCGTCTCGCCACCAGGTGAAATATCCACAGCCTCTTGGGACACTCCAAAAGTGCTGGGCCCAGCTCTCCTCACAAGTTGGGAGACCCGGATCTCCATTGGGTGAGTCGCATAAACTGGTTCTCCTTGTACCGACATTTGGTCCCACTTGGGTCGTGGGAGCACCATCTTCCTCTGCTGCTTGGTCAGGATCAATGCAGGAAGTGAGGGTGGAGCCCATGGGGAGGAGTCTTCACTTCCTTGGCTCCCATTGCAGAGTTCTTAGTGGGCCATCTTGAGTTTTCCCGCTTCTAGGGGGCGTAGACATCATTTTCGCGCTCTTGCGAGGGCGTTCTTGTATTTTCCCGCTTCCAAAGAGCATGAAGAAGCGGCACCATTACACAGATATGGCAAATTAACCCTTTGAGTGCCGATGCACACCAGGTAGCGCTTTCTGGCACAGAAATAAAGGCAACAATGTAAATTTTCAGGGTTTTGGCACAATTCTCAGATCTTGCAGTACTGTTAAACATACAATTTGATCCTGTTGGCACACAGTTCAATCCTGTTATGACAAGGATAGGCACAGAATCCGATCCTGTTATAGCAGTGTTAGGCACACAAACAGATCCTGTTAGGCACACAATTCGATCCTGTTATGGCAGGGATAGGCACACAATCTGATCCTGTTCCAGTGACCCAAAAATGGAATGAGCAGGATACGGGAACGCTGATGCCAAATTATGCAATGACTGGGTCAGGATATTGTTAGATAACAGTTTGTAGTTTTGTTCGTGACGCCAATTGCAGCGTGCACAGGGTACTATCACAGGGCCTTTCTAAGGTGTTATAACTCACGCCCCAGGTTAGGAATGCCACAGTGGTGGAATGGCCTATAATGTCTCTGTATGGTGGTGATAATGGTGTCAACGGTGTCTCCTACCTGGGTACGGCTGGACTCCTGGCTCACTTGCAATAAATTGAGTGTAGTGATAGTAGGAGTAATAGAGGGATTTTTTACAGCAGAAATTGATGTACAGACCTTTAGGTGAAGTTCAAAATTGTCTTTACTGAAGATAACTTTCATCCAAGCAACGTATAGTGTTGATCACGAATATTCAAATTGCAAATTTTTATCGTGAATAAAGGGACTTCGAAAATTTGCGAATATTTAGAATATAGTGATATATATTCATAATTTTAAATATTCGAGATTTTTTTATTGCGAATTTTCGTAATGCAAATTTTTAATCGCAAATTTTTCTATTGCTGAGTAAAAACATGATTCCTCCCTGCTTCTTGCTTATGGGCCAATGACTCATTGGCCCACAAGCAAGAAGCAGGAAGGAATCATGAATTTAAATGGAAAAAATGATGAATATTCTCAAAAACTAATATATGCACTATATCAAATATATTAGTTTTTTCGAATATTCGTAATATTCTAAAACAAGAATATATAGCAATATAGCGAATATTCGAAAAAAAACAAATATAGAGCAATTTAGCTAATATAGTTCTATAATCTTCTTTGTCTAATAGTTGTAATTTTTTTCTCATCTGAAGTTCAGGAATCAGAATGGAAAAAAGTTCCAACTATTAAAAAAAAAAGTTTATAGCACTATATTAGCTAAATTGCTCTACATTTGTTTTTTCCGAATATTTGCTATATTGCTATATAATCTTGTGTTAGAATATTACCAATGTTTGAAAAAACGAATATATTCGATATAGTGCTATGGCTCATTGGCCCACAAGCAAGAAGCAGGGAGGAATCATGTTTCTGCTCGGCAATTGAAAAATTTGCGATAAAAATTTGCATTACGAAAATTCGCATATTAGGCGATGATTTCCTTGTCGATTTTGCGAGTAAAAAAAATCGTAGAATACAGTATAACAAATATACAAAATATTCGCGAAATATCGCGAATTCGAATATGACCCCTGCCGCACATCACTAGCAACGTACAGCTTTGGTCTTAGGTCCCAGCAGGCTTTGGCAATGGTTGGCAGTAATGAATCTTCTGCACTATAAATCAGGAGCTTGCAGGCTAAGACGTCTGCTTGTTAGATCTATAACTGTGGCAGGAATTTAGCTTTTGCACTTCTCTTTATCTTCTGCTTTGTGGGGACTGACTAGCTGAGGAGGAATATGGCTTCTCCTAGGTCTCTGGACTTTACTCACAGATAGGCTCTCAAGGAATGCTTTTGTCCTGGAACTCTGGAGATTGTCTGCTTTCTCGTCATCCAGCCGAGGCTGCAGGGCTCAGTCTGGGTATTTGATCAATGTCTCAGCCGAGACAAGATCCTGGCTCTCTTCCCTATGCAGGGGGACTCCTGAACTCTATCACACAGCCTTCCCCAACAGGGGTGGCTGGCACACTGACTCTAACTTCCTTCTCCACCCAAGTGCAGGATGTGGGAACAGTCCACACCTCCACAGAGGGGGAGCTAAGCTGGAATGAACCATTCCAGCTTAGAAATACTAAACTGTAGCTAACTCCTTACCAATTCATTGCTGCCACCTGTTGGTGAACATGGAAAATTACAACAATAATTGTATTTCACATGGTTTATGCACATTTGTGAATGACATAATGTAAAATCATATCAGATGACAAGGTAAAGACTCTTAGAAGATAGTAGCGGGGTAGAGGAGTGTAGTAACACAACTCTGGCGTGTTACACAAGCAGTTTGAAACCCTGTGTATGGGCTCCATAGAGGTGAAGTTTTCAAAAGGTGGAAACCAGGGGTTTAGCTATATGGGGTGCAGAGGTAGCTGTTGCTACCAGGCCCAGGAGCCTAAGGGTGCCTAAAGACCCCTTGTGCCGCATAAGAAGACACCGGTATTGAGGTTGGAGGGAAGGGGTTAGGTCAAGAATTTGGCATGGGGGGGTGCTGTTTCACCTTTTTCCTTAGGCAGCCAAAAGGCAAAGTGCTTCCCTGCCCATGGCCACAAAGCACTGAGGGAAGGGGGCTCCAAGCTGAACTCTTGCACCAGGCCCTATTAGCCTTTAGCTATGCCCCCGGTGGGAAACACACCTATCAGGCATTTACGGCATATTCTGTGGATACAGATATGTTTTTAATTACCGTTCCTCTTGACTGGAGATGAATGGAATGAAGTGACCAGCTTAGAATTATTTTTTTTTCCTATGCTGCCACCTGTTATCAATGGTGGTCAGCACATTACAATTTTGCTTGTCTATAAATTGCCTAATAAAACTGAAAAGCTCCTGATGAAAAGTTTTGTCTATCTGAGTATGGTAACGATTTCAGCAGTCAGCACACACATACATTAGCTAGGTAACTGTTTGTGTACATGCTATTCATATATGCTCTACCTGATAGCACACTGCATGCATATGGGGGAGGGAGGGTCCCTTAGTCTCTGAGCAGCAAATCACTATTCCATATACCCTTTCATACACTAAAGATCCAGACAGCATGGGATAGATCCTTTTTTGGGGTAATTAGTTATCCCTGATGATTTGGCACTATCTCTGGTGGTAACCACTGTTATTCCCCCCTTCCTCCTCGTACTCATTGTTAATAGATGTTATTAAATGTTTTATTGGGAAGCAGCTGGCAAATGCTTTACTACATCAGATCATGTAGTTCAAAGACAGTTCACAGCACAAATTGCATTATTATATCCATGTTGTTGAACACATAGTTTAAAGACATTTTACTGAAAACATTGCATTGTCATATTTGTGTTAACGTACACATTACTGCATCATACCGTGTAGACATGTTACTATAAAAATTGAGTTTATATTTATATACCCTTGTATTGAATGCATAGTTCAAAGAAAATTTACTGCAAACATGCTGGCGGCAGTAGGGGCAGTGGTAGCCACAGTAGCACTCTGGGCAAATACAGAGCAGGGAGTTGTAAGGGGGGGGCAAAGAGCCCAAGATGAAATATCACAGTATAATACAAAATTGGCGGGCAATGTGAGGATAACGATGGATGAGGAGGGTGGTGGCAGCAGCAATAAAGAGCAGAGGCAGTTTGTGGCTTTCAAAAAACTGCCAGGGCCAGATCAGCCTCCATTATGGTCAGCTCAGGACCTAGTGATGCTACTCATACTGTGGGCACAGGCTCAAAATTTGCCAGACCTAAGCCAAGCTCAGCTGCTGCTAACTCTGTGCAGAGTGTGTGAGTATCTCCCATCTGGCAGTTTTTCTCAACAGTGCCTGAAGACAAAAACATTGCCAAGTGCAATATATGAAGGAATAAAATAAGCCGTGTAGGCACCATGGCTTTATTGTAGCACATGAAACAGTATGATCCGATCTGGAGGGAATATAGAATTGACCACCAGCTATTAAATCAAGAGTGTCCTCCATCTCCTGGTCTCCTTTGTGGAAGTCGGGCTGCCTCCACGTGCAATACAGTGTCCTTGTTATTGTCATGGAGAGAGAGAGCAAAAATTCATTAAAAAAACCCTGAAAATATATAAAATGGCTGAGTCCTAGGAGACCTCAGAGTGTTATATACCAATTATCAGGCCATTTGGGGAATATTTGATTTGTGTAGAATCGATTCAGGCACAAATCGAATTTTTGGAAAAATTTGCCGAATTGGACCAAAAAAAAATTAAGTGTCTTTCTCTGGTTCCTTGAGTAAATAAGCCATTATTGAATCTATCAGAAGATCGCAGACTGCCAGTGATCACCTCTTATCACAACTGTGCTACAGAGCAGTTTGTGCTTACTTAATTCTACACTGCCTGTCCAAAAAAAAAGTTGCCACTTGGATTTAACTAAGCAAATAGGCCTCCTATATGAGCCTCCTATTGGATAATTACTGCATGGGCGATTATCTTTCAGCTGGCAACAAGTTATTTAACCCCAACTGGTGCAATGAGTTGCTTCCCATTTCTTAAACAACCATGTCGAAAGACACATCTCGTGGTCGTGGTAAAGATGTTAGTCTGTTTGAGAAGGGTCAAATCATTGGCATGCATCAAGCAGAGAAAACATCTAAGGAGATTGCAGAAACTACTAAAATTGGGTTAAGAACTGTCCAACACATTATTAAAAACTGTTAGGATAGTGGGGACCCATCGTATTCGAGGAAGAAATGTGGCGGGAAAAAAATCCTGAATGATCGTGATCGGCGATCACTTAAACGTTTGGTGAAATTAAATCGAAGAAAAACAACAGTAGAACTCAGGGCTATGTTTAATAGTGAAAGTAAGAGCATTTCCACATGCATAATGCAAAGGGAACTCAGGGGATTGGGACTGAACAGCTGAAAACCACTAATCAGTGAGGCAAACCAGAAAAAAAGGCTTCAATTTGCTAGGGAGCATAAAGATTGGACTCTGGAGCAATGGAAGAAGGTCATGTGGTCTGATAAGCCCAGATTTACTCTGTTCCAGAGTGATGGGCGCATAAGGGTAAGAAGAGAGGCAGATGAAGTGATGCACCCATCATGCCTAGTGCCTACTGTACAAGCCTGTGAGGGCAGTGCTATGATCTGGGGTTGCTGCAGTTGGTCAGGTCTAGGTTCAGCAACAGTATGTGCTCCAAGAATGAGGTCAGCTGACTACCTGAACATACTGAATGACCAGGTTATTCCATCAATGGATTTTTTCTTCCCTGATGGCACGGGCATAGTCCAAGATGACAAATCCAGGATTTATCGGGCTCAAATTGTGAAAGAGTGGTTCAGGGAGCATGAGACATCATTTTCACACATGGATTGGCCACCACAGAGTCTAGACCTTAACCCCATTGAGAATCTTTTTTTTTTTTTGGTGGTTGTTTTTTTTTTGACACTCAGTGTATTAGCATTCACTAACGAGAATGGTGGTTACTGCTACTAATAATAAAACTTTCCTATCCTTTGATGTACAGGTGAAACTCGAAAAATTTGAATATCGGGCAAAAGTCTATTTATTTCACTAATGCAAATTAACCCCTTAACCCCTTAAGGACATAGGGCGTACAGGTACGCTTTTGTGCCCTGGTACTAAAGGACACAGGGCGTATATGTACGCCCTGTGTATTTTCGATCACCGCCGCGCGGCGGGCGGTGATCGGAACCCCGTGCCTGCTCAAATCATTGAGCAGGCACTTGGGGCAAATGCGCTGGGGGGTCCTGTGACCCCCCCATGTATGCGATTGCAGAAAACCGCAGGTCAATTCAGACCTGCGGTTTTCTGCATTTCCGGGTTATTCAGGTTTCTGAAGACCTGATAACCCGGAACAGGTTGGTGATGGTGGTGTGATTTCACCCCACCAATCACCATCCAGTGATCCTGAGTGGTGATGGTGACATCACCTCTCAGGATCGCCTCTGATTGGTCTGTGGGCGGGCCGGCGGCAGATTCAAATGATGCAAGCGCTCCTCTCCTCCTCCTTTTGTGTTCCGGAGCCGGAGGAGAGAGGAGCTGCCTGCACGTCGTCCTTCATCGCTGCCAGCATCACCCCATCTGTGCCCCCAGGACCCAATCTGTGCCCCAGCACCCCCATCTATCCAGCAGGTACATAGGGAAAGCATAGGGAAAGTTTGGGTTAGGCAGAAAAAAAAAAGGGAAAGTTAGTTTGTAAACTTTTATTGCATCACCCTAGTTAGGGTGTCTTGGGTCCACAGCACAGCTGTGTGACCCTAGACCCCCCAGGGGTGCTGCCACTTGCCCCCCCCCTGCCCCCCCCCTACCTTTTTTGGGCTGCAGTCTTTTTGTTTTTTTTTGTGTACGCTGACTGTGGCCGGCACTTTTAGCGTCTGGTCACTGTTAGCGCATCGCACACCCCACCGCTGATCAACTTCGGACGGTTGATCAGCGGTTTTGAATTTTTCTTTCCACATTTTATGCCCCTTTTTTAGTTTGTTTATTATTATTTTTTCTGTTAGTTTTAGGGTGAGTTCGTGAACACCCGTGCCCCCACACACACGCACACCAAATAAAGATTTACACACACGCACATATACACGCAGACACACACTCCCCTATGGCCCGCCGGACGTTCTCGGCCGAGGAGGCATACGCCCAGCTTGCCTCCGACTCCGAGAGTCCCAGTGAGGACGAGGATGACCCCACATTCCTGTTGTCATCCGCGTCCTCCTCATCATCTAGCGATGATGATGAGCCCCCAAGGCGGCGGAGACGCGCCGGGCGGAGCAAGGGGACCGCCATGTTAGGGACCCTGTGGCCCACACTAGTACGAGCAGCTCTGGGGCTCGTACTGGTTTCCCGGCCCACCAGTTAAATCCACCGGAGCACCCTGCCGGTGAACTAATCTGGTGTAGCCCAGAGCGATACGAGCCCGTGATTCCTGATTTTGTAGGCCAATCAGGAATCCAGATTTCCACAGTGGGCTACACTGAATATGACTTTTTTTGTAATTTTTTCCGTGACTCACTGGTAAATCTGATGGTGGAGCAGACGAACCTGTACGCCCAACAGTTGGTTGCTCAGCACCCGTGCTCCTTTTTCGCCAGGCCCGGTGGCTGGACGCCGGTCAATGCAGCCGAAATGAGGACATTTTGGGGCCTCGTGCTGCATATGGGCCTGGTCAAGAAACCCAGTGCCAGGCTGTACTGGAGTGGGGACGTCCTATACCAGACCCCACTTTACAGTACGGCCATGACACGCTCCCGGTTTGAGGCCATCCCGAGGTGATCCTGCCCATGACCGTCTGTGTATAAGATACGGCCGGTCATCGATCACTTTGGGGCCAAATTCATGGAGGCCTATGTACCTGGAAGGGAGGTCGTGGTTGATGAGTCTCTCATTGCGTTCAAGGAGAGACTCATTTTCCGCCAGTATGTGCCCTCCAAACGGGCGAGGTATGGCATGAAGCTATACAAAATTTGTGAGAGTACCTCAGGGTACACTTACAAATTTCGTGTATACGAGGGGCGAGATTCCCGGATTTAACCCCCAGAATGTCCCCCCACTCTGGGTGTTACCGGGAAACTTGTGTGGGACCTTATGTACCCACTGCTGGATAAGGGTTACCACCTTTACGTGGATAACTTTTATACCAGCATCCCCTTGTTCCAGTCCCTTGCCGCCAGATCTACGTCCGCTTGTGAGACCGTGCGGAAAAATCAACGCGGCCTCCCTGCCCACCCCCTCCAGGTACCTATCCCCAGGGGTGAGACCCGTGCCCTTACCACTGGAAACCTGTTGCTGGTCAGGTATAAGGACAAGAGGGATGTCCTTATGCTGTCCACAATTCATGGTAACGGCATCACCCCTGTCCCTGTGCGAGGTACCGCGGCAACGGTCCTCAAGCCTGATTGTATTGTCGACTACAATCGGTATATGGGAGGAGTTGATCTCTTGAAAAAGTCCTCAAGCCATATAACGCCATGCGCAAAACCCGGGCATGGTGCAAAAAAGTTGCGGTCTACTTGGCACAGGTTGCCATGTACAACTCTTTTGTACTATCCCGAAGCGCTGGCAGCACAGGGACATTCCTCCAGTTCTATGAGGCAGTCCTCAAGGCCCTGATCTTTTCGGACCGGGAAAGAGCAGGCCGGAGTACCTCGGGAACTGTAGGCGCCCGGATCGTCCTTGGCCAACACTTTCCAGGTGTGGTCCCCCATACTGGTAAGAAGGGACGAACCCCAAAAAAGTGCAGAGTGTGTCGCAGGAGGGGGATACGGAAGGACACGACTACTCAGTGCGACACGTGCCCCGATCATCCGGGCCTCTGCATTGACGGTTGCTTCAGGGAGTATCACACTTCCATGGAGTACTAAATTTATATCCCACTTTAGCACTGACATCGGATAAAAAAAACAGGTTCTCAGACTTGAGACACCCAAAAAAACTAAAATAATTTATTAAAAGTAGACATATTAGGTATTGCCGCATCAGTAATAATCTCCTCTATAAAAATACCCCATGACCTAACCCCCCAGATTAACACGGTCCAGAAAAAAAATAAAAATAAATGAAATTCTCAAATTTCATCCCCAATTGCCAATAACTCTTGTGCAACACCTAAAGGGTTAAAGACGTATGTAAAATCAGTTTTGAATACCTTGAGGGGTGTAGTTTCTTAGATGGGGTCACTTTTAGGGAGTTTCTACTCCAGGGGTGCATCAGGGGGATTGAAACAGGACACGGTGTAAATAAACCGGTCCATAAAATTCAGCCCTCCAAAAACCAAACGGTGCACCTTTCACTCTACGCCCCGCTGTGTGGCCGTACAGTAGTGTACGACCACATATTGGGTGTTTCTGTAAACGGCAGAGTCAGGGCAATAAAGATACAGTCTTGTTTGGCTGTTAACCCTTGCTTTGTTAGTGGAAAAAATGGGTTAAAATGGAAAATAAGGCAAAACATTTCATCCCCATTTGCCAATAACTCCTGTGCAACACCTAAAGGGTTAACAACGTATGTAAAATCAGTTTTGAATACCTTGAGGGGTGTAGTTTCTTAGATGGGGTAATTTTTGGGTGGTTACTATTATGTAAGCCTCGCAAAGTGACTTCAGACCTGAACTGGTCCCTAAAAAATGAGTTTTTGTAAATTTCTGAAAAATTTCAAGATTTGCTTCTAAACTTCTAAGCCGTATAACATCCCCAAAAAATAAAATATCATTCCCAAAATAATTCAAACATGAAGTAGACATATGGGGAATGTAAAGTCATCACAATTTTTGGGGGTATTACTATGTATTACAGAAGTAGAGAAACTGAAACTTTGAAATTTGCAAATTTTTCAAAATTTTTGTTAAATTTGATATTTTTTTGTGCAAAAAAAATAAAAAGATTTGACTTCATTTTACCTGGCCTGGATAAGTCAAAGCGTTTTAAAGTTATCAGCACTTAAAGTTACACTGGTCAGATTTGCAAAAAATGGCCTGGTCCTAAGGTGAAATAAGGCTGGGTCCTTAAGGGGTTAAGGACTCGGCCCTATTTCACCTTCTGGACTTGCCCATTTCTTGCAAATCTGACCAGTGTCACTTTAAGTGCTGATAACTTTAAAACGCTTTGACTTATCCAGGCCATTCTGAGATTGTTTTTTCGTCACATATTGTACTTCATGACACTAATAAAATGAAGTTAAAAAAAATTCATTTTTATTTATAAAAAATTACCAAATTTACCAAAAAATGTAGAAAAATTGCAAATTTCCAAATTTCAATTTTTCTACTTCGATAATACATAGTAATACCTCCAAAAATAGTTATTATTTTACATTCCCCATATGTCTACTTCATGTTTGGATCATTTTGGGAATGATATTTTATTTTTTGGGGATGTTACAAGGCTTAGAAGTTTAGAAGCAAATCTTGAAATTTTTCAGAAATTTTCCAAAACCCAATTTTTAGGGACCAGTTCAGGTCTGAAGTCACTTTGCGAGGCTTACATAATAGAAACCACCCAAAAATGACCCCATTCTATAAACTACACCCCTCAAGGTATTCAAAACTGATTTTACAAACTTTGTTAACCCTTTAGGTGTTCCACAAGAATTAATGGAAAATAGAGATACAATTTCAAAATTTAACTTTTTGGGCAGATTTTCAATTTTAATAATTTTTTTTCAGTTACAAATCAAGGGTTAACAGCCAAACCAAACTCAATATTTATGGCCCTGATTCTGTAGTTTACAGAAACACCCCATCTGTGGTCATAAACTACTGTACGGGCACATGGCAGGGTGCAGAAGGAAAGGAATGCCACACGGTTTTTGGAAGGCAGATTTTGCTGGACTGTTTTTTTTGACACCATGTGCCATTTGAAGCCCCCCTGATGCACCCCTAGAGTAGAAACTCCAAAAAAGTGGCCCCATTTTATAAATTACGGGATAGGGTGGCGGTATTGTTGGTACTAGTTTAGGGTACATATGATTTTTGGTTGCTCTATATTACACTTTTTGTGAGGCAAGATAACAAGAAATAGCTGTTTTGGCACCGTTTTTATTTTTTGTTATTTACAACATTCATCTGACAGGTTAGATCATGTGATATTTTTATAGACCAGGTTGTCACAGATGCGGCGATACTTAATATGTATACTTTTTTTTATTTATGTAAGTTTTACACAATGATTTCATTTTTGAAGCAAAAAAATCATGTTATAGTGTTTCCATAGTCTGAGAGCCATAATCTTTTCAGTTTTTGGGTGATTACCTTGGGTAGGGTATGATTTTTGCGGGATGAGATGACGGTTTTATTGGCACTATTTTGGGGTGCGTGTGACTTTTTGATCTCTTGCCATTACACTTTTTGTGATGTAAGGTGACAAAAAATTTTATATTTAGCACAGTTTTTATTTTTTATTTTTTACGGTATTTATCTGAGGGGTTAGGTCATGTGATATTTTTATAGAGCCGGTCGATACGGACGCGACGATACCTAATATGTATACTTTTTTTTATTTATGTAAGTTTTACACAATAATATCATTTTTGAAACAAACAAAAAAAATCATGTTTTAGTGTCTCCATATTCTGAGAGCCATAGTTTTTTCAGTTTTTGGGCGATTATCTTAGGTAGGGTCTCATTTTTTGCGGGATGAGATGACGGTTTGAATGGTACTATTTTGGCGTACATACGACTTTTTTGATCACTTTTATTACCTTTTTTTGGAAGTAAGGTGAGCAAAATTTCAATTTCATCATAGTTTTTATTTTTTATTTGTTATGGCGTTCACCGTGCAGTAAATGCAACATGACCGTTTTATAGATCGGGTCGTTACGGACGTGGTGATATATAACATGTGTATGGAATTTTATTTTTTAAATTTTTAATCAGGGATAAATGTGTTTTTTTATTTTAACTTTTTTTTCACTTTTTTAACATTTCTTTTTTTACCCAGACCCACTTGGTTCTTGAAGATCCAGTGGGTCTGATGTCTGTATAATACAGTACACTATATAGTGTACTGCACTGTATTTCACTCACACTTTGTCTGAACAGATCTCTGCCTTTAGCACAGATCTGTTCAGCACCATGGACAGCAGGATGCCTGAGAAGGCGTCCTGTTGCCATGGGAACCTTCCCCGTCTGCCACAACTGAGCAGACGGGGAAGGGGAGGGAGGAGGGCTCCTTCTCTCTGTCACTCCATCCTGTCCGGGGGCTGCAAAGGCACAGCAGCCCCCCGATGGGAGATGGAGGGAGCTCCCTCCCTCTTACCTTTTCCATACAGCGGTCCCTACGGACCGCTGCATGGAATGGGTTAAAACGGCGGACATCTGCACAGATGTCTGCCGTTTGAATCGGAGTGTCATCTATGAGCTGACACTCTGATTCAACCGCTCGGCCATCCTGAAAATAAACAGGGGGCGGGCGGAAGATTGCGCACCCGCCCCCCAAACTGCCGCACGCCTCCCGTCCGCCTCCTGCACCGCCCTCAATCCTGCCCCCCGCTGTGCCCGCAGGCACAAAAACACAGAGGGCTGTAAGGGGGGGGGGGGGGTTAACCTTCAAAAATATGGGCACTTTGAGGTTTCTGAACTCTGCGGTCACAGACCGCAGGGATCAGAAACTTGCATAAGCGCTAAAAACTGCAGGTCTGAATTGACCTGCGGTTTGTAGCGATCGGCAATGCGGGGGGGTCACAGGACCCCCCTAGGCATTGTCACAGGGTGCCTGCTGAATGATTTCAACAGGCACCTTGTTCCGATCACTGCCGGCCGTGCGGCAGTGATCAAAACTACACAGGACGTACCAGTACGCCCTGGGTCCTTAAGGACTCGGGAAACAGGGCGTACCGGTACGGCCTAGGTCCTTAAGGGGTTAAATAAATGGTTACATAATTCAGGTTTTATAGGTCTAAGGCCTCCTGCACACGAACGTGTGCGCCCCGTGGTAAATTGCGGCCCGCAATGCATGAACACCGACTGTGGGGCAGCCCCAGCGGATCCGCCTGTTCTGCAAAAAGATAGGACATGTTCTATTATTTTGCGGAACGGAAGTACGGGACGAAACCCCACAGAAGCACTCTGTAGTGCTTCCGTAGGGTTCCTTTCCATGCTTCCGTTCCGCACCATTCCGCATCTCCGGATTTGCGGACCCATTCAAGTCGATGGGTCCGGATCCGTGATGCGGAATAAACACGGAACTGTGCCCGTGTATTGCGGATCCGCATATGCGGTCCACATTACAGCAACAGGACACCTACGGTCGTGTGCAATAGGCTTAAGATAAAACTGTTCCTGACTACTTTAGAATATACAATGTGGATTTATTGAGTGAACACGGTTAGCAGAGTTTACAATATCCTCCCTATGTAAGAGCGCCAGCGCAGTGCTTCCCTCCCTCCGGCTTCTGTGTACGGCTGATATATCTGTGAATTATCATAGCTATGTGTTATGCATGAGTTACCCCATAATTAATATTCTGTCTCCTTTCCATGACTTACCTTGTAAACAGGAGCGGTAAATATTTACTGCTGAGATTTATATCTATAAGCGCGTACATCCTGCCCCGGCAGCAGCAAAACCCACTGTCATTTGTATTTCCAGTCTGCCAGCCGTACATCAAAGCCTGGAGGAAGAATTATGTACAGTATGTGCGGCTTTTCAAGTGATATGTATACAGCACTTACTCCTATAGTGTAGTTCTGATGATATTGCCCAGGGATAAGTATGATGTTTTAAACCACTGTAGAACATTCTTCTTAAAACAACAGATTAGACTCCAGATTATAGCTATTGCAATGGATTATTCAATGCAGGTATTTTTGAATAATTGCAGCCATTATAATATTCATAATGGTTGTCACCCAGCATGCCGCAGTCTATGGGGCATAACTATAGAGGGGCAGAGGTTGCAGTCGCACTCCCTCCCTGGGGCTAAGTGGGTCTAATGACCCCTGAATGAAATGCAATATTCGAGAGAGAGACCAAATTTTATGAACAAAACAATAGGCCCCAGCATGCTTTTATGCCAAGAGTTATTTCCTGCACAGGTTCCTGGGCAGCTCATGACAGCCTCTACTCAGGAACTGCACAAGCAACCATGATGAAGGGGCAGTTTGTTTTTATAGTTTCGTTTTTTTCTGTAAGATCCCTTTAGAGTTACCATCTCAATGTGTACATTCGACTGTGAATATAATTCCCATCATCATATAAAACTCTTTTTAAGGCCTCATGCACACGACCGTTGTGTGCATCCGTGGCCGTTGTGCCGTTTTCCGTTTTTTTTCGCGGACCCATTGACTTTCAATGGGTCCGTGGAAAAATCGGAAAATGCACCGTTTTGCAGCCGAGACCGTGATCCGTGTATCCTGTCCGTCAAAAAAATAGGACCTGTCCTATTTTTTTGACGGACAACGGTTCACGGACCCATTCAAGTCAATGGGTCCGTGAAAGAACACAGATGCACACAAGATTGGCATCCGTGTCCGTGATCCGTTGCCGTAGGTTACTTTTATACAGACGGATCCGAAGATCCGTCTGCATAAAAACTTTTTCAGAGCTGAGTTTTCACTTCGTGAAAACTCAGAACCGACAGTATATTCTAACACAGAGGCGTTCCCATGGTGATGGGGACGCTTCAGGTTAGAATATACTAAAAGAACTGTGTACATGACTGCCCCCTGCTGCCTGGCAGGTGCTGCCAGGCAGCAGGGGGCAGCCCCCTTCCCCCCTGTAGTTAACACAATGGTGGCCAGTGTGGCCGGCCCCCCCTCCCTCCCCTGTAGTTAACTCATTGGTGGCCAGTGGGCCCCCCCCTCCCCTGTAGTTAACTCATTGGTGGCCAGTGGGCCCCCCCCTCCCCTGTAGTTAACTCATTGGTCGCCAGTGGGCCCCCCCTCCCCTGTAGTTAACTCGTTGGTGGCCAGTGGGCCCCCCCTCCCTCCCCTGTAGTTAACTCGTTGGTGGCCAGTGGGCCCCCCCCTCCCTCCCCTGTAGTTAACTCATTGGTGGCCAGTGGGCCTTCTCCCCTCCCTCCCCCTCCTAATTAAAATCTCCCCCCTATCATTGGTGGCAGCGGAGTGTACCGATCGGAGTCCCAGTTTAATCGCTGGGGCTCCGATCGGTAACCATGGCAACCAGGACGCTACTGCAGTCCCGGTTGCCATGGTTACTTAGCAATTTGTAGAACCATTATACTTACCTGCGAGCTGCGATGTCTGCGTCCGGTCGGGAGCTCCTCCTACTGGTAAGTGACAGGTCCGGCCAGGAGCTCCTCCTACTGGTAAGTGACATGACCTGTCACTTACCAGTAGGAGGAGCTCCCGGCCGGACCTGTCACTTACCAGTAGGAGGAGCTCCCGACCGGACGCAGACATCGCAGCTCGCAGGTAATGGGTTAAAACGGCGGACATCTGCACAGATGTCTGCCGTTTGAATCGGAGTGTCATCTATGAGCTGACACTCTGATTCAACCGCTCGGCCATCCTGAAAATAAACAGGGGGCGGGCGGAAGATTGCGCACCCGCCCCCCACACTGCCGCACGCCTCCTGTCCGCCTCCTGCACCGCCCTCAATCCTGCCCCCCGCTGTGCCCGCAGGCACAAAAACACAGAGGGCTGTAAGGGGGGGGGGGGTTAACCTTCAAAAATATGGGCACTTTGAGGTTTCTGAACTCTGCGGTCACAGACCGCAGGGATCAGAAACTTGCATAAGCGCTAAAAACTGCAGGTCTGAATTGACCTGCGGTTTGTAGCGTCCTGGTTGGCATGGTTACCGATCGGAGCCCCAGCGATTAAACTGGGACTCCGATCGGTACACTCCGCTGCCACCAATGATAGGGGGGAGATTTTAATTAGGAGGGGGAGGGAGGGGAGAAGGCCCACTGGCCACCAACGAGTTAACTACAGGGGAGGGAGGGGGGGCCCACTGGCCACCAACGAGTTAACTACAGGGGAGGGGGGGGGCCCACTGGTGACCAACGAGTTAACTACAGGGGAGGGAGGGGGGCCGGCCGCACTGGCCACCAATGAGTTAACTACAGGGGAGGGGGG
Source organism: Bufo bufo (assembly GCF_905171765.1). Taxonomy (NCBI): domain Eukaryota; kingdom Metazoa; phylum Chordata; class Amphibia; order Anura; family Bufonidae; genus Bufo; species Bufo bufo. The sequence goes on from NC_053392.1 coordinate 92,898,120, forward strand.
GCCTACTGGCGACCAATGAGTTAACTACAGGGAAGGGAGGGGGGCCGGCCGCACTGGCCACCAATGAGTTAACTACAGGGGAGGGGGGGGGCCCACTGGCCACCAATGAGTTAACTACAGGGGAGGGTGGGGGGGGGGCGGCCACACTGGCCACCAATGTGTTAACTACAGGGGGGGGGCAGCAGGGGGCAGTCATGTACACAGTTCTTTTAGTATATTCTAACCTGAAGCGTCCCCATCACCATGGGAACGCCTCTGTGTTAGAATATACTGTCGGATTTGAGTTTCACGATGTAACTCAAATCCGACGGTATATTCTAACATAGAGGCGTTCCCATGGTGATGGGGACGCTTCAAGTTAAAATATTCCATCGGATTGGAGAAAACTCAGATCCAATGGTATATTAACTCCTGACTTTACATTGAAAGTCAATGGGGGACGGATCCGTTTGAAATTGCACCATATTGTGTCAACGTCAAACGGATCCGTCCCCATTGACTTGCATTGTAATTCAGGACGGATCCGTTTGGCTCCGCACGGCCAGGCGGACACCAAAACAACTTTTTTTTCATGTCCGTGGATCCTCCAAAAATCAAGGAAGACGCACGGACGAAAAAACAGTCACGGATCACGGCAAAAAAATACGGTCGTGTGCATGAAGCCTAAAGCGGTTTTCCTGCGAAAAGTATTAGTCCTCATGCACACGACCGTTGTGTGTTTTGCGGACAAGAATAGGACAGGTTATATATTTTTTTGCGGACCACGGAATGGAGCAAAGGATGCGGACAGCACACGGAGTGCGTCCGCATCTTTTGCGGCCCCATTAAAGTGAATGGGTCCGCATTCGAGCCGCCAAAACGGCGGCTCGGATGCGGACCCAAACAACGGCCGCGTGCATGAGGCCTTAAGCAAATGAAGTATTATTACACCGTATATGCAATAAAAATAATGCTATCTTTAAAAAATGTACATTCTGGTCCAGATTCTGCTGTGTTTAGTGGAGGACTGACATATTCAGTAGCTCCCATCCTTTCCCCTCAGTGCCACATAATGGGGGTGTTACATACCATATCTCTGGTGCTATATGTGAGGGACTATTTTTTAATGTAGGGGAGAAAGGGGTTAACAAGAGCTAATTGCAGTTCTTCCTGTCAGATGTAGGTGCTTTATTTTCTCATGTAAGCTGCTACCCACCCACAGACAGGGAAAAGAGTCCTCCAGGTGAGTGAAAAAGAGTTACTAATTCGTGGATAACCCCTTTAATCTCAGAGGTACTTTTTTCCTGTTGAGAATTGCACTTTGAATTATCCAAAATACTGGGGCTAAGGAATTGACAACTGCTTATACTATGGGAAAACCTCTGATGAAAGGCTGACATGTATAGACATATAGTGGGACATCCCTCCCTAGAATGCCATTCTAACAAAACGTATACTACCCAGTATACCTTTTGTGAGGAATGCCTCTGGTATACTGGTATATTCTGGCCCAGCACTCTGTGGGCCTCTCTCAGAGGGATGGGGTCCTAGGAACACTCTTGGCTTAGACTCTGGAGATTTCCACAGTGTGTACACTAAATGTAAGGTGATAATGTGATATGAACAGGCCCTAACACCCATAGATGTTGTAATGGGTTGTGCCATATGACTACTACTTCTACCCCTGATAAAACCAGTGGGGTCATTTATTAAACTGGTGTAAAGTAGAACTGGCTTTGTTGTCTATAGTAACCAATCAGATTCCACCTTTCATTTTTCAACAGCTCCTTCAGAAAATGAAAGGTGGAATCTGATTGGTTGCTATGGGCAACTAAGCCAGTTCTACTTTACACCAGTTTGATAAATGACCCCATAGGTCTTCTATATTTGCAACCTAAAATAATGGAATTCCTCTTTATAGTGCTGTATTCAAGATTCCTTCAGTCTCCCTTAAGAATCTTTTTGCTAGGTAGCTGTTTGCTAGGTAGTGTCTGAAAATGTTTGGGCCATTGTCTAGCAACCGACACTGCAGCCGGCAGGTGACGGCGCAGGATTTCCACACTCCTATGGGAGCCGACACTGTCACTGACTACATTGTAGAGTGGTTGATGACACTCATTGTTTTACACGCTGACAGCACTTCCTGAGCCAGCACCCCACGGGGAGAGATCCCTGCTGGCTCTCCTCACTAAAGCATGGCTCCTTAGGTAAGCATTGTATCTGTATTGTGCAATATGTGGTCTCTAACCATTGCAGCCCTAAGGCTTTGATTCAAGTCCTTTTTTTTTTTAATACTCCAGAAAAAATATCATGCCTAGGGCACGTAACGTTTAAAAAATGCTTGAAATGCAACACAAAATATGACATAAAATGCTTTGTTTGAAGTGCATTTCATAATCCATTATCGACTTCCCGACCAGCGCCATAATAGTACGGTGCAGCGGGATGTGACTTGCCGCCCAGCGCAGTACTATTGCGGCGCATCGAACACCTGGTCCCCGGGCATAATCGCTCTGGAACCGGGGTGCAATGGCTGCTCTGCTGAGGCTTCCCAACACATGCGCATTGCAGCTCCAGCTGCGATACGGAGCTGTAGGGGCAGGGGGTGTCATCTGAAGGTGACCGGTGCTGAACAAGTCAGCACCTGTCTCCTCCTAGATCAGGCAGGGGACACCAGTGTTTTGGGTCCCCTACCAGCGCTGCTATTGGCTAGAACAACGCTCCAGCCAATGGCAGCGCTATAGCTGCACAAGAAGAGGCAGAACTTCCCTGCATGCAGCCATTCTAGCTGGTGACTGCATGCAGAGAGGTTCTGTGCTGCTTGTGGCTTGCTGGGACTTGTGGTGCACACCACTGCGCTTTTAACCCCCTTCCTGCTGAAAAGAGAAGAAAGAAGAACATCTGGAATAGCTGCATAGATTTTTTTTTTATTTGAAGCTGTTCCAGATCCCTAAACCACTCTCCGTTCCTCTCCCTTCCCTGTCCCTTCCCTCCCCCCCCAGCGCCTTCTTTCCCCCCTGTCCTTTTTTTTACGGACGCCATTTGGTCCGTGCACTTTCTTTGGTGTTTTTTTTTTACATTTTCCAGCTCTGCACCACTTTTTCTGCATGCGAGCTGTGACCACCAAGTGCTGTTTAGTGGGTACCTGCCTGATCAGCACCTGCGGATTATTATTTTTTTTTTTCACATCTGTGAGTTTTTCGCCAATTTTTCATATTTTAGTTGGGGCTTATATAAATATACATAGAGATCTATATCTCTCTATATATAGATATAAGTAAAATTTACAGCCAGTCTTCACTGTAGTGAATTTTTATACTACAGTTTTTGCACGCAGGCACAATCTGTGTGCTTCCGTGCTGCAGAGCACCGATCAGTAGTGTGCTCAGTAGCATCTGCACATTTTTGAGTTTTTGTTTTAAATTTTTTTGGGTGTGAAAAAAGAACTGCAGTTAGTGATAGATAGGCCTCATGCACACGACCGTTGTGTGCATCAGTGGCCGTTGTTCCGTTTTCCAGGATTTTCTGCGGACCCATTGACTTTCAATAGGTCCGTTGAAAACTCTGAAAATGCACCGTTGTTCATCCGCGGCCGTGATCCGTGTTTCCTGTCCGTCAAAAAAATAGGACCTGTCCTATTTTTTTGACAGACAATGGTTCACGGACCCATTCAAGTCAATGGGTCCGTGAAAAAACACGGATGCACACAAGATTGGCATCCGCATCCGTGATCTGTGGCCGTAGGCTACTTTCACACAGACGGATCACACAGAACTTCGTGAAAACTCAAATCTGACAGTATATTCTAACACAGAGGCGTTCCCATGGTGATGGGGACGCTTCAAGTTAGAATATACTAAGAACTTTGTACATGACTGCCCCCTGCTGCCTGGCAGCACCCGATCTCTTACAGGGGGCTGTGATCCGCACAATTAACCCCTCAGGTGCCGCACCTGAGAGGTTAATTGTGCGTATCATAGCCCCCTGTAAGAGATCAGGTGCTGCCAGGCAGGAGGGGGCAGACCCCCCTCCCCTGTATTTAACTCATTGGTGGCCAGTGCGGCCCCCTCCCTCCCCTATATTTAACTCATTGGTGGCCAGTGCGGCCCCCCTCCCTCCCTCCCCTGTATTTAACTCATTGGTGGCCAGTGCGGCCACCCTCCCTCCCTCCCCTGTATTTAACTCATTGGTGGCCAGTGCGGCCCCCCTCCCTCCCCGGTATTATATTCATTGGTGGCCAGTGCGGCCTACCCTCTCCCCCCCCACCTAATTAAAATCACCTTCCCCCATCATTGATGGCCAGTGCGGCCTCCCCTCTTCCCCCCCTAATTAAAATCACCCCCCCCATCATTGGTGGCCACTGCGGCCTCCCCTCTCCCCCCCTCCCTCTATGTTAGAATATACCATCGGATTTGAGTTAGATCGTCAAAACTGAGATCCGACAGTATATTCTAACACAGAGGCGTTCCCATGGTGATGGGGACGCTTCAAGTTAGAATATACTAAGAACTGTGTACATGACTGCCCCCTGCTGCCTGGCAGCACCCGATCTCTTACAGGGGGCTATGATACGCACAATTAACCCCTCAGGTGCGGCACCTGAGGGGTTAATTGTGCTGATCACAGCCCCCTGTAAGAGATCGGGTGCTGCCAGGCAGCAGGGGGCAGTCATGTACACAGTTCTTAGTATATTCTAACTTGAAGCGTCCCCATCACCATGGGAACGCCTCTGTGTTAGAATATACTGTCGGATCTCAGTTTTGACGATCTAACTCAAATCCGATGGTATATTCTAACATAGAGGCGTTCCCATGGTGATGGGGACGCTTAAAGTTAAAATATACCATCGGATTGGAGAAAACTCTGATCCTATGGTATATTAACTCCTGACTTTACATTGAAAGTCAATGGGGGACGGATCCGTTTGCAATTGCACCATATTGTGTCAACGTCAAATGGATCCATCCCCATTGACTTGCATTGTAAGTCAGGACAGATCCGTTTGGCTCCGCACGGCCAGGCGGACAGCAAAACGACTTTTTCTTCATGTCCGTGGATCCTCCAAAAATCAAGGAAGACCCACGGAAGAAAAAAACGGACACGGATCACGGACCTACGGACCCCGTTTTTGCGGTCCTTAAAAAAAAACGGTCATGTACATAAGGCCTTAGTTAGATATATATATAAATTTCAGTTAGTGTCAGTTTAGGTTTTTGCATGAACGCACCGTCTGCATACGTGGATTTTGCAACCACTGAGCACCGATCAGTAGTGTCCGTTACTGATCACGTCTGCTCAGTTTGCACTGCAAGTTTTTTGTTGTTGCAGAAAATCTTTTTTTTTTGTGCAGAAAAGACTTTTTTTTGTGCACAAAAGACTTTTTTCTCCCACAACTTTTCTTCTAAATTTTATTTAAAATTTATTACAAGCCCCTTCATGTGTGAAAACACTACATACACACCCCCCACACTAAATAAAGGTTTCCACATTTCACATGTCACACCCCAATAAAATAAAAATGGCCCGTCCATCCCAAAGAGTATACTCAGCTGAAGAGGCATACACCACCCTTGCCTCCGACACTGAGTCTGCCAGTCAGGGAGAAGAGGATGCCACTTTTCTCTACTCCTCTATCCCCTCATCATCATCATCATCATCATCCGCTGATGAGGGACCCTCTAGAAGGCTCCCCAGGTTAGCAGTGGAGGCAGCCCCCCAGAGTGACCCCATATGGACCCCACCCCATGATGATTATCAGCCCCAAATTCTAGAGTTTGTGGGAAACTCTTGAATCCAAATTGACTGCACGGGCTACACAGAAATAGATTTTTTCAAAATCTTTTTCAGTGAAGATTTATTAAATTTTTTCATGGCCCAAACAAATTTATATGCCCAGCAGTTTATTACCAAGAACCCCATATCGCCATTCGCAAGACCCCTTGGTTGAACCCCAGTTACAGCAGCAAAAATGAAAATCTTCTGGGGACTTCTGCTGCATATGGTGCTTGTTACAAAAAAAAAAAAAAGAAATTAGACAGTATTGGAGTGTGGATGTCTTGTACCACACTCCAATATTCAGTAATTACATGGTCCGGAATAGATTTGAGTCGATTCAGAAATTTTTGCATTATAATGATAATACACAGTGTCCGCCCCAAAATGACCCAACATTTGATCGGCTTTTTAAAATTAGACCCATCCTTGACCACTTCAGCACCAAGTTTGCTGAAGTGTATACCCCAGAACAAAATATCTGTATAGATGAGTCCCTGGTACATTTCAGGGGGAGAGTAAGATTCCGCCAGTACCTGCCCAGCAAGCGTGCAAGGTATGGCATAAAAATGTATAAACTCTGTGAGAGTAACTCCTGGTACACCTATGGGTTTTGGGTTTATGAAGGGAGGGACACCCGGATTGAACCCCCAGAATCCCCCCCCCCATCCTAGGAGTTAGTGGGAAGATTGTGTGGTTAAGGGTTACCACCTCTATGTGGATAACTATTATACCAGCATACCCCTATTCATGTCCTTGCAGCACAGTGCGCAAAAATCTGAGAGACCTCCCTAGATCCCTGGTATGGCAACCACTGAGAAAGGGTGAAATCAGGGATCTACTCCATGAGAACATGCTGGTGGTGGTTAAGTACAAGGACAAGAGGTACGTCCTTGTACTGACCACCATTCACAGTAACACCAGCTCCCCTGCCGCTGTACGTGGTACCACTACCATTGTCCCCAAACCAGACTGCATTCTGGACTACAACAGGCACATGGGCGCTGTTGATCTTTCAGATCAAGTTCTGAAGCCCTACCGTGCCACACAAGAAATAAAAGTGAGGTGCAATAAGCTGGCCGTACACATTGTACAGACGGCAATGTACAATGTGTACGTGCTATATATACAGTGGATATAAAAAGTCTACATACAAGATAAATCATTTCAGAACGTTTTCCACCTTTAATGTGACCTATAAACTGTACCACTCAATTGAAAAACAAACTGAAATCTTTTAGGTGGAGGGAAGAAAACAAACAAAAAAGATAATAATGTGGTTGCATAAGTGTGCACACCCTCTTATAACTGGGGATGTAGCTGTGTTCAGAATTAAGCAATAACATTCAAAATCATGTTAAATAGGAGTCAGCATACACCTGCCATCATTTAAAGTGCCTCGGATTAACCCCAAATAAAGTTCAGCTGCTCTAGTTAGTCTTTCCTGAAATTTTCTTAGTCGCATCCCACAGCAAAACTCATGGTCCACAGAAAGCTTCCAAAGCATTAGAGGGATCTCATTGTTAAAAGGTATCAGTCAGGAGAAGGGTACAAAAGAATTTCCAAGGCATTAGATATACCATGGAACACAGTGAAGACAGTCATCTTCAAGTGGAGAAAATATGGCACAACAGTGACATTACTAAGAACTGGATGTCCCTCCAAAATTGATGAAAAGACGAGAAGAAAACTGGTCTGGGAGGCTACCAAGAGGCCTACAGCAACATTAAAGGAGCTGCAGGAATATCTGGCAAGTACTGGCTGTGTGGTACACGTGACAACAATCTCCCGTATTCTTCATATATCTGGGCTATGGGGTAGAATGGCAAGGCGAAAGCCTTTTCTTCCGAAGAAAAACATCCAAGCCAGGCTACATTTTGCAAAAACACATCTGAAGTCTCCCAAAAGCATGTGGGAAAAGGTGTTATGGTCTGATGAAACCAAGGTCGAACTTTTTGGCCATAATTCCAAAAGATATGTTTGGCGCAAAAACAACACTGCACATCACCAAAAGAACACCATACTCAGTGAAGCATGGCGGTGGCAGCATCATGCTTTGGAACTGGGGCCTTAGTTAAGCTAGAGGGAATTATGAACAGTTCCAAATACCAGTCAATATTGGCACAAAACCTTCATGAAGAGGAACTTTATCTTTCAGCATGACAACGACCTAAAGCATACATCCAAATCAACAAAGGAATTAATTCACCAGAAGAAGATTAAAGTTTTGGAATGGCCCAGCCAGAGCCCAGACCTGAATCCGATTGAAAATCTGTGGGGTCATCTGAAGGCTGTGCACAGGAGATGCCCTCGCAATCTGACAGATTTGGAGTGTTTTTGCAAAGAAGAGTGGGCAAATCTTGCCAAGTCAAAATGTGCCATGCTGATAGACTCATACCCAAAAAGACTGAGTACTGTGATAAAATCAAAAGGTGCTTCAATAAAGTATTAGGGCTCATGCACATGACAGTATTTTGCGTTCAGTATACTGGCTGTTTTTTGCATTCAGTATGCGTTACTTATACTCAGGGCTTTTTTTCTCAGAGAAAAGGTGGTGGAACTCACCTCCCCTCCCTGGCCACGCCCCTACCCACCCTAAGACCGCCCCCTAAAACCGCCCCTTTAGAGAACAGGGATACACTGTGCCACACAATACTGTATATTGTGTGGCACAGTGTAGAGGTATACTGTGTGGCACAGTGTAGAGGTATACTGTACATTGTGGGGCACAGTGTAGCGGTATACTGTATATTGTGTGGCACAGTGTAGCGGTATACTGTATATTGTGTGGCACAGTGTATGCTATATGTCTATAACATAAACATATTTCACATGAAAACTTACTGTTACTTGGCTTGGCCCTTGGGGATCTCGGACACCACTTCAACACTTTGGCCAGGGGCTCGGCGGAGCTGATGTTGTAGTTTATCCTAATGAGAGAGATTTCATAATAAGGATTTGGAGAAGGGGCTGAGGGGTCACAGAGCATGGAGAGGCTGGTGCTGCTACTAGGGGGGGGGGGGTCATACCATGGGGGAGTAATAAAGCCCACCATAATGCCCCCCAGTAGAAATAATTCTCCTTATAATGTGACAATGCAAAAAATACCCCCTTATGCCCCCAGTTGAGCTAATGTCCCCCATAATGTGCCAGTATAAAATGCCCCCATAGTGCTCCTCTCCCCCTTCCTCCTAGTGCCCCCCATAATGTACCAGTATAAAATGCCCCATATATCATGCCCCAGTAGATGCCCTCAGTGTCCCCCATAATTTGCAAGTATAAAATACCCCTTCTTAGTGCCCCCGTAGATGACTCCATAGTACTCCCCTCCCCCCTTCCCCATAGTACCCACCATGTGTCCCAGTATAAAATGCTACTGTACAGAGCCCCCCATATAAAATACCCCTTCTTTGTGACCTCAGTAGATGCCCCTATATTGCCCACTAATAATGTGCCAGTAATAAGTGCCCTCAATCACGTGCCACTGCCAGTAATAAGTGCCCCCCATCACGTGCCAGTAATAAGCCCCCCATCACGTGCCAGTAATAAGCCCTCCCATTACGTGCCAGTAATAAGCCCTCCCATTACGTGCCAGTAATAAGCCCTCCCATTACGTGCCAGTAATAAGCCCTCCCATTACGTGCCAGTAATAAGCCCCCCATTACGTGCCAGTAATAAGCCCCCCATTACGTGCCAGTAACAAGCCCTCCATTACGTGCCAGTAATAAGCCCCCCATTACGTGCCAGTAATAAGCCCCCATTACGTGCCAGTAATAAACCCCCATTACGTGCCAGTAATAAGCCCCCATTACGTGCCAGTAATAAACCCCCATTACGTGCCAGTAACAAGCCCCCCATTACATGCCAGTAATAAGCCCCCCATTACGTGCCAGTAATAAGCCCCCATTACGTGCCAGTAATAAGCCCCCCATTACGTGCCAGTAATAAGCCCCCCATTACGTGCCAGTAATAAGCCCCCCATTACGTGCCAGTAATAAGCCCCCCATTACGTGCCAGTAATAAGCCCCCCATTACGTGCCAGTAATAAGCCCCCCATTACGTGCCAGTAATAAGCCCCCCATTACGTGCCAGTAATAAGCCCCCCCATTACGTGCCAGTAATAAGCCCCCCCATTACGTGCCAGTAATAAGCCCCCATTACGTGCCAGTAATAAGCCCCCCATCACGTGCCAGTAATAAGCCCCCATCACGTGCCAGTAATAAGCCCCCATCACGTGGCAGTAATAAGCCCCCCCATTACGCGCCAGTAATAACCCCCAATTATGTGCCGATGCCAGTAATAAGCCCCCCCCATTACGTGCCAGTGTTAAGCCCCTCCATCATGTGCCAGTATTAAGCCCCCCCATCATGTGCCAGTATTAAGCCCCCCATCATGTGCCAGTATTAAGCCCCCCATCATGTGCCAGTATTAAGCCCCCCATCATGTGCCAGTATTAAGCCCCCCATCATGTGCCAGTTTTAAGCCCCCCCATCATGTGCCAGTATTAAGCCCCCCCATCATGTGCCAGTATTAAGCCCCCCTATCATGTGCCAGTATTAAGCCCCCCCATCATGTGCCAGTATTAAGCCCCCCCATCATGTGCCAGTATTAAGCCCCCCCATCATGTGCCAGTATTAAGCCCCCCCATCATGTGCCAGTATTAAGCCCCCCCATCATGTGCCAGTATTAAGCCCCCCCATCATGTGCCAGTATTAAGCCCCCCCATCATGTGCCAGTATTAAGCCCCCCCATCATGTGCCAGTATTAAGCCCCCCCATCATGTGCCAGTATTAAGCCCCCCCATCACGTGCCAGTATTAAGCCCCCCCCTTTATGTGCCAGTATTAAGCCCCCCCCCATCATGTGCCAGTATTAAGCCCCCCCATCATGTGCCAGTATTAAGCCCCCCCATCATGTGCCAGTATTAAGCCCCCCCATCATGTGTCAGTATTAAGCCCCCCCATCATGTGTCAGTATTAAGCCCCCCCATCATGTGTCAGTATTAAGCCCCCCCCCATCATGTGCCAGTATTGTAATAAGACCCCCAATGTGCCAGTAACACTATTGTAAAAAAAAAAAAATTATACTTACCTCAGTGTCAGCGATGCGATGCAGGTCTCTTCCGGCCTGTGTCCCGCGCTGTATGGCTCAGGCAGCGTGATGACGTTATCGCGCTGCCTACGCCGGCCTCTGATAGGCTGCCGGCCTAGTGCCTGCAGCCTATCAGAGGAAGGGGAAGGGACACGCCTCTCCCTCCCCTGAACCGCCGCAGCACAGGCAGATTACTATGGAGATGAGTGCAATGGAAGCGCTCATCTCCCTGTGCCCGGCGGCGGCTCACTAACTACGGCCCAGTAACTAAAGGGGGGCGGGGCGGGGGAAAATAGGTGGCTGAATGCCGTTCCGGGGCGTTCCGCCAGAAAAAAAGCCCTGCTTATACTGAACCATTAATTTCAATAGATCAGCAAAAAAAACTGAAGTGTCTCTGTGTGCATTCCGTTTCCGTATTTCCGTACCGTGAAAAGATAGAACATGTCCTATTATTGTCCGCAAATCACGTTGCTTGGCTCCCATTCAAGTCAATGGGTCCGCAAAAAAACGGAATACATACGGAATGTAACCGTATGTCAATCGTTTGTCTTCCGTTTTTGCGGATCCATGTGTTCTTCTGCTTTAAGTCCAGCCTTCTTTTGCCATGTGCTTCTTGTTGCCAAATATTGGCAGAGCACATGACCTGGAAATTCCCTGAGGCCTTGAGTAGCTGCCTTTCAGAAAAGTTTGGAAGATGGATGTTGAGAAGTATATCACACACATTCAAGAAAGACCCCAAATCTGGGATACCTGCTGTGATGGTTACCATGACCGTGTAGCCAAGGAGCGGGCATGGGAGGAGGTGGCAAAACATATGATGGGCAGCCAATGAGAGAAGGCTAATTCCAAAATGAGACGTGAGTTAGGTAAGATTACCCATGTGTAATGTGTTTTTATATGAAAGTATATTGATATGTACATTTGATGCAGCAGTGTAGCGAAAGGGCCCTTGCAGACAAGCGTTGGTCATGCTGCAAGTCTGCAGCGCTGCTCCCGGCCTGACCTCCCAGCACTGCCGGGGGTCAAATAGCATTATATTGATTTATGATGCTATGTTAACCCTTTTACAGTTCTGGAATGTATTGGATAACACTGGCAGCATTATGTCAGTGTTTTTATAAAATACATTACGTAACAGTTTTAAGGGTTACATAATATCATAAATGAAGATAATGCTATGTCACCCCTTGCAGCGATGGGAGTTCAGCCCAGGCGGTGCGGATTCGCAGCATGATTACCATTCGTCTTCCATGTCACATTGGGGAAGCAGGCCTATTGTGTAATTTGCAGCGCAACATCTGAAGGGGCACATCCAGGCGTGATATACATTTATTGCAAAAATGTACCTCCCCCTCAGTACCTGTTTGAATATAAAACTTGCCTGATAGCAGAATTTAATAAAAGTTGATGTAGTGTCTATTATACATTACTCACTTTTGCCCTCAATGTAGAAAGCATATAAGTGATTTGTAACGTAATTTATTATCATGTTTAGATAATCACATCTACATGCTTCCTAAGTATATAAAAGGTCACCCCCAGTAATAATTTTTTTGTTCTAAATCTAATGTACTATTCTAGTATTTTATATTATGAACAAATCTCCTTTTTTTCCCCCCCATGTCTATTCTAATTTGGTTTGTGTATGTTATGTTTTAACAGTTCTAAAAGTAAAAACCAGATGGCATTCTTGTCGTGACCAATTTCGACGCAAATTAATGCAATCCAAGGGTCATAGCGGTGATGGAAGTTTAAGAAAAAAACCATATATGTATACCCGCCAGCTACAATTTCTGAGTCCCATTTTTGAATTAAGGCCGTAAGTATATGGTACCTTTGTTTGCTACAAAGTAGTAATATATGTTTAATTTTATGTATGAAGATATAATGTATGATGGTTCCAAAAATATAAAAACGGTGCTAATCCTCATTCATTTCCAATTTCAGCACCGTGGACAACTTTGAGGATGAAGGGCAACATTCCAGCAGCTCACAAGAGGAGGAACAAGCTGCTACTGGGACACATTCCCCACATCCTGTGACCGGTGAGGAGGATGTCAACACACAGGAGCTGCCCCCTTACCAAAACCAGGGAGAAGCTTCTGGTGTGGAAGCTGGAGGAGTTACCGCTTCCAGTCCAGAAGCCCAGGCCAGGCCACGTCAGCGGAGAAGCGGGGCTAGGGCAAATCCTTCTTCTCAATTAGATAGTCGAACAGTGGTTGATGGGCAGGTGGTCAATTATTTGAGTGAGAGAAGGAAAGAAGGTAAAGAGGAGAGGATGCTTGGTGGCCTAGCTCCCCTGATCCAAGGCTGGCCCCAAGAAAAAAACACAATGTATATGGTTATGATGACATCGGTGGCCGCTATCATGGACTCAAAACCTGACACACTGGAGCTATTTCGCTTTATTAATGCCATGAAGGAACGAGTGTATGCCCGGTCTCTTCAGCCCCAATCGGGAGCCAGCATACCACAAATGCACATCCACCCTACCAGTCATCCAGGACCCCCAAACTTCTTGGCGCCTGCAGTACCCGACACCAAGCTCTACCCAACAACAGTACAATCCACCAGGTGATGTGGGTGTTAATCCAGGCCAAGTTTGTGGCCCTTTCACCAGAGATCTTTTTGAATTGTGATGTGTTCTTTTATTTTGTACATTTAAGTTAAGGCTGAATGTGAAGCCTTTATTTTTTTTATGATTTACATATAAAAATTGTTGTCAATTGCATTTTAAGTGGATCTCTTTTAAAAATAAAAGAAAATAATTTATTTCAAACGCAAAGGGTTCACAAGTGACAATGCAAACACATATTTATATTTATTTACAAACCATATGATTTTAAACAAGTATAGTATGTATAGCGAAAACAATCATCAAACATATATAGATAGGTGACAGCTTCTTCAAGGTGTGTTAATCCCAACCCGGACAATTGCAAACCAGTGTAAAGTGTCATCAATGCAAACCTACGAAAAGAGAAGGATAGATAATGGAAATAGTTAGCATTCATACTCATATAAACATGTTATTCTGGATTACAAATAATTCTGTAATGTATTAGGTATAATGAGGTATTAGAAGGTTTATGTAGGCAAAACATTAGACACTTTTGATGTTAAACACAATCATGGTCATTTGTCCATAAAATATTTAGAACTTTTGGTCTTAACAGTTTTGACTACAATACACCCCAGCCCGCAAGCCCACGTCAAGGGTCCTCTTTGTCTTGCGAGTCCCTACACTATCTACTATAATAAAAAAAAAACACTGACTGAAAAATAACAAAATTCTACAATGGCCAGAGTCCAGATGACATCATTGTCTGCCAAGAACTACGTCCATCTGCACGGTAATGATCCCTCAGGGCTGATAAAGTAATCAGCATAGAGGTCTCGAAATGCAAGTCCAGCAGATCCAGGCCGTCCATGACGAGTCTGGTCCAAACCTCCAGATGAAGAAGAAGAGGTACCAGACTCCACTAAACCAGCATCTAAGGGATCATCATGAATCCTGAAGAAGTTATGCAGGATCACACAAGCTTTAATAACAATTATAAACTTATATGTACTGTCAGCTAAAGCCAACAGCACAATGGAAAAGTATTGCTTATAATTGTAGTACCGGGACCCCGAGTGAGGCGGCTTCTTAACATGAAGGTGTTTGCCATGCAATGCAGTTTGGAAACTGTGCATTAAGATGAAAGCCCTCAGCAATTCGGATCCAATCGTCAGCTTTGGGCTCTGGCATCACCGTGTCCCGGAGTCGCAGCCAAATCACTTCACATGTTTGACGAACAATCCCAGAAATAGTTGACACTCCCAGTAGGAACTCAAAATGCAGACTAGCAAATGAATTCCCAGTCGCCAGAAACCTGAAGGAAGACACACAAAAAAAAGTTTAATTAATAACACAGCCACTACTGGGGCACTAATCATAGTGTTGTAAAGTCTAACATGCTTAGTTGCCCATATCAAATACATACATTACACCAGGGATGGGCAAACTGCGACTCTCCTGCTGTTGTAAAAATATAAATCGCATCATACCATGCTGTAGGCAGTCTGGGCATACTGGGAGTTGTGGATTTGACACTGCTGGAGAGCCGCAGGTTGGACATCCCTGCATTAGATATTTGTTTTTTATAAAGGAGCTGTCCAACCTGAAAGGTTTGATATTCATGTTACTACGGGCTACTAAGGCAGATTTACTTTACTACAGATCAATTAATGACCTCAGATATTTACACATAACAAAGTGAGTCTAACACACTTAATATCAAGATTAATATTAACAGATTATTTAAATAACCATTGTAATAAATAGACATACCTCAACGTCACGATGAGCCGTTCCTCAGGAGAAATGCAGCGCCTCATGGTTGTGTCCTGGTATGTGAGGCCAGGGCACAGAGACGCTAACAACATGTCAAAGCTGCTCACAGACATACGACGGAACCCATAAAATTTCTCAGGATGCTGTTGCAAATCCATATACAGCGTGTGGAAGTGGCCCTTGCTGCGCCTCTGAGAGACAGTGGGTGAACCCAATGCCTTCTCCTCGGTTCGTTGCTCAGCATAGTAGGCTGCCGTTCATTGTGCCGAGAAACCAGCCAGCGCAGAGGTAGGTCTTCCTCAAAGTCAGCCATAATACAACAGATAGCCAAAATCAGAAACCAATGCCAACAAGACACCAACTTCTAACAAAGCTCTCAATGCTGCAAAAAGCTGTAGAAAATGGAGTCTGCACCAACACATGACCATCTTAAATAGGGGGTGTGTAAAAGGGGGAAGAGTCAAAAGTTTTTTTTTATTTTTTCTGTTTCAGTTTCCGTTTATCATCCGCAAAAAACGGATCACATACATGCATTTCCGCAAAAACGGAACGGAAACGGAGTATATACGGAAACACAACGGATTGCGGGAACGGAACCACGAATCCGTAAAAAACGGACCGTTATGCACACCATATTTTATTTTTATATTTTTTCTTCCCTCTACTTAAAATATTTCAGTTTGTTTTTCAATTGAGTTGTACAGTTTATAGGTCACATTAAAGGTGGAAAAAGTTCTGAAATTATTTATCTTTGTCTCCTTTTTTTACATCACAGAAACCTGACATTTTACCAGGGGTGTGTAGACATTTTATATCCACTGTAAGTCTATCGGACACACAGGAACATTTCTTCACTTTCAAGAAGTAGTGATCAAGGCCCTAATTCTTCAAAACCAAGGAGAAGAGGGCCCCAGTACTTCTGTAAGTCACCGTGGCCATGTTGTACCAGGACAACATTTCCCATCTGAAGTCCCCCAGACAGCAAGAAAGGGAAGGACCCAAAAAAGATGCAGAGTGTGTTCAAAAAGGGATATTTGGAAGGACACCATTTACCACTGCGAAATCTGCCCTGAAAAACCTGGCCTGTGCATGAAGGAGTGTTTTAAAATATACCACACATCCATGGAGTATTAATTAAATTTATCCTTTATGCTCCCTGTAATATTTCCACTTTAGATCTCTGATTTAGTCCACCTAGCTTGCATATTCACTTTCCAACAACCACTACATATTTTTTTCTATGAGACAAACGTTAGGTCAAAAGTGCCCTTTCCACCCCTTAAAATGTTCGTACGTGGGTGCTCTTTCCAAAATGGGGTCACTTTTTGGGGTTTATTTAATGCGACATGGCAGCTAAAATCCATGTCTCAAATGCGTAGAGACAGAAAATCCGCAAGCTGCACCACTCTGTACTTTCTCCACTAAAACGGCATCTTCCAATACCTTGTATAACACAGTGTACGTGGTGCACTGCCCTGAAGAATGTACAGCTTCAACAATTGATTGTAGACATAGAATAAACAATCTTCTTTATTCATTAATATGGGTAGAGATAAAAACAGAGCGCTAAGTAGTGACGGCCGTTTCATGCAACTTCGCTTCTTCCGGCTACTGGGCCCCAGCCCTGTTTTTATCTCTACCCATATTGATGAATAAAGAAGATTGATGATTTCAGTTGTGAGTGCCGCCTGTTTATTCTATGTCTACAATAAAATCCATGTCTGTTTATTCAGGCCTGCAAAAACCACATTTTGCACTTTGCCTCTAGAGCCCTGCTGTGCACCCATACAGTAGGCTACAAGCACATATGGGGACCATATACTGGGGTGCATTTTCTCCTTTAACCCCTTGTGAAAGTGAAAAATTGTGGTCTGCTAGTAATTTTTCATTTTTACAAATGTGTGCTTTGAAATGTGCACTTAAAATGTTCGTACGGGGGTGCTCTTTCCGAAATGGGGTCACTTGTTGGGGTTTTTAATTTCTGGGGACCTCAGGAATTTATTTAATGTGACATGGCACCTAAAATCCAAAATCATATTTTTCAGTTTGCCTGCTGTGCACCCATACATCAGGCTACAAGCACATATGTGGTGTTTCCTGAATGGGGAGAAAATCCTGGGGTGTATTTTCTCCTTTAACCCCTTGTGGGAAAATAATTGTGGTCTGCTAGTAATTTTATTTAATTTTTTTCACAAATGTGTGCTTTGAAATGCTTTCACAAGTGTTTCTGTCTTCTGTGAGACATCTGTTTGCTGAAAAGTACCCTTTCTACCACTTAAAATGTTTGTATGGGGGTGCTCTTTCCAAAATCGGGTCACTTGTTGAGGTTTTTCATTTCTGGGGACCTCAGGAATTTATTTAATGCGACATGGCTCCTAAAATACATGTTTGCCAATTCAGGTCAGCAAAATTCATATTTAGCTGTTTGACTCTAGAGCCCTGCCATGCGCCCATCATTTTTTCAGCACATATAGGGTATTGGCATATTCGATGGGAAATGGGGAACAAAATGTGGGGTGCATTTTGTCCAGTTACTCCTTGTGAAAGTGAAAAATGTGGGTGTAAAGCAACTTTTACGGGAAAATATTTAAATTTTTCCTTTTCACAGCCAAGCGTTTCCTAATTCTGTGAAAAGCCTGATGTGTCAAAGTTCTCACTACACATCTTGAAATATTTCTTGAGGGGTGTAGTTTCCGGAATGGGGTCACTTTTTTTGAGTTTCCACTGTAGGGCCACCTCAGGGTGTCTTCACATGCGACATACACTCACCTAAAGAATTATTAGGAACACCATACTAATACGGTGTTGGACTCCCTTTTGCCTTCAGAACTGCCTTAATTCTACGTGGCATTGATTTAACAAGGTGCTGATAGCATTCTTTAGAAATGTTGGCCCATATTGATAGGATAGCATCTTGCAGTTGATGGAGATTTGAGGGATGCACATCCAGGGCACGAAGCTCCCGTTCCATCACATCCCAAAGATGCTCTATTGGGTTGAGATCTGGTGACTGTGGGGGCCATTTTAGTACAGTGAACTCATTGTCATGTTCAAGAAACCAATTTGAAATGATTCGAGCTTTGTGACATGGTGCATTATCCTGCTGGAAGTAGCCATCAGAGGATGGATACATGTTCTCATTCTGTTTACGCCAAATTCGGACTCTACCATTTGAATGTCTCAACAGAAATCGAGACTCATCAGACCAGGCAACATTTTTCCAGTCTTCAACAGTCCAATTTTGGTGAGCTCGTGCAAATTGTAGCCTCTTTTTCCTATTTGTAGTGGAGATGAGTGGTACTCGGTGGGGTCTTCTGCTGTTGTAGCCCATCCGCCTTAAGGTTGTGCGTGTTGTGGCTTCACAAATGCTTTGCTGCATACCTCGGTTGTAACGAGTGGTTATTTCAGTCAACATTGCTCTTCTATCAGCTTGAATAAGTCGGCCCATTCTCCTCTGACCTATAGCATCCACAAGGCATTTTTGCCCACAGGACTGACTCATACTGGATGTTTTTCCCTTTTCACACCATTCTTTGTAAACCCTAGAAATGGTTGTGCGTGAAAATCCCAGTAACTGAGCAGATTGTGAAATACTCAGAATGGCCTGTCTGGCACCAACAACCATGCCACGCTCAAAATTGCTTAAATAACCTTTCTTTCCCATTCTGACATTCAGTTTGGAGTTCATGAGATTGTCTTGACCAGGACCACACCCCTAAATGCATTGAAGCAACTGCCATGTGATTGGTTGACTAGATAATTGCATTAATGAGAAATAGAACAGGTGTTCCTAATAATTCTTTAGGTGAGTGTAGCTCCGAATTACCATTCCAGCTAAATCCTCTCTCCTAACGCCATATGGTGCTCCTTCCACTCTGAAGCCTGCTGTGTGCCCATACATCATTTTTTGAGCACATATGGGGTGTTGGCGTATTCGGGGGGAAATGGGGAACAAAATGTGTGGTGCATTTTGTCCTGTTACCCCTTGTGAAAATGAAAAGTGTGGGTGTAAGGCAACTTTTTCTGGAAAATTTTTAAATTTTTCCTTTTCACAGCCAAGCGTTTCCTAGATCTGTGAAACGCCTGATGGTTCAAAGTGCTAACTACACACCTTGAAATATTCCTTGAGGGGTGTAGTTTCCAGAATGGGGTCACATTTTGGGGGTTTCCACTCTAGGGGTACCTCAGGGTGTCTTCATATGAGACATATCTCCCAATTACTATTGCAGCTAAATCCGCTCTCCTAAAGCCATATGGTGCTCCTTCCACTCTGAAGCATGCTGTGCACCCATACATCAGTTTCTGAGCACACATGGGGTGTTCAATTGAAGATGGCGCCTGTCAATTATTCCGGTGAAATCTGCCTTCCAGAAGCCATTTGGTGCTCCTTTCCTTCTGACCATATGGGGTATTGCTGTAATCAATAGAAAATGAGCAATAAATTAGGGGGTGCATTTTCTCCAGTTCCCCCTTGCGAAAGTGAAAATTTTGGGCCTAAAATCAATTTTTCTGGAAAAAATTTAAATTTTTCATTTTCACAGCCAATTCCATGAATCACCTTTCAGGACAAAGTTCTCACTACACATCTTGAAATATTCCTTGAGGGGTGTAGTTTCCAGGATGGGGTAACTTTTTGGGGGTTTACACTCTAGGGGTACCTCAGGGTGTCTTCATATGCGAAATACGTATCTCCCAAAAGCCAATCCTGCAAAATCTGTCCTCCAAAAGTCCAATGGCGCTACTTCCCATTTGAACCCTGCCATGCACCCATAAATAATTTTTTGAGCACACATTGGGTGTTGGCGCATTCGGGGGGAAATGGGGAACAAAATGTGTGGTGCATTTTGTCCTGTTACTCCTTGTGAAAGTGAAAAATGTGGGTGTAAAGCAACTTTTTCTGGAAAAAATTAAATTTTTTCTTTTCACAGTCAAGCATTTCCTAATTCTGTGAAACGCCTGATGGGTAAAAGTGCTCACTACACACCTTGAAATATTCCTTCTCTGCATTTGTGACAGTCAAATACAAGCTTTAAATACTGCAGTTATATTCTGGGTTTAAAAAAACACCCATTTTGCTCAAGACACTACATGTACTGCCTTTGCTGCATTTCTGAGAGTCCAATACAAGCGTTAAATACTGCTGTTATATTCTGGGTTTAAAAATACACCAATTTTGTGCAAGACACTTCATTTGCGGCCTTTGCTGCATTTCTGCGAGTCCAATACAAGCTTTAAATACTGCAATTATATTCTGGGTTTAAAAAAACACCCATTTTGTGCAAAACACTACATTTGGGGCCTTTGCTGCATTTGTGACAGTCAAATACAAGCTTAAAATACTGCAGTTATATTCTGGGTTTAAAAAAAACACCTATTTTGTGCAAGACACTACATCTGGGGCCTTTGCTGCATTTGTGACAGTCCAATACAAGCTTTAAATACTGCAGTTATATTCTGGGTTTGTTGGGTGACATTCACCAATTTTTGGCTGTGATATACCCCTGCTCTACCTAGTGGACAGGGAAATACATTTCACTAATTTGTCTGTTACATTGTTGGGTGACATTCACCAATTTTTGGCTGTGATATACTCCTGCTCTACCTAGTGGACAGGGAAATACATTTCACTAATTTGTCTGTTACATTGTCGGGTGACATTCACCAATTTTGGGCTGTGATATACCCCTGCTCTCCATTGTGGACAGGGAAATATATTTAACTAATTTGTCTAAGTAAGGGGGGAACTAACTCTCCTTAAGGAGAGAGCACCTTAATCAGTGTGGTGAGGAGACTTATAGGCCATACAAGCTCCTCTGGAATTCTGGGAGGGAAGGGATGCAAATGAGCTCTTAACAAGCTCTGCCTCTAATGCCACCAGATGTAAGGCAGCTATCCTATAAGTCAATGTTCAGCTCCTAAAATAAGCCTTGAGACCCCCTTACTTGGACACAGGCCTCTCACCCAGTTAACCCAGTACTCTCTGCTCTGCACAGGACCTGTCCGTACCTTGTGCAGAATAGACATGTATACCGGCCTCACCCAGCCATTATTGTACTCCAGCGCACTTTCTCTTTGTTTTATTTTTTATATTTCCCAATGTTTTGGGGTCTACCCAAATTTAAACAAAAAAATAAATAAATAAAATAAAAGAAAAAACAAAACCAAAAACCAGTGTTGGCTACCTCCTCCTCCTCCACTTCCACCTACACCACAACATCCACCGCCTCCTCAACCTCCATATGGACCTGGTCCTCCTAGATCAAGATTATTATTTTTTATTTTTTCATATTTTATGTTATTTGAAGTCATTTCCCTATCCACATTTGTTTGCAGAGCACTTGCCATTCTCTTAACCACATTTTGCTGCCATTTGCAGCCCTCTAGCCCTTTCCATGATTTTTTTAGAGCCGTTTTAGTGCTCCAAAGTTCGGGTCCCCATTGAGTTCAATGGGGTTCGGGTCAAGTTCGGGTCAAGTTTGGGTCCCGAACTCAAATTTTTTTGTGAAGTTCGGCCGAACCCGTCAAACCCGAACATCCAGGTGTCCACTCAACTCAAAAATGGCCTAGGCAGAAAGGTGAAAACTGTCCCGGAGTTGAAAGGTTAAAAAGCACCTCCTGACTTGTCTGTTTTAGTAACTACTTGCATTCCCCATGTGATAACAATTTTGGAGCTTCTATTCTCATGGCTCTATGTAAAGATGAGCGAATATATTTGCAGATTAGGCACCAAATCGTTCGATTCGGAGTAATCTTGTAAAACGGTGCCCAACGCATAAACAATCAATAGTGTTCTGTCTCCACCAGGCAGGAGGGAATTGGAGTCAGTTGTGGCCAAGCAATAACCGCAGTTTGCAGCGGCAGCGATAAAAGTAGGTACAGTCACACCTGACCCTGTATCAGACCGAGGGGACGAGGGAAAATGAAGAAATGTATAAAAATTTACAAAACGAGATAAGAGCTTTTCATAAACAATCTGTGTTTTAGAGAACTAGTTGGGGTTATATACCAATTTCCAGGGCAATTGGAGCAACTTTAGTTCATAACGAATAGAATCGGACCCTAACCGAAATTTTTAAAAAAATTTTGCGAATCCAAAACAAACCAAATCTTGAAAGATTTGCTTGTCTCTAGTTCTATGTTGTGTCATTCCTCTATTATTCTCCAAATGTCGCTGTGTAGCCCTAGCCTAACACCTAGATGAACCTTTATTGCAGACTGCTAGCAATTCATTCATAAACTTCTAGAAGTAATAATAGAAGAACGGCAGAACATAGAGCCATAAGAATAGATGCTCCAAATTGTTATTACATGGAGAACGCAAGTAGTTACTAAATCAAAAAATGTCAGGAGAGGGGACAGGTCCTCTGTAAGGTCTATTACTGCATTATGAAATCTGGCCAAATAAAGTCTGAATAAACACTGCAAAGAACAATGCTGTGGAAAAAATGGTAACCCCCCCCCCCCCAAAAAAAAAAAAATTAAAATAAATAAAACCTTCAAGTCATTTAGTATCTACATCCACACAAAGTCTTTTTGACAATACGGCACCGACAGAAATCATGAGGGGGGACGTTTCTCAAGCTTTGGTGCCTGTTACTTCAAGTGATCAGCAAACCCATTATAGAAGTTATATTATCATAAATAGAATTTGGCCATACAAACTGACTAATAAAATTGAGTTACAAAATAATATTTAGCCAAAAACAATCTGAATTTCAGTAAGATAAAATGCAGCTGAGGTCATCCATAGCCTTTAAACACATTTGCATAGTAATGGTAATTATTGTGTAAGCAGCGCAGAATATTTTTGCTGGTTATTTTGATATGCAAATAAGAACAAAACGTGTTTTTCTTGATGAAAAGAAGTAAAATAAAAAATAAAAATCCTGCTTTTCCTTTAAAATACCCCTGCTTCGTGTCTAATGACCCCTCCTGTCCATAATGAATGATAAATATCACAATTAGTGCACGTTCATTATGAAGTGACTGGGGAACGCATTTGAGATAACAAAGCCTTTTTCAATTTAGACAAATTAATTAATTACTTAAAATTTCTGCTAATTGACAATATTTCTACTTTAAGGTAATAAAGATGCTTGTTCGTAGGACACATACATTATTAGCAGATTTTATATTTCTGGATTTAATTGCCGAAATGTTCTTTTCAGCAAAGATGCCGTCTTCTTGGAAATGACTTCCCTTCTTCCCACCTATAGTTTAATTGCATGTTGCACATATACTAATTAGATTAATACTTTTACTTTTTCTGATGATGAATCCTGTGATTGCATTTACAAATATTCAGCTTTTACATACAGGAAAATAAGGTACAGACCAAAATGTATAACTATAAAGGCCTAATGTATTAGGCCAGTATGAAACTGGCATTAAGCTTTTCCAGCAGGGAACCAACCTGCCCGATCCATACTACCATTTGAAGTCCGCCCAGCTGCGGGTTTTGTCCGACCGCCTCTCGGCATATGTGCCGTGCTCCGGCTAAATCTCTGGCTGGTCCCCATTATAGTGAATGAGGCCGGGCTGGACTTCCGGCAGCACACGTGTGCAAATGGTAGTACACAGTGGCGTAACTACCGAGGAAGCCTCTGCTTCGGGGCCCGGGCTGCCAAGGGGGCCCGGCGTCCCGGCAGCGTGTGTGACAGTTTATTTTCAAGTTAGTTAAATATCGATGTCTTAATGTTCAGGGCCCCTTCACCCTCGCTAATGTGATCTAATCTTACTGTCTCCTAAAGTCTTCTGATGTGTCTGGGATTCAAACCCACAACCTCCAATGTATCAGTGTATCAGAGACAAAGCATTTACCCTCACAACCATAAAGGCTGCTGATTGAAAAAATATGAGACTTCTACTGTTATAGCTGGCTAAGTGTACATCTATACACATGACAGCTGCCCCAACACACCCAGCACTGCTATATCTGAAATACCTTTTCTGAAATACAAGCACTGACTCCATATATGGACATACAGGGCGGGACACAGGAAGAGGCTGCATCGCATCGCTGACATGGAGGTAAGTAGAAGTGTTTATTATTTTTTTTTAATACCCGACTGTTACTGCCATGGGGGGAGCGGGGGGCACTTGATACTGGCACATGGGGGGAGGCACCTGATACTGGCACATGGGGGGGAAGAGGGACTGGCACCTGGGGGGGAGGGGGGGTTGGCACCTGATACTGGCACATTGGGGGGGAGGGAGAGAGGCACTTGATACTGGCACTTTTTTTGTGGGGGGGGGAGAGATAGCACTATGATACTGGGACATGTGGGGGGGGGAGGAGAGAGGCACTTGATACTGGCACATGATGGGGGGGCATCTATGGGGACACTTACTGGCACATTATTGGGGGGCATTATGGGGGACACTAGGCCGGCAGCTTATCAGAGACCGGACACTGAGGGCATCTACTGGGGCACTATATATGGGGCATTTTATACTGGTACATTATGGGGGGCACTAGCAGGAAGGGGGGAGAGGAGCACTATGGAGGCATTTACTGGGGGCACTATATAGGGGTATTTTATACTGGGACATTATGGGGGCACTATGGGGACATTAGCTCAACTGGGGGCATTACAAGGGGGTATTTTTGCACTGTCACATTATAAGGAGAATTATTACTACTGGGGGGGGCATTATGGTGGGCTTTATTACTCCCCCATGGTATGACCCCCTAGTAGCAGCACCAGCCTCTCCCTGCTCTGCTATCCCTCTGCCCCTTCTCCAAATCCTTATTATGAAATCTTTCTCATTAGGATAAAGCACAACATCAGCTCTGCCGAGCCCCCGGCCAAAGTGTTGAAGTGGTGTCCGAGATCCCCAAGGGCCAAGTAACTGTAAGTTTTCATGTGAAATATGTTTATGTTATACACATATAGCATACACTGTGCCCCACAATATACAGTATACCGCTACACTGTGCCACACAATATACAGTATACCGCTACACTGTGCCACACAATATACAGTATACCTCTACACTGTGCCCCACAGTATACCGCTACACTGTGCCAAAGGAGTGGGGTTTACACAGGAGGAGGGAGGTGCGAAGCGCGCTGGGGGGGGGCCTTACAAATATTTGCTGTGGGGCCCAGTCACTTCTAGTTACGCCCCTGATAGTACAGATCTAGCAGGTTGTTCCACTGACGGAACAGCCTGCTGGAAAAGCTTAACAGCAGTGTGAAACTGGCCTTAGGCCCCTTTCACACGAGCGAGTTTTCCGTGCGAGTGCAATGCGTGACGTGAACACATAGCACCCGCACTGAATCCTGACCCATTCATTTCATTGGGTCTGTGTACATGAGCAGCATGTTCTATTTTCTGCGTTTTTCACGCAGCCCTGGCCCCATAGAAGTGAATGGGGCTTCAGTGAAAGACGCATTGCATCCGGAAGCAAGTGCGGATGCAATGCGTTTTTCACTGATAGTAGCTAGGAGATGTTGTTTGTAAGGCCTCTTTCACACGAGCGAGTATTCCGCGCGGGTGCAATGCGTGACGTGAACGCATTGCATCCAGACCCATTAATTTCTTTGGGGCTGTTCACACGAGCGGTGATTTTCACGCATCACTTGTGCGTTGCGTGAAAATCGCAGCATGTTCTATATTCTGCGTTTTTCACGCAATGCAGGCCCCATAGAAGTGAATGGGGTTGCGTGAAAATCTCAAGCATCCGCAAGCAAGTGCGGATGTGGTGCAATTTTCACGCACGGTTGCTAGGAGACGATCGGGATGGGTACCCGATCGTTATTATTTTCCATTATAACATGGTTATAAGGGCAAATAATAGCATTCTGAATACAGAATGCATAGTACAATAGGGCTGGAGGGGTTAAAAATTATAAAAGTGGATTAAGGCGAGTTAAAAAAAAATATATATTTTTTTAACCCCTCCAGCCCTATTGTACTATACATTCTGTATTTAGAATGCAATTATTTCCCCTTATAACCATGTTATCGGAGGAAATAATACAATCTACACAACCTTGAACCCAAACCTGAACTTCTGTGAAGAAGTTCGGGTCTGGGTACCACATTCAGTTTTTATCATGCGCGTGCAAAACGCATTGCACCCGCGCGATAAAAACTGAACAGCGGAACGCAATCGCAGTCAAAACTGACTGCAATTGCGTACCTACTCGGGTGGGTTTGCCGCAACGCATCCGGACCTTATCCAGACACGCTCGTGTGAAAGAGGCTAAACCTTTCATTTTTTATCACGCGCGTGAAAAACGCATCAAAACGCATTGCACCCGCGCGGAAAAAACTGAAAAACTGAATGCAATTGCAGAAAAAACTGACTGAACTTGCTTGCAAAATAGTACGAGTTTCACTGAACGCACCCTGAACGTATCCGGACCGAATCCGTCACGCTCGTGTGAAAGAGGCCTTATAAAATTCAATACATACAGAGCGTTTTTTACACAGCGTTTTTTGGCATTTTTGTCAAAACACAGCATGCTCTAAGCATGGTGTTCCATTCATTTGCGTGTTTTTCAAGTGCTATAGAGAATGGAATCAAGAAATATAAAGAATATTGAACCTATGGACAAATGCATGACAAAAAAGCACCAAAAGTAAAGAAAAATTCAAAAAATATTTATGTTTTCTAATGCTTTTTATATTTCCCTATTCATTTTCAGCTAAAATCTTGCTAAGGGCTCATGCACACGAATGTATTTTCATTTCGTGTTCGTTCCGTTTTTTTTGCAGACCATATGCAGAACCATTCATTTCAATGGTTCCGCAAAAAAAACGGAAGGTACTCCGTGTGAATTCTGTTTCCGTATGTCTGTATATCCGTTCAACAAATTTACACGACCGTATGTATTTTGCAATCTGCAAAAAATGGATCCGCAAAAAATACGGATAACATACGTGTGCATTCCGTATTTTGCGGAACGGAACAGCTGGCCCTTCATAGAACAGTCCTATCCTTGTCCGTAATGCGGACAATAATAGGACATGTTCTATTTTTTTGCGGAACGGAAATATGGACATACAGAAACAGAATGCACAAGGAGTAACTTCTGTTTTTTTTGCTAAACCATTGAAATGAATGGTTACATACACGGTCTGCAAAAAATAGGAACAGAAACTGAAAAAATATACTGTCATGTGAATGAGCCCTTAATGTCCGCATTACGGACAAGGATAGTACTGTTCTATTAGGGGCCAGCTGTTCTGTTTTGCAAAATACGGAATGCTCACGGATGTCATCCGTATTTTTTGCAGATCCGGTTTTTTTTGCTGACCGCAAAATTCATACGGTCATGTGCATGAGCTCTAAATCATTGTTTGGGAAAATGGCATTTTCCCCAAAAATACAATGTGTGAAACCACACTTATGACATCTGGCTTTAATAAAAAAAAATAGGCCAAAAGAAGTTTCAAATGAGAAACTAATTGGCATGTATGCTTTGCACAAAACATAGAAAAATGATACAATTTTAGCCAACGTGAATACTAATAGGAGTGATATTTACAGTATGTTAGACAGATTTTACAGATTAGATGCAGTCTGGCTTTGAAAAGTTTTGTGACATTTTTGGATTACTTGCACCAAACTTTTGAGACATTTTGCATTTTTGCATCACTCGCTCCAGGTTAGATACATGGATGGAAACGTGGGTGTGCTTAGCTATGTTATTTTTACTCCATCACTGCAACTTTTTAAAAAGTCTCAAAAAGTTACAAATTCACTCTACAGTAGAAGGAGACTGACATTTAAAAAATGATTTGTTTGAAAAGGAGGCAGCGCTCCATGCACGTGCTACTTCCCCTTCATTAGGGCTCATGCACATGAACATATTTTGTTTCCGTCTCTATTCCGTCTTTTTTTGCGTATGCGGAACCATTCACTTCAATGGGTCCACAAAAAAAAAAGGAAGTCACTCCATGTGCATTCCGTTTACGTACGTCTGTATGTCCGTTCCACAAAGAAATAGAACATGTCCTAGTAGGCCTCATGCACACGACCGTTGTACGGCCGTACCGTGCATTAGGGACTGCAATTTGCAGTCCCCAATGCACGGGCCCCATCTGTGCGGCAGCCGCCATGTATCCAGACCCATTTAACTTGAATGGGTCCGTGATCCGTCCGCACCGTAAAAAATAGAACAAGTTCTATTTTTTTGCGGTGCGGAGGCACGGACAGAAACACCACGGAAGCACGCCGTAGTGCTTCTGTGAGGTTCTGTGCCTTCATTACGCACCGCAGCTCCAGATTACGGACCCATTCAAATGGATGGGTCCGCATCTGTGGTACGGGTGCACATCGCCAGTGCCCACGTATTTCGGACCCACTGTATGCGGCACAATACGGCCACGGCCGGGCAATGGGCCTTATTGTCCACATTACCGACAAGGATAGGACTGTTCTATTAGGGGCCAGCTGTTGCTTTCCACAAAATATGGAATCCATACGGATGTCATCTGTACTTTTTGCGGATCCGTGTTTTGCAGACCGCAAAATACATACGGTTATTTGCATGAGCCCTTAAACTGCATGTCGTCTCAAAAGCGAGTATAATTACAAGTACTTGCTTTATTCACTTGAATGGAGCAAACACTTGTAAACACACTACGCCGCCGCAGCAAGGGAGACGACATGTAGTGTAATGAAGAGGTATTGTATTATGCTAATGTACCTTCTATATATAAATTTTTCTCTTTATTTATCATTTCTTATTTTTCATTGTACATATATATATATATATATATATATATATATTATATATACACTGCTCAAAAAAATTAAGGGAACACAAAAATAACACATCCTAGATCTGAATTAATTAAATATTCTTCTGAAATACTTTGTTCTTTACATAGTTGAATGTGCTGACAACAAAATCACACAAAAATAAAAAAATGGAAATCAAATTTTTCAACCCATGGAGGTCTGGATTTGGAGTCACCCTCAAAATTAAAGTGGAAAAACACACTACAGGCTGATCCAACTTTGATGTAATGTCCTTAAAACAAGTCAAAATGAGGCTCAGTAATGTGTGTGGCCTCCACGTGCCTGTATGACCTCCCTATAACGCCTGTGCATGCTCCTGATAAG
The DNA here is from genome assembly GCF_905171765.1 of Bufo bufo. NCBI lineage: Eukaryota > Metazoa > Chordata > Amphibia > Anura > Bufonidae > Bufo > Bufo bufo. The sequence goes on from NC_053392.1 coordinate 92,927,380, forward strand.
GTGGCGGACGGTCTCCTGAGGGATCTCCTCCCAGACCTGGACTAAAGCATCTGCCAACTCCTGGACAGTCTGTGGTGCAACGTGACATTGGTGGATAGAGCGAGACATGATGTCCCAGATGTGCTCAATTGGATTCAGGTCTGGGGAACGGGCGGGCCAGTCCACAGCATCAATGCCTTCATCTTGCAGGAACTGCTGACATACTCCAGCCACATGAGGTCTAGCATTGTCTTGCATTAGGAGGAACCCAGGGCCAACCGCACCAGCATATGGTCTCACAAGGGGTCTGAGGATCTCATCTCGGTACCTAATGGCAGTCAGGCTACCTCTGGTGAGCACATGGAGGGCTGTGCGGCCCTCCAAAGAAATGCCACCCCACACCATTACTGACCCAATGCCAAACCGGTCATGCTGGAGGATGTTGCAGGCAGCAGAACATTCTCCATGGCGTCTCAAGACTCTGTCACGTCTGTCACATGTGCTCAGCGTGAACCTGCTTTCATCTGTGAAGAGCACAGGGCGCCAGTGGCAAATTTGCCAATATTGGTGTTCTGCGGCAAATGCCAAGCGTCCTGCACGGTGTTGGGCTGTAAGCACAACCCCCACCTGTGGACGTCGGGCCCTCATATCACCATCATGGAGTCTGTTTCTGACTGTTTGAGCAGACACATGCACATTTGTGGCCTGCTGGAGGTCATTTTGCAGGGCTCTGGCAGTGCTCCTCCTGTTCCTCCTTGCACAAAGGCGTAGGTAGCGGTCCTGCTGCTGGGTTGTTGCCCTCCTACGGCCTCCTCCACGTCTCCTGATGTAATGGCCTGTCTCCTGGTAGTGCCTCCATGCTCTGGACACTACGCTGACAGACACAGCAAACCTTCTTGCCACAGCTCGCATTGATGTGCCATCCTGGATAAGCTGCACTACCTGAGCCACTTGTGTAGGTTGTAGACTCTGTCTCATGCTACCACTAGAGTGAAAGCACCGCCAGCATTCAAAAGTGACCAAAACATCAGCCAGGAAGCATAGGAGCTGAGAAGCGGTCTGTGGTCACCACCTACAGAACCACTCCTTTATTGGGGGTGTCTTGCTAATTGCCTATAATTTCCACCTGTTGTCTATCCCATTTGCACAACAGCATGTGAAATTGATTGTCACTCGGTGTTGCTTTCTAAGTGGACAGTTTGATTATCACGGTCGGCGTGACTATCACATACGTGACGCAGAGGGAGGGAACAAGGAAGGCCCTGCCCAAGTGAGAGGGAAGGTGGTGACCCCTGACTCACCTAGCGGCTGGCACCTGGCTGCCCTGACGTCCCTAGACGGGTTCCTCACCCGTACGCCGATCACGTGCCTAAAGCCCTGGCTTTCCCTAAGCTGAGCCCTAGATAGTGAACAGGGCGGTGGGAACACTAGTCCGCACCACTAGCTCTAAAGGAAAACACCAAGGGAAGGACAGACAATACAAACTCAACATATAATCCCAGGTGGGCGACAACAGGAGACAACAAGAAGCCCAACAGGGATCCGGAGGGTAGCACTCTGGAACGACAACCAGGATTCACAACTCCAGTGGGTCAGTATAGATGTCCAGGCAGGAAGCTCAATAACTGGCAACTAGAGAAGAGTGAGGGGAGAATATAAGGAGGTTGGGAGTGGCAGACAAGAAACAGCTGAGGAGGAGAAGCTACGGATCCCTGATTGAGACAAAAAGGATAGCAAGGCAAACACAGAAAACAATCACTAAGAAACAACGTGATCTTTAGATATAGAGCGCGCAGCAACCCGCTGCGACCTTCTGACCCCGGGTATAACGGAGTCAGACGTGGCTCTTGATACCCTCGTGACATTGATTTCTCAGAAGTGTGATTGACTTGGAGTTACATTGTGTTGTTTAAGTGTTCCCTTTATTTTTTTGAGCAGTGTATAATGAAATCATAAAGTATTCAGGCCCTCTCACTTTATATTCCAGCCTTCACATTTTTTTTGCCACCATTCTACACTTAATACCCTATAATGTGAATATTAGACATTTTTGCAACTTCCTAAAAAGGAAAATCTAAAAGTTTGCATTTACACAAGTATTCAGACCCTTTGCTAAGGCACATTACTGCAGCACTCTAGAAAGAAGCCTATCCTCAGGAAAAGACACATGAAACCTGCCTGGAGTTTGCAAAAAAGGAACCTAAAGGACTCTCAGACTGTAAGAAACAAATTTCTCTGGTCTGCTGAAACCAAAATTGAACTTTTTGGCGTCATTTTCAAGTGTCATATGTGGAGGAAACCCCATTACCATCCCTACAGTGAAGCATGGTGGTGGCAGCATCATGCTTTGGGAGTGTTTTTCAGTGGTTGTGACAGGGGGACTGGTCAGGGTTGAGAGAAAGATGAGTAAAGCAATGTACAGAGATATTTTTAATGAAAACCTGATCAAGAGTTCTCTGGACCTCAGACAAGGACCCTAAGCACACAGCCAAGACAACACAGGAGTTATTTAGAGATAACTCTGTAAATGTCCTTCAGTGGTCCAGCCAGAACCCTGCCTTGAACATAATTGAACATCTCTGGAGAGACCTGAAAATGGTGTCCACCCACTGTCCCCATCCAACCTGACAGAGCTTGAGAGGATCTGCAGAGAAGAATGGCAGAAAATCCCCAAATCCAGATGTGAAAACTAGTGGCATCATACCCAAGAAGACTGGAGGCTTTAATCACTGCCAAAGATGCTTCAACTAAGTCCATACCTGAGTAAAGGGTCTGAATACTTATGTCAATGCAAGAGTTTAATTTTTACTTTTCAATAAATTAACAAATATTTTAAACATTCTTTCTCATTAAGGGTATTTGGTGCAGAATGATGGGGAAAACTAGATTTTTTTATTTTAGCCAAGGTCGTAACATAACAAAATGTGAAAAAGTGAAAGAATCTGAAGACTTTCCGAATGCACTGTAAGTCACAGCAGATGAATAAATGAAAACACTTCATATAAAGTTGCTGGTTTGATGGCATGCTCTTTTTGATGTTCGGTCACTGTGGGTGTGCTGCAGAAAAGGTTTCTCTGAAACATATAATCTGGTGCTTTTATTTTTGATGCTCATGGAAGGGCACTTGGAAAGGTTAAAACATTTTTAAAACAACACATTTACGAGTAAACCTGACAAAATATTACATATGTTTAGAGAATTCTACATTGGAAGTACTTTTATTAACTGTAACATTACGTTACAGTGAAACGTTAGGATTTTATGGTTATCTAAGTCTAGTTACCGTATTTTTCGCCCCATAAGACGCACTTTTTCCTCTCCAAAAATGGGAGGAAAATGCCCCTGCGTCTTATGGGGCGAATGCTGGCAGTTTTACATCGCTGGACGCGATGTACGGAGTGGGGGCCGGGGGAGGGACTGGGAGGAGGAGCTGGGGGCCGGCAATAGCGGTGGGGCGGTGCGGTCACTGTACTATAGCCCCGCCCCACCGCTCCGGTATTCTAATATAAAATGTATTATTGAATTAAAAGTTATTAAACATGCCCCCCTCACTCCTAATAGTACCGTATATCCAAATTTCTTCTGTATAATGCCGGCAGGCAGGACGGGCGGGCGGCAGCGTAACTCCCTGATGTCACGTGCCTGCGCCGCCTGCTTTATGAATGAAGCAGGCGGCGCAGACAAGTAACGTCACTGAGGGACGCGCCGGCCGCTCGGCCCGCCTGCCGGCATTATACAGAAGAAATTCGGATATACGGTACTATTAGGAGTAATAACTTTTAATTCAATAATACACTTTATATTTGTATGCGGCGGCGGCGAGCGGGGGGGGGGGGGGATGGGGACACACGGAATCTGTGGATGGCACATTTAAGGGGTGGGGGTCTGTGGATGGCACTGTTATGGGCTGGGGGGGCACTGTGGATGGCACTGTTATGGGGTGGGGGGTCTGTGGATGGCACATATATAACAGTGCCATCCACAGATCCCCCCCCTGTAACAGTGCCAGCCACAGATCCCCCCCTGTAACAGTGTCCGTCATCCACAGATCCCCCCATAAGTGTCCGTCATCCACAGATCCCCCCCTGTAACAGTGTCCGTCATCCACAGATCCCCCCCTGTAACAGTGTCCGTCATCCACAGATCCCCCCATAAGTGTCTGTCATCCACAGATCCCCCCATAAGTGTCCGTCATCCACAGATCCCCCCATAAGTGTCCGTCATCCACAGATCCCCCCATAAGTGTCCGTCATCCACAGATCCCCCCATAAGTGTCTGTCATCCACAGATCCCCCCATAAGTGTCCGTCATCCACAGATCCCCCCCATAAGTGTCCGTCATCCACAGATCCCCCCATAACAGTGTCCTTCATCCACAGATCCCCCCATAACAGTGTCCGTCATCCACAGATCCCCCCATAACAGTGTCCGTCATCCACAGATCCCCCCATAACAGTGTCCGTCATCCACAGATCCCCCCATAACAGTGTCCGTCATCCACAGATCCCCCCATAACAGTGTCCGTCATCCACAGATCCCCCATAACAGTGTCCGTCATCCACAGATCCCCCATAACAGTGTCCGCCATCCACAGATCCCCCCATAACAGTGTCCGTCATCCACAGATCCCCCATAACAGTGTCCGTCATCCACAGATCCCCCCATAACAGTGTCTGTCATCCACAGACCACCATTAGTTCCAAACCCACCAAAAGCACACCTTTTGGTGAAAGATTTTTTTTTTCTTATTTTCCTTCCCAAAAAACCTAGGTGCGTCTTATGGGCCGGTGCGTCTTATAGGGCGAAAAATACGGTATATGAAGCTGTGAGGTTCAGGTGTTGTAGCCATACATTGGCTGCTAGGATGTTCTGGTATTACTGCTAGATAAAGCAGCTTAACCCATGTGTCTGACATGTTCTCTGTGTTTCTAGGGCTTTTGCTGTTATGAAGTCTTGTTTTTTAAGAATCAAGTTGTATTTTTTATTGCATCATTTTGGGGTGCATAAAATATATAACTTTTAAACAATAACTGCACACAATGTAAAAACTTGTGATAGTGACTAGAGAGTAAATCAATTCTAAACAGATCAAATTCAACAGGAATTTTCCAAGAATTCAGGCACAATCCTAATTTTTGACAACTCGATTCTAGAATATTTCTCAAAATGGCCTTAGCCATGTTTCAATTCACAAAACAGGATGAAAGAGCAGGCAGTGTGTGTGTAAAAAAACATAAAAAATCCTACAGTGTACTTTATTAAAGAAGCAGGGGGTTGTTTTTTACCACCAGCAGCTCGCTATGTAACATCATTACTTCTATTTTTGTTAGCCATTAAAAAGTATCAAACCTGCAATACTCTTATTTTGTTTCTCTTAATTAAAGTAATTATAATAAAAAAACAAAAAACGAGGATGACAGGCAAATTTATAAGATTAGGCAGAGAGAGGCCAAGCAAGTTATAAGAGCTTCTAAAGCACAGGCAAAAGAGAAATTAGCTCAGTCAGTGAAAAAAGGCGATAAGACATTCTTCAGATACATAAATGAAAAAAGGAAACTAAAACAAGGAATTACCAAATTAAAAACAAAAGGAAGGTAGGTATATGGAAGAAGATAAAGAACTAGCTGACTGCCTCAATGAATACTTCTGTTCAGTTTTTACAAAGGAAAATGAAGGAAAAGGACTTCAGTTAGGAAGGAAGACTAATGAATCTTTTGATGCATGTGTCTTTACAGAGGAAGAGGTTCTAAGTCAGCTGTCTAAAATTAATACTAATAAGTCACAGGGGCCTGATGGGATACACCCAAAGCTATTAAAAGAGCTTAGCGGTGAACTAGCAAAACCATTAACAGATTTATTTAACCAATCACTGGTAACAGGAGTCGTCCCAGAAGATTGGAAATTAGCAAATGTTGTGCCCATTCACAAGAAAGTAGGGAGGAATCGGGCAACTATAGGCCCCAATAGTGGGGAAATTAATGGAAACCATACTTAAGGAGAGGATTGTGGAACATCTAAAATTCCATGGATTGAAAGATGAAAAAAAGCATGGGTTTACATCAGGTTGATCATGTCAAACTAATCTTATTGATTTTTTTGATTGGGTAACTAAAATAATAGATGGCGGAGGTGCAGTAGACATCGCTAGACTTTAGTAAAGCTTTTGATACTGTGCCACATAGAAGAATTATTAATAAATTGCAGTTTTTGTGCTTGGACTCCCATATTGTTCAATGGATTAGGCAGTGGCTGAGGGACAGAAAACAGAGGGTTGTAGTCAATAGAACATATTCAGACCATTCAGGTCTTGTTACCAGTGGGGTACCTCAGGGATCTGTTCTGGGACCCATATTGTTTAATATCTTTATCAGCGAAATTGCAGAAGGCCTCGATGGTAAGGTGTGTCTTTTTGCTGATGACACAAAGATTTGTAACAGGGTTGATGTTCCTGGGGGGATACACCAAATGGAAAAGGATTTAGGAAAACTAGAGCAATGGTCAAAAATCTGGCAACTAAAATTTAATGTTGATAAGTACAAGATAATGTACCTGGGGCGTAAAAACCCAAGAGCAGAATATAAAATCAGTGATACAGTCCTAACCTCAGTATCTGAGGAAAGGGATTTAGGGGTCATTATTTCAGAAGACTTAAAGGTAGGCAGACAATGTCATAGAGCAGCAGGAAATGCTAGCAGAATGCTTGGGTGTATAGGGAGAGGCATTACCAGTAGAAAGAGGGAGGTGCTCATGCAGCTCTACAGAGCACTAGTGAGACCTCATTTGGAGTATTGTGCGCAGTACTGGAGACCATATCTCCAGAAGGATATAGATACTTTGGAGAGAGTTCAGGGAAGAGCTACTAAACTAGTACATGGATTGCAGGATAAAACTTACCAGGAAATATTAAAGGACCTTAACATGTATAGCTTGGAAGAAAGACGAGACAGAGGGGATATGATAGAAACTTTTAAATACATAAAGGGAATCAACAAGGTAAAAGAGGAGAGAATATTTAAAAGAAGAAAAACTGCTACAAGAGGACATAGTTTTAAATTAGAGGGGCAAAGGTTTAAAAGTAATATTAGGAAGTATTACGTTACTGAGAGAGTAGCTGATGCATGGAATAGCCTTCCTGCAGAAGTGGTAGCTGCAAATACAGTGAAGGAGTTTAAGCATGCATGGGATAGGCATAAGGCCATCTTTCATATAAGATAGGGCCAAGGGCTATTCATAGTATTCAGTATATTGGGCAGACTAGATGGGCCAAATGATTCTTATCTGCCGACACATTCTATATTTCTATGTTTCTATGTTAATGAGAGCACTAAACTAGTTTTCTATTGGCTAACACGGTACCAGACTTTTTCCTTCTTAATTCCGTCTTGACATTAAAGAGCTTGAAATTAGTTTCTCACAGTCCTAGGAGACACCACCATGTCATCCCCACTTTCAAATCGGGTTGAACTTATTTGAATCCAAATCGAGTCACCCAACTGATTTGGCTGAATTGAATCCAAATCGAATTTCAAGGTATTCCCTCATCACTAATAGTGACCTATCAAAAGTTTTGACCCGTGGGGGTCTGAGCACTGAAACCCCCTCAGATCAATGGAACGAGTTAGAAGTGCTCAACTTAGAGCTGACGCTCCTCGCTGCTGAAAATAGAAATGAAGATGGCCTCATAGACTTTCGACTGAGGCTGTCTTCTTCCCGGCTTCAGCAGCAGGGAGAAAAAACAGACAGCTGAGAATCACCTCTAACTCCTTGTCTTAGCGATCAGTGTTAAGTTTGACCCTCAGACCAACACCAATAAAAAAAAAAGTAATATGTCATAATCACATAATAAAAGTTTTTCCTAAGTGTATTTTTTATGGTGATAACATGAAAAAAATAAAGCAATTCTGCAATTGTTTTATTAATTTTTTTATGGCGTTCACCATGTGGTATTATGACGTAATAACTGTGTTCTGTGGGTCTGTATGATTTCCCAATAACAAATTCATATAATTTTTATGTTTTTCTACTTTTTCACAATAAAAATATTTTTCTTGAAATATTTCCATGCATTCAAAGATCCATAAAAAAAGTTTTTTCTTTCCCATTAACGGAGCCGTGTGTGGGCTTGCTTTTTTTTTCAGGAAATTTTTTGGTTTTTATTGGTACCATTTTGAGATACTTTTTAATAATTTTTTATTATGTTTTTTTGGGGAGGTGCAATGGACAAACAAAAGCAGTTTCTTTACTTTTATGCTGTTGACCACATAGGATTTTTTTTTTTTAATTGAACATGTTTGCGAGCAAAAATCAGATTTTTTACTGTTCAATTTTTTTTTTTATGTATCTCGAGAGGTATTAACCATGTGATCTTCTGCTTACTCCTATAATACACTACAATAGTTCTGTATCGCAGCATATTGTGTCAATTGCTGTAAAAGCTGACATGATGTCATGCAATAATCATTTAACAGAGAAGGACTGGCCATAGACCTGACAGAGAAATATCCAGATAGAGCCGATGCCCATGGGGCCTCGCAGGCCCTTCTCATGGCCGCCATCTGGATACACAACATCTGATGCTCTCAACATTACTTAATTCTAGGAGAATCTGGTACTTATAGAACTGGCCGGCATCCACAGGTGCCCTTGTGAACTCAACTGAATTTCTCTACACAGGACAATGATACAGTTTCACCAGGGGCATAGTTATATGGGATGCAGAGGTAACAGTCTCTACCAGGCCCAGGGGACCTGAGGGGGCCCAAAGACCCTTGTGCCACATAAGAAGACACCAGTATTATAGAAAGTGCATGTTGGGAGGGTTCTGTTATAGATTTTGCACTGGGGCCCATAATCTTCAAGTTACACCACTCAAAAGGTGTTAGGTCAAGAATTTGGCATGGGTTGCTGTTTAAATTTTTGCCTCAAGCAGCAGGAAGGCTATGTGCTCCCTTGCCACAAAGCACCGAGGTTAGGGCGAGGCCCAAGCTGAACTCTTGAACCAGGGCCCATGAGCCTTTAGCTACGTCCCTGAGTTTTACTGTGTGTGTGTGTGTGTGGGGGGGGAGTGGGGGGTAGTATTTTGTTCTGCATTATGGTACTGCTGGCCCCACCTACTCATGCTGTCCCTGCCTACGTGTTGCACAGCCTTTTATGAATGAGGTCCCACCTACAACATGGGGCCACTTTTAGTTTTTTTCTAGGACCATTTTAAGTTCTCAGTTGGCCCTTGTCATTCACAGTGGCAACCCTTCCCACCGATGCTCCCTTGGGCTGGACAATGATAGAAAGGCACACCCTTTTTTCCCCTTGGGGCACACCCTGATGTTGGGGCTCCTGCCTGAGAGAAGTTGGGATGCTCTTGGTGTTATAGATGTTGTACAGGTGCAAGGGAGGAGATGTAATTGTTGTGGCCAACATATGATTCTGGAGTCAGTAACTCCTCCAAAGTCTCTTCTTATTAAAGTGCAGAATAGTAGTTTCAATACATCCAACGTTATCAAACACAGTTCCAAACAACTGACATTCCAGATAGCAATGTATAGATCGTATAGGCCAGGTGGGGATTGTAGTACTCCTTCCTTCTATCTATTCCAAATCTCTTTTTGCGCAGAATCTAAGGGTGGCACTAATGTTCTTGCAAGTTTAACTGTAATTCCCAGCTAAGGGGTATAGGGTTAAGATATGGCGGGCAAGACCATGTCCATGTGTAAAGGGTGTCTTCGCCATGTCACTACAGTAAAATCTCTATCAGCGATAAACAGCAAATACCTTACTGACTGATTCCAGTGCACGGCCATGCAGATTCTTGACCTTCGTAATTCTTTATTTCTCTTTTCCTGGATTGGGAAGTAGAGATGGTTTTCTCTTTCTCTATGGATCTCTAAGGTATAGTGGTTCTATGGAGTTTAGGCCTAGTACTCTGAGGAATGAGCACATGTAGGTCCCTCTCACTTTCTCAGCTAACTCTACACTACTAACTGATCTAGGGGCGGATCCAAGTCCAAAACCTAACTTCCTACAGGGGCAAAGGCGGGATTATTAAGCCTAACTGATCCATACAGAGATATGTTGGTACCTTAGGCTAGTTTCACACTAGTGTTGCTGGATTCCGACAGGCAGTTCCTTTGCCAGAACTGCCTGCCGGATCCAGAAATCCGTAAGCAAACTGATATCATTTGTTTCCGGATCCATCTGACAAATGCATTGAAATACCATATCCGTATCTCCGGTGTCATCTGGAAAAAATGTATCCGGTATATTTTTTTTTCACATCTTTAAAGGTCTGTGCAAAGGTCTATAGGGAACTTTATTACCACTGGGATAACAATAGGGGGGCCTTATTTCTACTAGGGGTTCTGTAAGGACATTATTAATACCGGAGGGCTCTTCTACTAATGGAGGCACTCTTAGGGAGCACTATCACTGTTGGGGGCACTGTAGGGGGCATTATTACTAATGAGGGAATTCTAGAAGGGAATTACTATTGGTGGGACTAAGAGGAGCACTATTACTATGGGGGGCACTCATTTTCCTTCAGGATAGTATTTGGGGGTAGAGAAAAGTGAGGAAGCTAAGATGTCTGTGTTTCACACTCTGCAGAGATGAGAGAAGTTGTCCGGACCGAATGGAGATGATGATGACAGAGAAGATCTACATCACAGGAGACGTCACCTGGGAGGCACTGGATGTGAAAGGTATGTGCTGCTGTATAGCTGTTTAGCAAGTACAGTAAAATGTCTTCAGTGCTAGTGTTTGCAGGGGGAGGGGTTGGGGGGGTCAATTGGTTGACTAAGAGAATTGGGCAATATTCATTGGGGCTTGGGCCCCGGATCTTTTGAGACCCTAGCAACGCCCCTGGTGGACCCAGCTCCTAAACCCATGCATTCACAATGCCGTAATATTATTATGCTGATGCTTATCAACCTACTTACTTACTAAATTGTTAAAAATTGATCTCCTATCCTTAGGATTAGCGATCAATATTAGATTGGTGGGGGGGCCGACTCTCTTGGCACTCCCAATGATCTTCTGTTTGAAGGGTCTTCAGTGCTCTGGCAAGCACAGAATCCCCTCCATGTGTACTAGGCCCAACATTGCTCTTTAAGTAGTGGCTGTGCCTGGTAAGATAGCTCATCACAGCTTTGTCCCATTCATATGAATGGAACTGAGCTGCAGCACTACACATAGCTGAAAGTATGGAACTGTGCTCAGTAACCAATGAAGGGATGCAGTACTTGCCAGAACACTGATGGCCCTTTAAACAGCCCTTCAGTGAGTGTGTTGAGGGTCAGACCCCCAACCATCGATGGAGAGTCCTAAGGATAAGCCATCACTTTAAAGAGTTGGACAGTTGATATTTATGTTTTATTAACAGCGACACATAACTTTTTTTCTAATGTACTGTATATATTTTTTCTGATTACAGATTTTTACATTCTATTTTCTGAACATGATTATGGGGGCAGCCATCTTGCATAAGCTGTTCTTAACAGCATTTAGATATGCTTCACAGCAGCCACCATGTCCCAAAAGCACAGTAGTCTGTGTGCAGACGTCAGGAGGGATTAAATAGGCTGTGATATCACCTATTGTGAATGGTGGATCCTGTGTTATCTATATACATATGCAGTATATACAGTGTATATATAGGTGGTATCTGTCTTTGCAATCCTGACTGTAATAATAAGCATATAACTGCAGTAAAGTCATCTGTACTGACTAAAAAGTGGTGCCTATTATTAGGCTTAATGGCCAGTGTGAAAACTGAAGGATTTTAGGATTCTTTTTTTTTAAATAGATTTTGGTGTGGAAATTTTAAAAATAAAATATAGCTAGTCCCTCTCTTATTATTCAGAGATAGGCAGATAGGACCAAGAGTCAGGGGTACAGTATATATTCGGCTGTATCCCGGACTTCTGCCACAGAATTGATAGACACTGTTTATGGATACACACAGTTGAATATCATGTTACTGCAGTAGGTCCCTATTCAGATCGTGACAGCAATGGACCTAGTCTCTTTTTTTTATTCGCTAGAGGCTACGGTCCAGCTATCCCACCTTACATCAGGGGTTCATTCAATTCCCCAGGGCTGCCCAGGAGTGTCTGTGTAGCTAACACCAGGGCATATTACTGGAGAACCCCTGCCTGCCGCTTGCATAAGGCTACGTAATAAGAACAAGCCCTGCTCGACGCATTTCTGTTAACCCTATAACAGGCACTTCTTCAGGAGCAAGGGGTAAGCGGGTACTGGTTCCATAAATGGTTGCCTAATATAGGGAACAAGCGGAGAAAGTCCCATGTGCAGCGTTCTCCGCTTGCATCCCCCATACTTTGAAACTCGCTACCCCAACATATCAGACTCTCACCTACAGTGGAATCCTTCAAAAGAAACCTGAAAACCTACCTCTTCAGACAAGCCTACAACCAGTTACCCTGCTGCCTCTATACCGCCATGACCAACTTCACCCGCACCTACTGTGTCCTTCTCCCATACCATATAGATTGTAAGCCCTCACGGGCAGGGCCCTCTCTCCTTCTGTACCAGTTTGTAACTTGTCTTGTTTATGATTAGTGCAATTGTCTGTATTATGTATGTATACCCCTTATCATATGTACAGCGCTATGGAATGAATGGCGCTTCAATAATAAATAATAATAATAAATAATAATTCAACTGTGTGTATCCATAAACAGTGTCTATCAATTCTGTGGCGGAAGTCCGGGATACAGCCGAATATATACTGTACCCCTGACTCTTGGTCCTATCTACCTATCTCTGAATAATAAGTGAGGGACTAGCTGTATTTTATATAAGTATCTTCAATAAAGTTTTGTTATTTTATTTTAACCACTCTATTAGGCAGTGAACTAGTATTTAAGTTATAAGAGACCGGAAAATTACCCTACTTACTTATCTGTTAGAAGAATTAAAAATACCACCAAAATTATTTAAATATATGTTTAACATAAAAGCAATAGGTCCTTTTCTGATGACAAATTGTCCGTAAATATCAATTTTTGCTAGCAATTCTCTACATTACCAGATGAGATAGCAGAGCAGTGGGTGGTTAAGAACAGTGAAAAGGTCATTGCATGAGCGACAGAGGATTGTGCACGGCATAGTGTGCCTTGTGCACGTCCAAATGCCAATAGTGAGGTCAACAGCTAGAGTTTAAGGAACACAGCAGGGCAATCTGGCTGGAAAGTCACCTCATTGGGCACATAAAGTACAATATTCCCATCAAAATTTTTTATAGTTTTTTTCATGATTCCACAGTATTATAAGGAGCCTATAATTTACTTGGGAATAGATCTCAATCTGCATTCTTCCTCCTAACCTTTCCCATTACACGCTCATAGCTATGGATTTGGAATATTGTCCCTGCGTCTGTATTTATATTTACGTCTGGTATGCAGCTCCTTCTGTATATAATAAAGGTAACTATAGAATGTAAACACTCGCCTCTTATCAGAAGAGCCAATCTCGGCAGTGACATTCACTCTCGGCAGGAACGGGGCCAGATTTTGTGAAGTCAGTGCTACGTGTTCATAAAAAAAATGCACTCCAGAATCTTATATATTCTAAGGATTTGTTCATCAACAAACATCAGCCACGTACTGTCTGTGACCTATGTCTTGTGAACAAGTTGTGATCCTACACAGCAAGTACTGTGAGAAAACATAGGTCGTATGCAATTAAACAGCTCCTGTCACCAGATTTATAGCAGTAAATTGGCTGACCTGAAACTTGTGCGCTGGTCAGCAGAAGCTATCTGTGTTGGTCCCATGTTCATATGTGTCCACATTTCGCAGAAAATTAAATTGTAATATATGAAAATGAACCTCTAGGAGGAACAGAGGCGTTGCAGTTACACCTAGAGGCTCTGCTCTCTCTGCAACTGCCGAGCCCTCTGCTCTTTGATTGACAGGGCCAGGCTGTAAAAACATTTAACACATTTAACAGTGACCAGCCTGTTTGGGGCCTTACTGACGAAGTGTTTTTCTTCCTTTTTGCATCATTGCCTTCCAAGAGCTATAACTTTTTTATTTTTCCATCTATATAGATGTATGATTGCTTGTTTTTTGTGGGACAAGTTGTAGTTTCTAATGGTCCCATTGTGGGGTACACATAACTTTCTGATTAACTGAATTAACTCTTTCTGGGAGGGAGATTGGAAAAACAGCAATACTGTCACTGAGTTTTTACGTTATACATTTTATGGCGTTATTCGGTTTTTCGGTGGCAACTACGAATAAATTGGCAATTCTGTGATTCATTTTTTATTTATTTTTTTACGGCGTTCACCGTAGGGGATAATGTACATGATATTTATGTAGTTCCGGTCGTTCCGGACGCGGCGATACCAAACATATGGGATAGATATTTTTTTTTGCTATTTTTTTCATTGAAAAGCGTATTTTCAATGGAAAAAAAGCATATTTTTTTTGCCACTTAATAGTCCCACAAGGGGACTATAACAGACAACATTTTAATTGCTTTTAAAATACAATGCACTATCCCTGTAGTGCATTGCATTTTAATGTCAGTGCTCTACTGACATTGACTGCTAGGCAGCGCCAGAGAGGCCACAGCCTGCTGGAAACTACTCAAGGCAGGGTTAGGGCCTACAACAGACCCAAGCCAGCTTTTACACACATCGACACCCCGAGATCACATTTGCGGGGTGTCGATGGGAAACAGAGGGAGTCTGCTCCCTTTGTCAGCGATTGACATGCGGCAGGAGCCATGTAAAGCGTTAAGCAGCCCGGATCGGCACTCCTGCCAGTCTGGGCTGGTAGAGCAGGACTGCTGCTCTCATGTGAGAGCTGAGTCCCCAGCTGCACGGGGGACCTGTGCAGTGCTTAGACCGGGGCGCTGTGAAAAAGAGGCAGCCCAGCCTAAGGCCCCTTAATGACCACTGTAAAAAGGCATATGGGTGGTCACTAAGAGGTTAAAGGGCATCGGTCAGTAGATTTTTACCTATGAAACTGACTGACCTGTTACATGTGCGGTTGGCAGCTGAAGGCATCTGTGTTGGTCCCATGTTCGTATCTGCCTGCATTTCTGAGAAAAATGAGGTTTTAATATATGCAAATGAGCCTCTAGGAGCAACAGGGGTGTTGTTGTTACACCTAGAGGCTTTGCTCTCTCTGCAAATGCTGTGCCCTCTGCACTTTGATTGAATATAGAAGTTAGAGCCAGGCGTGATGACATTTACACTGCCTGGCCCTGTCAATCAAGGTGCAGAGGGCGTGGCAGTTGCAGAGAGAGCAGAGACTCTTGGTGTAACAGCAACGTCCCTGTTGCTCCTAGAGGCTCATTTGCATATAATAAAACATAATTTTTCTCAGTAATGCAGGCAAATATGGACATGGGACCAACACAGATGCCTTTAGCTGCCAAGCGCACATGCCACAGGTCAGCCAGTTTTTATAGGTACAAATCTCTTGACAGATGCCCTTTAAGTTAGCCCTGCTACTATACTGTACATTGTATTATCAGGTTGTTGTTTTTTTGTAGATAAAATGTTTGCTTATAAGAAACGTGTGATTAATAGATTATTACCAGCAGGGCCAGAGTGGCTATAGACCCTACAGGGAAATTTCCAGATGGGCCAATGCCTAGGGTGCTGCCCAAGCCCTCCTTATGGCCAACAGCAAAGTACATAAAGTTCTGATGTTCTCAGCATTAATTAATGTAGGTGAATCAGGCACTTATGCATCCGGCCAGTGGCCGCAGGTCCCTCCTGAATTCAACTGTATTGCCGCCCTCAGGGCGATGATTCCATTCCATACTGTGGCACAGGCAGCAGTATTTTGTACTGCAGTGTGGTATTTGGTTTTGCAGAGGTAGTATTTTTTGTGCTGCGCTGTGGTATTTTGTTCTGCGCTATAGTATTGCTGGCTCTACCTATTTCTGTTGGCCTGGCCTGCTTGTGTTGCCCCTCCTTCTGTCAGTTGGGACCTACCTACAACTTAGGGACACTTTTAGTTTTTTTTTCCCCCCAGGGCCACATTAAGTGTTCAGTCCATCCCTGATCACAAGTGTGAATGGTAGGAAAATAGCTCTCTCCCTTGAACCACCAAAGGGCAGCAGGCAAGATCTTATAGGAGTTACAAATGAGAAATAGA
The DNA here is from genome assembly GCF_905171765.1 of Bufo bufo. Taxonomy (NCBI): domain Eukaryota; kingdom Metazoa; phylum Chordata; class Amphibia; order Anura; family Bufonidae; genus Bufo; species Bufo bufo. Next base: position 92,943,491 of record NC_053392.1, read on the forward strand.
AAGCATCCATCCATATGTCATAAGAAAACATTGGTCATGTCCATGTTGGTAAGTCTGGTTCAATATTGAACACTGTAGTATTGTCAGAAGTAGTGACAAGCTACAATGCCTGTCCCAAAAAAAAGTTGCCACCTGGATTTAACTAAGCAAATAGGTATGAGTCTGCTATTGGATAATTACTGCATGGGCGATTATCTTTCAGTTGGCAACAAGTTATTTAACCCCAACTGGTGCAATGAGTTACTTCTTGTTTCTTAAACAACCATGTCGAAAGACACATCTCGTGGTCGTGGAAAATATGTTAGTCTGTTTGAGAAGGGTCAAATCATTGGCATGCATCAAGCAGAGAAAACATCTAAGGAGATTGCAGAAACTACTAAAATTGGGTTAAGAACTGTCCAACGCATTATTAAAAACTGGAAGGATAGTGGGTACCCATCGTTTGGTGAAATCAAATTGAAGAAAAACAACAGTAGAACTCAGGGCTATGTTTAATAGTGAAAGTAAGAACATTTCCACATGCACAATGCGAAGGGAACTTAAGGGATTGTGACTAAACAGCTGTGTAGCCGTAAGAAAACCACTAATCAGTGAGGCAAACCAGAAAAAAAGGCTTCAATTTGCTAGGGAGCATAAAGATTGGACTCTGGAGCAATGGAAGAAGGTCATGTGGTCTGATGAGTCCAGATTTACCCTGTTCCAGAGTGATGGGCACATCAGGGTAAGAAGAGAGGCAGATGAAGTGATGCACCCATCATGCCTTGTGCCTACTGTACAAGTCTGTGGGGGCAGTGCTATGATCTGGGGTTGCAGCAGTTGGTCAGGTCTAAGTTCAGCAACAGTATGTGCTCCAAGAATGAGGTCAGCCGACTACCTGAACATACTGAATGACCAGGTTATCCCATCAATGGATTTCTTTTTTCCCTGATGGCATGGGCATATTCCAAGATGATAATGCCAGGATTCATCTGGCTCAAATTGTGAAGGAGTGGTTCAGGTAGCATGAGACATCATTTTCACACATGGATTGGCCACCACAGTGTCCAGACCTTAACCTCATTGAGAATCTTTGGATTGTGCTGGAGAAGGCTTTGCGCAGCAGTCAGACTCTACCATCATCAATGCAAGATCTTGGTGAAAAATTAATGAAACACTGGATGAAAATAGGTCTTGTGACATTGCAGAAGCTTATCAAAACAATGCCACAGCGAATGTGTGCTGTAATCAAAGCTAAAGGCGGTCCAACTAAATATTAGAGTGTGTGGCCTTTTTTTTTTTGCTGGCGACTTTTTTTTGGGAATGGCAGTGTATCTCTCAGTCTGAAGTTATGGCCTTTAACAATGTGGGGTTAAACAGGTTATTTGGAACTGATGCATATCATAATGTCTGGTACGACAGCTTTGTCCTATTCAAGTGAATGGAAATGAGCTGTAATACCAGGTGCAGCCAAACTAAAAGTACAGAGCTATGCCTGATAAACAATGAAGGGGACTTACTACCTGCAGCTGATTAGGGGAAGTGCTGAGAGTGGGACTCCCACACATCTAACACTGATGGTCTATCTTAATGAGTCCCTGATATACCCTAGAGTATTAACAGTTTGAAAGTGAGGGTACCTCCGAAGAGACTGGGGGACTGGACTTGAAAGTGCCATTGAGATGAATATTTGCAAATTAAAATTTAGATTGTTGAGCACTTGGTATTTGTTCTATTTATGGAGCTATTCACATTTTTGCAAAAGGGACTTTCTGTTCTTACTATTACAAATGTTGCTGCCTGACAGAATAGAAAAATGGCAGTATTTCTGGAACTGAAAAAATGTTCAGTATATGGCAATTTTTATGTTTTTTGTGGACATACCCTTTAAATTAGAAGCTCGGCACATGAAAGGGTTAAAGAAAACCTCCAGCGAGAAAACTCTTGTTGGTCAACCCTTCGCCTCTTTTAAGCAATACGATTGAAAAACAAAAAGACTTCTCACTTTATAATCCATACGCCAACTCTTAGGCTGGGGTCACACACAGTGGATTAGCTGGATATTGTAGATTTCAAGTGGGACATTTGCATTAAGAATTCACCAAAGAACAGTTTAATGCACATGAAAGGTGTTTAACAGAATCCCCCATACATGCTACAGATAAAATTTGCATAGATTTGGAAACTCAATGCATACAATAAACTTCATGCAAACCTAATAAATCATTAAGCTCCACAAGAAATTCCTTATGTAAATTTTTCCATGGATTTCAGGTAACTCCCCAATGGAAATCTGTTGCATGAGAACATGAACATGAACTCCAGCAATCAGGGGAGTTGCTAGGTTAAAACATTCGGGGCCTGGACCCCTGATGTTTTGTCCCAGGCTCCGAATGTCCTGCCTGCCAGCTAGATACAACTGTATTGCCATCCTCAGGACGGCAATACAATTAAATCTAATGCACTGGAAGAGCTGAAGGACCTGTGGTGACATCAGAGGTCATGTGACCATCAAAACAGGCAGTGGTTGAGAAGGACCTGCGATGATGTCACCATCATGTGACCAGTGCAGAAGAGGACGGCAGTAAAGAGGAGAAGAAGCTGTGGGGATGTCTGCTACATAAGGAGAGGTAAGTGAAGAGAGAGTCAGAGCAATGCTGGGAGTTGTGGTTATTTAACTGGGACTGTATGTTAGAGCTGAAGGGAGGGATGTTTTTTTTACATGGAACTGTGTGTTGGAGGTGGCTGTAGAAGGGAGTGATGTTATTTACATGGGACTGTATGTTGAAGGCGGCTGTGGGAGGGGATTATGTTATTTACATAGGATTGTATGTTGGAGGGGGCTGGGGGAGGGAATGATGTTATTTACATGGAACTGTATGTTCGAGGGGGCTGGGCAGGGTGATGTTATTTACATGGGACTGTATGCTGAAGGTGGCTATGGGAGGGGATTATGTTATTTACATGGGACTGTATGTCGGAGGGGGCTGGGGGAGGCAGTGATGTTATTTACATGGGACTGTATGTTGATGGCGGCTGTGGGAGGGAGTGATGTTACTTACATGGGACTGAATGTTACAGGGGTCTGAGGGAGGGAGTGATGCTATTTATATGGGACTGGATTTTGAGGTGGCGATGTTATTTACATGGGACTGTATGTTGAAGGTGGCTACTGGGGGGGAATTATGTTATTTACATGGGACTGAATGTTGAGGGGGTTGTAGATAGAGAGGGATGTTATTTACATGTGACTGTATGGCGGAGGGAGGGAAATAGTGTTATTGTGTTGGCATTCTTATTACTACTGGGGGCTCTATAGGAGGGACTTATAGACCCGCCTTATTTCTACTAAGAGCACTATGGGGACATTATTACTGAGGGGTCTTTAGAGAGCTTTATTACCACTGGGGGAACAATAGGGGGCCTTATTTGTACCGGGGACTCTGTGAGGGTATTATTAATGCTTGAGGGCTTTTTTACTTATGTGGGCACTCTTGGGGAGCATTATCACTGTTGGGAGCACTGCAGGGGGCAGTATTACTAATGAGGGCATTCTAGAAGGGAATTACTATTGGTGGGACTATGAGGAGCACTATTACTACAGTATGGGGGCACTCATTTTTCTTCAGGATAGTATTTGGGGGTATTGGGGAGCACAGCGATCAGCAGGATAAGGGTCCATTCACTTGTCATTATTTTGTAATCTGTATCCGTACCGCAAATTTGTATCAATGGCCCCGCAAAAAATGCATCTGTTGTTCCATTCCGTTATGCGGATATGCAATAAAAATAGAGCTTGTCCTACTATTGTCCGCAAAATGTGGTCCGTGGTCCCATTGTAGTCAATGGGTCCGCAAAAATGTGGATGACATGCGGAATGCATCAATATGTCGATTGTGGATCCATTTCCAAGAAAAAGAAAAAAAATTGTTTTAGTAGCCTATTAACATATATTCCTCCTTCCATTTTTTTGGCGGAAAAACCGAATGGATGCGAATGTACAATTGGTGAAAACTGAAGGTTTTTGTGGAAACATGGATCCGCAAAAAACGGAACGAAAATCTGGAAAAGAAAAATACTGACGTGTGAATGGACCCTAACTGTGGGGACTCCAGGTTGGAAGAGGATGATAGAAAAGTGAGGAAGCTAAGATGTCTGTGTGTCACACTCTGCAGAGACGAGGTGGCTGAGAGAAGTGTATGGACCGAATGGAGAAGATGATGACAGAGTAGATCTACATCAGAGGAGACATCACCTGGAGGCCCTGGTTGTGAGAGGTATATGTGCTGCTGTATAGCAAGTATAGCAAAATGCGGTGTGTGGGGGGAGGGGGAACGACTTAGAGAAGTGAGCCATATTCATTGGGACTAGGGTCCTGGATCTTTTGAGACCCTAGCAACGCCCCTGCCAGCAATGAACTTCCCAACTGTTGTGACAGTATGGCAGTGGGTGTGGTGGACCCACTGTACCAACCAACTAGTTTGAATGTGGGATAACTCTAAGGCCACTATCCCGGCAGTCCCCTGGTATTTACCCTTTAAGCTTTGTATACTGTAAGGATCTGGACTTTGCTGCTTGCCTCATGAGATACTACCGGTGTTGTTGGTGGCTGATCCATAGGGATCAGAGACACTAGTGTGCAGCACAGAGGATTCAGGTAATAAGCGTAGTCTGAATATGGGCTGAGGTCAGGGCAGGCATAGTAGTAGCGTAACTAGAAGACAGATTCAAGGTTGGGGCAGGTGGCCAAGTTGCAATAGGAGGAAAAGGCAAAGGTCAGGCCAGGCAGAGTGGAGTCAGAGTCGATTGTCATTCAGGAGTTCAGTACATAGGTAGTCAGACAGGATATAACACTAGAGTTGATCGAGCACCAAAGTGCTCAGGTCGAACACCTTGGGATGCTCGGGTGCTCTACCGAGCACAATGAAAGTTAATGGGAGAACCCGAGCATTAAACCAGGCACCACCTGCTCTGAAGAGGGGAGGGTGTCTGGTTCATAGGAATAGGTCAGAAATTGATGGAAATACCACTGAAATGGTTTGGGAACAGCATGGGGAGGATGTCTGGATGCATCTTGGACTCCCAGGTTTCTTCTGGGAAAGATGTTGTCCGAGAAGTACGCCACTTTTACAGACTGACAATAATACAAACCAAACTGAAGATAAAATCGATTTTAGAGGAAAAATTGTTAGGAAACATTGTTTTCTGTATATTTACTTGTATATAAAGTGCTGCCAAAAAATTACAAGGAAGAGGCACTCCGATACAACCTGTATATCATATAAAGGATGGCCTCATTCACATTTTGGTACAATTGTTCAGGTAGTGGGACTCCTACACTCATAAAGCCTATGCACTAAGGGAAAGGGCTGCCAAAAATTGCAAGGAACCGGCACTACAATACACCCTTTATTACACATAAAGGAGGGCATCATACACACCCTTGAAAAATTATGATTGATGGCCTGCTGGTGACCCTCAAAAACATTAGGAGCAAGGGCCTGCTGGTGATCCTCAAAAACATTAGGAGCAAGGGCCTGCTGGTGACCCTCTAAAACATTAGGGGCGAGGGCCTGCTGCTTATCTGACCATCTAAAACATTAGGGGTGAGGTTCTGCTGCTGATCTGACCTTATAAAACATTAGGGGTGAGGCTCTGCTGCTCAGCCGACCGACTAAAACATTAGGGGTGAGGGCCTGCTGCTGAGCTGACCATCTAAAAAATTTGGGGTGAGGGTCTGCTGCTGATCTGACCTTATAAAACATTAGGGGTGCGAGTCTGCTGCTGATCTGACCTTCTAAAACATTAGGGGTGAGGGTCTGCTGCTGATCTGACCTTCTAAAATATTAGGGGCGAGGGCCTGCTGCTGATCTGACCATCTAAAAATTTGTAGTGAGGGTCTTCTGCTGAGCTAACCATCTAAAACATTACGCCGCACAATAGTCGGTGAGCTGGCAATTGCAAGCGCTGCTGCTGCGTTGACAGACCGGCGGCAGCTGTAGATGACTTTCGGAAATGGGCACACACGCAGCACACCTTCACCAGTAGCTCAGGCAAATTGGAGTAGGTTTTGAGAAACCGCTGAACCACTAAGTTGAACACGTGTGCTAGGCATGGTATGTGTGTAAGCTTGCCGAGCTCTAAAGCCGCCACCAAGTTACGGACATTATCAGACACAACCATGCCTGGTTGTAGGTTGAGTGGCGAGAGCCACAGCTCAGTCTGGTCCCTTATACCCTGCCACAGCTCTGCGACGGTGTGCTGTTTTGTTACCTAAGCAAATTAGTTTCAGTAAGGCCTGTTGCCGCTTCCCCACTGCAGTGCTACACTGCTTCCAGCTACTGACTGATGGCTGACTAGTGCTGCAAGATGAGAATTCAGAGCTGGAAGTGGAGGAGGAGGTGGAAGAGAAGGGGGGTTGCAGCCACTAATGTAGGTGGTGGCAGAAAACCTGATGGAAGTAGGGCCCGCAATCCTTGGCGTCGGTAGCACATGTGCCATCCCAGGGTATGACTCACTCCTGACCTACACAATGTTTACCCAGTGTGCCGTCAGGGAACTGTAGCATCCTTGGCCACAAGCACTTGTCCATGTGTCAGTCGTTAAGTGGACCTTCCAAATAACTGCATTGGTCAGGGCACGGGTGATGTTACGGGATACGTGCTGGTGTAAGGCGGGGATGGCACATCAGGAAAAATAGTGACGGCTGGGGACTGAGTAACGAGAGACGGCCACCGCCATCAGGCTGCGGAAAGCCTCGGTGTCCACAAGCCTAAATGGCATAATTTCCAGAGCCAGCAATTTGGAAAGGTAAGCATTTAGTGCTATGGCCTGTGGGTGGGTGGCTGGGTATTTGCGCTTTCGTTCAAAGGCCTGGGTTATGTACAGCTGTATGCTGCGCTGGGACACAGAAGTGGATGTGGTAGATGATGGTGCTTGAGAAGGTCCAGGTGCAGGGTGGGAGGCATCTGGGCCTGCGTCTTGGACAGGGGATTGGCCAGCACGTAACACAGGGGAAGAGGAGGCAGTGGAGTGACCCACAGACACTGATTGTGGACCCAGGCATTCGGCCCACCTATTATGGTGCTTTGATGCCATGTGGCGGATCATGCTGGTGGTGGTGAGGTTGCTAGTGTTCACGCCCCTGCTCATTTTGGTACGGCACAGGTTGCAAATGACAATTATTTTATCATCCGCACTTTCCTCAAAAAAGCACCAGACTGCGGAACACCTACCCCTTGGCAAGGGATATTGCTGCAAGGGGGTGCTTCGGGGAACAGTTGCGGGCCTGTTTGGTGTGGCCTGCCTTCTCCCTTTTGCCACCCCACTGACTATTCCAGCCTGTTGCAGTGCTGCGGATCCCTCCCTCTCTGTACAGCTGTCCTTGCTCGGCTTGCCACTTTCCCAGGTAGGGTCAGTGATTTCGTTGTCAACCACCTCCTCTTCCACTTCCTCACTCTGGTCATCCTCCTGACTTGTTGACCTAACAACAACCTCAGTTATTGACAACTGTGTCTCATCATCATCATCATCATCATCATCCACCTCGTGAAACACTAATTGCCGTTCCCCACCATCACCTTCTTCTGACTGTGGATGCTCCAGAGTTTGGGAGTCAGGGCACAAAATCTCCTCATGTCCCTCTTCAAGCGGGCTTGGCGAGAGTCCCAAATTAAGGAATGGCGATGAAACAGCTCCTCGGAATATCCGAGTGTGGGATCACTTGTTTGCCAAGACTCTCCATGGTGGGTGGAAGGAGTATCAGGGTGAGGATTCTGTTGTCCAGACTCTTGGCTACTGAGACTGGACTTTGTGGAAGACAGGGTGGTGCTTAACCGACTGGAAGCATTATTTGCTGCAATCCAACCGACCACCTGGTCACACTGGTCTGACTTTGAGAGTGGTGTCCTGCGCTGCCCTGCAAACTGGGATGAAGCTAGGTATTGTGGATGACGGTGTTTATTGTGCTCTGGCAGCAGGCACAGTTTCACCGCACCTAGGACCACGGCCTCTGCATGCACCATCAGCAGCACGGCCCCTTCCCCGTCCCTTAAAGGGATTCTGTCACCAGTTTTCAACCCTGTCAGCTAAACATATGCTGATGTTCAGGGCATCATCACGATTCCTAATGTGTGCTTACAAATGTCATCTGTGGGCTTATTTAGCTAAAAAACAGCTTTTACTAACCTGTCAGTCAAACAAATAAGGTGCCCAAGGGGATGTGAAGCGATGCCAGGTGCCGGCCGCACCCGCCGCCGTTCGTGCCTAGCGCCGCCTTTCCGGACTTCTGCGCCGCCTCCTAATCCTCTGTGCCGCCTCTCGCTCCCCCCCCCCCCCCCCCACCTCCTGCTGTAAGATCTCGCGCATACAGGGGTTGAGCGAAGTGCCGGCGCATGCGCACTTCGCTGGAAGAAACCAAATGGAGAAGTCCGCACGGGCGCATCAGGCAGAGGCCTGTGCGTACGCGCGAGATCTTACAGCAGGAGGAGGGGGGAGGGAGGGAGAACGAGAGGCACAGAGGATTAGGAGGCGGCGCAGAAGTCCGGAAAGGCGGCGCTGGGCACGAATGGCGGCGGGTGCGGCCGGCACCTGGCATCGCTTCACATCCCCTTGGGCACCTTATTTGTTTGACTGACAGGTTAGTAAAAGCTGTTTTTTAGCTAAATAAGCCCACAGATGACATTTATAAGCACACATTAGGAATCGTGATGAGGCCCTGAACATCAGCATATGTTTAGCTGACAGGGTTGAAAACTGGTGACAGAATCCCTTTAATGCTCACCTTGCGCATATTAAATGGTATATATGCTTGCAAGTATGTCACACGTACAGTAGCGCAGGTTTTCTAAGTGTATGCGCAAATAAATTAGACTGAAGGTCACTGATATTTAGGATGGGCAAACGTTATACTGGAGATGTAGCGCAGGTAATGTCGCTGTCACCAGCGGCCAAACAATTGCGCTGAATTTCACAGTGCAAATGTAACATAACAGATGTAGCAGAGGTTGTGTCACTGTCAGCAGCGGCCAAACAATTGCACATGCTAATAAATGACTTTTGGGTCTCGAACACCTTTCACCAGTAAAATCTACCTAACAAACAAGCCAATTCCTGTCCCTACACTATCTGTCCCTTTTGCTGCAGCTCTCCCTGACTAAGACTGAGCCGAACCACGTTCCATCGGGTGCTATAAAGCACCCGATGACGCGTTTCGGCCAGCCAATCACTGTAATGCCAGTAACCAACATGGTTACGGCATTACAGTGAGTGCCAGTACCTCTGCACACGTTTATTCGCTGCATAGCAGCCAACAAGCGTGCGGGGAGGAGACTCTAGCATCGCCCAACACTATATAGCACCTTCACTGGTGTACTAGACACTAGAAACCTAAAAGCTCAGGCACCTTTCACCTGGGAAGGTTACTTCAATGCACGCACACTGGCCCTTTATGATCCGGGAAGCCCGCTTAGTGACATGCTTGGAAACCTTCACTGAGAACCGCAGATTACAGCCTGATGAAGATACATGGACCACAGCTGGTGAGTAGCAGGGGGTGAGCAGGCCTCGGCCAGCGGTCCAGACAGAGGGGTTAGTGGCTTGCCTGCCTAGGGAAATGGGGCAGAAACGGACACGGTTGTAACACCGATCTGATAAAAGAATCGTGGAAAAGATCAATAGGCACTGCAAGAAATTCTGTACTTTAGCAGACTCTATTGGATCACAAAGCAAAGAAACAGGGCACAAGCACACTTCCCTATTGAATAATCAAAGTGGTACATTTCTTCACTAAAGGGTTTTCTGGGGAAAAATATTGATGACCTGACCTCAGGACAGGTCATCAATATCTGATAGGTGGAGGTGTGACTTCTGGCACTCCTGCTGATCAACTGTTTGAAGAATTTGCAGTGTTCAGGGGAGTGCTGCAGTCTCTTCATACTACACCAAGCATATCATACATTGTATACATTAAGGCTCCATTCACACGTCCGTGGTGTGTTGCGGACCCGCAAATTGCGGATCCGCAACACACCCGCCCGGCACCCCTATAGAAATGCCTATTCTTGTCCGCAAGCTGCGGACAAGAATAGGACATGTTCTATCTTTTGCGGAGCTGCGGACCTGAAGATTGGGGCCGTGCTCCGCAAATGCGGATGCGGACAGCACACTGTGTGCTGTCCGCATCTATTCCGTCACCATAGAAAATGAATGGGTCCGCACCCGTTCCGCCAAATTGCTGAACGAATGCGGACCCATTTGCGGACGTGTGAATGGAGCCTTATAATTAAATTCTGGAAAGCCTCTGTCAAGGCATTGTATCATGAACCGTGCTGTTACCATCCATTTATGGGACCGCCCTTTGATTCAGGTGGTCTTTTTATGTCTACTTCTACTCTTCTATTCTATTCTGGTTTCATTTGAAGCACTGCTGTGTTTAGTCTTCATTACTTAGCTATACCATCAAAGAAAATCAAAGAAATAGAACTGCAATGCTGTTTCAAATGTGTTATCAAGATCTTCTGTAAGGGTATTGTCATACACACCCAGTGGCGCACATAGAGAAGTACGGGCCCCATAGCTAGGATAAAACCAGGCCCCCCACAAAGGACAGGAGGGTTTCTGCCTAAACCCCTTTCAGTGACCCTTGGGCCATTTTTCCACTGCCTCATTTGCTAAAAGTTCCTTTAGAGGGTAGGGTCCTGACCAAGTTTTCACTTCCAGTAGAAGAGGGGATAATCTCAACTAAGGCCTCATTTACACATGCGTGGATTTTGACAGACCATGGTCCGTGAAAACCTGGCCTGCCGTACTGCTGAGTGCAGGAGCGCACGGTGTCATTGGTTGCTATGACGTCGTGCGATTCGTGCCAATGTACAGTAATACTCTCATATGATCTATAAAATCCACGTATGTGTGAATGAGGCCTAAGACTGGGGCCCCTCTTGCCCTGGGCCCCATAGCAGTTGCATGGTCTGCCGCTTTGGTAGTTATGCCCTTGTACGCACTAACTAAAGAATGGCCAGCAGTAGCCAACTGGAAGGAGTTGCCACTTAATTAGTAATCTGCATGGCTAGGATGCTTTTGGACAGCCTTGAGGTGTCTGGTACTTGTGACAACATCCTAAATATCCAGCCAGTTCCCTTATTTAATTGGCATGAGGATAGACCCATCCAGTGTTTCACACTAAATTGATTTGAATTTTACCTTATTATTCCAAGTTTGTTTCAGGTTTGTTTCTATTTCCATGTGATTCCTGATATTTGTGGTACTACTGGGTATCCATGACTATATCCTGTATTGTTCTTTGGTTATTACATTTGATTCCTAAACTGCTCTCCTGGTAACACTTGGCTTTATTCTCGACTTTGTCCTGCTGACTATGCTTCTAATTTGTTTTTTGCTTATTGTTTGTTTATTGTGTTTCCAGGTTGCAGCTTCTGTATGTTCCAACTCCTGTATCTCCAAGTTCCAGTTCCTACTTCTGTGTCTCCAGGTTGGATCTCCTGTGTCCTGCAACCAGCCTGTGATTCAGGGGTGTAGCCAAAGGCTCATGGGCCCTGGTCCAAGAGTTCAGCTTGGGCCCCCCCCCCCCCCCTCCCTCAATGCTTTGTGGCAAGGGCAGGGTAGCACATATCTTTTCTACTGCTTGAAGCAAAAATTGAAACGTCACTCCCCAATGACAAATTCTTGACCTAATCCCTTCCCTCCATGGAAAACATTACATACAGCACTACAACACATACAGGGTAATACAGTGCCACATACCTCTTATATCCAGCGATGTGTCTTCTGATGTAGACGTTCTCTTTCCTCAGCTTCTCAATTCAGACCAGACCGCCATGATAATTTCCTTCAGCCATCTCTTGTCTCTGCAGAGTTTGACAAACAGACATCTTAGTTTTCTACTTTTCCATCATCCTCCCCACCTTCTTAACACCCCATCCTGCAACTCCAATACTGTGCACACTATGCTCCCTATACTGCAGAAACAGTCCCCCTTCAATAATTATTGGCACACAGTGCCCTAAAAATTACCGCTCAGCAAATAGTGTCCCTGACACTAACAATGTAAATATAATGTCCCCCAAAAATAATTGTGCTTAGCTGATAATTATCTGACAGAGTGCACTTGTTAACAGAGCCCCCAATAGTAATAATGTCCCCATAGTGCCCACATTAGTAATCATGTTCCCCATAGTCCTCCAGTACTAATAATTCTCCTTATGATGTGTGACAGTAGAAAAATGCCCCCTAATGTGTGCCAGTACAAATATACCCCCTTATAATGTATGTCAATACAAAAATATACCCCTATAATGTGTGCCAATACAAAAAAATATCCCCTTACAGTGTGCAACAGTACATAAAATACCCCTTATCACAGTCTGGACTCTGTTACTTTCTTGGCTCTGATGAGCGTTCTCTGTGTGTCCCTGGACTGCTGTATTACCTCTCTAATTGTCTATGTTCTCTTCACATTTCTGTTCATCCTCCAAAGGATGTATGTTATTTATGTTCATCTAAACTCTTGCCTGTTGACTGTCATAAAGTACAATTTTACTTTGACACATTGTCTCATTAGGTCTGGCTTTCATCACCCCCAGCAAACAGCTGACTTGACTGAAAGTCATGGCCAAATAGATATTTCCCCCGAAAAAGTTGCTGCAAGGGCTATGTAGCATTACATAGGATTCAGGTGGTTGGCTGTCCATGAATACATGTTAATGTTCAAGTTCTCCGGAACGGGAGCCATTCTTATAGTAGTGGCTCTCTGTTCTTGCTCCTATAGGCGTTCCTAAGCAGGGAATTCCCCCTTAACCGCCTCACGTCCGCCCATAGACTATAAACGTCCTATGGGTGGACGTCTATTTCTGACAGGACGTTTTAAAACGTCCTGTCAGAAATAGCAGCTGCACGCTAATCGTGCAGCTGCTGATCGGGTTGCCCGCTGTCAGTGACAGCAGGGCAACCCTAAGACAAGGCAGGGACAGTTCCCAGGTGTCCCTGCCTTCACGATCGCTGCAGACACAGCGCTCGCCGAGCGCTGTGTCTGCAGAGCAGGAGGCGCTGTGCGCTTCCTGTTCCGGCCCGGCGGTCGTGTGACCGCCGTGACAGGAGTGTGCAGGAGCTGTGTGAGGTCTCTCACAGACCTCGATCGGCCCTGCTGTGAGGCTGTACAGCGCTGGATTGCTGCTGTACAGCCTCTATAGGGGTGCATTTGTCCTGTAACTGGGGCTACTATGTCAGCCCCAGTTACAGGAGAAATCAACAGTGAAAAAAAAAAGAAAAAGTGAAGTAAATGTCCCCCAGAGGTCTTGTATGACCTTATGGGGGACGAAAAGTGTAAAATAAAAAAAATAAAAATAAAAGGTTGAAAATAAAAAAATAAAAAAAAGTTTCACATGTAAAAAAAAAAAAGTCCCCAAGTAAGGAATGAAAAAAAAAAGTTAAAAATAGAAAAAATAAAAAAAAGTATACATATTAGGTATCGCCGCGTCCGTATAAACCAGCTCTATAAAAATATCACATGACCTAACCCCTCGGGTGAACACCGTAAAAAAAAAAAAAAAAAAACTGTGTCAAAACAAGCAATTTTTGTCACCTTGCATCACAAAAGGTGCAACACCAAGTGATCAAAAACGCGTATGTCCCACAAAATAGTACCAATAAAACAGTCACCTCATCCCGCAAAAAATGAGCCCCTACATAAGAAAATCTCTGAAAAAATAAAAAAACTATAGCTCTCAGAACATGGACACATTAAAACATAATTTTCTTGTTTCAAAAATGCTATTATTGTGTAAAACTTTAATAAATGAGAAAAAGTATACATATTAGGTATCGTCACGTCCGTAACAATCTGCTCTATAAAAATGTCACTTGTCTGAACCCCTCAGGTGAACGCTGTAAAAATAAATAAATAGAAACTGTGCTAAAACAACCAATTTTTTGGTCACCTTGCCCCATAAAGTGTTATAATGAATGATCAAAAAATCATATGTACCCAAAAATAGTACTAATAAAACTGGCACCTTATCCCCTAGTTTCCAAAATGGGGTCACTTCTTGGGAGTTTCTACTGTAAGGGTGCATCAGGGGGCTTCAAATGGGACATGGCATCTAAAAACCATGTGGAGTTCCTTTTCTTCTGCGCCCTGCCGTGTGCCCATACAGCAGTTTATGACCACATGTGGGGTGTTTCTGTAAACCGCAGAATCTGGGTAATAAATATTGAGTTTTGTTTGGCTGTTAACCATCGATGTGTTAAAGAAAAAAATTGATTAAAATGGAAAATCTGCCAAAAAAGTGATATTTAAAAATTTGATCTCCATTTTCCTTTAATTCTTGTGGAACGCCTAAAGAGTTAACAAAGTTTGTAAAATCGGTTTTGAATACCTTGAGGGGTGTAGTTTCTACAATGGGGTCATTTATGGGGGTATCCACTATGTAGGCCCCACAAAGTGACTTCAGACCTGAACTGGTCCTTATAAAGTGGATTTTGGCAATTTTCTTAAAAATTTGAAGAATTCCTTCTAAACTTCTAAGCCTTCTAACGTCCTAAAAAAATAAAATGACATTTCCAAAATGATGCCAACATAAAGTAGACATATGGGGAATGTTAAATAATAAATATTTTATGAGGTATCACTTTCTGTTTTAAAAGCAGAGAAATTGAAATTTAGAAAATTGTGAATTTTTCAAATTTTTGGGTAAATTTGGGATTTTTTCATAAATAAAGGTGAAATATTTTGACTCAAATTTATGACTATCATGAAGTACAATGTGTCACGAGAAAACAATCTCTGAATGACTTGGATAAATAAAGGCGTTCCAAAGTTATTACCACATAAAGTGAGATATGTCAGTTTTGCAAAATTTGGCCTGGTCAGGAAGGGGGCAAAGGGCCCAGATGGGAAGTGGTTAAGGAAGTTAATATTCCCTAACAGGAGACGTGGACAGGGTTTGTCTTTATTAAACATCTTCCCTTTAATAGACTGATGTAATTTTCATTGTAAAGTCTTAGCTCTAGAACAAAAGACATTCCAGACCAATCTGATTTCACCTTTCATTTTTCACAGCTCCTTTGGGAAATGAAAGGTGGAATCTGATCGGTTGCTATGGGAAACTAAACCAGTTCTACTATACAGCAGTTTGATAAATCTCCCCCATTATTTGTGAGAGCTATTAAAACCCAAAAGTGAAATGTTGATGTATTGACACATTCCTAGAAAAACACGTATCTCCGAATGTCTCTAGAAGAAAACACAAACCCTTCCAAATCTTTATTTGGGGAAAGAAGGGATATCTTTGTGTTGTCAGAGCGCTCTCTTCTTCTATTCCAGGCTCGCAATTATTTTGTGTCCATGTGACATTGTTTATAAACATTGCCAAACTGCTTATCTTACTTTTGAGTGCATTATGGTTTATATTACACAAAATCATGCCGAGAGACTAAACAAAATGAGTGGTTGGGAACATGACCGAGCTGAAAGCAAATAACAGAAGAAAATGCCTTCAAATAAATTAACAAGGACTATAATACTTTCAATCTTTCTTTAAAACTCTCCCTTTTAGAGGAAGACTTGTATCCGATGACTGCATTTTGGAAACTTTCATAAGTACGTAAATTTGAGTTACAGGATAATGTGAACGTTACATAATGAGTAGAAGTCCACTTTATGGAACGTTATGAGAGTCTAACATCTAATGAGATCCTTAAATGAGAAAAAAGGGTCTTTTTTCCTACCAGAAACAATGTCACTTTTGTCCTGGACTGTCTCTGTAGATCACCCCTATGCACTTGAGAAAGTCTGTGCTTCAGTGCAAGGTTGACCAAGATTGGAGAACCATTACAGCTCCTGTTCTGGAGGACTGAGCAAGACCATATAGTACATAATAATATTGTCAAATTATTTAATAACTGAAGGACATTTTAAATGCATCATTTGATCCTTTGCAGAACTTCAAATATGACATGTACCCAGGACTAGAGATAAGCAAATTGATTCTAAATTAATCAGATTCATCACAAAATTCTTATTCCAAATAAATCCAAAGTTTTAGCAATTCGCCTCAGCCTAATCATTCAAAATGGCACCCACCATTTTACATTTAAAATTCTGTGCATTAGTGAGGGAAACAGGATGAAGATGGAAGATCATGGACAGCGGTTTTGCCCACAATGCTTTGCATTCAGCCTGACGGTGTCATGCCCTGCTCTGACTATGTGCGGAGGTCGGCCAGAATAGCAGCACGTGTTTAGTTTTTTGTTTTGTTTTGGAGTCGTGCTAGATCCGCCTCCCTTCAGGTGCACTGGGTGGGGATATTGGTTTAAATTTCACTCATTCCCAGTGTTCTGTGCGAGTTAAAGAAATCAGTCTGGCCTTGGAAGCAAGGAAGGAAGGATTGTCTGTTCCAGCTCAGATAAGATAAGTTTGGTTTCTGTTTTTGTTGTTTGCTGTCGGGGCTGTTTGTGTGTCGTCTGTCCCCTCCAGGTTTTGAGGGAGCAGGCTGCCCCTATTCCCCTTTCACCATCTCAGGGATTCTAGGGTATTTTCACCCCAGGCATGAGGACACATTATTCCTACCTTCAAGGTCTGAATGTGGGCTTAGCATTGTAGGGAGAGAAGTCAGGGATTCGCTAGGAGGTGACCTTTCCCCAGCTTCTCGCCTAGAAACTGAGATCCCGTCCGCAGTGACATTATAACTAGCCAATACTTTGACTGTCATTGCTCAGCGGTTTTGTGATGGCGTCAATTGACGTGTTAGTTGACCGCATGCAGGGGCTATCCCTAGAGGTTGCGGAGCTATGTAATTCGGTCACACGGTGTCAGAATGCTCTGGCACCAGGTGCAGGTCAAATTTGTGGGGAGCCTAAAGTCGCTCTTCCTGATAGATTTGCAGGGGGTACGGATGACTTTATCTGTTTTAGAGAGTCATGCAAATTGTATTTTCGGCTGCGTCCATCGTCGTCAGGTGATGAAAGTCAGAGGATAGGTATAATCATTTTTCTGCTTAAAGGGGACGCGCAATCCTGGGCCTTTTCTCTGCCGCCCGGTTCTCGGCCCCTTCCGTCAGTGGAAGAATTTTTTAAGGCCCTGGGATTAATCTACGATGACCCGTATTGGGTCTCGATGGCGGAATCGAAATTACGTAATTTATTACAGGGTGAACGTACTGCAGAGGCTTACTGTGTTGAGTTTAGGAGATGGGCTACCGAGTCAGAGTGGAATGATCCCACGTTCCGTAGTCAGTTTTGTCAAGGGTTATCTGAGAGATTGAAAGATACCCTTGCTTTTCATGAGTACCCAGATTCGTTGGAGAATGCATTGTCTTTGGCAGTACGGTTAGATAGACGTATTAGAGAAAGGTGTAGGGCTCCCTCCGCGCAAGGGATCCCTTCTGTGAGTGGTTTTGTCTCTACTGCTTCCCAGGGTGATGTTATAGGTAACTCTGGGGTAGGGGAGGAACCCATGCAGCTGGGTCAGGTTTCTTTCCGTTCTGGTAGTAAAGACTTTAGGAAATTGCACAAACTATGTTACTACTGTGGGAAAAGTGGTCATTTTATTTTTGCTTGTCCTTTTGTTAAACCTCATGTGGAAGAGAAAAAGAAAAAAAAATAATTCCTGACTCATGGTAGCGTGAATGGTGTGGTGGAGCAGGCAGGTATGCAAGCTCCCTGTAATACCCGTTTTCTCCTTCCAGCTATGGTGGCGCTAGACTCAAGAGAATTTTTTGTTGAAGTATTCCTTGACTGTGGTGCTGGGGTAAACCTTATTGACTTTCTTTTTCTTCAAAATCTGGGTCTAAGTACTTGCACTTTAGAAAGAGAGATTCCGGATTTTCCAATTGATTCTTCCCCTCTTTCTCAAAGGAGTCTCACTCATATTGCTCATGGTATTCACTTAAGGGTGGGTGATTCACATGTTGAGATTATGTCTTGTTTTGTCATGAAGGATTTGCCGGCTCCTATAGTTTTGGGGTTACCATGGTTGACTAAACATAACCCAATTATAGATTGGCAAGCGAGACAAATCATTGGTTGGAGTGAGTTTTGTTCGGATAATTGTCTTGGCACATCTATCTCTGGTGTGTCCACTACGGCTTTACCTCAGTATCTCTCAGATTTTGCGGATGTCTTTTCGGAGGGTGGGGCTCAGGAATTGCCCCCTCATCGTGACTATGATTGTCTAGTTAATCTCATCCCAGGGGCTAAGTTGCCAAAGTCTCGGCTTTACAATCTTTCTCAACCCGAAAGAGAGGTCATGCAAAAGTATATCGCCGAGAGTTTGGCAAAAGGTCATATTAGGCCATCTAAGTCTCCGGTGGCAGTAGGTTTGTTCTTTGTAAAAAAGAAGGATGGATCGCTGAGACCTTGTTTGGATTTCCGGGAATTGAACTGTATTACGGTCCGGGATCCATATCCCCTGCCTTTGATCTCTGACCTTTTTGAGATCAGATTGTTGGAGCCAAGGTGTTCTCCAAGTTGGATTTGAGAGGGGCCTACAATCTGATCAGAATCAAGGAGGGGGATGAGTGGAAAACGGCCTTCAATATGCACGAGGGTCATTTTGAGAATCTGGTTATGCCTTTTGGGTTGACGAACGCGCCAGCGGTATTTCAGCGATTCGTCAATGACATTTTCCATCATTTGGTGGGGAGGTTCGTGGTGGTTTACTTGGATGACATTTTAATTTACTCTCCTGATCTGAAGACCCATCAGGATCATGTGAGACAGGTTTTGACAATCCTTCAGGAGAATAAATTATGTGCCAAATTGGAGAAATGTGTGTTTTCGGTGCAGGAGCTTCCGTTTTTGGGATATCTGCTTTCTGACTCTGGTTTTCGTATGGACCCCGAAAAGGTCCGGGCGGTTCTGGAATGGAACCGACCAGAGAATCAGAAAGCTTTGATGCGGTTTTTGGGGTTTACTAATTATTATAGAAAATGTATTTCGAACTATTCTACCATTGTAAGACCTCTCACTGATATGACTAAGAAGGGCGCCGACGTCTCTGTCTGGTCGGATGAGGCATTGCAGGCCTTTTCGGCTATTAAGGAGTGTTTTGCGTCTGCTCCCATTCTGGTGCAGCCGATGTGTCTCAGCCATTCGAGGTGGAGGTTGATGCATCAGAAGTGGGGGTTGGAGCGGTGGTGTCGCAGGGTTCATCTCCTGGCAAATGGGTCCCGTGTGCTTTCTTCTCCAGGAAGCTCTCGGTCGCCGAGAAGAATTATGATGTTGGAGATAGAGAGTTGCTTGCCATCAAGTTGGCCTTTGAGGAATGGCGTCACTGGTTGGAGGGGGCGTCTCACCCCGTTACAGTATATACAGATCAAAAGAATTTGGCTTACCTGCAATCTGCCAAGCGTCTGAACCCTAGACAGGCCAGATGGTCACTGTTTTTTACCAGGTTCAATTTTGTGGTTACCTTTCGCCCCGGGTGTTAAGAACGTCAAGGCAGGTGCCTTGTCTCGCAGCTTTCCTGGGGGAGGTGATTCAGAGGGTCCTGCTCCGATTCTGGCTGATGGGGTGGTGGTCTCTGCTCTGTACCCCGAATTGGAGATGGAGGTGTTGGGAGCCCAGGAGGGGGCTTCTGGTTCTTGTCCCCCAGGGAGGTTGTTTGTTCCTGAAGGTCTGCGATACAAGGTATTCAAGGAACATCACGATACTGTCCCTGCTGGACATCTTGGTGGTAAGTCCACCTGTGACCTGGTGTCCCGGAGGTTCTGGTGGCCAGGGTTACGCAAGAGCATTGAGGATTACGTGGCAGCTTGTGAAACCTGTGCTCGGTCAAAGGTTGCTCATACTCGACCGGCTGGTTCACTTCTTCCATTGTCTATTCCGTCTCGTCCTTGGACGCACTTGTCTATGGACTTTATTACGGATCTGCCGAGTTCCTCCGGGAGAACAGTAATTTTGGTGGTAGTTGACCGTTTCAGTAAAATGGCTCACTTTATATCATTAACTAGTCTGCCTAACGCCAAGACTCTTGCGCAGATTTCTGTTGATAATATTGTGAAATTGCATGGTATTCCTTCGGATGTGGTCTCTGATAGGGGCACGCAGTTTGTCTCCAGGTTTTGGAGGGCGTTCTGTTCTCGGCTTGGCATTAAACTTTCGTTCTCTTCGGCTTTTCATCCGCAGTCGAATGGACAGACAGAGCGTACTAATCTAAACCTGGAGACCTACTTGAGGTGCTTTGTGGCTGAGAATAAGGAGGACTGGTCCTCATTCTTGTCCCTAGCAGAATTTGCTTTGAATAACCGTAGGCAGGAGTCCATGGGTAAGTCGCCATTTTTTGGCGCATACGGTTTTCATCCTCAGTTTGGTACCTTTTCTGGGACTAGTTCCTCTGGGATGCCAGAGGAGGAGAGATTTTCTTCTACCTTGTCTTCTATCTGGTGGAGGATCCAAGTGAATTAGGAGAAGATGGGTGAGTGGTATAAGCGAATGGCTGACAAGAGACGTGTGACTGGTCCGGACCTGTGTGTGGGTGATCTGGTGTGGGTGTCCACTAAAAATATTAAACTGAGAGTGCCATCTTGGAAACTGGGTCCAAGATTTATTAGTCCGTACAAAATATCTGCGGTGATCAATCCAGTAGCGTTTCGGCTGGATCCTCCGCAGACTTGGAGGATCCATGATGTGTTCCACACATCTTTACTGAAAAAATATGTGAAACCGGTGGAACCATCGCCATTGCCTCCTCCTCCTGTTCTGGTCGATGGAAATTTGGAGTTCGAGATCTCCAGGGTTCTCGACTCTAGAGTTCTTCGGGGTTCCCTTCAGTACCTGGTACACTGGAGGGGATACGGCCCTGAGGAGAGGATGTGGGTTCCGGCGCTAGATGTCAGTGCCAGCCGACTGGTGAGGGCTTTTCACAGATCCCATCTGGATAAGGTTGGTCCGGGGTGTCCGGAGGTCACCCGTAGAAGGGGGGGTACTGTCATACCCTGCTCTGACTATGTGCGGAGGTCGGCCAGAATAGCAGCACGTGTTTAGTTTTTTGTTTTGTTTTGGAGTCGTGCTAGATCCGCCTCCCTTCAGGTGCACTGGGTGGGGTCATTGGTTTAAATTTCACTCATTCCCAGTGTTCTGTGCGGGTTATAGAAATCAGTCTGGCCTTGGAAACAAGGAAGGAAGGCTTGTCTGTTCCAGCTCAGAAAAGATAAGTTTGGTTTCTGTTTTTGTTGTTTGCTGTCGGGGCTGTTTGTGTGTCGTCTGTCCCCTCCAGGTTTTGAGGGAGCAGGCTGCCCCTATTCCCC
Source organism: Bufo bufo (assembly GCF_905171765.1). NCBI lineage: Eukaryota > Metazoa > Chordata > Amphibia > Anura > Bufonidae > Bufo > Bufo bufo. The sequence continues at coordinate 92,964,730 of NC_053392.1, forward strand.
TTTCACCATCTCAGGGATTCTAGGGTATTTTCACCCCAGGCATGAGGACACATTATTCCTACCTTCAAGGTCTGAATGTGGGCTTAGCAGTGTAGGGAGAGAAGTCAGGGATTCGCTAGGAGGTGACCTTTCCCCAGCTTCTCGCCTAGAAACTTGTTTGTTGGTTTATCTGTGTATCAGGAAGAAGAATATTGCCTGGTCTATCAGGTTGTATGTTAGCTCTGAAGCATAGACGCATTTTGAGCCCCACCACTGTTGTGACAGGACATGTCTGCCATCTCTCTGACAGACATAAATTAGTCAGCCATTTTAGGGTCTTGCAGGCACGGTGTTGGCATCGTGAAGAAGATATATTTAATTAGGTAGTTTAAATTATTACATAGAAAGTCAGATTGTATCATAGGGACAGTTAGTGTATGGTGTGTGTGTAGCGAGGGCTAGAGCTGCTCACAACTTCATGAGTTGCACTGCATTAGACATAAGCTACTCTTTGCTCTGTTTTATGTAGTAGCCTTTTTGTCCAAAAACCTAGAATTTATCAATTACTACTGACTAGGGATGAGCGAACCCGAACTGTATAGTTCGGGTTCGTACCGAATTTTGGGGTGTCCGTGACACGGACCCGAACCCGAACATTTTCGTAAAAGTCTGGGTTCGGGTTCGGTGTTCGGCGCTTTCTTGGCGCTTTTTGAAAGGCTGCAAAGCAGCCAATCAACAAGCGTCATACTGCTTGGCCCAAGAGGCCATCACAGCCATGCCTACTATTGGCATGGCTGTGATTGGCCAGTGCACCATGTGACCCAGCCTCTATTTAAGCTGGAGTCACGTAGCGCCGCACGTCACTCTGCTATGATCAGTATAGGGAGAGGTTGCAGCTGCGACGTTAGGGCGAGATTAGGCAGATTAACTCCTCCAAAAGACTTCATTCTGTGATCGATCTGCAGCTGTGGATCATTGAAATGCTATTATTGACTTGCTCACTTTTTTGAGGCTGCCCAGAGCGTTTTTAGATCACTTTTTTTCTGGGGTGATCGGCGGCCATTTTGTGACTTGTGGTGCGCCAGCACGAGCTATCACCAAGTGTATTTAACCATCGATAGTGTGGTTATTTTGTGCTATATCCTACATCAGCTGCAGGCTGAGCCTGTGTCACCGAAGTGCATTTAACCATCAACAGTCTGGTTATTTTTTGGCCGTATACTACATCTGGTGCAGGCTGAGCCTGTGTCACCCAAGTGCATTTAACCATCAACAGTGTGGTTATTTTTTGGCCATATATTACATCAAGGGGAAGTTGAGCCTGTCACCCAGCGCCTAAAAAAATAGACCTGACATTTCTATTCAACCAAATCTGCACAGTTTTAGCTGGTCAAGTTATTTGTAGTGACCGTAAAAGCAGACTTTTTGTTCTAGGTTGAAAAAGCATTCCCAAATTTGCCATTCTGAAAATAACTAGTTTGTGGTATTTGAGGCCTACTTGAAATCTATCCCAAAAAGAAAATCTTACATTGAAGGTATTGATAGTGTGATTCAGAAAAACCTAAGACACACGCTAGCGTGCTGATAGAAGTGTCATTCTGTGATTAAACCTATAACTGTCACACAGCGCAAAAAAAAAACAGGTCTCACATCTCTATTCAACCAAATCTGCACAGTTTTAGCTGGTCAAGTTATTTGTAGTGACCGTAAAAGCAGACTTTTTGTTCTGGGTTGAAAAAGCATTCCCAAATTTGCCATTCTCAAAATTACTAGTTTGTGGTATTTGAGGATTACTTGAAATCTATCCCAAAAAGAAAATCTTACATTGAAGGTATTGATAGTGTGATTCAGAAAAACCTAAGACACACGCTAGCGTGCTGATAGAAGTGTCATTCTGTGATTAAACCTATAACTGTCACACAGCGCAAAAAAAAACAGGTCTCACATCTCTATTCAACCAAATCTGCACAGTTTCAGCTGGTCAAGTTATTTGTAGTGACCGTAAAAGCAGACTTTTTGTTCTGGGTTGAAAAAGCATTCCCAAATTTGCCATTCTGAAAATAACTAGTTTGTGGTATTTGAGGCCTACTTGAAATCTATCCCAAAAAGAAAATCTTACATTGAAGGTATTGATAGTGTGATTCAGAAAAACCTAAGACACACGCTAGCGTGCTGATAGAAGTGTCATTCTGTGATTAAACCTATAACTGTCACACAGCGCAAAAAAAAAACAGGTCTCACATCTCTATTCAACCAAATCTGCACAGTTTTAGCTGGTCAAGTTATTTGTAGTGACCGTAAAAGCAGACTTTTTGTTCTGGGTTGAAAAAGCATTCCCAAATTTGCCATTCTCAAAATTGTTGTGAACGGGAACAATGAGGAAAACATCTAATAAGGGACGCGGACGTGGACATGGTCGTGGTGGTGTTAGTGTACCCTCTGGTGCTGGGAGAGGACGTGGCCGTTCTGCCACAGCCACACGTCCTAGTGAACCAACTACCTCAGGTCCCAGTAGCCAGCAGAATTTACAGCGATATTTGGTGGGGCCCAATGCCGTTCTAAGGATGGTAAGGCCTGAGCAGGTGCAGGCATTAGTCAATTGGGTGGCCGACAGTGGATCCAGCACGTTCACATTATCTCCCACCCAGTCTTCTGTAGAAAGCGCACAGATGGCGCATGAAAACCAAGCCCATCGGTCTGTCACATCAACCCCATGCATTTCAGGGAAACTGTCTGAGCCTCAAGTTATGCAGCAGTCTCTTATGCTGTTTGAAGACTCTGCTGCCAGGGTTTCCCAAGGGCATCCACCTAGCCCTTCCCCAGGGGTGGAAGAGATAGAATGCACTAACGCACAACCACTTATTTTTCCTGATGATGAGGACATGGGAATACCACCTCAGCACGTCTCTGATGATGACGAAACACAGGTGCCAACTGCTGCGTCTTTCTGCAGTGTGCAGACTGAACAGGAGGTCAGGGGTCAAGACTGGGTGGAAGACGATGCAGGGGACGATGAGGTCCTAGACCCCACATGGAATGAAGGTCGTGCCACTGACTTTCACAGTTCGGAGGAAGAGGCAGTGGTGAGACCGAGCCAACAGCGTAGCAAAAGAGGGAGCAGTGGGCAAAATCAGAACACCCGCCGCCAAGAGACTTCGCCTGCTACTGACCGCCGCCATCTGGGACCGAGCACCCCAAAGGCAGCTTCAAGGAGTTCCCTGGCATGGCACTTCTTCAAACAATGTGCTGACGACAAGACCCGAGTGGTTTGCACGCTGTGCCATCAGAGCCTGAAGCGAGGCATTAACGTTCTGAACCTTAGCACAACCTGCATGACCAGGCACCTGCATGCAAAGCATGAACTGCAGTGGAGTAAACACCTTAAAAACAAGGAAGTCACTCAGGCTCCCCCTGCTGCCCCTTCTGCTGCTGCCGCCTCAGCCTCTTCTGCTGCTGCCTCGGCCTCTTCTGCTGCTGCTGCCGCCGCCTCGGCCTCTTCCTCTGCCTCTGGAAGAACGTTGGCACCTGCCGCCCAGCAAACATGGGATGTACCACCAACACCACCACCTGCGTCACCAAGCATCTCAACCATGTCACACGGCAGCGTTCAGCTCTCCATCTCACAAACATTTGAGAGAAAGCGTAAATTCCCACCTAGCCACCCTCGATCCCTGGCCCTGAATGCCAGCATTTCTAAACTACTGGCCTATGAAATGCTGTCATTTAGGCTGGTGGACACACACAGCTTCAAACAGCTCATGTCACTTGCTGTCCCACAGTATGTTGTTCCCAGCCGCCACTACTTCTCCAAGAGAGCCGTGCCTTCCCTGCACAACCAAGTGTCCGATAAAATCAAGTGTGCACTGCGCAACGCCATCTGTGGCAAGGTCCACCTAACCACAGATACGTGGACCAGTAAGCACGGCCAGGGACGCTATATCTCCCTAACTGCACACTGGGTAAATGTAGTGGCGGCTGGGCCCCAGGCGGAGAGCTGTTTGGCGCACGTCCTTCCGCCGCCAAGGATCGCAGGGCAACATTCTTTGCCTCCTGTCTCCTCCTCCTACTCAGCTTCCTCCTCCTCTTCTTCCACCTGCTCATCCAGTCAGCCACACACCTTCACCACCAACTTCAGCACAGCCCGGGGTAAACGTCAGCAGGCCATTCTGAAACTCATATCTTTGGGGGACAGGCCCCACACCGCACAGGAGTTGTGGCGGGGTATAGAACAACAGACCGATGAGTGGTTGCTGCCGGTGAGCCTCAAGCCCGGCCTGGTGGTGTGCGATAATGGGCGAAATCTCGTTGCAGCTCTGGGACTAGCCGGTTTGACGCACATCCCTTGCCTTGCGCATGTGCTGAATTTGGTGGTGCAGAAGTTCATTCGCAACTACCCCGACATGTCAGAGCTGCTGCATAAAGTGCGGGCCGTCTGTTCGCGCTTCCGGCGTTCACACCCTGCCGCTGCTCGCCTGTCTGCGCTACAGCGTAACTTCGGCCTTCCCGCTCACCGCCTCATATGCGACGTACCTACCAGGTGGAACTCCACCTTGCATATGCTGGACAGACTGTGCGAGCAGCAGCAGGCCATAGTGGAGTTTCAGCTGCAGCACGCACGGGTCAGTCGCACTGCGGATCAGACACACTTCACCACCAATGACTGGGCCTCCATGCGAGACCTGTGTGCCCTGGTGCGCTGTTTCGAGTACTCCACCAACATGGCCAGTGGCGATGACGCCGTTATCAGCGTTACAATACCACTTCTATGTCTCCTTGAGAAAACACTTAGGGCGATGATGGAAGAGGAGGTGGCCCAGGAGGAAGAGGAGGAAGAGGGGTCATTTTTAGCACTTTCAGGCCAGTCTCTTCAAAGTGACTCAGAGGGAGGTTTTTTGCAACACCGGAGGCCAGGTACAAATGTGGCCAGACAGGGCCCACTACTGGAGGACGAGGAGGACGAGGATGAGGAGGAGGTGGAGGAGGATGAGGATGAAGCATGTTCACAGTGGGGTGGCACCCAAAGCAGCTCGGGCCCATCACTGGTGCGTGGCTGGGGGGAAACACAGGACGATGACGATACGCCTCCCACAGAGGACAGCTTGTCCTTACCTCTGGGCAGCCTGGCACACATGAGCGACTACATGCTGCAGTGCCTGCGCAACGACAGCAGAGTTGCCCACATTTTAACGTGTGCGGACTACTGGGTTGCCACCTTGCTGGATCCCCGGTACAAAGACAATGTGCCCACCTTACTTCCTACACTGGAGCGTGATAGGAAGATGCGCGAGTACAAACGTACGTTGGTAGACGCGCTACTGAGAGCATTCCCAAATGTCACAGGGGAACAAGTGGAAGCCCAAGGCGAAGGCAGAGGAGGAGCAAGAGGTCGCCAACGCAGCTGTGTCACGTCCAGCTCCTCTGAGGGCAGGGTTAGCATGGCAGAGATGTGGAAAAGTTTTGTCACCACGCCACAGCTAAGTGCACCACCACCTGATACGGAACGTGTTAGCAGGAGGCAACATTTCACTAACATGGTGGAACAGTACCTGTGCACACCCCTCCACGTACTGACTGATGGTTCGGCCCCATTCAACTTCTGGGTCTCCAAATTGTCCACGTGGCCAGAGCTAGCCTTTTATGCCTTGGAGGTGCTGGCCTGCCCGGCGGCCAGCGTTTTGTCTGAACGTGTATTCAGCACGGCAGGGGGCGTCATTACAGACAAACGCAGCCGCCTGTCTACAGCCAATGTGGACAAGCTGACGTTCATAAAAATGAACCAGGCATGGATCCCACAGGACCTGTCCATCCCTTGTGCAGATTAGATATTAACTACCTCCCCTTAACAATATATTATTCTACTCCAGGGCACTTCCTCATTCAATACTATTTTTAATTTCATTTTACAAATATATTGCGGGGCAACCCAAAGTTGAATGAACCTCTCCTCTGTCTGGGTGCCGGGGCCTAAATGTGTGACAGTGGCCTGTTCCAGTGGTGGGTGACGTGAAGCCTGATTCTCTGCTATGACATGAAGACTTATTCTGTGCTGACATGAAGCCAGATTCTCTGTTACGGGACCTCTCTCCTCTGCCTGGGTGCCTGGGCCTAAATATGTGACAGTGGCCTGTTCCAGTGGTGGGTGACGTGAAGCCTGATTCTCTGCTATGACATAAAGACAGATTCTGTGCTGACATCAGGCCAGATTCTCTGTTACGGGACCTCTCTCCTCTGCCTGGGTGCCTGGGCCTAAATGTGTGACAGTGGCCTGTTCCAGTGGTGGGTGACATGAAGCCTGATTCTCTGCTATGACATGAAGACAGATTCTGCGCTGACATAAGGCCAGATTCTCTGTTACGGGACCGCTCTCCTCTGTCTGGGTGCCGGGGCCTAAATGTGTGACAGTGGCCTGTTCCAGTGGTGGGTGACGTGAAGCCTGATTCTCTGCTATGACATGAATACAGATTCTGTGCTGACATAAGGCCAGATTCTCTGTTACGGGACCTCTCTCCTCTGCCTGGGTGCCTGGGCCTAAATGTGTGACAGTGGCCTGTTCCAGTGGTGGGTGACGTGAAGCCTGATTCTCTGCTATGACATGAAGACAGATTCTGTGTTGACATAAGGCCAGATTCTCTGTTACGGGACCTCTCTCCTCTGACTGGGTGCCTGGGCCTAAATGTGTGACAGTGGCCTGTTCCAGTGGTGGGTGACGTGAAGCCTGATTCTCTGCTATGACATGAAGACAGATTCTGTGCTGACATCAGGCCAGATTCTCTGTTACGGGACCTCTCTCCTCTGCCTGGGTGCCTGGGCCTAAATGTGTGACAGTGGCCTGTTCCAGTGGTGGGTGACGTGAAGCCTGATTCTCTGCTATGACATGAAGACAGATTCTGCGCTGACATCAGGCCAGATTCTCTGTTACGGGACCTCTCTCCTCTGCCTGGGTACCTGGGCCTAAATGTGTGACAGTGGCCTGTTCCAGTGGTGGGTGACGTGAAGCCTGATTCTCTGCTATGACATGAATACAGATTCTGCGCTGACATAAGGCCAGATTCTCTGTTACGGGCCCTCTCTCCTCTGCCTGGGTGCCTGGGTCTAAATATGTGACAGTGGCCTGTTCCAGTGGTGGGTGACGTGAAGCCTGATTCTCTGCTATGACATGAAGACAGATTCTGTGTTGACATAAGGCCAGATTCTCTGTTACGGGACCTCTCTCCTCTGCCTGGGTGCCTGGGCCTAAATATGTGACAGTGGCCTGTTCCAGTGGTGGGTGACGTGAAGCCTGATTCTCTGCTATGACATGAAGACAGATTCTGTGCTGACATCAGGCCAGATTCTCTGTTACGGGACCTCTCTCCTCTGCCTGGGTGCCTGGGCCTAAATGTGTGACAGTGGCCTGTTCCAGTGGTGGGTGACATGAAGCCTGATTCTCTGCTATGACATGAAGACAGATTCTGCGCTGACATCAGGCCAGATTCTCTGTTACGGGACCTTTCTCCTCTGCCTGGGTACCTGGGCCTAAATGTGTGACAGTGGCCTGTTCCAGTGGTGGGTGACGTGAAGCCTGATTCTCTGCTATGACATGAATACAGATTCTGCGCTGACATAAGGCCAGATTCTCTGTTACGGGACCGCTCTCCTCTGTCTGGGTGCCGGGGCCTAAATGTGTGACAGTGGCCTGTTCCAGTGGTGGGTGACGTGAAGCCTGATTCTCTGCTATGACATGAAGACTGATTCTGCGCTGACATAAGGCCAGATTCTCTGTTACGGGACCTCTCTCCTCTGCCTGGGTGCCTGGGCCTAAATGTGTGACAGTGGCCTGTTCCAGTGGTGGGTGCCATGAAGCCTGATTCTCTGCTCTGACATGAAGACAGATTCTGCGCTGACATAAGGCCAGATTCTCTGTTACGCGACCGCTCTCCTCTGTCTGGGTGCCGGGGCCTAAATGTGTGACAGTGGCCTGTTCCAGTGGTGGGTGACGTGAAGCCTGATTCTCTGCTATGACATGAAGACAGATTCTGTGCCGACATGAAGCCAGATTCTCTGCTATGGCATGAAGAGACTGATTCTGTGCTGACATGAAGCCAGATTCTTTGCTATGGCATGACGAGACTGATTCTCTTCTGACGTGAAACCAGATTCTCTGCTATGGGACCTCTGTCCAATTGATATTGGGTCATTTTTTTATTTTTTTTATTTTAATTCATTTCCTTATCCACATTTGTTTGCAGGGGATTTACCTACATGTTGCTGCCTTTTGCAGCCCTCTAGCTCTTTCCTGGGCTGTTTTACAGCCTTTTTAGTGCCGAAAAGTTCGGGTCCCCATTGACTTCAATGGGGTTCGGGTTCGGGACGAAGTTCGGATCGGGTTCAGATCCCGAACCCGAAGTTTTCCGGGAAGTTCGGCCGAACTTCTCGAACCCGAACATCCAGGTGTTCGCTCAACTCTACTACTGACAATTTATCCCACACTTTCTCACTCTGAATGCTCCTATCTCTGTTCTCACCCACAAAGGAGTGAGGCCAGACAATGGACACCAGAAGTTGAATCAGCCTTCCAGACCCTCAAACAGGCCTCCTCTTCTGCCTCAATTTTGCACTGCCCTGATATCTCAAAACATTTTTTCCTGGAGGTGGATGTGTCCTCAGTAGGAGCTGGAGCTGTCCTCTCTCAGAAAAGTTTCTCTTGTAAAATCCAAAACCTTCTCCCCAGCTGAACACAGCTACTCCATTGATGACAGAAAGCTAATTGAAATTAAGATGGTGCTAACAGAGTGACATCATCTTTTGGATGGGGCCAGACATCCAGTCATAATCTACAACAGCCACAAGAACCTACCTTACATATCATCTGCCCAGGAGCTCAGTCCTTGTGAAGCTTGATGGTCACTCTTCTTTGCTAGGTTTGACTTTGTCCAGCATCCTGTCCTCTTGTTTGTTTTATTCTGCTGATCATGTAGAGGAGCCGCAGCATATCATCGAGAAACCCTATTATATCCATACAGTGGAAACCCCTAATAAGAGACCATGTTTTGGAAACTTTATCAGGGGTGCAGTCAGCATTTTGCAGAGATTAATTAGCACATAAAATGAAAATTGCAGGTTTTACACAGATATGGCAGTTCAGTGTCCAAAACACTGTGCTCAGCTTGTGCCATGACATACCATACCCCCTTTTTGGCTTTTGTTATTGCAGGGTACACCGTGCAGGAAAAATGACATATTAACTTTATTCTGCTGGTCAGTACATTTACTGAGAACCCAACTGCATATTGTTTTTTTAAAGTTTTACACAAAACATTTTAGAAAAAAAAAAATCATGTTTTTGTGTCGCCATTCTCTGAGAGCTATAGTTTTACATTTTTCTCGCAGTGATTCTATGTGTATGCTCATTTTTTTTGTGGGATGAGCTAATGTTTTGTTAGTTTGATTTTCAATTTTTTTTATTTTGCTTGATATTATGCTTTTTGCAAGGCGAGGTAACCAAAAATGTTCTGGGATTGTTTTTATTTATTTCTTTTTACGGCATTCACCTGTAATGTCACCTGTGATATTTTTATAGTGCAGGTCTGTAATGACCGGCGTCACGCAAAGGGAGGGAAATGGGAAGGCCCTGTCAAAGGGAGAGGGAAAGGTGGTGACCCCTGACTCACCTTGAGGCTGGCACCTGACTGCCCTGACGTCCCTAGACGGGTTTCTCACCCGTACGCCGATCACGTGCCTAAACCCTGGCTTTCCCTAAGATGAGGCCTATGTAGTGAACGGGGCGGTGGGATCACTAGTCCGTACCACTGACACTAAAAGGAAAACACCAAGGAGAGGACAGACAATACAGACAAACATATAATCCCAGGTGGGCGACAACAGCAGACCACAAAGGCCCAACAGGGATCCAGAGGGTAACGTTCTGGAACAACAACCAGGGAACACAGCTACACAGCTCCAGTGGGTCAGTATAGAAGTCCAGGCAGGAAGCTCTATATCTGGCAACCAGAGAAGTGGGAGAGGGGAATATAAGGAGGTTGGGAGTGCTGGACAAGGGACAGCTGAGGAGAAGGTGCTACGGATCCCTGAGTGAGCCAAAAAGGGTTGCAAGGCAAACCCAGAAAGCTACCATAAAGAAACAGCACTATTTTTATACATAGAGCGTGCAGCCACCCGCTGCGACTTCCTGACCCCGCGTATAACGGAGTCAGGCGTGGCTCTTGACACCCTCGTGACAAGGTCATTATGAATACGGCATCACCAAATATGTCAATTTTTTAAAATTGTTTTCAGTTTTACACAATAATTTTTTTTTTTTTTAAATCCTATTTTGTGTTGCCATTTTCTGGGAGCCATATTTTTTTCTATTTTTCTGTTGGTGGTCTTGCTTGAGGGCTATTTTGTTTTGTAGGATGAGGTGATATTTTAGTGTACTTACAATTTTTTGATTGCTTGATATTACGATTTTCGGGAGCAAGGTGACAAAAACATGGCTGTTCTGGCCATGGTTTGCTTTTGCGGCCAAGTATAGGACATATTCTATCTTTTTGCAGAACAGACATATGGATGTGAAAGCATTTGGATCATCCTATTGCCTTCCGCACCCAAATGTCTTTTCCACAAATATAAATTTTTTTGCAAAATGTGGACCACAGAAGCATTGACCAGACCCCCCAAAAAATAAGGTCGGAACGCGGACTGCATCTGTACTTTGCAAATTCGTGGTTTGTGGAAAGCAAACATGTTCATGTGCATAAGTTCTGAGCCTGTTCCATTATGTATCCATTGTTTTTGATGGGTGAAAAAGTGCTTTCTGCATAACTTTTCTTTCCAGGGAGCTTTCCATTTATTTTTAATACTGAAGTCAATGAATGACAGAGGTATTTTGTTTGTATCCATTATCCAATCCGTTTCACAGATCCATTTAGTTTTGTCCACACAGATGTGAATTTATCCTTACATGCAGTGCAGCAGGTCCAGCAGGTTTACCAGGAGGCCCTAAATTCTCCAGAAGACAAGTTTACATACAGTAGTCATTTTTACTTATGGAATTCTAACTTTGTCAAATGGTTTCCTCATCTCATGTTAAAATAAACTGTGTAAACTGGAAATTTCTCTGTGTCCTGTTTATTTGAGACTGGCAGCAAAGATGGAATTAAGGAAGTTGCAGATTTATTATTTATTTCTTAGTATGTATATATCACCAACATATTCCTCATATCTGTACACTGAATTCATCTACTTCCATCTGCTCCTATCCTTTGTAGGATTCACAATTTTATTTCCATATCTGACATGCATACTACGACCAATTTCCTGGAAACACAATTGAACTCTGCAACTCTGAAGAAACTGCAATGCATGCATCAATACCACACACAAGAGCAGGACCGCCCATAGCTGAACTCGGGCCCTCCAACAGGACAAATTCTGGACCCCACTTCTGTAGTTAGGAGGTAATTCATATTGAAGGGGGAAGCACACATCCACATCAAAGCTAATATTTTGACATCACTACACCACTATATGTGAGTAGAGATGAGAGAATCATTACAAATTTCTAAAAAATTTGGCTGCTAAATGAATTTTACGTTTTGGTGAATTCGCCTCAGAAAAAATTGCGCAAAAATGGAGCCCAATGCTATTTTACTGTTAAAATTGGCTGGGAAAACATGAGGGAAGATGAAGGATTACATGATACTGGAAGGGAGGGGGAAGGGCTTAATCTTATTGGCTCAGAAGCTGACAGACAGCCTGGCCAGCCAATCAGGGGGGCATGATTCTAACAGGTTATTTTGCTCAGAAGGAAGACAAACCATTCTGTGCACAGCTGGCGATCTGAAAACATGTGGTTTGGCTGTATCTACCAAAAACAATTGCAGACACAAGCAAGTAATACAGGTTTGCAGTGTTGAGTACCAGAGGATCTTATGGTGGGCCCAAGATCTTATAATAAGTGACCCCTAATAAAACAGGGCCCTTAAGGTCATAGAGAGGATGGGCCCTCAGATTCATATCCTCTGGTGTGCTCAAGGGACGTCAGTCCAACAGTGCTGGTGCTATAGGGAGAGTAAAGGGAGAGTATAAATATGCAAGTAGGTAGATTTAGGGTTTTAGGTAAACATAGAGACTTAGGCCACTTTCACACTAGCGTTTTTGCTGGATCCGGCAGGGTTCAGCAAAAATGCCTCCGTTACTGATAATATAACGATTTGCATCCGTTATGAACGGATCTGGTTGTATTATCTTTAACATATCTTTAACATTGCCAAGACGGATCCGTCATTAACTCCATTGAAAGACAATGGGGGATGGATTCGTTTTCTATTGTGGCAGATTGTGGCAGAGTAAACGGATCCGTGCCATTGACTTGCATCAGGGGTCATGCCGGATCCGTCTTGCTCCGCATATCAGGATGGAAAACAAACTGCAGCAGGCTGAAGTTTTCTCTCCGGTATGAGAACGGAACGGAATGCATTTTGGAGCACTCTGTTCTGTTCAGTTACTTTTTGTCCCCATTGACAATGAATGGGGACAAAACGGAAGCGTTTTTTTCCAGTATTGAGCCCCTATGATGGAACTCAATACCGGAAAACTTAAACACTAGTGTGAAGGTACCCTTAGAGATGATTGATAAAAAAATGGCTGCACAGCTTTTCACATACAAACAATAGAGCTGAGAAATGGGGATCATTCTAAATTAAAGTGGTATTATACCTACTATAAATTAGTCAGTGGAAGCTCCTCGCGCACATTTTTGATCAAACATGTGTCAGGCCCATCTACCAGGCGTCAAGTTGGCTTCCGCAGATGGGTACCTAACACTAATATACCGCCTCTCTTGGACTTACCTAAACCTACATTTTCAGGGCAGTGTAGGAACCAGCTACATTTGTACTCTGCTCAGAAGTCCCAGGCAGATTGTAGTTTGTAGTTATACCCTTAGAGAGTGAGGGACTGGTCACTCTGTGTGTTGTTTCATACAGCTGGCAAGTTCTGCATTACAAAATCCTGCATTGCTACAAACTCATTTTTCCTGTATATGCAGCTAACAGGCTTATTGCCAGCACCTCCAGCATCAATAGCAAACATTCTGCTGCAAACGCTGAGAAATTGCCCCCCATTTTTCAATTTATCTATCATTTGTAATTGGGTATTTCAGATAATTTCAGAGCATCACTTCTACCATTTTAATGAACACATGGTGTTACTTCAATGTGCCATGTAGTTTCTGTACAGCAAAAGTATTTTACTGTAAAACACTGCATTACAATACCTGTGTTAGCGAATACATTTTACCTCAAAAAATGCATTACTATACCTGTTTAGTGCATCAACTTGCATGATAATAGGCTGAACTGGATGGACGGATGTCTTTTTTCTGCCTTACAAACTGTTACTATGTTATTTCAAGATACCGTTTTGTCCTCCTGGTTTTGACCTATTTATTTATGACTCGTCTCTGTGTGGTTGCGTCTCTGTGTCTGTCTCTCTGGCACTTAGCAGTACAGGGAATGTCGACCAGTTGCAGACTTGCTGCTTAGGGCTTGCACTGCAAGTAGGCAGGGAAAGCATGTTGGGTTCAGTCAGGGCTCACTGTGTGTGTTCCCTTCCTACTGTGCTGACGTAATCAATGAGTTATGTGTACCCCACAATTGTGCCATTGAAAACCGTGACTTGTCCTGCAAAAAACAAACCCCAATACTGCAGCATCAAAGGAAAAATAAAAATATCTAAAAATTTATGGGAAAAAAAAAAATATGCATCTCTTAGAATACACAAAAATGAAAAAATTACTTATTCACTAAAGGGTTAATGACCTCCCTTTTGATGTTACCATTAAACGGCTTGCTTGCATAACTGACAGGTGGTTTACTAGCAAGCTATTAATTGTTTTTGCTTGTTGATATAGTATTGTGCTTTCATTGGTCCTATGCATTGTTTGCGTCCTTTATACTGTGCATAAAGGTGTAAGTGGTAGGTAATTATTCCAATTTATGGTACACTGCATGGAGAAAAGTATTAGGACACACCTATTAATAACTGCATTCAGGTGTTTCATACAGTCCCAATTCCACAGGTGTATAAAAATCCAGGCCCTAGCCATGCAGTCTGCCTTTACAAACATTTCCGAAAGAATGGCTCGTTGTGAAAAGCTCACTAAATTTCAGCATGGTCCTGTAATAGGATGTCACTGCTGCTACAAGTCAGCTCTGGAAATGTTTTCCCTCTGAGATATTCCACCATCAAGTATGAGTAGTATTATTACAAAGTGGAAGTGTTTCTTCTGACATTAATATCAGCACAAAAGCCTTATGGCATAGGTTTCCATGACCAAGCAGCTTTATGCAAGCCTTGTATCACCAAGTACAATGGCAAGCATCCGATGGAGTGGTGTAAAGCACGCCGCTACTAGACTCTGGAACAGTGGAAGCATGTTCTGTGGAGTAATGAATCACACGTCTTATACATGAGTCTGGGTTTGATTAATGCTAGTAGAATGTTACCTGCCTGTCACACACACACACGGGGTGGGGAAGTGACCACTGAACTCCACCCGCACCCCTGTCCCTGCCTACTTGCCTCGCAAGTCCTAGTGACAAGGTACAACTGGTCGACAAGCCCTTAGCTAGGAAAGTGCAGGGAAGACAGACAACACATGCAACAGAGTAGTTAAACAAGCCGAGTCAAAAACCAAGAGAGCAGTAAGGTACCGGAGGAGCAAGTGTAGTGTACGGGGACTGTAATGCCCGTCACTACAAAAGGGTCACTTGGTGTGCTGTCGTCCCTCCTTAATTATGGGGAAGTTGGTATATGTCATCTTTATAAATTGTCATGTAATGTAATGTTATGTATTTCCCTGTTACTGTGACACTTGCATGTACAGGCCTGCTAGGGGTGTCATTCCAGCTTCTAGTCACTAGAGGGAGCTAGAGAGCCCTAGTTTATATAAGGCCCAGTCAGGGAAAGGAAAGTCAGTCTAGTCTAGAGCTCAGAAGTTTCTAGAGCCTGAGGAAGCTGAGGGAGAGACAAAGGCAAAGCTCAGAAAAGCAAGAGGTACTCAAGATAACAGAGGAGGTACTTTATAAAGAGAGAACCAAGGATATACGCCAGAGTTAAGGTATTGGGCCTTGGAGAAGATTTTCTATGTTCCAGGATCAGTCAGGAATAGAGTGCAAGCTCCTGTACTGCAAGTCCTGTGTTTCACACTCTGAAGTCACCTTGCTCAATCTGTATTGACTGCATCAACCGTATTGAAAAATCGACTGTATGCAAAGGAACTGCGCTTCCGTGAATGTCTCTATATTTAAAACTACTAAAGTTGGAGTTCTGTTTTAACATCACGGTGTTCCTCATTTATTCCTGCTATCAGCAAACGGCGTGCCACCGTTTAATTGGCACTGGCGTCACGAACATTTTCTTACCATCACCTGCCTATGCAGAGAGTCAGCCGTCTCAGGTTAGTGTCATTGCACTACTACACTCAGAAACTCTATTACACACAACTTGAGTACGCTGCACCTCTCTTTTGGCGTCACGAACAGGATACGCACGCTTTCCAGTGCAAGAAGCGTGAACTTTGTGCCTTATACAGTTGCCCTGTGACCAAAGTGACAAATTGCCTGTTTATTTAAAGTGGACTTTGTGGACTGAAAAACATACCCAAAGTGTTCCTAAAACCTCTAAAAAGCGCTGTGCAGTGTTGCGCTACCAAGAGGAAGAAAATCGCCACATTGGAGTGTGGTTTTGTGGACTTTTTACAATCCTGCTTGCTGTCAGTGAATGGACAGCGTTTTGCTAAAGATGGCCACCGGCCGCCTGGAGTAAAGTTTCCCGCGCTGCTGAGGACCTTCGTGGGCGGATCCCTGCAAAGACACAGAGAATCCCGCCCCTCGTCATCATCGCACCGCCGCGGCCCTGCTTCTTCTACGTCATCGGGTGCTCAGGACGTCCGGAATCTCGCGAGACTTGGACTGCGCAAACCCGGCGATACCGGTAAGAACTTGTAACCGGAGGGAAGGGGATTGTTCTGGCCCCTTTAGTCGCCAGCGGCCATATCTCAATAGACTACCATGTCAGAACCGGGAGTGCCTGAGCAGCCGGCCCCGGGAGAGCTTGCGGCTCCTAATCATCCTACAGCCCCCAGCATGATGCCCTTTACCATGCCTTACTATTTCGGGGCCCCATGGTTCCCCCGCTACAGAGGAGAGACCCATACCCTAAGGGACTTTAAAGAAAAGTTGCTGGCATTATTCAAACTGTACCCCATAAATGCCGACCAGCAAATGGAAATCCTGCTAGCGCAGCTGGAGGGAGCTGCCCGCAGGGAGGTATTATCCTGGCCTGCTACTGAGCGGAGTACTCTAGAACAGATATTCACCCGCCTCAGGGCCACTTTTGAAACTAGGACTGCCTCAGAGATAAAGATGCATTTCTTTGGCAAGAAACAGAAGTCCGGTGAGTCCCTCCGTGACTATGCCCTATCACTTCAGGAGGCTTTAGGGGCTGTAATTCAGATAGATCCCAAAGAGGCTGATAACCAGGACCAGACCCTAAGGGAACAATTTATCACCGGGGTGTCTAGTGAGCAAATAAGGACCCAATTAAAGATGCTGTCCGCCCAGCACCCTAACAGTGCCTTTCTGGACTTTAAAGAACTGGCTATAAAAATTCTGGGGTCCGCAGTATCTCCTGAGTTGAGCACCCCACCTGAGTCACCAGCCTGCAGGCCAAAACCGCTTATCACTAACCGAGCTGAGGCCGGCCAAGCTGTTCAAGTGTCAGCTACCGATACTATTGCCATGCTGACAGAGCAAGTAAATCACCTCACTAAAAGTCTAGAGAAAGTGTGCAGAAAAATAGAGGAATGGGAAAAACCCATAATGCTAGATGAAGAATTCCTGTCACCTCCTAGGCCGTTCCCACCTCCTTACCAAGAGACTCACCCCAGGGATCCTGGGAGGCGTAATAGAGATCGCAAGCGGCCCGTGTGTACATACTGCAAAAAGCTGGGACACACAGAATCCACGTGCTGGCAGTTAAACGGGCAACCCCTGAGGCTGAGGACCACCCCTCGGGAGGTAGAACACTAGGTCCAGAGGATCCAAATTGGATGCCACGTTATGTAGGATCCCATCCTAAAATCAATATAGAGATCAACGAGGTCCCCTTTGAAGCCCTATTAGATACTGGGTCTCAGGTCACTACTATTCAGCTGCCTGCATTTGAAAAGTTCTGGGACACCAACCAGTTGACCCAACCGCCTGAATCCTGGGTGGAAATTATCGCCAGCAATGGCAAACCAGTAAAGATTCATGGATACTGGGAACCCACCCTGCAGGTGGGAGAAGTAACCCTGCCTCAACAGGGAGTGATCGTAGTACAGGCCGGTGACAGAGGAGGACATCCTGTCATTCTAGGCACCAATGTCTTCAAAAACTGTTATTCAGAAATACTTGCTGTATTACATCAGACTTTGCCCACTGCTTCCTCTGCATCCAGGAGGGTGATTCAAAAGACTATTACTGTGTTAAGTGCCCAACAGAGGTTTGCTAATGGGAAAGGAGAAATTTGTACTGCCAGGATTAGTGATATTAAGCCTGTGACTTTGGCTCCTAATTCTCAAACTCTTTTATGGTGTCGTGCTGTCCTGGGAGTCCAAGGCCGAGATTATCCAGCCCTGGTAGAACCAATCCAGATGGAGGATTACCCTTATGTGAGAGCTGCCAAGTGCCTGGTGACCGTCTCCCAAGGTAAAGTACCTGTCCGTCTGATTAACCTGAGTGATCATCCTGTTGCGCTTACTAAGCATTGCCGTGTTGCCCAGCTGTCCCAGGTGTCCTTCCAAGACATCATTCGTCTTCCAGTGACAGAAAAGCCGCCAGCTGCAGACAGCGGATGTTCGCCGGTGACCCAGCCACAAGTGCCCTGGTGGGAAGAGCTCCATGTGGGGGACGAGACTACCCCCCAACATCAACAAGAAGGGATCCTACAGCTGGTCAAAGAGTACCACCAGGCGTTCAGTAAGCATGCTACTGATTATGGGGAGGTGAGTGCCATACAACACACCATACCTACTGGCTCTCATCCTCCTATCAAGGAGAGATACAGACCCTTACCACCTACTTCATATCAGACTGTAAAAGAAATGATCCAAGAGATGAAAGACTCTAATGTAATCCGGGACAGTCGTAGCCAGTGGGCGGCACCCCTGGTCCTTGTAAAGAAGATGGACGGTGGTATCCGTTTCTGTGTGGATTATAGGAAAATTAATCAAATAACCCACAAAGATGCATACCCACTGCCCCGCATTGAGGAGTCACTAACTGCTCTGGGCTCCTCTGCTTATTTCTCCACATTGGACTTGACCAGTGGCTACTGGCAAGTACCCATGGCCCCTGCAGATAGGGAAAAGACTGCTTTCACTACTCCCATGGGCCTGTTCGAATTCAATTGTATGCCGTTCGGGCTATGTAATGCCCCAGGAACTTTCCAGAGACTAATGGAACGGTGTTTGGGTCACAAAAACTTCGAAACAGTGCTGCTGTATCTAGATGACGTCATTGTGTACTCAAAAACATATGAAGACCATCTGAAACATTTGGCAGAAGTATTTGAAATCCTTATCAAATATGGCTTGAAGGTAAAGCTATCCAAGTGTCACCTGCTCAAACCTGCAGTAAGATACCTGGGGCATGTGGTCAGCGGAGAGGGCGTGCAACCTAACCCTGATAAGTTAGCGGCTGTCCGTAATTGGCCGGTTCCTACTACCGTCAAAGAGGTGAGGAGTTTCCTTGGTTTTGCCGGCTACTATAGACGTTTTATCCCCCATTTTGCTCAAATAGCTGATCCTATCCAGGAACTCTTGAGGGGGCAACCCAAAAAGAGTCCTAGAACTCCTGTGCCCATTGAGTGGAATGAGGAAAGAGAGATAGCTTTCCAATTGCAAAAAAAGGAAATGACCGAGCCTCCTGTGTTAGGTTATCCAGATTATAGCAAGCCTTTCCATCTTTATACCGATGCTAGCAAGCGAGGCCTGGGAGCTGTGTTAGCCCAGATCCAAGAGGGAAAAGAAAGAGTGATAGCTTATGCAAGCCGCTCCCTGAAAGGAGCTGAGAAAAATGACCAGAATTATAGTTCCTTCAAACTAGAGTTCCTGGCATTAGTGTGGGCGGTGACAGAAAAATTCAAGGATTATCTAGCCGCCACCCCGTTCATTGCATTCACTGACAATAACCCTCTGGCACATCTAAATACAGCTAAATTGGGGGCCTTGGAGCAGAGATGGGCCTCTCGCCTTGCCAACTATAATTTCTCTGTAAAGTATCGTGCTGGACGTACTAATGATAATGCTGATGCTTTATCCAGGCTTCCCACAGAGACAGCTCCTGATGATGTGCGAGATGCTTGGGAAGATGTAGAGATGCCGGCTTTCTATAACAAATTTGCTCAACAGGATCAGGCTCGAGCTACCAATAACAGAGCTGCAGTTCCTTCACCCTCCAGTAGGCCTGATCCTAAAGAAGAAAGGTGGGTGAAACTACAGTCTGAAAGTAGAGTGCTGGGTGAGTTGTTGGACTTCATTACTAGTGGCAGAGCCCCTGAGAGGATTCGGCGTAAGAGTGCAGATCCTGAGCTCATCAAACTGTGGAGACAGCGCCATCAACTCTTCATACAAAAGGGCCTATTGCTACGGAGAAGCCTAGACCCAGTGTCCAACAAAAGAGAGTGCACCAGATTCTCATACCCCGACGAGATGCAGGTATGGTGTTGGAGATGTACCACAATCAATCCGGTCACTTTGGGGTCCAAAAGACTGAGGCTACTATCCGCCAGCGGTTTTACTGGGTGGGCATGAGAGAAGACATGGAGAAGTGGTGTCGAGAGTGTGTAGCCTGTGCCTTAAAACGGAGTGAGCACCATGATCAGAGGGCACCACTGAGACCCATTGTAAGTACCCGTCCTCTTGAACTTGTCGCCATCGACCATGTGAAACTGGAGCCTAGTCGCTCAGGGTATGCTTATGCCATGACTATTATTGACCATTTCACAAAGTTTGTTGTAGCAGTGCCTGTGAGAGACCAGACAGCCAAGACTACAGCCGAAATGTTCTGGAAGCACTTCCTCCTGCCCTATGGATGTCCAGAAAAGATCCTCACCGATCAAGGACCTGCTTTTGAGTCTCATCTGTTCCATGAACTGTGCTGCTTACACAACTGTAAGAAGATCCGGACAACGGCCTACCATCCTCAAGGTAACGGATTATGTGAAAAAATGAATCAGACCTTGATAGAGATGCTGAGGGCCGTGCCTCCTGAGAACAGAGGAGATTGGCCCAGTCTGTTGCCACAGCTCATGTTCACATACAATCATACCATACATTGTTCCACCGGGTATACCCCTTTTTACTTGATGCCCCGGATCCAGTTCCCCCTCTAGTGGATCTAATTGTTCCAGTTGTTCCAGACCAAGATCTCCCTGATGGAGACCCTTCTGTTGCTCCTCTCTCTTCTACCTCGTTGCTAAGGGAAGAGGAGACCCCTGTTTTGAGAAGGTCTACCCGGATGACCAGGGGACGCCCGTCAGTCCGTTTAGGAGACTTTGACTATTCTGGTGGTGTCTCCTCCCAAACAGTTGCCACTGGTAATACCTTGCTGGACATTTGTGCGCAAGAATGGACTCCTCCACGTGAGCCCTTGCCTGTGATACACCCACAGGAAACTCCTGGATAGTTCCGTTTTTATACTGTTTTATCTATTTTGCTGTTCTATTATGGTCTTATTCATTGTCATGGACTATCCTGGTTATAATGTTACGCTGTGCCAGGTCAGCGCCCCAGTTCCATTCACTATCCTGAGAGAAGAGAACGACGCCCGTTGTCACCACCCTTCATCTTTGCCAATTGGACCTGATATGAATGTAAATGCAGATGAATTACATGTATGTATGCCTGCATGTCTCTTTTTTCTGTTTCAGGTAGAGATTCCAGTTGGGCGAGCCCTGATGGAGTACGAGGTCGTACTCAGCTTAAAGCAGTGGGGTATGTAGTGTACGGGGACTGTAATGCCCATCACTACAAAAGGGTCACTTGGTGTGCTGTCGTCCCTCCTTAATTATGGGGAAGTTGGTATATGTCATCTTTATAAATTGTCATGTAATGTAATGTTATGTATTTCCCTGTTACTGTGACACTTGCATGTACAGGCCTGCTAGGGGTGTCATTCCAGCTTCTAGTCACTAGAGGGAGCTAGAGAGCCCTAGTTTATATAAGGCCCAGTCAGGGAAAGGAAAGTCAGTCTAGTCTAGAGCTCAGAAGTTTCTAGAGCCTGAGGAAGCTGAGGGAGAGACAGAGGCAAAGCTCAGAAAAGCAAGAGGTACTCAAGATAACAGAGGAGGTACTTTATAAAGAGAGAACCAAGGATATACGCCAGAGTTAAGGTATTGGGCCTTGGAGAAGATTTTCTATGTTCCAGGATCAGTCAGGAATAGAGTGCAAGCTCCTGTACTGCAAGTCCTGTGTTTCACACTCTGAAGTCACCTTGCTCAATCTGTATTGCCTGCATCAACCGTATTGAAAAATCGACTGTATGCAAAGGAACTGCGCTTCCGTGAATGTCTCTATATTTAAAACTACTAAAGTTGGAGTTCTGTTTTAACATCACGGTGTTCCTC
This sequence comes from Bufo bufo, assembly GCF_905171765.1. NCBI lineage: Eukaryota > Metazoa > Chordata > Amphibia > Anura > Bufonidae > Bufo > Bufo bufo. The sequence goes on from NC_053392.1 coordinate 92,986,363, forward strand.
ATTTATTCCTGCTATCAGCAAACGGCGTGCCACCGTTTAATTGGCACTGGCGTCACGAACATTTTCTACCATCACCTGCCCTTGCAGAGAGTCAGCCGTCTCAGGTTAGTGTCTATTGCACTACTACACCCAGAAACTCTATTAAACACAACTTGAGTACGCTGCACAAGCAGAGGATCTTCAGGAGAAGCCGAAGTCAGAACCAGGAGCAAACGTCAAGACCAAGGGATGAGACGGACGGGAAATCAGAAGCCAAGCAGGAACAACAAACCAGGTAAGTATATCGCAGAAAGGACCTCAATAACAGGCAATCTGTAGCCAGCAAATTGCCTGTTTAAATTGGGTGCTAGTGGAGTCATGTGACGTGGCCAGCGTCACATGACTCCTGAGTTCTAATACAGCCGAGCGCCGAGTGATCAGCTCGGCACTCAGCCCCAGTGTGGTTCCCATGGGAACGGGCGACGCCGGGAGCGCTGATGACGCGAGCGCGCCTCGGCCTTTCCTGCCTCCTTGAACCACGCACAGAGCGCATTGTGACACTGCCTGACCGCATTGTGCATACTGTAAAGATTGGTGGAGGAGGGATAATGCTATGGGTTGGCCTTGGCTGTTTCCTAACTATTTCTCACTACCTGGATACAGCAACTAACAGGACAAGATTTCGCAGCTCCAGTTCTAGAGACAGGTGTGGTCCCAGAGGTAAGACTTGCATCTATCAGACATCAGAAAGGTTCCAGCACATGAGTGCTTGTTGTCAAGATAAAAAAATTCTGTGCGCTATGAATTACATAATGCTGGTGGGATGCTGGATGTTTCAGTAAGCTGAATTGTTTCTTCTTTAAATATATCCTGTGTATATGCCATAAATGTCTGAGATGAGACTACCTCTGTAATAACCACACTCTATTTTCTATCACTGAGCCACTTACTTCCTTACTTGCACACATTTCTTTCAGTCCAAGCATAAATCATGAAGCATACATCAATACTGGCAGAAAACAAGACACTTAAAGGAGGGCTCTAGGATTTTCATATTGATGATCTATCCTGTTTGGTGCCTAAATCCCAGCACTCCAGCTGATCAACTGTTTGAGGAAGCCATGGGTCTCACTGGAGCTACAGCAAAAACTGTGGCCTCCTTGTAGCCGCTCAACTCCATTTACTTGTATGAGACTTAGCTGCATATAAAGGACTTAGCTGTGGCCTAAGTACTAATGGAGCACCGTTGCAGACCCCCACAGATCTGATATTGATGACTTGTTCTGAGGATAGACCATCAGTATGAAATTCCCAGAAAACCCTTTAACCACACCATTGGATGTCAACTACCAAATGCTGAAGGTCATAGTAAAGAAGATCCAGCAATGCAATGGATGGCAGGTGTGTACATCCATATTTTAAAGCCCTGGTCATGTCCACTGGTTTTAAAATGACAGTATAATGCAATTAACAGGTAAATAGTACATAAATGACAGTGAACAGAAATAAGGCAATGCTGAATTGACGGTATCTGAATTATACCCAGTCAGAACAATACAACAACATAGCTACAAACTAGGGCTGCACGATATATCGCAAAAATAATCGAATCACGATAATCGGCAAATGCGGTTTGGCGATTCGGCCGAGCCGAAAATGCCGCGATTATATATGAAGGGGCCCCTATTGATAAAAAGTCCTCTGTCCTATTGATAACAGGTCCAGCCTCTGTACTTACTTTCACAATGAATGCACTGCAGCGACGAGCGGGAGCGAGCGAGGCAGCCGGCCGGCGCGTGACTGACGTCACTTAGTCACGCTCCTGCTTCCTGAATTAAGTGGGAGGAGCGTGACAGTGACTGTAACGGCCCGTTTCAGCAGACAAGGGGTTAAAATCCGTTTAGGTGATAAGCCCCTTTCTGAGAGACAGGCACAGCTACTGCAGAACACCAAACTCCCGAACTGGATACAAAGTAGCACTCCAAACTGGAACCTCACGAATAGCTGCTAGCAGACGAACAGGAATCAGCTTACACTCCTGGCAATCAGTCTCTAACAGCATACAGCGGATCCCCCCAATAACGAGACAAGGCTCCGTGTTGAGGGTCAAGCAGTGGTCTGAGGTGCTGGCACACCCAGCCTGGTTTTTATTACAGTTGTTTGCAAATACAGGTCCGCCCACAGGGAGGTATAAAACAACCAAGCCCATCTGGTGTACACGCCCTAGGGGACCAGAATGAAGACTGTGACATAGGACAGATGCAGCACTGTAGGATACACAGAGACAATACATCCCCACAATGCATCCTGGTTTCCTCCTCTCTGCCCTGGAGACACCCGAGGCGTAATCCAATTATCTCTCAAGACAAAGAGAAATCACAAATACACATGTGGATATAACAGGACAGACATCACCATTTAAACACACAATGGGACAATGGCACAATAGAAACACACCCAGCATATTCCTCCCAAGCTGACAAGTTACACTTATTATAAATTGTTACAACTTTGTGAGTTTACATTGGCCATACATATAACTTACATCAATTTAAACAGTATAACTTGGGGACAAACCTATCCAAAATTCACTTGAATAGGTTCAGGGGTTTAAAAGTTAGTATGGGCCATAATCCTGAGGCAAGAGGCGGATAAACAGGCCTCTCCAAAACCCAGTGGCGAGGTTGGTTTCGCCACAGTGACGTCAGTCACGCGCCGGCCGGCTCGCTCTCTGCCGTTCTCTTCAGTGTGAGTGCATTCATAGTGAAAGTACAGAGGCTGGCCATTTTATGAATAGGAGAGTTATGTGCACAGTTTAGGACACATGAAGGGAAACATAGGGCCATGAGGGGGACCAGCATAAGATGCTATATGTGTGTCTTATGCTGGCCCCCCTCGTGGCCCCATGTGTCATAGCACACATCCCCCATAACAGTGCCCTCCGCAGGTCCCCCATAAGAGTGCCCTCCGCAGGTCCCCCATAACAGTGCCCTCCGCAGGTCCCCCATAACAGTGCCCTCCGCAGGTCCCCCATAACAGTGCCCTCCGCAGGTCCCCCATAACAGTGCCCTCCGCAGGTCCCCCATAACAGTGCCCTCCACAGGTCCCCCATAACAGTGCCCTCCACAGGTCCCCCATAACAGTGTCCTCCGCAGGTCCCCCATAACAGTGTCCTCCGCAGGTTCCCCATAACAGTGTCCTCCGCAGGTCCCCCATAACAGTGTCCTCCGCAGGTCCCCCATAACAGCGTCCTCCGCAGGTCCCCCATAACAGCGTTCTCCGCAGGTCCCCCATAACAGCGTCCTCCACAAATCCCCCATAACAGCATCATCCACAGATCTACACCTCCACAGATCCCCCACATAACAGCGTCCTCCACAAATCCCCCATATAACAGCGTCCTCCACAAATCCCCCATAACAGCGTCATCCACAGATCTACACCTCCACAGATCCCCCACATAACAGCGTCATCCACAGATCTACACCTCCACAGATCCCCCACATAACAGCGTCATCCACAGATCCCCCACATAACAGCGACATCCACAGATCCCCCACATAACAGCGCCATCCACAGATCCCCCACATAACAGCGCCATCCACAGATCCCCCACATAACAGCGCCATCCACAGATCCCCCACATAACAGCGCCATCCACAGATCCCCCACATAACAGCGCCATCCACAGATCCCCCACATAACAGCGCCATCCACAGATCCCCCACATAACAGCGCCATCCACAGATCCCCCACATAACAGCGCCATCCACAGATCCCCCACATAACAGCGTCATCCACAGATCTACACCTCCACAGATCCCCCACATAACAGCGTCATCCACAGATCCCCCACATAACAGCGACATCCACAGATCCCCCACATAACAGCGACATCCACAGATCCCCCACATAACAGCGTCATCCACAGATCCCCCACATAACAGCGCCATCCACAGATCCCCCACATAACAGCGCCATCCACAGATCCCCCACATAACAGCGCCATCCACAGATCCCCCACATAACAGCGCCATCCACAGATCCCCCACATAACAGCGCCATCCACAGATCCCCCACATAACAGCGCCATCCACAGATCCCCCACATAACAGCGCCATCCACAGATCCCCCATAACTATGTCATACCCAGCCGCGTCAGCGGCTCATATGGGAAAATCCAAGCAAATAGACCTCTAGCACAATTCCCTTAAAATATCGCATCGCACATCGTTATCGCAATTTTTAGGGCCCTAATCGCAATCGCACAAAATTCCCATATCGTGCAGCCCTACTACAAACAATTTGAAAACACATCAAACTAAAATCTGTAAAAATACATTTGAAAAATACACAGAAAACACACTAAACTAGAACAAGATCAGAAAAATCTGGGAGGAAATGCACATGGAAAACACTATACCAGCATGGAATGAGGCCTGGATTTAAATACACTGAATAATCATCACTCCACCCTAATCAACCAGAGAGAGCTAGTTAGTAGAGTTGAGCGGACACCTGGATGTTCGGGTTCGATGAGTTCGGCCGAACTTAAAAAAAAGTTCGGGTTCGGGACCCGAACTTGACCCCGAACCCCATTGAAGTCAATGGGGACCCGAACTTTTGGGCACTAAAATGGCTCTAAAATTGTCCTGGAAAGGGCTAGAGGGCTGCAAAAGACATCAAAATGTGCTTAAGAGCATGGCAACTGTTCTGCAAACAAATGTGGATAGGGAAATGACTTAAAATAACAGAAAATACAGAAAAAATAAAAATAACAATCTGGATCTAGGAGTAGGAGGTTGAGGAGGCGGTGGATTGGTGGATGTGGCGGTGTAGGTGGAAGCGGCGGTGAAGGAGGAATAGGTAGCCAACACTGATTTGTGTTATTAAAACAAAGAATAAGTGCACTTGAGTACAAGAATGGATGGTTGAGGCTGGTATAAATGTCTATTCTGCACAAGGTACGGACAAGTCCTGTGGGATCCATGCCTGGTTCATTTTAATAAACGTAAGCTGGTCCACATTGGCTGCGGCCTGTGATAATGCTCTCTGCCGTGCTAAACACACGTTCACACTATACACTGGCTGCAGGGCAGGTCAGCACCTCCAAGGCTGACAAAGCTTTTCCACATTTGGGCCATGCTAACCCTGCCTTCTCAGGTGCTGGTGGTGCCCCAGCTGCGTTGGCGACCTCTTCCTCCTCCTCTGCCTTCACCTTGTGCTACCATTGTGCCCCCGCTGTCAGGTGGTAATGCTATCATCAGCGTGCGCTTGTAGTCGCGCATCTTTCGATCAGTAACAGATGTTTTCACTAAATGTAGTTCCCTGTCAACAATGCAGAGCAGGGGTTCATTCATGGCAAAAGGGGGTTCATGTCACCCAGCAATAGAACAGAGGATTTTGAGAGATTTAGGCCTATGTCACCCAGGCACAGCAGGGGTTCATTCACGGCAAAAGGGGGATCTTGTCACCCAGCAATAGAACAGAGGATTTTGAGAGATTTAGGCCTATGTCACCCAGGCACAGCAGGGGTTCATTCACGGCAAAAGGGGGTTCATGTCCCCCAGCAATAGAACAGAGGATTTTGAGAGATTTAGGCCCCTGTCACCCAGGCACAGCAGGGGTTCATTCACGGCAAAAGGGGGTTCATGTCACCCAGCAATAGAAAAGAGGATTTTGAGAGATTTAGGCCTATGTCACCCAGGCACAGCAGGGGTTCATTCACGGCAAAAGGGGGTTCATGTCCCCCAGCAAAAGAACAGAGGATTTTGAGAGATTTAGGCCCATGTCACCCAGGCACAGCAGGGGTTCATTCACGGCAAAAGGGGGTTCATGTCACCCAGCAATAGAAAAGAGGATTTTGAGAGATTTAGGCCCCTGTCACTCAGGCACAGCATGGGTTCATTCACGGCAAAAGAGGGTTCATGTCACCCAGCAATAGAACAGATGATTTTGAGAGATTTAGGCCCCTGTCACCCAGGCACAGCAGGGGTTCATTCATGGCAAAAGCGGGTTCATGTCACCTAGCAATTTCAACAGAGGATTTTGAGAGATTTAGGCCACTGTCACCCAGGCTCAGCAGGGGTTTGTATATGCCAAAAATTGTAAAATGTCACCCGACAATTGAAAATAAGAATTTTTTCAATTTAGGGCACTAAAATGGGCACTTTTTTGCATTAAAATGGCTATAAAAAAGTCCTTGAAAAGGCTAGAGGGATGTAAAAGGCAGTAAAATGTGCTTAAGAGCATGGCAACTGCTCTGCAAACAAATGTGGATAGGGAAATAACTTAAAATAATATAAAATAACTAAAAATTACAAATTATTAACCTGCAACTCAGATAAGAAGGTGAATATGGAGTCGGACGTTGATGAGGCAGTGAATGTGGTGTTGTAGGTGGAGGCAGCAATGGAGGAGGAGGAGGTAGCCAACAAAGTTTTTTTATTTTTTATTTATTGCGGTAGGTAGCCCCCAAAATATTGTGACAAATAAAAAAAAGAAAACAAAGAATCATTGCACTTGACTTGAGTACAAGAATGTATGTTTGATGGTGGTATAAATGTCTATTCTGCACAAGGTACAGACAAGTCCTGAGGGATCCATGCCTGGTTCATTTTAATGAATGTGAGCTTGTCCACGTTGGCTGTGGACAGGCGTCTGCGCTTGTCTGTGATGACGCCCCCTGCCGTGCTAAACACACGTTCAGATAATACACTGGCTGCAGGGCTGGCCAGCACCTCCAAGGCGTAAAGGGCAAGCTCAGGCCATGTGCCCAATTTGGAGACTCAGAAGTTGAAGGGGGCAGACCCGTCATTCAGTACGTGTAGGCATCTGCACACATACTGCTCCACCATGTTGGTGAAATGCTGCCTCCTGCTAAGACGTTCCATATCAGCTGGTGGTGCTGGTTGTTGCGGCATGCTGACAAAGCTTTTCCACATGTCAGCAATGCTAACCTTGCCTTCGGGGGCCACACCTGGAGACATTTTACAATAAGGTTTTAGATGATCTTAAAGTTTTAGTGAGCACAACCCAGGGGGAAAACATTTTTCGACAGAATCTAACGAACACTAAAACTAAAGCAATTGCCTCCCTAAAATCCACAAGAATTCTTTCAGATAAGTACTATTATATCAAACTATCGGGTGACCCCAGTGATAGTCTCAGAAAGGCCCTGATATTACTAATAGACAGGGGCACAATAGAAAAGTTCTTAACCAAAAGTGAAAGTCAATTCCTGAAAACCCCCTTTCCATCTACACCGTATTTTTATTTTCTCCCAAAAATACCAAAAACCCTAATCAACCCTCCCGGACGCCCGATTATTTCAGGAGTCGATTCACTTACCTCCAACTTATCGGCATATATTGACCATACATTACAGAGGTATGTAAAACACCTACCGTCCTATTTAAGGGACTCCAATCACTTAATAACCTTTCTCCAAGATGTCCCCTGGGAACCAGGGATGCTGTGGGCCACACTTGATGTGTCGGCCCTGTACAGTAATATACAACATCACCTAGGCATCCAAGCAGTAAAAGAGTTCCTCGATGAAGATTTGTTTCTTCCACCGAACCAGAAGGCATTTAACCTGGATTCTATACATTTTATACTTACACACAATTATTTTCAATACAAGGCGGAGTTTTATGTACAAAAATGCGGCACAGCGATGGGCACTAAATTCGCCCCTTCCTACGCGAATTTATTCATGGGGCATTTGAGAGTAAGTTGGGCCTACTCCGACATGAGAATATAGTTTTCTATAAGAGATTTATAGATGACATCATCTTAATTTGGAAAGATGGCCCATCCTCCCTACTTGATTTTATTCAGGAATTAAATCAAAACAACTGGAACTTGTCCTTCACTGCCCATACAGATCTTAACACCGTGGTATTTCTAGATCTTCACCTTCAAGCCAGGGGTAACAATATTACTACAAGTACCCACTTTAAAGAAGTGGACTCAAACAGTTATTTGGATTTTTCCAGCTGCCACTTCCATAAATGGAAGAAAAACATTCCATATGGACAAATGAAGCGGGTCCGTAGTAATTGTTCCGATGATAAGATTCTTACTAGCCAACTTGAAATCCTACAAAAAAGGTTTATGAATAAGGGCTACCCGAAACGGACTCTAGATCCAAAGTTCTTAAAGAGAGTCAGGCGGATTGCCTAAAGCCACGTATAGCGAGTGCTAGAGCAGAACCATCCAATTTTCAACTAAACTTTTTAACTAGATATAATTCCCTCCATGGTCAGATCAAATCCACCCTTCAGAAGCACTGGCCCATCCTACATCGTGACCCAGTGATAGGCAAAAACCTTCCTATACAACCTAAGATTACCTTCAGACGAGCACAAACTGTAAAAAGCATGGTAGCCCCCTCCTGCCCCAAATTTAATGCTTTGGACTCGAGACCAGTGGTGGGCAAACTTTTTTGTCAACTGAGCCAAATATCGCCAAAACCACGTTTGAAATTTATTTTGAGAGCCACATTTTTAAAACCTAAAATATATAGGAAGGAAGCGCATGCTGAAGCAAATGGGTCCATGATGCGGGCTGCGGTGTTCTGTCTCTGGCAGATTTCACTGCCCGGGAAGTTTTCAATACCCCTCGTCACTTCCTCCTCGTTCCGACGTCTACTCTGGAAGGAGGTGCGTACTGCCGGCCCTACTGTGATGTGCGTGCGCTAATACTAGTTATCTTGCCCGTGGGACGCATTTACGTTCCACAAAGCAAGAGAGGGTGTGTTCTCTAACTAGTATTAGCGCACGCGCATCACAGTAGGGCCTACTGTGATGCGCGTGCGCTAATACTAGTTAGCGAACACGCCCTCTCTTGCTTTGTGGAACGTAAATGCGCCCCACAGGCAAGATTCAATTCCTCTCAGAGGCGTAACTAGAACTGACTGGGCCCCACAGCAAATTTTTGTACGGGGCCCCCCCCCCACACACACTTCTTCACAAACCGCCTCCTCCTGTGCAAACCCCTCTTATATGGCTATTTTGTGACTCTTTATTTACTGTATTTACTGTCATTTCTAGCACGACTTTGTTTTTTAACAATTACAGTTCCTGACGGAGTTTATATTCAACTCAACCCCTTTAAAACCTGCGCTGCAATTGTAATAGACCCGTCTGATTTACCTCTACATATCCACAAGTATTTTAGCCTTTGTACCTTTCATACTGCAGCCATGGACGCAGTCATACACGCACTCTCCACATACATGGACGTAGTCATACACGCACTCTCCACATACATGGACGCAGTCATACACGCACTCTCCACATACATGGATGCAGAAATACACGCACTCTCCACATACATGGACACAGTCATACACGCACTCTCCACATACATGGATGCAGAAATACACGCACTCTCCACATACATGGACACAGTCATACACGCACTCTCCACATACATGGACGCAGTCATACACGCACTCTCCACATACATGGATGCAGAAATACACGCACTCTCCACATACATGGACACAGTCATACACGCACTCTCCACATACATGGATGCAGAAATACATGCACTCTCCACATACATGGACGCAGTCATACACACACACTCCACATACATGGACGCAGTCATACACACAGTCACCACATACATGGACGCAGTCATACACGCACTCTCCACATACATGGACGCAGTCATACACGCACTCTCCACATACATGGACGCAGTCATACACGCACTCTCCACATACATGGACGCAGTCATACACGCACTCTCCACATACATGGACGCAGTCATACACGCACTCTCCACATACATGGACGCAGTCATACACGCACTCTCCACATACATGGACGCAGTCATACACACACTCTCCACATACATGGATGCAGTCATACACACACACTCCACATACATGGACGCACTCTCCACATACATGGACGCAGTCATACACACACACTCCACATACATGGACGCAGTCATACACACACTCTCCACATACATGGACACACTCATACACACACTCTCCACATACATGGACACACTCATACACGCACTCTCCACATACATGGACACACTCATACACGCACTCAACATATACATAGATGCACTCATACATGCGCTCACCACATACATGAACGCACTTATACACACACTCTCCACATACATGGATGCACTCATACACCACATACATGGACGCACACATATACAATACACATATATAGACACCCAGCTTTCCTGCTGTACCTCTCCCCCATTCTCTAATGCCTCGGCACTGGTGCAATGCAGGATAGCAGGGAAGCTGGATGATATTTCATGATATAATTCACCCAGCTTTCCTACTGTACTGCAGGTCACATGTGCACAGTCTGGGAAAGCTGAATATAACCCCAGTTCCCCTGACACTCACATCACTGGTGCAGTTGTGGCAATGCAACTGATGTTCAGCTTGCTGGGCAGGGAAGATTCAACTTCAGGCAGCAGGAATCGCGGGTAGAAAAGGGGGCGGGGCTATTATAGCCCCGCCCACGTCAGGTCGTCCTGATGCTGGTCACTGTCCATCATAAGAACTAAGGAGGGGAGAGGCGGAGCAATGTCACTGATGTCAGGTCAGCGACAGAGGTGCAAGGGCAGGACTCTGGACCCGGTGCAGGAGAAGTCAGCTGCTCTGACAGGGTCCCGGGGTGACGAAGTACAGTGACTGCTCCCGGGCCCCTTCTGAGCTCGGGCCCCGAAACAGCTGCTTCCCTGATAGTTACGCCACTGATTCCTCTGTAGTGCAGGATGGGTCGCCATGGGAAAGAGCCGCATTGAAGGGTCTAAAGAGCCGCTTGTGGCTCGCGAGCCGCACTTTGCCGACCACTGCTCTAGACCACTAAGAAAAGACCCTAACCCTCCACTAAAGCGTTCTTTCCGCTGTGGCTCCAAACGGTGCATGTGCTGCCTTAGTATTTCCAACAATGTTGACACCATTACTATCCAATATATAGGCAAATCCTTCAAACTAAAGCACTATATGAACTGTAGTACAAAAAATGTAATATATTTGTTGGGATGCCCCTGTGGCCTCCAATATATTGGCCGTACGACCCAGACAGTGAGGGAACAACTAAATCAACATCGATCTAATATCCAACGACAATATCTAAAACATGGAGTTTCAAAACACTTTGCAGACAAGCATGATGGTTGCTTTGATGGTTTGGTACTGACCCCAATCGACATAATATCCCAATTTATTTTCCTTACTTTGTCGTAGGGAAATGTACTGGATATACAGATTCAATACACTTGCCCCATTCGGTCTGAATGAAACTGTGGAGTATAGCCACTACTGAATTAGGACTACGACAAAATAGGAATAAAATAAAAGAAAGGGTACGATTATGAAACCATATTTATTTATTCCCATAATCAAAGGCAAATACCTTCACCATTGTAAAAGCAACAGGTTATACTCAATGGGCCAACATGTCATCCTTTTGGATCCGGCTGTACTCCGTAACGTGCCAATAACAATGAACTGTATTTTATTTGTTTTCTGTCACTTAGGTTTTTCAAGCCAATATATTCCAATATAAAAAATATTTGGTTTTATAATCACAATGGGACTACCCTCAGTAATATATATGATATTCTGTACAGTTGTTTTTATACATTAATTTATATAATACATACATTCTCCCCCTTTTATAAATTTTCAACTTTTCATGGACTACCTATTGGATGTGATCATGTATTTATTATTGTTGTATTTATATATAGAGAGAGTTTTATTTTATATATATATTTTTTTCTTTTTAGATTATTGTTATTGTTATTTGGATGAAATTGATTACTATTTATGCTGTATATCTATTTTGTGTTTTTATATATATACTCATATCCTTCGAGAATAGCCCAAATATTCATAGGATGTACTTATGAATATATGTATATAGGCCATATATATTTTTATCAATTGATCTATTTTTTTATCAATTGATATATTTTCAGATCTATATATTAATTTAGATTTATTTTAGATACATCTTTTATGATGGATATTATCTCATTTAGAAGGGAAATTTTATATAGAATACTATTAACCCTGTAATTTTTGAGCTGACCACCTTGCACTTAGTTTGTGAAGTGCATAATCGATATACATCTCTTTTTCTACACACCTTTTAGTCCACATTGGACTTAGCGCTATGTTGTTAGTTAGATCCAGCACTATGTAAACCTTGTGGGCGCCTCGTCCTCCGATCATGTGACCGGGGGGCCAGGTGTTTACAAACATATAATCGGAGATGCGCCCGATCAGCTGGGCAGTCCTCTATGCCCGTGATCGAGCTGCGTTCCACGGGTGGAACGCATGCCCGAATCTCTAGTCTGTAGGCTGCTGGATTCATTGTGTCTCCTGTTGTCACATGTAAGTTCCTTCTAGTTTTAAATAGTTGAATGTGACCGCAGGAGACACAATGAATCCAGCAGATCGAGAACAGAAGCAGTAGGAAAATATAATGGGTTGCGAGAATGGGCGGGAACTTTACATGTGGGTGGGGACTTCACTTGTACTGAGCATGCTCAGTTCGCCGGGTAGGAAAATATCTGAGGTAGGAAAATATCTCAGAACACCGGCCTGTGGGGCCGGACTTCCGGTTTGTGCGTTCCACGGGTGGAACGCACGCCCGAACTTCCGGTTTGCCAGCCGAGAATCTGCAAACAATATATACAAACCTGGGCGTCTATCTATGTGTGTATGTGACTGGGGACAGGCTGTACACTAGGAGGGCACTTTAAGGAATTCAAGTAAGACGGCCTTTTGTCTAAACCAGTGGTGGGCAAACTTTTTTGTCAACTGAGCCAAATATCGCCAAAACCACGATTGAAATTTATTTTGAGAGCCACATTTTTAAAACCTAAAATATATAGGAAGGAAGCGCATGCTGAAGCAAATAGGTCCATGATGCGGGCTGCGGTGTTCTGTCTCTGGCAGATTTCACTGCCCGGGAAGTTTTCAATACCCCTCATCACTTCCTCCTCGTTCCGACGTCTACTCTGGAAGGAGGTGCGTACTGCCGGCCCTACTGTGATGCGCGTGCGCTAATACTAGTTATCTTGCCCGTGGGACGCATTTCCGTTCCACAAAGCAAGAGAGGGCGTGTTCGCTAACTAGTATTAGCGCACGCGCATCACAGTAGGGCCTACTGTGATGCGCATGCGCTAATACTAGTTAGCGAACACGCCCTCTCTTGCTTTGTGGAACGGAAATGCGTCCCACAGCAAAGATTCGATTCCTCTCAGAGGCGTAACTAGAACTGACTGGGTCCCACAGCAAATTTTTGTACGGGGCCCCCCCACACACACACTCCTTCACAAACCGCCTCCTCCTGTGCAAACCCCTCTTATATGGCTATTTTGTGACTTTTTATTTACTGTATTTACTGTCATTTCTAGCACGACTTTGTTTTTTAACAATTACAGTTCCTGACGGAGTTTATATTCAACTCAACCCCTTTAAAACCTGCGCTGCAATTGTAATAGACCCGTCTGATTTACCTCTACATATCCACAAGTATTTTAGCCTTTGTACCTTTCATACTGCAGCCATGGACGCAGTCATACACGCACTCTCCACATACATGGACGTAGTCATACACTCACTCTCCACATACATGGACGCAGTCATACACGCACTCTCCACATACATGGACGCAGTCATACACGCACTCTCCACATACATGGACGCAGTCATACACGCACTCTCCACATACATGGATGCAGAAATACACGCACTCTCCACATACATGGACACAGTCATACACGCACTCTCCACATACATGGATGCAGAAATACACGCACTCTCCACATACATGGACGCAGTCATACACGCACTCTCCACATACATGGACGCAGTCATACACGCACTCTCCACATACATGGACGCAGTACACACACTCTCCACATACATGGACACAGTCATACACGCACTCTCCACATACATGGATGCAGAAATACATGCACTCTCCACATACATGGACGCAGTCATACACACACACTCCACATACATGGACGCACTCTCCACATACATGGACGCAGTCATACACGCACACTCCACATACATGGACGCACTCTCCACATACATGGACACAGTCATACACACACTCTCCACATACATGGATGCAGTCATACACACACTCAACATATACATAGATGCACTCATACACGCACTTAACATATACATAGATGCACTCATACATGCGCTCACCATATACATGAACGCACTCACACACACACTCTCCACATACATGGACGCACTCATACACACAGTCACCACATACATGGTCGCACACATATACAATACACATATATAGACACCCAGCTTTCCTGCTCTACCTCTCCCCCATTCTCTAATGCCTCGGCACTGGTGCCATGCAGGATAGCAGGGAAGCTGGATGATATTTCATGATATAATTCACCCAGCTTTCCTACTGTACTGCAGGTCACATGTGCACAGTCTGGGAAAGCTGAATATAACCCCAGTTCCCCTGACACTCACATCACTGGTGCAGTTATGGCAATACACCTGATGTTCAGCTGGCTGGGCATGGAAGATTCAACTTCAGGCAGCAGGAATCACGGGTAGAAAAGGGGGTGGGGCTATTATAGCCCCGCCCACGTCGGGCCGTCCTGATGCTGGTCACTGTCCATCATAAGAACTAAGGAGGGGAGAGGCGGAGCAATGTCACTGATGTCAGGTCAGCGACAGAGGTGCAAGGGCAGGACTCTGGACCCGGTGCAGGAAAAGTCAGCTGCTCTGACAGGGTCCCGGGGTGACGAAGTACAGTGACTGCTCCCGGGCCCCTTCTGAGCTCGGGCCCCGAAACAGCTGCTTCCCTGATAGTTACGCCACTGATTCCTCTGTAGTGCAGGATGGGTTGCCATGGGAAAGAGCCGCATTGAAGGGTCTAAAGAGCCGCTTGTGGCTCGCGAGCCGCACTTTGCCGACCACTGGTCTAAACTAAAGAGAGGACCTGCATTTATAATGTATTATCAAAGAACAAGTGCACTTCCGGTTTTGGAGTGACGACACCGGAGGTGCAAGTTTTACCATGTGACCCTATTCCTTTTTCTCTATCAATTGATTATAGTATATATAGATGCCATAATGCACTGTTGTTTTTATACATTTCTCCTGATGAAGGGGGTTTAACACCCCGAAACTCGTTGAGCTACACAATAAAAGAACTACTTTGTTACAACTTGAGAGTCCACCGGGTCATCTGTTTGGAGGACACAAGGAGTTTAAATCTACATGCGATCTCGGCAAGGGAGGGTACGGCGTCAAGTGTCTTGAGCTTATCTTGCGCCCCCCTCCCTGGTGAAGTGAGTACCTGTGATAGTGTATGGGATCCGTATGGGTCTATATACACGAACAACTTTTATTTGTTTGTATCCGCTATTAATTCTGGAAATTAATTCTGGAAATTGATTTGCTTTTGATTTTAATTGATGCACTTTATTTAATCATTGACAATATTTTACAAATGATCACTATATAGTGGTTATCTGATAACCATATAATAAGAGGCACCGCGTACCAGTCAAATTGTATAACCTGGGAATTCTAAGGTTTTCTCTCTATCACTTGGGATCCCCCTTTTTTTTTTTTTTTCTTCTTCTTCTGACTGGTCCAATCTATACAGCTTCTACGTCTCCAATTTACTTTTGGCGCTCCACCACTCTTCCTTTTTTCTCCTCACGAATTCTAAAGGTGCTGGCGGTGCCCCGGCTGCGTTGGTGACCTCTTCCTCGCCCTCTGCCTTCGCCTTGTGCTTCCACTGTGCCCCCGCTGTCAGGTGGGAATGCCACCAGCAGTGAGTCTACCAGCGTGCGCTTGTACTCGCGCATCTTACGATCACGCTCCAGTAACGGAATAAAGAACGGTACGTTGTCCTTGTAACGGGGATCCAGCAGCGTGGCCACCCAGTAATCAGCACAAGTTAGAATGTGGGCAACTCGGCGGTCGTTGCGGAGACACTGCAGCATGTAATCGCTCATGTGTGCAAGTCAGCCCAGAGGCAACGAAAAGCTGTCCTCTGTGGGAGGTGTATCGTCTGTGTCCTCTGTATCCCCCTATCCACGCACCAGTGATGGCCATGAGCTGGTCTGGGTGCCACCCTGCTGTGAACATGGTTCCTCCTCCTCCACCTCCTCATCTTTCAGAACTGTGCCCTGGCTGGACAATTGTGTACCTTGGGTTTGTGGGTGCAGGAACCCACCCTCGGAGCCACTTGGGAATGACTGGCCGGAAACCCTACGAAATGATCCCTCTTCCTCCTCCTGTGCCACATCCTCTTTCATCATCGCCAAGATTGTTTTTATAAGGAGGCATAGAAGTGGGATAGTAACGCTGAGAACGACGTTATCGGCACTGGCCATGTTGGTGGAGTACTCGAAACAGTGCAACAAGGAACACAGGTCTCGCATGGAGGCCCAGTCATTGGTGGTGAAGTGGTGCTGTTCCGATTCACCCGTACGTGCTGCAGCTGAAACTCCACTATCGCCTGCTGCTCGCACCTTGTGGGCACGTCGCATATGAGGCGGTGAGCGGGAAGGCCGAAGTTACGCTGCAGCGCTGACAGGCGAGCAGCAGCAGGGTGAGAACGCCGAAAGCGCGCACAGACGGCCCGCACTTTTTGCAGCAGCTCTGACATGTCGGGGTAATTTTTAAGGAATCTCTGCACCACCAAATTCAGCACATGCGCCAGGCAAGGGATGTGCGTCAAACCGGCTAGTCCCAGAGCTGCTACGAGATTTCGCCCATTATCGCACACCACCAGGCCGGGCTTGAGGCTGACTGGCACAAACCACTCATCAGTCTGTTGTTCAAGGCCCGTCCACAGCTCCTGCGCGGTTTGTCCCCCAAACAGATACGTTTTAAAACTACCTGCTGTCGTTTACCCCTGGATGTGCTGAAGTTGGTGGTGAAGGTGTTACGCTGACCGGATAAGGAGCTGTTAGAGGATGAGGAAGCAGAGTAGGAGGAGGAAGCAACAGGAGGCAAACTGAAGCGCCCTGCAATCTTCGGTGGTGGAAGGACATGCGCCAAACTGCTATCCGCCTCAGGCCCAGCCGCCACTGCATTTACCCAGTGTGCTGTTATGGAGATATAACGGCCCTGACCGTGCTTACTGGTCCACGTATCCGTAGTCAGGTGCACCTTGCCACAGATGCCGTTGCGCAGTGCACACCTGATTTTGTCCCCTACTTGGTTGTGCAGGGAAGGGAAGTAAAAGTAGTGGCGGCTGGGCACGACGTACTGTGGGACAGCCACCGCCATAAGGCCTTTAAAACTATCCGTCTCCACCAGACGGAATGACAGCATTTCAAAAGCAAGTAATTTAGAAATGCTGGCATTCAGGGCTAGGGATCGCGGGTGGGTAGTGGGGTACTTCCTCTTCCACTCCAGCTTTTGGGATATGGAGAGCTGAACGCTTCCGTGGGACATTGTGGAGATGCTTGGTGACCCAGGTGTTGGTGTTGCTGTCAGATCCTCTGTTTGTGGGGTGCCAGGTGGCACTGTCACTCCAGAGGTGAATGAAGAGGCCGCGACTGCAGCAGAAGGGGAAGCAGGAGGAGCCAGAGACCTTTCTTGGTTTTTGAGGTGTCTACTCCACTGCAGCTCGTGCTTTGCACTTAAATGCCTGGTCATGCAGGTTGTGCTCAGGTTGAGAACGTTTATGCCTCGCTTCAGGCTCTGATTGCACAGCGTGCAAACCACTCGTGTCTTGTCGTCAGCACATTGTCTGAAGAACTGCCACGCCAGGGAACTCCTTGGAGCTGGCTTTGGTGTGCTCGGTCCCTTGCTGTGGTGGGCAGTAGGAGGCGTACTGTCTAGAGGATGGCCGCTCCGCTTTTGCACCCTGCTCCCTCTTCTGCTGTGCTGGTGGCTCTGTGCGACCACCGCCTCTTCCTCCGAACTACATCGGTCACTCGCATGACCTTGATTCCATGTGGGGTCGAGGACCTCATCATCCTCCACATCATCTTCCACCCAGTCTTCACCCCTGACTTGTCGGTCTGCACGCTTTCGAAAGACCCAGCAGTTGGCACCTGTGTTTTGTCATCATCCGAGATGTGCTGCGATGGTCCTCCCATGTACTCATCTTGAAAAATAAGTGGTTGGGCATCGGTGCACTCAATCTCTTCCACTTCTGGGGCAGGGCTAGGTGGATGGCCCTGGGAAACCCTGCTAACAGAGTCATCAAAAAGCAGAAGAGACTGCTGCATGACTTGGGGATTAGACTGATTGGCTGATTTGCAAGGGGGTGAGGTGAAAGACTGATGGACATCGGCTGCAGGTGCCAACTGTGGTCTTTCAGCAGCGCTCAGCTCTTAGCCAGGCTATGAGCTGAGCGCTGCGATTGGCCAGCGCTACAGCATAGGAGAAAGAGACGCCGGCAGGCTCAACTGGGTGGAGCCTAACTATGACTATACCGGAGGCTATAACCGGAGAACGGAGCGGCGCCCGGGGATAATAGTAAGTGCAGAGGGATCCCTGGGCGCCGCTCTACACGTCTATGTATTCAGTTTACATACTTGATTCTGATGAAAGGTCCTCTTTAAGTCTCACCATATATTTCATACTGAACTTTGCAAATAACTTTCAGTAAGGAAACAAAGAATGGATTTCATAGATCAGAATAGCAGGATGTCCTATACCACATTAGAAGCATTTATTTCTATCCTGAGCCATTCCCTTAGTATGAAGTGAAGAACACTGCTTATACAAAGATATATGAGTGTACAGTATGCCGCCTCCAAATATAATATTTATATAAAATACAACGATAAGAAAGAGGTAATAGACCTTTGTGGTAGGAAATATGGATCACTACAAGACTAATATGTTTTTAAGTTCCTTGACTGATGGAAGAGGCTAATTATTTTGAACCTAACTTGCAACAAGGGATTTGAAGCAGGAACTAAATGAGACGGAAAACATTCAAAACACAGTACCACATTGTAAAAAGTAGATGAACTCCCTGTGATCTTTCATGAAACTGACATCTTCAACAAATAGCAACAGCTTAACTTCAGTCTCTTCCTGTACTTAACTAGGAACAGATCCAAGGCACTCATATATTCCTCTGCAGGAAAGGCAGATAGAGGCATACTAAGTAATACAGGATGTCCAAAGGGTTATTTATCAGCAGAAATTTATGGTATTGGCAAATGAAATCCACGAATATGCATAACAAGCACCGATTTATGTTACTGATATATTTAAGGATAAAAATAATTGAAATAAAATTTGACATACCCCATACCCACAAACCCACAAATGTTGCAGCTGGGCCAATAGATCAGGGGTGGCCAACCCGTGGCTCTCGAGCCGCATGCCACTCTTTGCTACTTCAAGTGCGGCTCTTGCGGTGGAGATGGGAAGCAGCTGCGCAGTCTAATAGAGAACATGGCATGCGCCACTCTCAGCGCCTACTATGTTCTCTTCACTAGCACAGTGGAGAAGGAGGGAATCACCAATGGGGAGATAACAGGGAGGAGAAGGGGAGCCGCTCGGTTACCATGGCAGTCCGGACGCTACTGAAGCCCTGGCTACCATGGTGAGCTCTCTGCTGCTGTGTGTACTATGCACAGGGCAGCAGGGAGAGTGTGAAGTCCTATTCACCCTAATAGAGCTCTATTAGGGTGAATAGGACAAGGATTCTAGCCCCTAAGGGGGCGAATAGTAAATAAATAAAAAGATAAGTAAAGAAAAACACCAGAATACAAAAAGTTTAAATCACTCCCTTTCCCAATTTTACATATACAATTTACAATCAATAAAAAATAAACATATAACATATCGCCATGCCCGAAAAAGTGTGAACTATTAAAATATTGAAAAATATTTCCTATGTGGCTAACGCCGTAACAGAAAAGAAAAATCACAACCTCGCGATGTATAGCTTGTGACTCCTGGTAGTCATACGTTTTTGTTTCCTGGCTCTTTGTGTCCGTAAGGTTCGCCACCCCTGTAATAGATCCTGCACACTTGTAAGTTGCTGAAGCTGGCATCCCGGCTGGCCCCATAAATGCTCAATTGGCTATAAGTCTGGCTATAGGGCAGACCAAGAAAGTGTTGCAATCTGGTGATCACATTCCTGGAAAGCCCTTGCTGTGTGTGAGCGGGTATTTTACTGCTGAAAAAATGCCAGTTGAAAGCCCTGACATGAGCACGTGGTCGCAGGATGTCCAACACATATCTCTGAACTGTTAGTGCCCCTTGTATCACTACTAAGGAGTGATCGACTATCATATGCAATGGCTCCACAGATCATCGTACCTGCAGTTTGGGCAGTGTGTGGCTCCACAGCAAAGGCAGTATTAAAGTTCTCACCAAGAGGCCTCCATACCCTAACCCAGCGGTGGGCAAACTTTTTTGTCAACTGAGCCAAATATCGCCAAAACTACGATTGAAATTTTTAAAACCTAAAATATATAGGAAGGAAGCGCATGCTGAAGCGAATGGGTCCATGATGCGGGCTGCGGTGTTATGTCTCTGGCAGATTTCACTGCCCGGGAAGTTTTCAATACCCCTCGTCACTTCCTCCTCGTTCCGACGTCTACTCTGGAAGGAGGTGCGTACTGCCGGCCCTACTGTGATGCGCGTGCGCTAATAATAGTTATCTTGCCCGTGGGACGCATTTACGTTCCACAAAGCAAGAGAGGGCGTGTTCGCTAACAAGTATTAGAGCACGCGCATCACAGTAGGGCCTACTGTGATGCGCGTGCGCTAATACTAGTTAGCCAACACGCCCTCTCTTGCTTTGTGGAACGTAAATGCGTCCCACAGGCAAGATTCGATTCCTCTCAGAGGCGTAACTAGAACTGACTGGGCCCCACAGCAAATTTTTGTACGGGGCCCCCCCACACACACACTTCTTCACAAACCGCCTCCTCCTGTGCAAACCCCTCTTATATGGCTATTTTGCGACTTTTTATTTACTGTATTTACTGTCATTTCTAGCACGACTTTGTTTTTTAACATTTAAAACCTGCGCTGCAATTGTAATAGACATGTCTGATTTACCTTTACATATCCACAAGTATTTTAGCGTCTGTACCTTTCATACTGCAGCCATGGACGCAGTCATACACGCACTCTCCACATACATGGACGCAGTCATACACGCACTCTCCACATACATGGACGCAGTCATACACGCACTCTCCACATACATGGACGCAGTCATACACGCACTCTCCACATACATGGACGCAGTCATACACGCACTCTCCACATACATGGACGCAGTCATACACGCACTCTCCACATACATGGATGCAGTCATACACGCACTCTCCACATACATGGATGCAGTCATACACGCACTCTCCACATACATGGATGCAGTCATACACACACACTCCACATACATGGACGCAGTCATACACGCACTCTCCCCATACATGGATGCAGTCATACACGCACTCTCCACATACATGGATGCAGTCATACACGCACTCTCCACATACATGGATGCAGTCATACACACACACTCCACATACATGGACGCAGTCATACACGCACTCTCCCCATACATGGATGCAGTCATACACACACTCTCCCCATACATGGACGCAGTCATACACACACACTCCACATACATGGACGCAGTCATACACACAGTCACCACATACATGGACTCAGTCATACACACACTCTCCCCATACATGGATGCAGTCATACACGCACTCTCCCCATACATGGACGCAGTCATACACACACACTCCACATACATAGACGCAGTCATACACACAGTCACCACATACATGGACGCAGTCATACACGCACTCTCCACATACATGGATGCAGTCATACACGCACTCTCCCCATACATGGACGCAGTCATACACACACATTCCACATACATGGATGCAGTCATACACGCACTCTCCACATACATGGACGCAGTCATACACACACACTCCACATACATGGATGCAGTCATACACACACACTCCACATACATGGATGCAGTCATACACACACACTCCACATACATGGATGCAGTCATACACGCACTCTCCACATACATGGACGCAGTCATACACACACACTCCACATACATGGACTCAGTCATACACGCACTCTCCACATACATGGATGCACTTATACACACACACTCCACATACATGGACGCAGTCATACACACACACTCCACATACATGGACATACTCTCCACATACATGGACGCAGTCATACACGCACTCTCCACATACATGGACGCAGTCATACACGCACTCTCCACATACATGGATGCAGTCATACACACACACTCCACATACATGGACGCACTCTCCACATACATGGACGCAGTCATACACGCACTTTCCACATACATGGATGCAGTCATACACGCATTCTCCACATATATGGATGCACTCTCCACATACATAGATGAACTCATACACACACTCAACATATACATAGATGCATCCATACACACACTCTCCACATACATGGACACACTCATACATGCACTCACCATATACATAGATGCACTCATACACGCACTTAACATATACATAGATGCACTCATACATGCGCTCTCCATATACATGAACGCACTCATACACACACTCTCCACATACATGGGCGCACTCATACACACACACTCCACATACATGGACGCAGTCATACACGCACTCTCCACATACATGGATGCATTCATGCACACAGTCACCACATACATGGTCACACACATATACAATACACATATATAGACACCCAGCTTTCCTGCTGTACCTCTCCCCCATACTCTAATGCCTCTGCACTGGTGCCATGCAGGATAGCAGGGAAGCTGGATGACATTTCATGATATAATTCACCCAGCTTTCCTACTGTACTGCAGGTCACATGTGCACAGTCTGGGAAAGCTGAATATAACCCCAGTTCCCCTGACACTCACATCACTGGTGCAGTTGTGGCAATGCAACTGATGTTCAGCTTGCTGGGCATGGAAGATTCAACTTCAGGCAGCAGGAATCGCGGATAGAAAAAGGCGGGGCTATTATAGCCCCGCCCACGTCGGGCCGTCCTGATGCTGGTCACTGTCCATCATAAGAACTAAGGAGGGGAGAGGCGGAGCAATGTCACTGATGTCAGGTCAGTGACAGAGGTGCAAGGGCAGGACTCTGGACCCGGTGCAGGAGAAGTCAGCTGCTCTGACAGGGGCCCGGGGTGACGAAGTACAGTGACTGCTCCCGGGCCCCTTCTGAGCTCGGGCCCCGAAGCAGCTGCTTCCCTGATAGTTACGCCACTGATTCCTCTGTAGTGCAGGATGGGTCGCCGTGGGAAAGAGCCGCATTGAAGAGTCTAAAGAGCCGCTTGTGGCTCGCGAGCCGCACTTTGCCGACCACTGCCCTAACGGTTAACCCAACCATGGTCGGATCCCAAACAGAACCTCGATTTGTTGCTAAAAATTATACAGTTCCAGTCCATAGCAGAACAGGTTTCTCATTCATAACACCACTGCAAATAAAGAAGACATTAGCTGGTTATCAATTGCAGGACATGTAATGGGCACCATGACTGCAAATTTCATTCTGCTAAGTACCTGGAAATGGTCTGGGCAGAGACAGGGGTGTGTAATGAAGGTGCCACCTGTGTTTGGATGGTGGACAACGAAACTGTGGAAGCTGCTCATGCTTGTAGACAGATCAAACGATCCTCTCTACAGGTGGTCTATCTGGGCCATTTAGACCCTGTTCACTGTGTGTGTGTGTGTGTCCTCACGTAACCACTGCTGCTAACAGCGAGGTCAAAACAGCTTAGATGGTGGGCAATTAATTGAAAAGTCCATCCTGCTTCATTAAGTCCAATGATATGCTCCCTCTCAAAGTTCGTCAACTGGGCAAAATGTTTTCAAGTGTGTCGTACAAACATGTCTAGCAGTCAATGATCCCTCACCAAGATGTACACTAACTAAAAGTGGCATATGAGAGCCTTTTACAGGGCAGTTGGGGAAGCATTTTTACACCTTCCAGTGGCAAGACCCAGTGTCTAATCAGACCACATCTGTAATCATTTACATATCTACCTGAGACTGTATGCTGAGTTTTATAGCAATCCAAAATTTCTATCTGGGTGTGTTATTTTTTGTTTTGTTTTTATCGTCAAACAGTGCATAATAAAGGGGTGGGACATAAGTGTTATAGTGTTACATCATATTTTCACAATGTACACATAGATGGTAGAAGGTGTTTCATGCCAAACTGCTGTTTCGGGACCCACTGTGTCTCAATGAGAAACGGAATCCCCTCCACAGAGCTACGGCAAAGGTATCTCCTCCAGTAAACCCCTACCCTGCTCTGTACTAATGAGAAGCACGAGCCCAGAAAACCCAAAACAGTGCTGTCTACATCTACAGATGAATGTCTCTAGTTTCTGTGATATGAGCTAATTTGCATACTCCCCCCCCCCCCCCCATGGATTATTGTCTGAAAATAAGTGTACATACATGGCTGTGTCCCTTCAGTAACAAACAGTGCCCTCATGGTAACAAGCCGAATGATTCTTGACCAGACTTGTGTCAAGGAATTTCAATCTAGGCCATCAAATATATATGGTATGAAGAATGCAGTATTACATCTTAAAACCTTGATATTTCTTTGTAGATTTACATAAGTTTGTGAATAAAGAGAAGGTTCCAGCTTCCAATAAAACACTAGCAACTTTTTTCTTCCTAGAAAATGCAATGCAAGACCATGGACACACTTCGAGATGTTAGCCCTTAGTCATAGTTCTAAGCGTGAACGCAACCAGACAATTTTCCCCCAGCATCCTGTCCAGAGCCAAGTAAGTTACAAAAGGGAAACTTGCTCCTGGCTCAGGATGGGGGTTACCACTTAACAATAAAAACACGTGTATACAATTATTCACAAATATGTAAAAATACAACATATATGTGGATTAAAAGGAGGAACTACACTACCATTAGAAACTGCCACACCATAGGACTAAAGCCTTATTCACACTTCAGTGTTTTGGTCAGTGATTTCCATCAGTGATTGTGAGCCAAACCAGGATTGGAGCCTCCACTGGCATATGGTATAAAAGGAAAGATCTGCACCTCTTCTGAGTTTAGAGCCACACCTGGTTTTGGCTTACAATCACTGACCAAAACACTGACGTGTGAATAAGGCTTAATTCAAATAATGACTAACTCAATAATGCAAGATCGCCACCAGGATTTTACTAAGCAAATAGTTATGAGCCTCATATTGGATAATTACTGCATGGACGATTATCTTTCAGCTGGCTACAAGTTATTTAACCCCAAGTTATTTAATGCTTCTCATTTCTTAAACAACCATGTCAAAAGACACATCTCGTGGTCGTGGAAAAGATGCTAGTCTGTTTGAGAAGGGTCAAATCATTGGCATGCATCAAGCAGAGAAAACATCTAATGAGATTGCAGAAACTATTAAAATTGGGTTAAGAACTGTCCAACGCATTATTAAAAACTGGAAGGATAGTGGGGACCCATCATATTCGAGGAAGAAATGTGGTTGGAAAAAAATCCTGACTGATCGTGATCGGCGATCACTTAAACGTTTGATGAAATTAAATCAAAGAAAAACAACAGTAGAACTAAGGGCTATGTTTAATAGTGAAAGTAAGAGCATTTCCACACTCACAATGCGAAGGGAACTCAAGGGATTGGGACTGAACAGCTGTGTAGCCATAAGAAAACCACTAATCAGTGAGGCAAACCAGAAAAAAAGGCTTTAATTTGCTAGGGAGCATAAAGATTGGACTCTGGAGCAATGGAAGAAGGTCATGTGGTCTGATGAGTCCAGATTTACCCTGTTCCAGAGTGATGGGCGTATCAGGGTAAGAAGAGAGGCAGATGAAGTGATGCACCCATCATGCCTTGTGCCTAATGTACAAGCCTGTGGGGGCAGTGCTATGATCTGGGGTTGCTACAGTTGGTCAGGTCTAGGTTCAGTAGTATGTGTTCCAAGAATGAGGTCAGCTGACTACCTGAACATACTGAATGACCAGGTTATTTCATCAATGGTTTTTTTCTTCCCTGATGGCACGGGCATATTCCAAGCTGACAATGCTAGGATTCATCGGGCTCAAATTGTGAAAGAGTGGTTCAGGGAGCATAAGACATCATTTTCACACATAGATTGGCCACCACAGAGTCCAGACCTTAACTCCATTGAGAATCTTTAAGATGTGCTGGAGAAGGCTTTGCGCAGCAGTCAGACTCTACCATCATCAATGCAAGATCTTGGTGAAAAATTAATGGAACACTGGATGGAAATAAATCTTGTGACATTACAGAAGCTTATGGAAACAATGCCACAGCGAATGTGAGCTGTAATCAAAGCTAAAGGCTTTTTTTTGGTGGCAACTTTATTTTTTGGACAGGCAGTGTATTTGCTGTTAAGGCCCTTTGGAATGCAAGTGGCCAAAGAGAAAATCCAGAAGGTTTTACGGTTCAATAGTTTTCTTTTGTGGTCATTTCCTTTTAAAGGGAAACTTTCATGTTCAATTCCCTGTACTTTGAGGGACATTGCATCTCCTTTATGTTAATTAACAAAATGAAAAAAATACAGCAGACTGCAGTCTCTTCTAGGGCTCATACTTCTGGCCACATTCTAACCCCTAGCATTTGTTTGGAATAAAAAAGAAGTGTCCCCACGTGGCTAGAATATCCTAGTAATTTTAAATGTGGTCAGCAGATTTGTAACTGTTTCAATCTACTGTTACGAACAAAAGGTACAACCTACAGCAGTATATTAATTGTAACACTTCCTTTGTTGTCTATTTGGCCATGTACATCATACAAACTACAATATGTAGGATGCACTACAGCGAAACCTAAAACTGACATTAATAAGCACGTCACCACATGTCACCACCAGAAACGTGTCTGCATATTTTTTCTCATTTTGCTACATAAAGGAGATGTAATGTGCCTCAAATTACAGGGAATTGAACATGTAAGTTACCTTTTCAGAGGAGGTGGCCACAAAGAAAAATGAATAAACCGTGAAATCTTCTGGATTTTCTCTTTGGCCATTTATATTCCAAAGGGCAAATGTGATCTCATCTTTTAATATGGAGATTTTAGTTATTTATATGGTGGGACAGTTCCTAATGGTAGTTTCAGTTTTTCTTTATCCATATACATGTATTTTTAATTATTTGTGCATAATTGTATACACGTTTTTATTGTTAAGTTGTACCACAGGTGTAGCCCCAGTCCTGAACCAGGGGCCAGTTCCCTTTTTGTAACGTACCTTTATCTGGACAGGAGTCTGGGGTTGTGCCCAGTTTGTGGAATATACATGTGTACATCAACCATCCGGCTGTGTTAACACTTACTGTATATCTAGGACAAAGGGCTAACAGACAGCCCGAAACACGTCAGTTGTCCATGTTCTTGCATTGAAACTTCTGGGAAGAATAAAGTCGCTACAATTTTATTAAAAGCTGGAATCTTTTTATCTTTATTCACATATTCATTCAGTGATTCAGTGGCTCTGAAATTTACATGCAGGTGATCTGGATTCCTACTTAGCATTATGTACTGAAGTTTGTAAGATGTTTTAGGTTAAGGTTATATGTGTATCTTGAAGCCTCTAGGCCACAAATTAAAAATAGTGCCCCGTATATCCTGTGTCGTTTATAATACTGGTTTATCACTGGTAGATCTCAACGTGCCTAGGCTAAGATGTCAACACTGTTAAATCTGCCATGTTTCGGTGGTTGAGAGAACAACGATGAACTGGAATGAGAGCAAGAGATCCACGGAGGCAAACCTTTGCAAGGACGGATCATCTGAGAAGAATGATGCATATTGATAAATTCTGTACTGCAAGTGAGATTGGATGTTACATCCCAAGTGTTTGCACGATACTGGTCCACGAGCCAGACGTCCAGCTACAGGTGTTCCATTGACTTAACACTACATCTCTCAAAGGCTATTATGGTGCACAGCAAAATGGCAATAGAGGCGGAAATGGTGGCCTACATCTTCAGCGATGAGTCCCGCTTTTATTTCAAATGCAATGATAGCTGGAGATTAGTCTGAAGACCAGGTGGGCAACACCATGAAGAGGCCTTCACAAAGGAATGTCACACCAGTCCTAACCCCAAGATTATGGTATGGGCTGGCATGAGTCATGGTTGCTGGACCCCTCTAGTCTTTATTTCAGGTACACTAACAGCTCAGCCGCACATTGATTTGTTCATGGACCCAGTGGTACAGCCATGTCCCAGGAGCCATTTTTCAACAAGACAATGCATCGCTGCATGTTTCTCATGCTACTGTGAGCACCCTGTGTGGCCTAAATGTGCTACCATGGCTGGAGCATCTCCAGACTTGTCACCCATCGAGCACATCTTGGACATCCTTGGTCAGCAATTGCAAAGGGAGCTGCCAGCAGCGGATCTTGATGATTTGTGTGCCCAAGTACATTCATGATGGTGGAACATTAATAACCTTATTAATAGCATGCAAAGGAATGTAAGTGCATGCATTTTAAATATTTTGTTACCATTTTATTTTTATATATTATTTAATGTTAGTAATTCCATTATTGCTTTCCGTTATAACATGGTTATAATGGAAAATAACGGAATTTGTAAGATGGAATTCAAGATGGAAATCTTTAGAGGCATTCTGCTTTGATCCGTTATAATAGAGGTCTATGGGCAGCATAACAGATCTGTCTGGTTTCCGAATGGAGGAGACTGAGTCACGTGTATGGTCATATGACCCTCCATCAGCGGCCATCTTATGGACAGGACCTCAACGTATGTGGACAGCACAGATTTGCCTAACAAGGGGATATAACTTATGAAATACAGAAAATGGCACAAAATGTAAGCAAAGACTATATTAGTAAGTTACATATAGTCACCTTACATACACATTGGTCAACAGTAGCCAGAAAGTGGCCAACCCCTTTAAATTTAGAATTAGAATAATAGATACCTCCCCCCACCGATTTTTCTTTACTTTAGCATATTTAGAATAGAATGCAGATCATCTTAATTAATCCTCAAAGACAGTGTTCTCTTCAAATGTCCCTGACGTAGGCTTGGCATAGAGAACCTATGACGTCTTGCCTGAAGAGGACATGATTTAGGACATTTAGCATATAAGACTGGAACTAATGTTCCTAAATTGTCTTCCCTCTAATCTTTCCCAGTGAGGCATAGACATAAGAAGCTCAAGATATCACGACACCTTGACTGAAAAGGACATGTCATAGAATGTTTAGGAAAGGAAGCAGATTAAGTTAGGACCATTGATCCTCAAATATTGTGATTCTTCTACTTTTCTCCAGCCTAGGACTAACATAAGAAGATTATAAGATCACGGCACGTTCCCTGAAATTGATATGTCCTCTGAGTTCTACAAGAAAAAATGTGAGAACTGAGTTTGACCTGACTAGATTGTGGTTCATGGTTTACATAATAGTTTAATAAGAGTAGTTATAGTTCTATCATGATTCAGCTTTATGTGAAGAAATGAATTAGGCTACACGCCCCTGTAATAAGTAGTACACAACATTGACACCAAGTAAAGGTTCATATAAACAGTTGGCTCTCTATAACTTACAAGTTGCATGTAGACAATGAGACAATACTAATAGCTAGTGTTGAGCGAATTGAAACTCCTGAAGTGGAATTAGATCCAATTTTAGGAAAAATGTTATTCACCATTGTGGCGAAACCAACTTCACCGCTGGGTGCTGGAGAAGCCTGGTTGCCAGCCTCGTGCACCAGGATTATGGGCCCTCTCATCAGCCCATGCTAAACTTAAACCCCATGGCGATTTGACTGGGTTTGTGGCATCTGAGCACTGTTCGGATATATTGAGCGCTCAGATCTAAGCCATCTGGAGATAAGTTGAATGTGGGGGTTCTGTTCAGTTTCATAGGAGTTATGCATTTTTGTGTAGTTTTGCTGTTGTTGTGAATAGAGGTATTTTCTGTACCTAGTTGGCTTACCACACCCAGTTAAGCCAATTATCTCACACAGCCTAAGGCCTCATGCACACAACCGTTTTTTTTTAAGGGCCGCAAAAAAGGGGTCCGTAGGTCTGTGATCCGTGACTGTTTTTTCGTCCGTGGGTCTTCCTTGATTTTTGGTGTCCGCCTGGCCGTGCAGAGCCAAACGGATCCGTCCTGAATTACAATGCAAGTCAATGAGGATGGATCCGTTTGACGTTGACACAATATGGTGCAATTGCAAACGGATCCGTCCCCCAATGACTTTCAATGTAAAGTCAGGAGTCCCTATTATACCATCGGATCTGAGTTTTCTCCAATCCGATGGTATATTTTAACTTGAAGCGTCCCCATCACCATGGGAACGCCTCTATGTTAGAATATACCATCGGATTTGAGTTAGATCGTGAAAACTCATATCCGACAGTATATTCTAACACAGAGGCGTTCCCATAGTGATGGGGACGCTTCTAGTTAGAATATACTTTGAACTGTGTACATGACTGCCCCCTGCTGCCTGGTAGCACCAGATCTCTTACAGGGGGCTGTGATCCGCAGAATTAACCCCTCAGGTGCTGCACCTGAAGGGGTTAATTGTGCGTATCATAGTCCCCTGTAAGAGATCATGTGCTGCCAGGCAGGAGGGGGCACACCCCCCTCCCTCCCCAGTTTTAAATTCATTGGTGGCCAGTGGGCCCCCTTCCCTCCCCTGTAGTACTGTAGATTCATTGGTGGCCAGTGGGCCCCCCTCCCTCCCCTGTATTACTGTACATTCATTGGTGGCCAGTGGGCCCCCCCTCCCTCCCCCTCCTAATTAAAATCTCCCCCCCTATCATTGGTGGCAGCGGAGAGTTCCGATCGGAGTCCCAGTTTAATCGCTGGGGCTCCGATCGGTAACCATAGAAACTAGGACGCTACTGCAGTCCTGGTTGCCATGGTTACTTAGCAATTTTTTGAAGCATTATACTTGCCTGCAAGGCTGCGATGTCTGTGTCCGGCCTGGCGCTCCTCCTACTGGTAAGTGAAAGGTCTGTGCGGCGCATTGCTTATAGCACAGACCTGTCACTTACCAGTAGGAGGAGCGCCCGGCCGGACACAGACATCGCAGCCTCGCAGGTAAGTATAATGCTTCGAAGTGAAAACTCAGCTCTGAAAAAGCTTTTATCTGCGGATCCATCTGTGTGAAAGTAGCCTACGCCACGGACCACGGACGCGGATGCCAATCTTGTGTGCATCCGTGTTTTTTCACGGACCCATTGACTTGAATGGGTCCGTGAACCGTTGTCCGTCAAAAAAATAGGACAGGTCATATTTTTTGGACGGACAGGAAACACGGATCACGGCCGTGGATGAACAACGCATTTTCAGCGTTTTCAAAGGAACCCATTGAAAGTCAATGGGTCCGCAGAAAATCACGGAAAACGGCACAACGGCCACGGATGCACACAACGGTAAAAACTGGTTTTGGGCAGAACAGCCATGCTTCCTTTGGTCACAAAGGACTTTTACTAATTTTTTAACCCCTGGTCTAATTCGTGCCATTTTTGGATATGTTAAATGTCTATGTTTACTATATTTAATAGTTAAATATTCTAATATCTTTTATTGTCTTTTGCTACCATGTAGCTAATGAAGTTTTGCCTCTGCCCTTGGAAATAAATTGGATTACTTCCCAATATTCTCCAGGACAGAAGACATTGTGTAAAACGGTGTATTCTCCTGCCTGTGATAATTACATTAACCCATTGTGTAAGGTAATTGTATCACAAGCAGAGGGGAGGATTTTGTGTGGGAGTGTCTAAGTGTATTGTACGGGGTTACTGGTTGTTTTACAAAACCCTGTGGGTGGTACTAATGTGTAAGAATGTGTGTATAAGAACAATAAGCATACAGCTCTGGCTGACCACTGCTTGACCCTCAACACGGAGCCTTGTCTCGTTCTTGAGGGGAATTATTGTATGCTGTTCCGGTTCGACTGCTAGGAGTGTAAACCTTTCATATGGTTTTTCATATTCGGCTGTATGCAGCATTCACATGGTTTCCAGTTCGGGAGATTGGCGTCTTTAGTAGCTGCCTTTGCATCTGGAAAGGGAATAGCTCTTGAACGGCTTTTACCCCCTTTTATGCCCAGGGTGCCGTTACAACCTTGAAGCACAATTTCCTCGCCTTTTGTGGCAACTAATAGTTTTTCCAAAAATGGCTGCTAGAGTTGTCTTAGAAAAAACAGACGGAGCCTGCTCCTCTCTTGAGTGGAAAAGATCTGCCAAAGGACTTGCGCTGAGTGTGATAACTGCTCTCTCCCAGTGTGATCACATGGTGGAAGCACGCTGTAACGTCATCACGCTCAGCGCGGTTCTTTGGCAGAGAGGAGCGGACTGTCTCTGCGTGAGCAAGTGGATGAGGTGAGTGATTTTTTAACTAAAAAGGCCATATTGCACTAGCGTATTACCGTTTTTAATGACCGTTAGATGGGTGCACTTCTGTCTAAGCAGCCGTTAAAAATGGTCTCATTGATTCATAGGCTGAATATAGATTTAACATGGCAATTCGGAATAAAATAACTTGTGAGAAATCAAATTTCTTGTCAAACTTCAGTGAAGCTGCCGAATCGAATTTTTCAAAACTTTGCTTATCTCTACTGATAGCTGTCTTTGGAACTACTGTATTGACCCTTCAAAAATCATGGCTTTCACCACTAAATGATATATTATGGAGTCATTCTCCTCTAGAAGCATTATGATGATTATGGAAACAAGAAAAACTCTCATTGTGATCCTGATCCATTATTGTCTCGATTACTATAACTCATTACTAATTGGTCTCCCCCCCTCACCAGACTCCCCTCTCCAATCTATCCTGAACGCAGCAGCCATGCTCGTCTATCTGTCTAACCAGTACTCCAATGCCTCCATCCTGTGCCATTCACTACTTCGATGCCTCCACCCTGTGCCAGTCATTGCACTGGTTACCCATACAATATAGAATTCAATTTAAACTGTTGATTCTCACCCACAAAGCTCTCCACAGTGCTACACCCACCTATACCTCTTCCCTCATCTATATCTACAATCCTTCCCATGCTCTCTCTGCAAATAATTTACGACCAACAACCACCATCAAGACCTCACTCTTCAAGACTTCTCCCAAGTTGCACCAGTTTTCTAGAATGCCCTACCTCAAGCAATTAGCTTCCACAGTTTTAGGCACTCCATAAAAAGACATGTAAAAATGTACTATCGCATTCCTTAATCTAACTCTTCTTTATTAACCCCCTCCCTTCCCTTCATCATCATTCTTCTGAACCTTATCCATTGTCAAATATCCACACCCCATGCACTCACAAGCACCACATATATCGGCTGGTGACTGGCTGATGGAGCTTTATATATCATATATCTACTTAAGATAGCTGAACCATTGTACAAAAGAAGCACTTTTTACCTTTTGTGTCACCCCTATCTCCTCTTGTTTTAATTGTCCACTTGTTTGTTGCTGTGTTATTTAAGACTCTGTTTGTACATGAACATCCGATTGTAAAGCACCCATGTCTCTAAAATCTGTTGTCATTGGAGCTTTGTGTAGACTTCATGCATGAAGTCAGATTATTGTCATGTAAGCAATGAAATTCTAAATAAATGTTCCCATTAGCTAATTGCATAAATGTTGAGAACATTGATTCATCATATTGTTTGAAATATGAATGGTAACAAAAAACAAGTGATAAACATCTGGTCTATTGGAATGAAATTAGGTAACGCTAGGGTATTCATCTCTAAACGTGCTTATTAATAACGTTTATTAATAAAAAAAAATCTAGTTCTACTGAGACAACATTCAATGTAGCATAATAACAATAATCTTTGGACTACATTGTACAATGCTATGCACCATAATAAAGCACAAGTAGAGTGTATGCAGCGTGCACCAATCTAAGGCATTGCCAACATTTAGTATGTGTTTAATGCTAATCACATTGTGTGGATTTGACCAGCTGGTGCGAATATAATCCATCCTGGCTGGCATGGTAGCCACAAACTGCTTCTCTCATTAGTGTCTCAATTTACACATCATGCACAGGTGTCAAGCAGTGAATGGTGCTGTGGTCATTAAAACTTCTTCACACCATCAAATGGAAGACTTTCAACCCAGCACCTGCAAGATGTCCTACATTGATGGAATATTTTAACGATCCAAGCTGAGAAACAGAACACCATTAACAATTGTCATTGACATTTATGGCTATTTTTCACCAATTTAGTGATTTTATTTGCAAAAGTGGAATCTTTTTTTCTAACATCTAGAAAAATTGCCTTGAATAAATTATTACAACTTCTCCTTACACAGTGGGAGATATTTGAAAAAAGAATGAAGGTGTATACCTTTAAAATATATTTTAGAAGATAATATAAATACATTTATATGGTTTTATGTGAACTCAGGATAGATAGGGACAGATAAAATACACTTTTGTACAATTATCATCCTACATCCACCTATGTTCTAACTATACTGTATATTTATTCATAAATAAACTGGCGAGACTGGGTTCACATCACCATTTACTGAAGGCCTGTTCACACACAATTTTTTATAATATCAGTGTCTTCTTATGTGGCACAAGGGTCATGGGGCCCTCTCAGGCTACTGGGCTCGGTAGCAACTGCTACCTCTGTACACCCTATAGCTACGCCCCTGAGTGCAGCCAACCACTGATCTCAGTGGTCATGTGTGATTACTGAATCCAGCTATTGGTTACAGTAGTCAACAGTAAACATAACATTATCATTATAGGCCCAGCTGAGATCAATGTGTCGGGGACCAGAGTTGTAGCACGGGACTGGTGGGACTTTTTAAAAGTGAGAAATGTTTTTTTGGTTTTTTTTCTCACTATTAAATTTTAGAAAATCTTGGAAACCCCTTTCAAAAACACCTATACTTCATAATACACATTTATAATATGAGTTTACTTAAAATTGGATGAAGGGTCCCTCACCACTTCCCTCAAGACATCTGTCTCTTAACAATTAAAGGGTTGTGCTCTTTGAAAATAATTTTTTTGTTATAGGGTACATTGACTATAAACTGATCAAAAGATCTTTGGTCATTGGGACTCCCAGTAATCAGCTGTAATCTGTGGAGGAATCCAGGGGGTCCTTCATGGGGTAAACCCTCTACTTTAACTCCCTAATGGAATATTTGGTCTTTTAGACCAAACAACCAATTAAGGTTTTAAACCCACATAGTGTGAAAGATGAATGCAACACCTCAGACCATGCCCCAGGGACTCAAGTTTTTATTTTTCAACAGCAATGTTTGACTATTTTTAAGACGAAACAAGAAGTTGAAACTTGAAAAACCCCATTCACACACATCCATGGATGTAGCAGCAGGAGGTGCAGAGGCAGCATTCTGTGTATGATACATCCCCTAGATGTCAATCAGGGGTTGAAATAATAAAAAATTAAAAAATACTCACCTCATCCATTTGCACATGCGGGGACACACTGTCCTCACTGCAAGCTTTAATACCTGATGTTTCCAATAAGAGGACATTATTTATACTGAGGTGGCAATATGTGGGCCATTATTCATACTGGGGACATTAAGGGAACATTATTTATACTGCGGAAGAACAATAGGGCCATTATTCATACTTAATACATCAATTTTTAACAGCCGTTACAAACTGATGCAAAATGAATGCAAAACTGCCATTAAAAACAGATATACAGTGGGGGAAATAATTATTTGACCCCTCACTGATTTTGTAAGTTTGTCCAATGACAAAGAAATGAAAAGTCTCAGAACAGTATCATTTCAATGGTAGGTTTATTGTAACAGTGGCAGATAGCACATCAAAAGGAAAATCGAAAAAAAAACTTAAAATAAAAGATAGCAACTGATTTGCATTTCATTGAGTGAAATAAGTATTTGAACCCCTACCAACCATTAAGAGTTCTGGCTCCCACAGAGTGGTTAGACACTTCTACTCAATTAGTGACCCTCATTAAGGACACCTGTCTTAACTAGTCACCTGTATAAAAGACACCTGTCCACAGAATCAATCAATCAAGCAGACTCCAAACTCTCCAACATGGGAAAGACCAAAGAGCTGTCCAAGGATGTCAGAGACAAAATTGTAGACCTGCACAAGGCTGGAATGGGCTACAAAACCATTAGCAAGAAGCTGGGAGAGAAGGTGACAACTGTTGGTGCGATTGTTCGAAAATGGAAGGAGCACAAAATGACCATCAATCGACCTCGCTCTGGGGCTCCACGCAAGATCTCACCTCGTGGGGTGTCAATGGTTCTGAGAAAGGTGAAAAAGCATCCTAGAACTACACGGGAGGAGTTAGTTAATGACCTCAAATTAGCAGGGACCACAGTCACCAAGAAAACCATTGGAAACACATTACACCGCAATGGATTAAAATCCTGCAGGGCTCGCAAGGTCCCCCTGCTCAGGAAGGCACATGTGCAGGCCCGTCTGAAGTTTGCCAATGAACACCTGAATGATTCAGAGAGTGACTGGGAGAAGGTGCTGTGGTCTGATGAGACCAAAATAGAGCTCTTTGGCATTAACTCAACTCGCTGTGTTTGGAGGAAGAAAAATGCTGCCTATGACCCCCAAAACACCGTCCCCACCGTCAAGCATGGGGGTGGAAACATTTTGCTTTGGGGGTGTTTTTCTGCTAAGGGCACAGGACAACTTATTCGCATAAACGGGAAAATGGACGGAGCCATGTATCGTGAAATCCTGAGCGACAACCTTCTTCCCTCTGCCAGGAAACTGAAAATGGGTCGTGGATGGGTGTTCCAGCACGACAATGACCCAAAACATACAGCAAAGGCAACAAAGGAGTGGCTCAAGAAGAAGCACATTAAGGTCATGGAGTGGCCTAGTCAGTCTCCGGACCTTAATCCAATCGAAAACCTATGGAGGGAGCTCAAGCTCAGAGTTGCACAGAGACAGCCTCGAAACCTTAGGGATTTAGAGATGATCTGCAAAGAGGAGTGGACCAACATTCCTCCTAAAATGTGCGCAAACTTGGTCATCAATTACAAGAAACGTTTGACCTCTGTGCTTGCAAACAAGGGTTTTTCCACCAAGTATTAAGTCTTTTTTTGTTAGAGGGTTCAAATACTTATTTCACTCAATGAAATGCAAATCAGTTGCTATCTTTTATTTAAAGTTATTTTTTCGATTTTCCTTTTGATGTGCTATCTGCCACTGTTACAATAAACCTACCATTGAAATGATACTGTTCTGAGACTTTTCATTTCTTTGTCATTGGACAAACTTACAAAATCAGTGAGGGGTCAAATAATTATTTCCCCCACTGTACATACCGAGAAATGGGCTGATCGTTTTGGGAAAATTTGTGATGATAATAATGAAAATTGATATGATGATGGTGGTTGTGATCATGATGGTAGTGATGATGATGTTGATACTGGAGGTGATAATAAAGATGGTAAGGATGATGGTGGTGGTGTTCACAGTGGTGATGATGACTAAGGTGTTGAGGATGATGTTGGTGATGGTTTTTAGATGTACGGTACTTATATATTTTATACCTAAAAATGATATTAAAAACTCATGTTCTGGAGATCTGATCTGATCATCCTCACCACCTCCGTTGTCTTGGGACTTATTCAAAAGGTGTTCTCTAAGTTACATACACCCGGCAGAAGCATATACTGATGTTACTACTCAGTTTGACTCAAGCTCATTGCTGATTTGACTATTTGCATTATAGAGTAAAAATAACATTCCATTACTTAAGAGATAAGTTCAATTGAAAACTGAGAACATTATTAAAGTTTCTGTTCTTCTTATTACATTTTTTAAAATAATTTTGTCTCCCTCTAGAAGAAAAGGTTAAATGATTAAACTTGTGCTACATGTATGTTTCTGTGAAGTGTGACGAACGTCTGATATGACTCATTAATTTAATTGACTTTCAAATGACTGCAATTTCCCTGAATTATTTTCCTGTTCACAGTTTGAAACAATTTTCACAATTGGTAAACAATCTGAAACTACTAATAATTCACTGCACAACAATGATTTTGCTACTGAAAGAATGATTTATACTAAAATGAGCGCGCTGATTCCAAATATGAACTCAAAATCTAGACATGTCAGGCAAATTCCAAGTTATACGTGCAAAGCCTATTCAGTTATAATATTAATGCATTATATTGGAAATATTCCAATGGACATGTCCAGACCTGTCCGGACGCTCTCAAGCTGATGTCAGCAGTAAGTATATAAGGCAAGATTTTGATAAAGTGATCTGTTATACTGCTATTAGTTTTGAAACTTAAGATGGATAAACGCAAATGTGTTAATGATCCAGACAATTTCTGCTACATATGTGGCAAATACACTACTTATGATCAGCACAAGAATTTGACAAAGCGAGTGCGTCTTGCTTACAAGTATTACTTTGACTGTAAAATTGGAGATCAAGATAAAAGCTCGGCACCTCATGTTTGTTGTACTGTGTGTTACTCTGGGGTAATGCAGTGGTTGAATGGTAAAAGGAAAGTAATGGATTTTGCAGTGCCTATGGTTTGGCGTGAGCAGAAAAATCATCATTCAGACTGTTACTTTTGCATGACTAAAATTGCTGGATATTCAATTAGAGACAAGTCACAAATTGTGTATCCTGACTGTGAGCCTGCTCTTAAACCAGTACCACATGATGTAGAAAATCCAGTGCTGTCCCTCCCACAGCAGGAACGGCAATTGAAACAGACGGTTCTGATCCCGATGAAGAAGAAGTTGATTGTCACAATGTATTTCCTGATCCAGAACAACTGGAGGGTCAGCCGCACTTGCTGAGCCAATCAGATTTAGATGATCTGGTAAGAGATCTGTCATTATCTAAAGAAAAGTCAGAACTGCTAGCTTCTAGACTTCAGGAATGGAATTTGCTACAATGAGGCACTGCAACTTCACACTTTCGTCATCGACACACCAAGTTAGCTGCATATTATGCAATGGAAAGCGATGTCTGTTTCTGTATTGATGTAAATGGTCTTATGATGGAGTTAGATGGTACACATGTTCCCAATTAATAGAGGCTATTCATAGACTCTAGCAAAACAAGTTTGAAAGCTGTCTTGCACAATAGTAATGAAAACCCATCTGTTCCATTGCTCATGCGGTTGGAATTATAGACCCATGGTTCTATGGAGTTAATTTTGAAAATGATTAAATACTCAGAACATAAATGGAAAATTTGTGCTGACCTGAAAGTGGTAGCGCTGCTGCTTAGCCTACAGTTAGGGTACACAAAGCATACAGTTGCAAGAAAAAACATATGAACCCTTTGGAATTATATGGATTTCTGCACATATTGGTCATAAAATGTGATCTGATCTTCAGCTAAGTCACAACAATAGACAATCACAGTCTGCTTAAACTAATAACACACAAAGAATTAAATGCTACCATATTTTTATTGAACACACCATATAAACATTCACAGTGCAGGTGGAAAAAGTATGTGAACTCTTTGATTTAATAACTGGTTGAACCTCCTTTGGCAGCAATAACTTCAACCAAACGTTTTCTGTAGTTGCAGATCAGACATGCACAACGGTCAGGAGTAATTCTTGACCATTCCTCTTTACAGAACTGTTTCAGTTCAGCAATATTCTTGGGATGTCTGGTGTGAGGTTCTTGAGGTCATGCCACAGCATCTCAATCGGGTTGAGGTCAGGACTCTGACTGCGCCACTCCAGAAGGCGTATTTTCTTTTGTTTAAGCCATTCTGTTGTTGATTTACTTCTATACTTTGAGTCGTTGTCCTGTTGCAACACCCATCTGCTGTTGAGCTTCAGCTGGTAGACAGATGGCCTTAAGTTCTCCTGCAAAATGTCTTGATAAACTTGGGAATTCATTTTTCCTTCAATGATAGCAATCCGTCCAGGCCCTGATGCAGCAAAGCAGCCCCAAACCATGATGCCCCCAGGACCATACTTCACAGTTGGGATGAGGTTTTGATGTTGGTGTGCTGTGTCTCTTTTTCTCCACACATAGTGTTGTGTGTTTCTTCCAAACAACTCAACTTTGGTTTCACCTGTCCACATAATATTTTGCCAGTACTGCTGTGGAACATCCAGGTGCTCTTGTGCAAACTGTAAACGTGCAGCAATGTTTTTTTTGACAGCAGTGGCTTCCTCTGTGGTATCCTCCCATGAAATACATTCTTGTTTAGTGTTTTACGTATCGTAGATTCGCTAACCAGGATGTTAGCATATGCCAGAGACTTTTGTAAGTCTTTAGCTGACACTCTAGGATTCTTCTTCACCTCATTGAGCAGTCTGCGCTGTGCTCTTACAGTCATCTTTACAGGACGGCCACTCCTAGGGAGAGTAGCAGCAGTGCTGAACTTTCTCCATTTATAGACAATTTGTCTTACCGTGGACTGATGAACGGCAAGGCTTTTGGAGATACTTTTATAACTCTTTCCAGCTTTATGCAAGTCAACAATTCTTAATCGTAGGTCTTCTGAGAGCTCTTTTGTGCGAGGCATCATTCACAACAGGCAATGCTTCTTGTGAAAGCAAACCCAGAACTAGTGTGTGTTTTTTATAGGGCAGGGCAGCTATAACCAACACCTCCAATCTCATCTCATTGATTGTACTCCAGTTGGCTGACACCTCACTCCAATTAGTTCTTGGAGATGTCATTAGTCTAGGGGTTCACATACTTTTTCCACCTGCACTGTGAATGTCTACATGGTGTGTTCAATAAAAACATGGTAACATTTAATTCTTTGTGTGTTATTAGTTTAAGCAGACTGTGATTGTCTATTGTTGTGACTAAGATGAAGATCAGATCACATTTTATGACCAATTTGTGCATAAATCCATATCATTTCAAAGGGTTCACATACTTTTTCTTGCAACTGTATGTGTTTCTTGTGCCTATGGTACAGTCGTGATGACAACAATCATTACAAAATGAGACAGTGGCCTCTCAGAGTCGAGCACACAGTTGGTCAGTACAATGTGCAACACAAAGCATTGGTCAATCCACTTCAAGTTTATCTTCCACCACTTCACATTAAACTTGGTTTAATGAAACATTTTGTAATTGTACTTGATCATGATGGAAATGGTTTCCAGTATTTGAAACTGATGCTAAAATAAAGGCCGGAATTTTTATTGGCCCCGAAATCAACAAACTAAGGCATAATGACACATTCAGAACAAAACTCAACCCTCAGGAACTTGCAGCTTGGGATGCATTTGTGCTAGTAGTGCAGACCTTCTTTGAGAACAGACGAGCTGCAAACTATGTTGAATTAGTAGACAACATGCTTACAGCATATGAACAACTTGGCTGCCGAATGTCATTAAAAGTGCATTTCTTACATTCCCATCTTGACTTTTTCACAGCCAATTTGGGACACGTAAGTGATGAAGAGCAGTTCCATAAAGATATTTCTACAACGGAGAACAGGTATCAAGGCCGCTGGAATCCCAACATGACTACTGCTGGTTTTTGCAACGGGAAAATATGACTGTTCACAAATGCAAAAGCAGATTAGTGATGAGCGGCAGGGGTCATATTCGAATTCGCAATATTTCGCGAATATTTTTGTAGAATATTCACCGCAAATTCGAATATTCGTTATATTCTACGATTTTTTTACTAAAAAAAATCGACAAGGTAATGATCGCATAATATGCAAATTTTTGTAATGCGAATTTTCATCGCAATTTTTTCAATTGCCGAGCAAAAACATGATTCCTCCCTGCTTCTTGCTTGTAGGCCAATGAGTCATAGCACTATATCAAATATATTCGTCTTTTCAAATATTCGTAATATTCTAAAAACAAGAATATATAGCAATACAGCGAATATTCGAAAAAAAACAAATGTAAAGCAATTTAACTAATATAGTGCTATAATAATTTTTTTAATAGTTGTAATTTTTTTCCAATCTGAACTTCAGATGAGAAAAAAATTACAACTATTAGACAAAGAAGATTATAGCACTATATTAGCTAAATTGCACTATATTCGTTTTTTTCGAATATTCGCTATTTATTCTTGTTTTAGAATATTATGAATATTCGAAAAATCTAATATATTAGTTTTTTCGAATATTCGTAATATTCTAAAACAAGAACATATAGTAATATAGCGAATATTCGAAAAAAAATAAACTAAGATAGAGCAATTTATCTAATATAGTGCTATAATCTTTTTTTTTCCAATAGTTGAAATTTTTTTACAATATGAACTTCAGATAAGAAAAAAATTACAACTATTAGACAAAGAAGATTATAGCACTATATTAGCTATTTTGCTCTATATTCGTTTTTTTCGAATATTCGCTATATATTCTTGTTTTAGAATATTACGAATATTAAAAAAAACTAATATATTCGATATAGTGCTGTATATTAGTTTTTTTGAATATTCATCATTTATCCCATTTAAAGTCATGATTCCTCCCTGCTTCTTGCTTGTGGGCCAATGAGTCATTGGCCCACAAGCAAGAAGCAGGGAGGAATCATGTTTTTACTCGGCAATTGAAAGATTTGCAATAAAAATTTGCATTACGAAAATTTGCAATAAAAAAATCGAAGTACCTATATTCGCGATAGAAATTCGTGATCAACACTAAAGCAGATGCCTGAAGCACTTTTAACAGTACTAGGCCTTGCTGAAGTAAGACTTTTAAACTGAAAAACGAGACTTTGAAATTTTGTTATTCCATTACATTTTCATACACTGTTTACTATGCAAACTTTGATGTAGAACAGGTAATTGTTGGAGTAAAGCTCGTTCTGTTAAAAATTATTTAATGCTTTCCAAGTGCTTAATTCATTTAGCCATACTTATGCATAGCAAAATATCGTGACGTGTTACAACAATTCTGACTTCTGATTTGTAATCCGCACACTCAATTTAGTATAGGACAAATGATTTTTGCCCAGTAGCAGACGAAAAGTTTTGCATCAACAGGGAGGCTTGTGATGCTTTCACCTTCTATCTCCAGGGCCCAGAGTTCAAATTTGGACACAGCATTATCTGCTTTTTGTGTGAAAATGTATCCTTTTGCTTATGTTACTAGATGCTTTTGTATGGCAACATCCCTTGTAATTGCCAGACATTTAAGTAATCACATATACACACACACAGCGATTTGCTGATCTTACGGTCAACATTTCTGAAGATCTGCAATTGCAAATTTGGAGAAAAGTAGTCATTACAGGTCTTTACATACTGAGATGACTGTGATAGGCTTATGAACATAAAGGAAGCATGTAAGGCCACCCGCAATCCTGATAGCTTTCATTAAAATTAGACCTTGTCTGTGTAATAGAGAAATTAGATTGTCAGGTTTTTCAAGGACAGGGTACATTTCCTGTACTGAAAAACATGTGACTGCTGTATAAATAGTGAACTATAGGTATATCAATAAATATGAGATAATAAATGAATTGACAGATGGACAGATAGATATAGATAGATACAGATGTAGTAGAGTTAACACACGTTTTATGAGACGTGTTATCTAAACTAAATGTGTTAAGCAAACACCTTCAATTGCTTTTCAATGGCTTTTCTTTCAAGATAACGCGATGTAGATAGATAGATAGATAGATAGATAGATAGTTATGACAAACAGTGAAGAACAGAAGTATTTGAACACCCTGTGATTTTGCAAGTTCTCCCACTTAGAAATCATGGAGGGGTTGTAGGTGCATTCTGAGAAACAGAATAAAAATTATTTTTTCAGGAGATCACATTGTATGATTTTTAAAGAATTTATCTGTCTTGCACTGCTGAACATAAGTATTTGAACACCTGAGAAAATCAGTGTTAATATTTGGTACAGAAGCCTTTGTTTGCAATTACAGAGCTCAAACGTTTCCTGTAGTTCTTGACCAGGTTTGCACACACCGCAACAGGGATTTTGGCCCACTCCTCCACACAGATCTCCTCTAGATCTGTCAGGTTTCAGGGCTGTCGCTGAGCAACACAGAGTTTCAGCTCCCTCCAAAGATGT
This sequence comes from Bufo bufo, assembly GCF_905171765.1. NCBI lineage: Eukaryota > Metazoa > Chordata > Amphibia > Anura > Bufonidae > Bufo > Bufo bufo. Next base: position 93,030,405 of record NC_053392.1, read on the forward strand.
TCTATGGAATTTAGGTCTGGAGACTGGCTAGGCCACTCCTTGGTTACGGAGCCACTCCTTGGTTATCCTGGCTATGTGCTTCGGTTCATTGTCATGTTGGAAGACCCAGCCACGACCCATCTTCAATGCTCTGACTTAGAGAAGGAGGTTGTTGCTCAAAATCTCACAATAAATGGCCCCATTCATCCTCTCCTTTATACAGTACAGTCGTCCTGTCCCCTTCGCAGAAAAGCACCCCCATGCTTCACAGTAGGGATGGTGTTCTTGGGATGCAACTCATCCTTCTTTTTCCTCCAGACATGACGAGTGAAGTTTAGACCAAAACATTTTACTTTGGTCTCATCTGACCACATGACTTTCTCCCATGCCTCCTCTGGATCATACAGATGGTCATTAGCAAACTTCAGAAGGGCCTCGACATGTGAGGACTTGAGCAGGGGAACATTTCGTGCAATGCATGATTTGAAACCATGACGGCGTAGTGTTCTACCAATAGTGACCTTTGAAACTGTGGTCCCAGCTCTCTTCAGGTCATTGACCATCTCCTCCCTTGTTGTCCTGGGCTGATGCCTCAAATTTTTATTATCATTGATACTCCACGAGGTGAGATCTTGCATGGAGCCCCAGTCCGAGGGAGACTGACAGTCATCTTTAGCCTCTTCCATTGTTTAACAATTGCTCCAACAGTTGATCTATTTTCACCAAGCTGCTTGGCAATTGCCCCGTAGCCCTTTCCAGCCTTGGTGGAGGTCCACAATTTTGTCTCTGGTGTCTTTTTACAGCTCTTTGGTCTTGCCCATGGTAGTAGTTGGCATCTGACTGACTGTGGGGTGGACAGGTGTCTTTAAAGAGCTCAGACAGGTGCTACTAAGTTAGATTAGTGGGGTAGAGGTGGACTTTTTAAAGGCACAGTAACAGGTCTTTGAGAGCCAGAATTCTTGCTGTTTCTCAGGTGTTAAAATACTTATGTTCAGCAGTGCAAGACAAATACATTTTCTTTTAAATCATACAATGCGATTTCCTGATTTTTTATTTTTATTTTGTCTCTGAGTGGGAATGCACCTACAATGTGAATTTCAGACTCCTTCATGATTTCTAAGTGGGAGAACTTGCAAAATCGCAGGGTGTTCAAATACTTCTGTTCCTCACAGACCGTGTCTGTTTTGTTGACTGCAATCTGTGGATCCACAAAATATGGATACTGGACATGTGCCCGCCACATTGCAGTGTGGATTGTGGACTCATTGATTATAATGGGTTCATGATTCGCATCTTGCAGCTCAGAATATGACACTATCTTTTGCGGCATGCACACAGCCGGTATTCGTGTTCTGAGGATCCAGTTTGTGGTCCACAAAACGTACAGATCTTGGTCACAGTCAAACATAGCAATGTGTGGGAAGCAGCACTGAACTACTAGTTTGGCCGTGACGAAAGTCTAGGACAGACCTAAACACTAGTGTCTGCCTCCATGTGTGTTTGCTGGAAATGCAAAAAAAAAAAAAAAATGTAATTATTGCATGAGAATTTGAGTCCCCTAGTTACTTTCTCTTTGTGGATACAGATGTATTTCTACCTCGCTAAGTAAGACCAGAGTGCCGACCATTATTTCACATGCAAAACTGACATGGTCGTGTGCATGGGGTCTAATCGAAAGAACATACCTGATGGATGTGGGATAGATAGGAGATAAATTATACTACAGATATTTTTATTTATGTCATTATGAACTAATATTACAATAAAGTATTCTGGAACATTAAAGCTAGAGATATGAGTGAAGTTTTGAAAAATTCAATTTGGCAGCTTCGTTGAAGTTTGACAAGAAATTTGATTTGTTGCAAATTAATTCAGCACAAATTGCTATAAATCAGGTAAATACAGGCCAACCTGCCTTAAAGCAGCATTTTCAAATCCAGCATAAAAACAGATTGCAGACAGAATTGGAGCAAATAGATTTAAATACAATGATATCCATCCTCCATTGAAGTGTAGGTTAAATAAAATGAAAACATTTGCTTCCGTTTTAAAGAACAGGCAGGCGGAACCGTCAGACGTTGGGGTGAACCCACCGCTGGCTATGACTCTTGGTGCACTGCACAGTTATGTACACGGCGATAAATTGTAGCAGAATCGGTTGTTCAGCAGCCTTCTATGCTCTCCTTCCACTCTCCCTGCAGTCTCCCTGCACTCTCCCTCTCCAAAACTGTTCTATACTCTCTGTTAACAGTTTGTAGCAACACTGTCCCTTGTGCATGAGCGTCTTGTCACGTCTCTCCCTATGCTCAGCTGAATGGCGGCAACCATGTGAAATCAGGGTTTTATAGGGCTCGGCCTAACTGACATCACAGGGGATGACTATCTGTGGATTGACTGGCAGCACAGCATTATGGGGGATCTCACGTTCCTGGGCTGGTCTCCTCTACACTTACTTTCACTTTCTAACATGTGCAGCTGCCATTTTAGGAAAACTGATTGGTTACCACGAAGCGAGGAAATTCGGATTAGTTTAGAATCAGATTAGTTTTACTAAACTTTGGACCAAATTCTGCCTCAGATGCTTCGCTCCACACTAATTAAAGCCATAAATTGTGCTGTCACTTGTTGCTACTAAAAGGAAGTCAATTTTTCTCATAAGTTTCAAATCCAAGCTTATTTTTAGAACTGAGAGAAAAGTCTTTGCATCCTTGACCCATGAAATAAACATTAACAGACATTTTTTTTAGCTCTTTGATCTGATGTCTGTGACTGAAAATAATAGTAAAGTAATAATAGTCACGTAAAAATGTTACCGAATGGCAAAAATGACCAAACAAAAACACACTTTTCAAAACGTGTAAAATATTGGCATAATAAAAAAGTATTTTCAAATATTTTGAATTTTTTTTTATGAGTTAATAGTGAAGAACTAGATTTCCTTCCCAATTAGTACTGACAATGTTTCGTGCATAACCTTGATTCATGGAGAATGCCTGTGCCCCAGTCACTGTCTCTGAGTACTTCCAGGTGGTCATGTTGAAAGTTATGTACAGTGATTTCTCACGAGGAATACTTCGGCTTTTCCTCCATTCCTGCTCTTCAGTTCTGGTGGATACATGTGGGTGATGATGATTAATAGAGCATGTCCAATTGGTTCTCTGTTTGTCCATGCTGGTCTTCTTTATGCACACCGAGGTCAATGGTGTATTTGTAGGTAACCATCCAAGGAAAACACCTCACAGCAGGAGAAAATGCAAACTAAGCAAGACAAGCTCAGGAATGCAGTAAACTGTCCAGCAAAGCTTCAATAGGCCTGATTTTAGCACTGCTGGGAAAATATCAAACTTGAGTTGAAGAAAAAGTCAAGAGGAAGATCTTTTTTACTTCTCCCATGAAAATAGCACATTGCGGCAGTAAAAAAAAGTGAAAACCATAACATTGACTAGTTATTTTAACCTTTCTAAAATAGCCGCGATACTCTGCAGGTACGTTTCAGGTTCTTTCTTTTGATGTAAATGTAAACATAAGGGGTTGTAATTGGAGATGCTATTGAAGAGTTTCAGGATTATCTATGAAGAAGAGCTTAGGGAGAAGGTTGATAGCAGATAAACAGCAATTGGCCCATGTTATGTAAACATTACTTCTAATGGTTTCTTTTTGGCACTGACCTATATTTATGCAGAGAAAAATAGAATTTCAACAATATTATTTATTCACAGAATCCTGGTGACCTACCTTAGAAGTATTTTTGTAAAATAATAATCTCTTATATTAGTATTTTTTTTTTAGCAACATCAAATTCTTTATATTATACTTGAAATCATGAGACGTGAGATATTAAATATAGACTACATTAGTAGTTCTAGAATATAAAGATGTTCCTCTGATGCTCGCCTCAAAATACCTTCGTAATGGATGTGTTCCTTAGGCCGAATGCACACGGCCGTGTTCCGCGGCCGAGAGCGGTCCGTGGTATGCCGGGCTGGATTCCTGTTCAGAGCAGGAGCGCACGGCGTCATTGGTTGCTATGACGCCGTGCGCTTCATGCCGCCGCTGCTGTACAGTAATGCACTTGTATAGATCATACGAATGTATTACTGTACAGCAGCGGCGGCATGAAGCGCACAGCGTCATAGCAACCAATGACGCCGTACGCTCCTGCTCTGAACAGGAATCCAGCGTGGCATACCACGGACCGCTCTCGGCCGCGGAACACGGCCGTGTGCATTAGGCCTAAGTCTGTAATTTCAAGTTTCTTATGTAGAATTCTATGAGGGTTCTATGCTGTTTATTTAACTTCACTTACAATTTGCTACATTGTATTCATAAAGGGAACCTGTCCTCAGAACAGGCCTACTGAACTATTTACATATTACTGCTGTTCAAGCTGGCAACTTTCAGAAACAGGTTTTGTTGAATTTCACAATTAGGGTGTTTGTGTAAATAAATGCACTTTTAAAATTTACCAGATGCCATTAAAACATAGCTCAGGGAGTCACTGGGTCATATTGCTGGAGTCACAAAGTCATCGCTAACCTGGCCAACTTGCTCTCACAGACCTCCCCTGGCTTCCTGAGGTTAGCGCCTGGCAGTGTGAAATCTCACGCAGACACAGAAGACCTCGTTCCACCACAGGGATCCTGACATCAGCTGACATCCCATGAGTGTCTGATGCCGAGGCGTATACAACTCCGCTTACTGCACATGTAAGGATCCTGGAGACAGAACAAGGTCTTCTGCGACTGCACAAGGTTTTGCACTACCAGACGTTGATATTAGGAAGACAGATGAGGTCTATGAGAGCAAGTTGGGCGGGTTAGAGGAGACGACTCATTGACTTGCCTCATCCATCGATACGCCCCAGTGACTGATGATGTCAGGTAAATTTTAAATGTGAATTTTTTTACACAAACATTTTAATTGTGAAATTCAACAAAGCCAGTTTCTGAACTCTGTACTATAGTATGTAGAGACCTGAATTACTTTAGCCCTTTACTTCCTCCCTTATGTCAAAAGTAGGTAGAGTGAAATGTATGTACCTGGACAGTTTTCATTTTTTTTGCTTTCATTTTTTCCTCTTCGGTTTCCAAGATCAACAATATTTTTAACTTTTCTGTTCATTTAGCTTTTTGCTGAACACGTTTTATTTTTGAATGACACTATTTACAATATCATGTATTGAAAAATGGAAAAAAAAAAACCTTGTAGTGTGAGATTAAAAAGAAGACATAGGTTTGAAATTTTTTTTTTACGGCAATAATTTTCTGCTAAAAATGACATGACAACCTTATTCTGCAGGTCAATTACAGTGATACCACTGTACCAATATAAACTTTTTATTCTGTTTTACTACTAGAGATGAGCGAATCGAAGTTGACGAAGTGGAATTCGATCCAAAATTTGATTCACACCGAGGCTGAATTCCCTCTCGCTTCGTGGTAACAAATCGCATTTTACTGCACTTATTAGGAAATGGAGCAAAGAACTCTGGGAATGAGGGATCACCCACATCAGCAGCCAGCCAGCCCCTGTGATGTCACAGCCCTATTAATAGCCTCAGCATTTTGGATTCTGGCATTTTCAGTTTACTTAGTGCAGGGAGAGACGTCAGCAGGCGCTAGGGACAGTGTTAGGAAAAACTTCATTGTGCTGAAAAAACTATTTACAAGTTCAGGAAAAGATTATTCAAGGTGTAGGGAAAGCATATGGAGGCATCATCTACGCTATAAAAGGAGAACAAGGCGCAATAGGAGAGTGTAGCCTGGACAATATGAGCTTTTACACCTTGCTGCACTAATTGTGGATCCTAATTGCACTATGTAATACATCAGTAATTACAGCAAACCTTGCTTGTGATTAGCCATTCTGCATTGATTTTACATTGTTTAACTTTTTTTGGGTGGTGTATTAAAAGGAAAAAAAAAAGAAAAATATATTTCATAGTGGCCGTTCTGCGGTGAAGTTACATTGTACTACAGCCATTTACGGGGAGTATTAATAGGAAAGATACGTACATCCTATTAGTTCTGTGTTGATTTTACATTGTTTTACTTTTTTGGGGGGGGATGTATTAATAGGGGGGGGAGGAAAAATAAAAAAAAATGTCACAAGTGCCGTTCAGCGGTGAAGTTACATTGTACTACAGGCATTTACATGGTGTATTAAAAGGAAATATATGTACAGTGAGACAAAGACAAATCATTTCAGAAATTTTTCCACTTTCAATGTGACCAATAAACTGTACCACTCAATTGAAAACAAACTGAAATATTTTAGGTGAAGGGAAGAAAACTAAAAGAAACTAAAATAATGTGGTTGCATAAGTCTGCACACCAACTGGGGATGTAGCTGTGTTCAGAATTAAGCAATCACATTCAAAATCATGTTAAATAGGAGTCAGCATGCAGCTGCCATCATTTAAAGTGCCTCTGATTAACCCCAAATAAAGTTCAGCTGCTCTAGTTGGTCTTTCCTGAAATTTTCTTAGTCGCATCCCACAGCAAAAGCCATGGTCCACAGAGAGCTTCCAATGCATCAGAGGGATCTCATTGTTAAAAGGTATCAGTCAGGAGAAGGGTACAAAAGAGTTTCCGAAGCATTAGATATACCATAGAACACAGTGTAGACAGTCATCATCAAGTGGAGAAAATATGGCACAACAGTGACATTACCAAGAACTGAACGTCCCTCCAAAATTGATGAAAAGACGAGAAGAAAACTGGTCTCGGAGGCTACCAAGAGGCCTATAGCAACATTAAAGGAGCTGCAGGAATATCTGGCAAGTACTGGCTGTGTGGTACATTTGTGACAACAATCTCCGATATTCTTCATATATCATCAGTTTTTTTGACCAGGAATAGTCTTAAATAGTAGTCCCCGCCTTCCTGATCTACAGGGACGCGAGTCACCGCACCTAGATTTCTCAATTTCGCGACGTCTTTTAATAGATTTGCTTGTGATGTACCTTCTCTGTACCCTGTCAGCACAAATTTTTGTTGAGGAGGTGATAAAAATTCTATCTTGTATCCTTCTTGAATAATTTGGAGCACCCACGGATTTTGGGTCATTTGGCTCCATGCTGGGAGAAAAGATCTTAATCTCCCCCTGACTGGCCTGGCGTAATTGTTTGTCCTGGGAAGTGTTGCGGTTAAGCAAAAATCCTCTACCTTTACCACCTTTTGGGTAGGACCATCTTCCCGATTTCCCTTTATCCTTATACGTTTGGTTTTTAGGCTGGAATTTTTTACGAAAAAAATGTGTTTTCCTAGTTTTCGTTTCTGGAAACCCTATTTTTTTATCTGAGGCTTTCTCAAGAATTTTATCCAGGCTAGGCCCAAACACATATGATCCTGAAAACGGAATTGCACACAATTAATTTTTTGAGGTAAGATCGCCAGACCAGTTTTTCAACCACAGAGCTCTCCTTACCATGTTCAGAAGGGCTCCGTTTTTAGCTGCGAACCTGACTGATTCAGCTGAGGCGTCCGCTGTAAAGGCAGTTGCCATCTTTAGGAGTGGGATAGTCTCCAGAATGTCTTCCCTGGGAGTTCCCATTGACAAATGATTCTCCAGATGAGATAACCACATCAACATGGATCTAGCAACTGTGTAGCTGCGATGTTGGTTGAAATTAAGGCCGCAGAAGCCTCCTAAGAAGCCTCAGGAGACCATCAGCTTTGCAGTCCATGTGGTCTTTCAGTTGGGAAGAGTCCTCAAATGGGATCGCAGTTTTTTTAGCTACCCTGGCGACTGGAGCGTCTATTTTTGGGATTTCTTTCCATAGTTTAGTATCCTCTTTGTCAAAGGATAAGCGACTTTTGAATTCCCTGGGAATAAAAAGCCTCTTTTCTACATCTTCGAACTCTTCCAGGATCATCTGTTTTAAACTAGAGTTTAAGGGAAAAACCTTTCTCTTTTTTGTAATTAGGCCAGCAAACATCTCCTCCTGAATGGATCTTTTTGTCGGTTCGTCCGAGATATCCATAGTTTGCCTAACTGCGGACAGAAGAGAATCCATGTCTTCAGTTGAGAAACAGTATTTACGCTTCTCTTCGTGGGATGAAGAAGGCAAGGATTTTTCTTCCTCTTCCTCATCCGAAAATTCCACCTCTATAACCTCTGGGTCCGAATCTAAGGCTTCTCTAGGTTTTTTCTATACCCGTAATTTGTTCAGCCACCTTAGGCGTTATTAAGGAGGAAACAGACGCTTTAATTTCTTCTTTAATAATGGCTCTAAGGTCTGTTAGTAGGGACGGCTGTTCCTCTTTCATCATCTTATTAATACATTCCACACAAAGTTTCTTTGCATATGAATCTTGAAGCCTTTTGCTGCAGATAAGCCTAAAAGATGCGCTCTTTTTACTTTCCACCTTGAGGGTAGGATCTTTTTCTCCCTAACAGACATGATGATAGAATAAGAAGGCGATAATGTTTCCTTAATCCTACCATTTTCCCTTCTTTGGATTACTCACATGTCCCTGGGCAGGAGTGTCTGGGGACTGCTCTCTCATACCGGAGGAATCCATGAGCGAGGAACTCACACTAGCCCAACCAGAATTTCAAATGCCACTGGCACTTACCCCTCCTGACGTGAATGCTCCATCCCATTTCTCCTTCCGGTACCTGCTCAAAGAGGCACCGGATGGGACGCAAGGCCAGAACTCCCGGCCTCAAGCGTCCCTCGCTGTGGGGATCGATCGCAGGGCGCCGCCATACTAGATCCGGTGTCAGAGGTTACGCGCATGCGCACCCCTTCCCGGCGTCCTTACGTCACTTCCGGCTCAGCGCAGAAAGCCGAAAGTGACAGAAGACACTCCGGCTCCCGCGCGGCCTTCGAGATCACCGGGAGAAGGCAACATGCAGCCCAGAGCCCCGGCAGGGTTGCGGCTACCGTTCCCAAGCCCCTAGGACTCCGCTCCAGAAGTGAGCCGCATGACCCACAGGTACTGGAGAGGGCTGGGAGGCTAAGGGACCTCCAGTTTAGGGGTATTAGCCCGGCGAGAAAAAAAAAAAAAAAGTATAAAAAAGGAGAGTTCCTCTCTCTCCCCCATCCATTATAGAGACAGGAAAAAACACTGGTGGAGGTGGGTGGGGGGGGGGGGGCTTTTAACCTCTCTCTGTTTCCTGTCCCAATAGTGGGTGGGGGGACATCCTCCATGTAGTGCTGTCATGGAGGACATCCTGGAAATAAGCTTAAGGTCGTGATAAACTATGTATGCTGCGCCTGTAGTCGTGATAGGATTTGTCGTGTCTGTAGATGTGACAGACTTCGTAAATTGCGCCTTATTACTGTACCTCCTACTGGAAGACAGACCGATACCCAGGACTTAGGCCGGGCACCAACACCCTCAGCCCGAGTTTGTAGATGAAGTAAGCATGCCTGGGAGAAGGTGATGTCCCCAAAGGCAGACTTGGGATGACTGCTTATAAAGAAAACAATGATTTTTCTTTTAGACCCAACAACCTAGAAAATAATAGTCAGAGAAAAACAATAATGTGAGTGATGCTCTAATGGCACAAGCCACGCGTGCGAGCCACCACAAGAAAAAATTGTATTGTGAGCCACAGATGACCGAGCCATGCGAGCGGGTCTGAAGGCAGAAAAAGACATGGAACATTCTTGTGGTGGGACCATGCAGCCGGCCTCGAATGGAGGAGTTATGTGTGTAAAATTTAAATGGAAAAGCCATGAGCGGGAGACTCTAATGGCTGAGCCATGCGTGAGAGACTAATGGCGGAGTCATATGTGTAAAACTAAAACGGAGAAGCCATGCGTGAGACACTCTAATGGCGGAGCCATGCGTGAGAGTCTAATGGCGGAGTCATATGTGTAAAACTAAAACGGAGAAGCCATGCGTGAGAGACTCTAATGGCGGAGTCATATGTGTAAAACTAAAACGGAGAAGCCATGCGTGAGAGACTAATGGCGGAGCCATGCGTGAGAGTCTAATGGCGGAGTCATATGTGTAAAACTAAAACGGAGAAGCCATGCGTGAGCAACTCTAATGGCGGATTTTTTATTATTATTTTTTTTTAAATATAAACCACTTATGCAGCACCAGTATGACTTGGGGACTCGCATAACCATGACCCTCTCCGACAATAAACCTAGGACGCTAACCAGCCTACAACCATATTGTATCCCTAACGAACAACATAAAGAACGGTCATCGGGCCCCCGAAGCCATGAGGCCCCCCGAAGCCAAGAGACTGAACTGGATGACCTTACAGTGACGATAAGTAATTAAAAAACGCGAGCCAGACCTAATGGAAAATGCATAGAAATTAGTGATCTGAACCACGTGCATAGACGAAACATTAAACCAACCGCGAACCGTGAAATTGAAACAGATGGGAGAAAAACAAGAGCCAGAGGCATTGCAGTTCACTAAGAGAAGACCCTTGTTGTGACAAACGAATGAACAACTGTGAAAACATAGTAAGAACTTACTCCTATTGACTCACTGACCACTAGGGAGCTATTTGGCTAACTGGGGCAGGAGACCAATCTGAGTGAATGCGAACCAGAAGAAAAGGAGACCAGTCTGAGTGAATGCAAACCAGGACTAAAGAACACCACAAATTTTTTATTTTTTTTTTCCGAAGTGAACAGAAAAGGTAGGCCTATGGAATGTAACAAACCACCGAGGAAAGAAACGTAAGCCTGAAAAAAAGCAGCTATGTTTATTGGAAGAGCAGTATCAGAGCGGTGTGCTGATTGCCCTAGTAAGAATACTGAGTAACCATAATGTAGCAATGAAATTTAAGTGGAAGCAGAGTATAACACATGATGTAAGAACAAGTAGAACAAGTGGGTGAATGCAGCTCTGGATGTGAGTGGTGCCTAAAAACATGGTATGGGCACAGCTCTGAGTATGAGCATGAAGAGCATGGTATAAAGCAGCCGTATGAATGCAATCTGAAAGTGAGCAGAGTATTAATGCAATGCAACAGCGGACGCATGAACGCAGCTCTAGTAGTGAATGGCGTATAGGACAAAATGTAAATGCAGACACACGGACATAGCTTTGAAGGTAACAATACTAACCACAATCATTCGACCATTAGCACCCAACCCCCTTCGCCCCAGAGCGCTACAAGTCACGGACCATGTAACCAAGTCCGATCCTACTGTGAATGCCAGCACTCGCCTGGCACCTTCTGCCATTGCCCAGGCGCGAACGAACCTCCACATGATGCTGCAGGAGTGTTTTTATTATATATATATATATATATATATATATATATATATATATATATATATATATATATATTTTTATATCGATGGTCACCACAACACCACCTCGTGTTAGCCTAAGAAAAACATAATGTTGAAACATAAACCCTGATGCAATGCCAATTAATTGACATATAGTGTACCTATAAACATAGCACGGAACCGCTGACACATGCTTGCCCATAAAATAATGTTTATAGAAACGGCCGGACAACAATCCTAACCGCCATCATCCGACTATTAGCGCCCAACCCCCTTCGTCCCAGAACACTGCAAATCGCGGATCGCAGTGTGAGTCCTGTGCAGAAAGTTCGATCCTACCGTGAGCGCCAGCATTCGCCTGGCACCTTTTGCTGTTTACCCAGACGTCAACGAGCTGCCACACAATGATGCAGGTTTTTTTTTTCTACGACCATTGATACATGACCCTTCAGACAACTAAATGTATAAAATACCATCACTTAAACACAGCGTGAGTAGCTTGGAGACATACAGTACAGACCTAAAGTTTGGACACACCTTCTCATTCAAAGAGTTTTCTTTATTTTCATGACTATGAAAATTGTAGATTCACACTGAAGGCATCAAAACTATGAATTAACACATGTGTAATTATATACATAACAAACAAGTGTGAAACAACTGAAAATATGTCATATTCTAGGTTCTTCAAAATAGCCACCTTTTGCTTTGATTACTGCTTTGCACACTCTTGGCATTCTCTTGATGAGCTTCAAGAGGTAGTCCCCTGAAATGGTCTTCCAACAGTCTTGAAGGAGTTCCCAGAGATGCTTAGCACTTGTTGGCCCTTTTGCCTTCACTCTGCGGTCCAGCTCACCCCAAACCATCTCGATTGGGTTCAGGTCCGGTGACTGTGGAGGCCAGGTCATCTGGCGCAGCACCCCATTACTCTCCTTCATGGTCAAATAGCCCTTACTTTCAAAGTTTTCCCAAATTTTTCAGCTGACTGACTGACCTTCATTTCTTAAAGTAATGATGGCCACTCGTTTTTCTTTATTTAGCTGCTTTTTTCTTGCCATAATACCAAATTCCAACAGTCTATTCAGTAGGACTATCAGCTGTGTATCCACCTGACTTCTCCTCAACGCAACTGATGGTCCCAATCACATTTATAAGGCAAGAAATCCCACTTATTAAACCTGACAGGGCACACCTGTAAAGTGAAAACCAATTCAGGGCACTACCTCTTGAAGCTCATCAAGAGAATGCCAAGAGTGTGCAAAGCAGTAATCAAAGCAAAAGGTGGCTACTTTGAAGAACCTAGAATATGACATATTTTCAGTTGTTTCACACTTGTTTGTTATGTATATAATTACACATGTGTTAATTCATAGTTTTGATGCCTTCAGTGTGAATCTACAATTTTCATAGTCATGAAAATAAAGAAAACTCTTTGAATGAGAAGGTGTGTCCAAACTTTTGGTCTGTACTGTATATATATTATTCTTTAATTTATTGTATACATTGAATTATTATTCCTGACTAATTATCCATATACTTACCATTACCATGTCCGCTGAGGATACTAATAAAATACCTGGGACGCCAGGTTCAGTCATGGTGGAGGAAGAAATCCTACAGTCCATGGTTAATAATACACTGGCAAAATCTGTTCAATGTGCGGTCAACTCCGCCATGTCTTCATTACAAGATGCTATTGCACAATCTGTAGCCATGGCCATCACCAATGCCCAAACCATTCAGTCTCCTAAAAACCCTGTTAACCCTTCCGACCAATTTTGGTCTACGGAGGAATCCACTTCCCGTTTAGCGGAAGGTATGAATAGGGGTAAAGCCGCTTTCTTACCGATCCCAGCCCTACGAAATTGCAAAAATTACATACTAAAAAGGGATCAGGATACTTCTAAAGCTTTTTCAAAAAGCACAATTACCACTGCTAAAGCAGTCAATATTGAACCCTCCGTCCCTGAGGTTGTCAACATAAAGTGGGCTTCTAAGGCTTTGAGAGTTAAGTCAGACTCATATAACTCTTCCCCTTCTGAGTCCTCCTTAGATGAGGCTGATAATTCAGACATTGATAATATGTCCCTGTTTTCGATGAGGGAGACAAAATTTTGGGAGAAGAGGAAAGTTCTTTGTCCCTTATCTTGGATGGGTCGGGTACCCCTTTCTTTGACCCTAGGATGATCAAACATCCTCGGTCAGGTTAGTGGGTACCACAACCTCAAGTATCCCATTTTTTTTCATTATGGCTTAAGAAATCATTAGACAAGACAGCTAGAAGTAAGCTGTGTTCTGAATGCCCTAGGCCCACGCTCCCGCACAAAGTTGCGGATACTCCTGAAATAGACCCAACTCTTATAACATTTTTGTCCAAATCCGGCAAGAATCCTTAAAAAGGATTCAATCGTTCTTTTAGAACGATCCAGGACAGACTGGAAAATTTTAGACTTGACTGAACAAGCCTCTAACTCTGGAAATCCGGTGGACCTATCTGAATAGTTGGGCCCAGAGGGCAGTATGTTTAGTGGGCAACACCTATGCATCCATTTGCATGGAAAGGAAGAGGTCTATCCTCATGCGGCTAGACCTGCAGCCAGTACACCTGGCCTCTTCAGACAATACCCCATTCTCAGAAGGTTTACTCTTCAGAGCTTCCTTTGTGAGGGACATAAGTAAATAAGTAGGGATTTTTTCATCTCTAGAAAAGGCCCAGGCATCACTAAAACATGTCTTCCAAGGCTGTGCTTTTGCAAGGGCTGGGAAACGGAGGGGCCGGTTTCCCAGCCGGGTGTCCGAGGAGGGACAATATTACAGAGGCCCTCCCCCTCCTCTGCCAGAACGTCCTACCTTCCCAACCACCTCTTATGCCACCACTCCTTTCTTCCCCACAAGAGGAAGACCATGGCGTTCCAGAGGCAATAGAAGATTCCCAAGATCAAGATACTCTGCAGGTAAGGGATCTTCTTCCGTATTCTTCCCACATTCCCTTGGGAGGTCAAATAAGACATTTTATCCACGTCTGGGCTATGATCAGACGCATGGATCCTAAACACCGTGAGGGGTTATCAAATCGATTTTCTCTGTCAACCAATGCAAACACAGCTCTCATCTTATAATATTCTCACAAACAGATCAAGGTCTGATACAACTAGAAATCAAAGAACTCTGTTCGAAGAGCGCATTAGTCAAAATAGCAGTAAAATCACTGGGTTTCCTGAGCAACCTCTTCTTGGTCAAAAAGAAGGATGGCGGCCACAGACCTGTCATTAACTTGAAGACCCTCAACAATTATGTCTTCTACCGACATTTGAAAATGGAAGGTATACATTTACTGAGGGATCTACTTTTACAAAAAGATTGGCTCGCAAAAATAGACCTGAAAGACGCCTATCTCACGGTGCCTATGCACCCCATGTCTCAACACTACCTACAATTTCTATGGGAAGGTCACAAATACCAATTTACCAGCCTAACGTTCGGACTGTCCTCCGCACCATGGTGTTTCACGAAAAACTCTTGAAACCAGTGATAGCAACTCTCCGGACTCGGGGTGTACGTCTCATCATTTACCTAGACGACATCCTCATCATGGCTCAGTCTCAATCATTAATTCACCTTTATATTCACTGGAGATTAACTTTTTTAACCAACCTGTGGTTTTTGATCAACCACGAGAAATCGGTTCTAACCCCATCGAGACAGATGTCGTTTTTGGGGTTTCTAGTGGATACTCAGTCTGCTACTCTGAGCCATCCGTCCAGAAAATTGAAGACCATCAGAAAAGAAATTCGGTCCGTCCTCAACAAGAATTTAGTGTCTCTCCGAACCATTGCTTGGATTGTAGCCCTACTCTCTGCCTCAATTCAAGCGATTTTTCCTGCTCCCTTCCACTACAGAGCTCTCCAACGTTTGAAAGCTCGACATCTGAGGGGGGGGTTGAGTTACTCAGACGAGGTAATTCTAACTCCAGGTACCAGGGATGAGCTCCTGTGGTGGCTGAAACACATCCAAGACTGGAACAGCAAGACAATATTAAATTCTACCCCAGACCTAATTATAGAGTAGGACGCCAGTAGACTTGGTTGGGGTGCTCGGTGCAGCTCCTGTTCCACAGGAGGAAAATGGTCCGCAGAAGAAACTTCCCTTCACATCAATTGCCTAGAGCTCTTGGCGGGGTCTTTTGCCCTCAAAAGCTTCACGAAGGACAAATCCCATTGTTGTGACCTTCTTCGGATGGACAATATGGTGGCGATGCAGTATATCAACTGCTTAGGAGGAACCAGATCGGAGATTCTAGCCAATATTGCCAAAGATTTTTGACATTTCTGTCTAGACAAACATAGAATTTTAAAGGCGGAGTACCTTCTGGGTTTGTCCAATACTATTGCAGATTGGAATTCCTGATTTCTATCGGACACCAGTGACTGGAGATTAGATCCCACTATCTTCTATCAGATCAATTCTCTCTGGGGTCCACTATATATGGACCTTTTCGCATACCGCCTCAACTGTCAGCTACCTCGGTGCTTCAGCTGGCGTCCCGATCCAGAATCTCTAGGCACCGATGCTCTGTCACAACAGTGGCCTAGAGAGGTCCTTTACGCTTTGCCTCCGTTCACTCTCATCTCGAGGATTCTCCTTCTAGCCATGTCTCAACAAGCAACTCTGGTGTTAATAACCCCACTCTGGCCAACGCAGACCTTGTTCTCCCAGATTTTGGCAATGACAATAGATTATCCGCGAATACTTATGATTCATCTGTCGATCCTTTTATACCCAACCGGGCATCAACATCCTCTGATTCTATCGGATCTTTTTTCATTAGTAGCCTGGTTCATTTCAGGCCAGCAGGACTTGACTACAGAATTTCGCTAGCAACATCCTCTCTGATGCCTGATTCTTACAGATCAGCCTGGAAGATTTGGTCTGATTGGTGCGGTCAACGGACATTGGATCCCGTATGTGCACCTCTAAACCACATTATAAACTTCCTTTCTGATTCTTTTGACGCAGGTAAGGCATATCGGACTATTAATGTCTACCGATCGGCCATCTCATTCTATCATTCACCTATCCAGGCTTTACCAATAGGCAAACATCCTTTAGTTTGCAAACATTTGAAGGGCATTAAATTTCGAAGGCCTCCCGCTCCCAAATATCACTTTACTAGGGACGTTAACTTGGTGCTGAACCTGTTTTTAGCTTGGGAAGATAATGATCTTCTCCCTCTGAAGTTATTGTCCTTTAAGTTAGCCATGTTATTATGTCTAATATCTTTTAAGCGTGTTTCGGACGTCCGGGCTTTAGACATATCTCGTAGGCAATTTCTACCACAAGGAGTTCAGTTTTCTATTGTCCGTCGTACCAAATCTAATATCTCTTCTGTTTTCTACCTCGCTTTCCCTCTACAAGAAAAGCTTTGTGTGGTCAGGTGCCTACGATCCTACGAACATAGAACTTTACCTCTAAGGAGTCCATCTGTATCCCAACTCCTCATTTCATATTGCAGACCCCATCTACCAGTGTCATCGGCAACCCTAGCTAGATGGATTTCTCGAACTATGTCCTTAGCAGGGGTGGACACTCCACTAGAGATGCTATGTCCACTAAAATTAGACAAACTGGAGGATCCTTATCAGACATTCTAAAGGCGGCCAACTGGGCCTCAGAATCTACGTTTAATACCTTTTATTTACGGCCTGACCCACACGAGGTATTAATAGTTATTGTTATAGTTATATTATAGAGCATAAACTTTGAACTTGCATAATGGAGTCTCCTGCCTTGATATAAAATTGAAGATTTTCCTAGTTTAAATGGAGGAAAATATAGATTTTATGAAAGACAGGAGACGAACATTATCCCACCCTACTGACCCGACCCTTGTTTTTATTGTTTTTGTCTCCTCTCTATTAGTCTGAAACATCTATCATCCTCATGGATGTTCCTCAACGGGTCATCAAATCCTACTACAATAGCCAACAAGTGTTATTACCATGGATGTTTATGTTTTCTTCACGCATCCTGTTATCCTTCACCATCTTATCAAGAAAGAAGGACGTTCAAATGATCAATTAGACCTTATATGACCTATGCTGCCTGTTGATTGGCTGTTTGTGAACACTAATTTACATATCTTATGTACATTTTTCAGTTTTATATTGTTACCTGTTTGCTGCTTGGAGTAAAAAAGAAAGATCTTAAGCATAATGTTTGTCTCCTGTCTTTCATAAAATCGATATTTTCCTTCATTAACACTAGGAAAATCTTCAATTATATTGTATCTGCTCCTCACTGAGTAAGGACCTTCAGTGGGAGGAGCTCCAGCACTGCTACTGTAAGTGGCATCTGCTTCTATAAAGTGCAGCAGTTGTGAGTAGGGGCAGCCCTAGTTCTAATGAAAACATTCAGTACTGCTCTGGGGCCCCTTCTGAGCTCGATCCCCGAAGCAGTCGCTTCCCCTGCTTCCCTGATAGCTACGCCACTGGTTCTGCAGTGAATTGTGATTGTGATATTTCTTTTTTTGGGTGTAGTAATAGGAAAAAGAATACATCTTAATTCATGTTCTGCAGTGAATTGTTCCGAGTTCACACTTAAGATATTTGGTCAGTTTTGGCCCTGTAATTGACCAAATGAGTGGTGTGAAGTGATTCTAAGAGCGACGCCTGTCATCTCCATGTCATACTGACTCACAGTATTGTTTCACTACTACAGCAAACTCCCTATGCATGTTACTGCAAGACACAGTGTTCTAGACCACTTTACTCTCTCTGCAGTAAGGAAATAGCAGTTTTTTAACACAATTCGCCACAAATAAATTGAGATCGAATCAAATCTTTTCGGAAAATTCGGCGAACCGACCAAATCGAATTTTGGAGAAATTCGCTGATCTCTATTTACTATGTTTAGAAAAACAAATCCTTCTTCTTTGAGTTACCGTATTCGGATACCTGTAACTTCCTTATAATTTCATATACAAAGCTAATTGAGGACTTTTTTTTACCAGGTAAGCTGTATTTTTATTGGTACCATTTTGAGGTATTTGTAACTTTTTGATGACTTATTTTTATTACATTTATTATAGGACAAGGTGGCTAAAAAGCAGCAAATTGGCCATTTTTGTTTATTTTTCTGTTGTCAACACGACAACAGAAAAATAAACAAATGTAATAAAAAAATGTAATAAAAAAAGTCATCAAAAAGTCACAAATACCTCAAAATGGTAACAATAAAAATACAGCTTACCTGGTAAAAAAAAGTCCTCAATTAGCTTTGTATATGAAATTATAAGGAAATTACACTGCAGATCGACATTTTTAGTTATTGCCATACCAATTTATGTTTATTTTTTGTTTATGTACATTTTATTGCTCTATATGTAAAATGTTTGCATTTGTAAAAAAAATTCTTTACATTTTCTTTACTTTTTTTTTTTTTAGCTGATTAACATTGGAGGTTTGATTGGGACTCTAAGCTATGGTTTAACCCCTTAAGGAATTAGGACGTACCGGTACGGCTTGTTTCCCGAGTCCTTAAGGACCCATGACGTAGTCCTTAAGGACCCATGACATGTGTTGTTCCGATCACAGCCGCCCGGCGGGCGGTGATCGGAACCCGGTGTCTGCTCAAATCATTGAGCAGGCACCTTGGCTAAATGCGCGGGGGGGTCCCGTGACCCCCCCCCCCCCGTGTCGGCGATCACCGCAAACCGCAGGTCAATTCAGACCCGCGGTTTGCGGCTTTTACCTGTGCTTGCGGCGGTGATCAGGCGTGCCATCGAGACCCGATGGCATGGAAGGCAGCGCGATGCCTAAGGAAGTCATCGCGCTGCCTTATGGTGACGAGCCTGTGAGATCCAGCCCCCTGGATCTCACAGGCCGGAAGCTGTATGAGTAATACACACAGTATTACTCATACAGCCAATGCATTCCAATACAGAAGTATTGGAATGCATTGTAAAGGATTAGACCCCCAAAAGTTCAAGTCCCAAAGTGGGACAAAAAAATAAAGTGAAAAAAAAGTTTAAAAAAGAAAGTTTTCCCCCCAAAAAAATAAAAGTTTCAAGTAAAAATAAACAAAAACGTCATTTTCCCCAAATAAAGCTAAAAAAATTGGTAATAAGTAGGGGAGAAAAAAAAAGTATACATTAGGTATTAGGTGTCGCCGCATCCGTATCGACCGGCTCTATAAACATATCACATGACCTAACCCTTTAGATAAACACCGTAAAAATTTTTAAATAAAAACTGTGCTAAATAAACAATTTTTTGGTCACCTTACATCACAAAAAGTACAACAGCAAGCGATCAAAAAGGCATTTGCCCACCAAAATAGTACCAATCTAACCGTCACCTCATCCTGCAAAAAATGAGCCCCTACCTGAGACAATCGCCCAAAAAATAAACAAAACTATGGCTCAGAATATGGAGACACTAAAACATCATTTTTTAGTTTTAAAAAAGCTGTTATTGTGTAAAACTTACATAAATAATAAAAAAAGTATACAAATATGGTATCACCGCGTTCGTATCGACCGGCTCTATAAAAATATCACATGACCTAACCCAGTGATGGTGAACCTCTTAGAGACCGAGTGCCCAAACTGCAACCCAAAACCCACTTATTTATCGCAAAGTGCCAAC
The DNA here is from genome assembly GCF_905171765.1 of Bufo bufo. NCBI lineage: Eukaryota > Metazoa > Chordata > Amphibia > Anura > Bufonidae > Bufo > Bufo bufo. The sequence continues at coordinate 93,050,247 of NC_053392.1, forward strand.
ACGGCAATATAACCTGAACACCAATATCATATATCTTCCATGTACTTTATCATTTAGCTAAAATAACCTGCCTACATTCAATGTGCTGCCTGTGCTGTTCATAGCGAGTCCTGCACTATTAAATGGCAGGCAAATTCTAAGGCATATTGGTACACCATAGACTTTCTCCAGGGTGCGGGTGCCCACAGAGAGGGCTCTGAGTGCCGCCTCTGGCACCCGTGCCATAAGTTCACCATCACTGTACTAACCCCTCAGACAGTGCCAATCAAACCGTCATCTAATCCCGCAAAAAATGAGACCCTACCTAAGATAATCGCCCAAAAACTGAAAAAAATTATGGCTCTCAGAATATAGAGATACTAAAACATGATTTTTTTTGTTTCTAAAAAGAAATCATTGTGTAAAACTTACATAAATAAAAAAAAGGTATACATATTAGGTATCGCCGCATCCGTGACAACCTGGTCTATAAAAATATCACATGATCTAACCTGTCAGATGAATGTTGTAAATAACAAAAAATAAAAACGGTGCCAAAACAGCTATTTCTTGTTATCTTGCCTCACAAAAAGTGTAATATAGAGCAACCAAAAATCATATGTACCCAAAACTAGTACCAACAATACTGCCATCCTATCCCGTAGTTTCTAAAATGGGGCCACTTTTTTGGAGTTTCTACTCTAGGAGTGCATCAGGGGGCTTCAAATGGGACATGGTGCCAAAAAAAACAGTCCAACAAAATCTGGCTTCCAAAAACCGTATGGCGCACCTTTCCTTCTGCGCCCTGCCGTGTGCCCGTACAGCGGTTTATGACCACATATGGGGTGTTTCTGTAAACTAAAGAATCTGGGCCATAAATATTGAGTTTGGTTTGGCTGTTAACCCTTGCTTTGTAACTGGAAAAAAATTATTGAAATGGAAAATCTGCCAAAAAAGTGAAGTTTTGTAATTGTATCTCTATTTTCCATAAATTCTTGAGGAACACCTAAAGGGTTAACAAAGTTTGTAAAATCAGTTTTGAATACCTTGAGGGGTGTAGTTTCTTAGATGGGGTCACTTTTATGGAGTTTCTACTCTAGGGGTGCATCAGGCTCTAGGGGTGCATCAGGGGGGCTTAAAATGGGACATGGTGTCAAAAAAACAGTCCAGCAAAACCTGCCTTCCAAAAACCATATGGCATTCCTTTACTTCTGCGCCCTGCCGTGTGCCCGAACAGCAGTTTACGACCACATATGGGGTGTTTCTGTAAACTACAGAATCTGGGCCATAAATATTGAGTTTGGTTTGGCTGTTAACCCTTGCTTTGTAACTGAAAAAAAAAATTAAAAATGTAAAATCGGCCAAAAAAGTGAAATTTTGAAATTGTATCTCTATTTTCCATTAACTTCTTAAGGACTTATGACGTCTTGGTACGGCATGTTTCCCGAGTCCTTAAGGACCCATGACGTACCGGTACGTCATAACTTTAAAATTAAGTTGCGGCGCGGAGGGGGTTAATAGGAACAGGATGTCCGCTGAAATCATTCAGCAGGCATCCTGTCACAACGTTTTTGCCGCAAATCGCAGGTCAATTCAGACCTGCGGTTTGCGGCTTTACCTGCGGTTTGCGGCAGCGTGTGGCTGTGCCATCGGGTCCCCATGCGGCTGTAGGGGGGACCCAATGGCATGGAAGGCAGCGTGCTGCCTTCCGGTGAGGAGCCTGTGAGATCCAGCCCCCTGGATCTCACAGGCCGGAAGCTGTATGAGTAATACACACAGTATTACTCATACAGCCAATGCATTCCAATACAGAAGTATTAGAATGCATTGTAAAGGATTAGACCCCCAAAAGTTCAAGTCTCAAAGTGGGACAAAAAATAATGTGAAAAAAAAAGTTTAAAAAAGAAAGTTTGCCCCCAAAAATTTTTAAAGTTTCAAGTAAAAATAAACAAAAACGTCATTTTCCCTAAATAAAGTTAAAAAAAAAGATAAAAAATAGGAAAAAAAAAAAAGTATACATATTAGGTATCGCCACGTCTGTATCGACCGACTCTATAAACATATCACATGACCTAACCCCTCAGATGAACACCGTAAAAAATAAAAACTGTGCTAAATAAAGGATTTTTTTTGTCACCTTACATCACAAAAAGTACAACAGCAAGCGATAAAAAAGGTGTTTGCCCACCAAAATAGTACCAATCTAACCGTCACCTCATCCCGCAAAAAATGAGCCCCTACCTGAGACAATCGCCCAAAAAAAAACAAAAAAAAACTATGGCTCAGAATATGGAGACACTAAAACATAATTTTTTTTGTTTTAAAAAAGCTGTTATTGTGTAAAACTTACATAAATAAAAAAAAAGTATACATATTAGGTATCGCCGCATCCATATCGACCGGCTCTATAAAAATATTACATAATTTAACCCCTCAGATGAACACCGTAAACATTTTTTTAATAAAAACTGTGCTAAATAAACCATTTTTTGTGACCTTACATCACAAAAAGTGTAATAGCAAGAGATCAAAAAGTCACACGCACCCCAAAATAGTACCAATAAAACCGTCATCTCATCCCGCAAAAATCATACCCTACCCAAGGTAATCGCCAAAAAACTGAAAAAATTATGGCAGTCAGACTATGGAAACACTAAAACATGATTTTTTTTTTGTTTAAAAAAAGAAATCATTGTGTAAAACTTACATAAATTTAAAAAAAGTATACATATTAGGTATCGCCGCATCCGTGACAACCTCGTCTATATAAATATCACATGATCTAACCTGTCAGATGAATGTTGTAAATAACAAAAAATAAAAACGGTGCCAAAACAGCTATTTCTTGTTATCTTGCCTCACAAAAAGTGTAATATAGAGCAACCAAAAATCATATGTACCCAAAACTAGTACCAACAATACTGCCATCCTATCCCATAGTTTCTAAAATGGGGTCACTTTTTTGGAGTTTCTACTTTAGGGGTGCATCAGGGGGCTTCAAATGGGACATGGTGTCAAAAAAAATAGTCCAGCAAAATCTGCCTTCCAAAAACCGTATGGCATTCCTTTCCTTCTGCGCCCTGCCGTGTGCCCGTACAGCGGTTTACGACCACATATGGGGTGTTTCTGTAAACTACAGAATCAGGGCCATAAATATTGAGTTTGGTTTGGCTGTTAACCCTTGCTTTGTAACTGGAAAAAAATTATTAAAATGGAAAATCTGCCAAAAAAGTGAAATTTTTAAATTGAATCTCTATTTTCCATTAATTCTTGTGGAACACCTAAAGGGTAAACGACGTTTGTGAAATCAGTTTTGAATACCTTGAGGGGTGTAGTTTCTTCGATGGGGTCACTTTTATGGAGTTTCTACTCTAGGGGTGCATCAGGGGGGCTTCAAATGGGACATGGTGTCAAAAAAAAACAGTCCAGCAAAACCTGCCTTCCAATAACCGTATGGCATTCCTTTCCTTCTGCGCCCTGCCGTGTGCCCGTACAGCGGTTTACGACCACATATGGGGTGTTTCTGTAAACTACAGAATCAGGGCCATAAATATTGAGTTTGGTTTGGCTGTTAACTCTTGCTTTGTAACTGGAAAAAAATTATGTAAGCCTCGCAAAATGACTTCAGACCTGAACTGTTCCCTAAAAATTGGGTTTTTGAAAATTTCAAGATTTGCTTCTAAACTTCTAAGCCTTGTAACATCCCCAAAAAATAAAATATCATTCCCAAAATGATCCAAACATGAAGTAGACACATGGGGAATGTAAAGTAATAACTATTTTCGGAGGTATCACTATTAGAGTTGAGCGAACACCTGGATGTTCGGGTTCGAGAAGTTCGGCCGAACTTACCAGAAAGGTTCGGGTTCGGGATCTGAACCCGACCCGAACTTCGTCCCGAACCCCATTGAAGTCAATGGGGACCCGAACTTTTCGGCACTAAAAAGGCTGTAAAACAGCCCAGGAAAGGGCTAGAGGGCTGCAAAAGGCAGCAAAATGTAGTTAAATCCCCTGCAAACAAATGTGGATAGGGAAATGAATAAAAATAAAAATAAAATAAATAAAAATTAACCAATATCAATTAGAGAGAGGTCCCATAGCAGAGAATCAGGCTTCATGTCAGCAGAGAATCAGTCTTCATGTCATAGCAGGGAATCAGGCTTCACGTCACCCAAAACTGGAACAGTCCATTGTCATATATTTAGGCCCCGGCACCCAGACAGAGGAGAGAGGTCCCATAACAGAGATTCAGGCTTCATGTCAGCAGAGAATCAGTCTTCATGTCAAAGCAGAGAATCAGGTTTCATGTCATAGCAGAGAATCAGGCTTCACGTCACCCACCACTGGAACAGTCCATTGTCAGATATTTAGGCCAAGGCACCCAGACAGAGGAGAGAGGTCCCATAACAGAGATTCAGGCTTCATGTCAGCAGAGAATCAGTCTTCATGTCATAGGAGAGAATCAGGCTTCACGTCACCCAACATTGGAACAGTCCATTGTCATATAATTTAGGCCCCGGCACCCAGACAGAGGAGAGAGGTCCCATAACATAGAATCTGGCTTCATGTCAGCAGAGAATCAGTCTTCATGTCATAGCAGAGAATCAGGCTTCATGTCACCCACCACTGGAACAGGCCACTGTCAGATATTTTTAGGCCCCGGCACCCAGACAGAGGAGAGGTTCATTCAACTTTGGGTTGCCCCGCAATATAATGGTAAAATGAAAATAAAAATAGGATTAAATGAAGAAGTGCCTTGGAGTACAATAATATATGGTTAAGGGGAGGTAGTTAATGTCTAATCTGCACAAGGGATGGACAGGTCCTGTGGGATCCATGCCTGGTTCATTTTTATGAACGTCAGCTTGTCCACATTGGCTGTAGACAGGCGGCTGCGTTTGTCTGTAATGACGCCCCCTGCCATGCTGAATACACGTTCAGACAAAACACTGGCCGCCGGGCAGGCCAGCACCTCCAAGGCATAAAAGGCTAGCTCTGGCCACGTGGACAATTTGGAGACCCAGAAGTTGAATGGGGCCGAACCATCAGTCAGTACGTGGAGGGGTGTGCACAGGTACTGTTCCACCATGTTAGTGAAATGTTGCCTCCTGCTAACACGTTCCGTATCAGGTGGTGGTGCACTTAGCTGTGGCGTGGTGACAAAGCTTTTCCACATCTCTGCCATGCTAACCCTGCCCTCAGAGGAGCTGGCCGTGACACAGCTCTGTTGGCGACCTCTTGCTCCTCCTCTGCCTTCGCCTTGGGCTTCCACTTGTTCCGCAGTGACATTTGGGAATGCTCTCAGTAGCGCGTCTACCAACGTGCGCTTGTACTCGCGCATCTTCCTATCACGCTCCAGTGCAGGAAGTAAGGTGGGCACATTGTCTTTGTACCGTGGATCCAGCAGGGTGGCAACCCAGTAGTCCGCACACGTTAAAATGTGGGCAACTCTGCTGTCGTTGCGCAGGCACTGCAGCATGTAGTCGCTCATGTGTGCCAGGCTGCCCAGAAGTAAGGACAAGCTGTCCTCTGTGGGAGGCGTATCGTCATCGTCCTGCGTTTCCCCCCAGCCACGCACCAGTGATGGGCCCGAGCTGCGTTGGGTGCCAGCCCGCTGTGAACATGCTTCATCCTCATCCTCCTCCTTCTCATCCTCGTCCTCCAGTAGTGGGCCCTGTCTGGCCACATTTGTACCTGGCCTCTGCTGTTGCAAAAAACCTCCCTCTAAATCACTTTGAAGAGACTGGCCTGAAAGTGCTAAAAATTACCCCTCTTCCTCCTCCTCCTCCTGGGCCACCGTCTCTTCCATCATCGCCCTAAGTGTTTTCTCAAGGAGACATAGAAGTGGTATTGTAACGCTGATAACGGCGTCATCGCCACTGGCCATGTTGGTGGAGTACTCAAAACAGTGCAACAGGGCACACAGGTCTCGCATGGAGGCCCAGTCATTGGTGGTGAAGTGGTGCTGTTCCGCAGTGCGACTGACCCGTGCGTGCTGCAGCTGAAACTCCACTATGGCCTGCTGCTGCTCGCACAGTCTGTCCAGCATGTGCAAGGTGGAGTTCCACCTGGTGGGCACATCGCATATGAGGCGGTGAGCGGGAAGGCCGAAGTTACGCTGTAGCGCAGACAGGCGAGCAGCGGCAGGATGTGAACGCCGGAAGCGCGAACAGATGGACCGCACTTTATGCAGCAGCTCTGACATGTCGGGGTAGTTGCGAATGAACTTCTGCACCACCAAATTCAGCACATGCGCCAGGCAAGGGATGTGCGTCAAATCGGCTAGTCCCAGAGCTGCAACGAGATTTCGCCCATTATCGCACACAACCAGGCCGGGCTTGAGGCTCACCGGCAGCAACCACTCGTCGGTCTGTTGTTCTATACCCCGCCACAACTCCTGTGCGGTGTGGGGCCTGTCCCCCAAACATATGAGTTTCAGAACGGCCTGCTGACGTTTACCCCGGGCTGTGCTGAAGTTGGTGGTGAAGGTGTGTGGCTGACTGGATGAGCAGGTGGAAGAAGAGAAGGAGGAAGCTGAGTAGGAGGAGGAGGAGGAGACAGGAGGCAAAGAATGTTGCCCTGCAATCCTTGGCGGCGAAAGGACGCGCGCCAAACAGCTCTCCGCCTGGGGCACAGCCGCCACTACATTTACCCAGTGTGCAGTTAGGGAGATATAGTGTCCCTGGCCGTGCTTACTGGTCCACGTATCTGTGGTTAGCTGGACCTTGCCACAGAGGGCATTGCGCAGTGCACACTTGATTTTATCGGATACTTGGTTGTGCAGGGAAGGCACGGCTCTCTTGGAGAAGTAGTGCCGGCTGGGAACAACATACTGTGGGACAGCAAGCGACATGAGCTGTTTGAAGCTGTCTGTGTCCACCAGCCTAAATGACAGCATTTCATAGGCCAGTAGTTTAGAAATGCTGGCATTCAGGGCCAGGGATCGAGGGTGGCTAGGTGGGAATTTACGCTTTCTTTCAAATGTTTGTGAGATGGAGAGCTGAATGCTGCCGTGTGACATGGTTGAGATGCTTGGTGACGCAGGTGGTGGTGTTGGTGGTACATCCCATGTTTGCTGGGCGGCAGGTGCCAACGTTCCTCCAGAGGCGGAGGAAGAGGCCGAGGCGGCAGCAGCAGCAGAAGAGGCCGAGGCGGCAGCAGCAGAAGAGGTAGCAGGGGAAGCCTGAGTGACTTCCTTGTTTTTAAGGTGTTTACTCCACTGCAGTTCATGCTTTGCATGCAGGTGCCTGGTCATGCAGGTTGTGCTAAGGTTCAGAACATTAATGCCTCGCTTCAGGCTCTGATGGCACAGCGTGCAAACCACTCGAGTCTTGTCGTCAGCACATTGTTTGAAGAAGTGCCATGCCAGGGAACTCCTTGAAGCTGCCTTTGGGGTGCTCGGTCCCAGATGGCGGCGGTCAGTAGCAGCCGGAGTCTCTTGGCGGCGGGTGTTCTGCTTCTGCCCACTGCTCCCTCTTTGTATTTTGCTACGCTGTTGGCTCGGTCTCACCACTGCCTCTTCCTCCGAACTGTGAAAGTCAGTGGCACGACCTTCATTCCATGTGGGGTCTAGGACCTCATCGTCCCCTGAATCGTCTTCCACCCAGTCTTGATCCCTGACCTCCTGTTCAGTCTGCACACTGCAGAAAGACGCAGCAGTTGGCACCTGTGTTTCGTCATCATCAGAGACGTGCTGAGGTGGTATTCCCATGTCCTCATCATCAGGAAACATAAGTGGTTGTGCGTTAGTGCATTCTATCTCTTCCACCCCTGGGGAAGGGCTAGGTGGATGCCCTTGGGAAACCCTGTCAGCAGAGTCTTCAAACAGCATAAGAGACTGCTGCATAACTTGAGGCTCAGACAGTTTCCCTGATATGCATGGGGGTGATGTGACAGACTGATGGGCTTGGTTTTCATGCGCCATCTGTGCGCTTTCTGCAGAAGACTGGGTGGGAGATAATGTGAACGTGCTGGATGCACTGTCGGCCACCCAATTGACTAATGCCTGTACCTGCTCAGGCCTTACCGTCCTTAGAACGGCATTGGGCCCCACCAAATATCCCTGTAAATTCTGGCGGCTACTGGGACCTGAGGTAGTTGGTACACTAGGACGTGTGGCTGTGGCAGAACGGCCACGTCCTCTCCCAGCACCAGAGGGTTCACTAACACCACCACGACCATGTCCGCGTCCCTTACTAGATGTTTTCCTCATTGTTACCGTTCACCACAATAAGAAAAATATTATTCGGGCCAATGTATTGAATTCAAATTCAGGCCTTTTTTTACAGACACCTAACACTATCTGGCTATCTATTTAGGTACCGTATTACACTAATACAGGCACACCAGTAATGACAGATTTAGCTGAATATAAATTTGAGGCCTATTATTTAGGCGCTGGGTGACAGGTATACGTTTACGGACAGAATTAGACTTGGATCTGCACAGTAGCGTGTGTGTGAAGCTATTGAGAATTACCCTATCAGCACCTTGAATTTAATATACCCTTTTAGGGATAGATTTAAAGTAGGCCTGATACAGCAGAAACCACTAATTTAGAGAATTGCAAAATTGGGAATTGTATTTCAACCCAGAACAAAAACTGTGCTTTGACGGACACTAAATAACTTGACCAGCTAAAGCAGTAATGACAGATATGGATGAATATAAATGTGAGGCCTATTTTTTAGGCGCTGGGTGACAGGTATACGTTTAATCACAGAATTAGACTTGGATCTGCACTGTAGCGTGCGTGTGAAGTTATTGAGAATAATTTGGTGACAGGCTCAGCTTGACCCTGATGTAGGATATAGTTAAAAAATAACCACACTATTGATGGTTAAATGCACTTGATGACAGCTTGAATCTGATGTAGGATATAGCCAAAAAATAACCACACTATTGATGGTTAAATGCACTTGGGTGACAGGCTCAGCTTGCCCCTGATGTAGTATATGGCCAAAAAATAACCACACTATTGATGGTTAAATGCACTTGATGAAAGCTTGACCCTGATGTATGATATAGCAAAAAATAACCACACTATTGATGGTTAAATGCACTTGATGACAGCTTGACCCTGATGTAGTATATGGCCAAAAAATAACCACACTATTGATGGTTAAATGCACTTGATGACAGCTTGACCCTGATGTAGTATATGGCCAAAAAATAACCACACTATTGATGGTTAAATGCACTTGATGAAAGCTTGACCCTGATGTATGATATAGCAAAAAATAACCACACTATTGATGGTTAAATGTACTTGGTGGCAGCTTGTGCTGGCGCACTACAAGCCACAAAATGGCCGCCGATCAGCCCAGAAAAAAGTGACTGAAAAACGCTCTGGGCACCCTAAAAACACTGAGCAATTGAATAGCAGCAGTTCAATGATCCACAGCTGTAGATCGATCACTGAATGAAGTCTTTTGGAGGAGTTAATCACTGCCTAATCTCGCCCTAACGTCGCAGCTGCAACCTCTCCCTACACTTGTATCAGCAGAGTGACGTGCAGCGCTACGTGACCTAAGCTTATATAGAGGCTGGGTCACATGCTGCACTGGCCAATCACAGCCATGCCAATAGTAGGCATGGCTGTGATGGCCTCTTGGGGCAAGTAGTATGATGCTTGTTGATTGGCTGCTTTGCAGCCTTTCAAAAAGCGCCAAGAAAGCGCCGAACACCGAACCCGGACCCGGACTTTTACGAAAATGTTCGGGTTCGGGTCCGTGTCACTATACAGTTCGGGTTCGCTCATCCCTAATTACTATGTGTTATATAAGTAGAGAAATTGAAACTTGAAAATTTGCAATTTTTTACCAATTTTTGGTAAATTTGGTATTTTTTTTATAAGTAAAAATTATTCTTTTTTTTACTTCATTTTACCAGTGTCATGAAGTACAATATGTGAAGAAAAAAACAATCTCAGAATGGCCTGGATAAGTCAAAGCGTTTTAAAGTTATCACCACTTAAAGTGACACTGGTCAGATTTGCAAAAAAGTTATAAGGGGTTAATAATCGTTGGGGGTCTAGTTGGTGGTCTGATCTGAGGTCTGATGCAAAATATTTTGTTTCATATTTTCCTCCTTTAAAACCTAGGTGCATCTTATGGAAGAGTGTGTCTTACAAAGCATAAAATACAGTATATTCTTATAAACTGCAGGACTCCCAGAAGCAGGGCACTCTTTGATTTGTGATGATTGAGCATGTTCAGCCGAACATCAGTTCGGCTCGAGCATCTCGATGCTCGGCACATGGTGGTATTCGGCCTTCGCCCCGCACGTTTCTTGGCTGCTACATGTCCGCTGCTGTACTATTTCCGTAGACGGTGTCCGCTGTGGACAGTTACATTAGCTGTGCCACATCTCTAGTGTAAAGTGTGCGCATCCAAATAATATCTGTGACATACAGTGTACTTTTTCTGTAGACGGTGTCCGCTTCTGACAGTGACATAACCAGTGCCACATCTGCAGTGTAACGTGTGCGTTTAAAAAATGTATCTGTGACATACAGTGTACTTTGTCAATAGACGGTGTCCGCTTCTAACAGTGACCTTACCAGGGCCACATCTCCAGTGTAATGTGTGCGCTTCAAAAATTTATCCGTGACATACAATGTACTTTTTCAATAGACGGTGTCCGCTTCTGACAGTGGCATTACCAGCGCCATATCTGAAGTGTAACGTGTGCGCTTAAAAAAAATCTGTGACATACAGTGTACTTTTTTGCGTAGACGCTGCGGACAGTAACATTACCGGTGATACCTCTACTGTGTAATGTTTCCTCATCCCAAATACTTATGACATTCCCTGGAATTTTTCATTATCCGCTTGTGACAGCATTGACATTATCTGCGGTATTTCTCCTGTGTGACGTTTCCACATCTCAAATTCCTTTTTAAATTTGTTTGTGCATACACTTCCAAATCCTACGCTACTGTACGTGTGACAGACTTTTAATCATATATAACAGGGGTGGCCAACCTTACAGACACAAAGAGCCAGAAAAAAAAATGATGACTGCCAGGAGCCACAAGCTATACATTTACACAAATATGCGTGCACACGACAGTATTACTGCAATTGAGTTATCAAACATTTAAAAGTCTATGTCAACCATCTTTCCTACCTGTAATGTAGACAGCTATAGTGAGACTTCTGGCAATCTTTGTTTTTCAAATCTGGCTTGTATTCAGTCCGCCTCATGCTCTGATGACGGCCCCATGCACAGATGACCACCCCATGCACAGATGACACCCTCATGCTCGAATGACCCTCTCACTCCTGTGGTAAGGTGAACAGAAAAGTGTATGGTAAAGTCCTGGAAGGGGTGTATATCCCACCCAGATTTCTTAACTGGGTGAGGTAAATAAAATCCAGAAGGATAAAATGGTCTCAGCAATGTGTAGGTTGCTGAGACAGTTTTGTTAAGTTTATGGGCTGGATTTTATTGGACTGGGTGAAGGTAGGCTTGGTAGAGGGACCTCCCCAGTCAACCCCATTCCGGGGCAGGTTTTCCCATAGGCTGAGGGATCCCAAGCTGAAACCAGCTGGGATCGTTAAGGGGAAATAAAGCACAGTACAGGCTGTCAGTCTGGGGAGAGTGATGCCTGGAGAAAGTCTGGGAAGATGGTTGTGCTGCTGGCTAGAGAAGCCGAATTCTCTGTGTGACCTGTGTTCAATATGTGAGCTAGGATCTTCACTGTATTAGCCAGAGCCTAGACGGGCAGGTGTTTATTTTGGTTTGGTTTATGTTTTGTGGTGCTGGACCTTCACCTTACCCAGTGATTTATAACTGGGTTTGCCTGTATTGCCGGAGTGTTATAAAAATAAAGCAACATTTGGACTTTAACCCTGTGGTCTGCAAGAGAATTTCTCATCTCCGTCCTGCCTAAAAGTGTAACCCCTTAGGCTACTTTCACACCTGCCTTCGGGTGTCCTCTCGTGAGCTCCGTTTGAAGGGGCTCACAAGCGGCCCCGAACGGATCCGTCCAGCCCTAATGCATTCTCAGTGGACGCGGATCCGCTCAGAATGCATCAGTCTGGCAGCGTTCAGCCTCCGCTCCGCTCAGCGAGCGGACACCTGAACGCTGCTTGCAGCGTTCGGGTGTCCGCCTGGCCGTGCGGAGGCAAGCGGATCCGTCCAGACTTACAATGGAAGTCAATGGGGACGGATCCGCTTGAAGATGACACCATATGGCTCAATCTTCAAGCGGATCCGCCCCCATTGACTTTCGATGTAAAGTCTGGACGGATCCGTTCAGGCTACTTTCACACTTAGTTTTTTTATCAAACTATAATGCAGACGGATCCGTTCTGAATGGATCCAAACGTCTGCATTATAGGAGCGGATCCGTCTGAGCAGACATCAGACGGACCCGCTCTGAACGCTAGTGTGAAAGTAGCCTTACACTCCCATTCTGAGATCATGTGTGTGTCGGTGATTTGACATAGCGGAGATGTGAGCATGGGGTGTTTGATTTTAGGTGTCTTATGTGGGCACTGGTGGGGCTTATTTTGTGCGTCTGATGAGGATTTGGGGGTCTTATCTGAGCTGGCACCCCCCAATACTTAAAAATAATAATTGTACCCCCTCATAGTAGTATTGACCTTATTGTACAACCTTCACAGTAGTGTTGTACAGATGTGTGGCCCCTCACAGTAATTATGCCTACATTGTACCCTCTCACAGTAGTTATGCCCTCTGTGCCCCTTTCACATTTGTAATGCCTTCTTTGTGTCCCCTTCACAGTAATAATCCCCATTGTGCCCCCTTCATAGTAATAATGCCCATTGTGCCCCCTTCACAGCAATGCCCATTGTGCCCCGTTAATAGTTGTAATGCCCACTGTGCTAGTAATGCTCTCTATGCCCCCTCCATAGTAGAAATACCCATTGTGCCACCTTCACAGTAATAATGCCCCTTGTGCCCCCTTCACAGTAATAATGGCCTCTGTGCCCCCTTCAATGCAGTAATGTCCTCTGGCTCTGTGCCCCTCCATAGTAGAAATGCCCATTGTGCCCCCTTCACATTAGTAATGCCCTCTGTGCCCCTTCACATTAGTAATGCCCTCTGTGCCCCCTCCATAGTAGTAATGCCCTCTGTGTTCCCTCCATAGTAAGAAAATCCTCTGTGCCCCCTCCATAGTAATAAAGCGCTCTGTGCCCCCTACATAGTAATAAAGTCCTTTGTGTCCTCTCTCCCCTGCAGGCACAGATCGCTCTGCAGCAATGTGTGGGCAGAGCTTATGCAGATTCCTGGGCTACAGGATCCGCCCGCACATGCCGACTGCGTGATCCATGTCTGCAGACTGAATAGTGGAGCGGGGAGAAGTCTTCCTGCTCCACCATTCACAGCGCCGCTGGCCTGAAGGAGGGGAGGAGCGCAGGGAGCAGAGCGGTGAGTGACAGGACTACAGCTTCCTGCGCTCCAGCAATGAGCGCTTCCATCTGTATTGATGGAAGCACTCATTTCTTCTGTGTTCGGGCACCTCCTCAGAGCGGCACCCAGGGAAGACCGCCCCCACGCCCCCCCCCTTACCAGCACGCCACTGGAGAGCGCTGCTGAGACAAGCAAAAGGTAGAGGAATAGCTGGCCCACTCCCCTGAGAGCCGCATATGTAGACAAAAGAGAGTAAGAGCTGGCCGGACCCGCATATAAAGAGCCGCGGGTTGGTCACCCCTGATATATAACATTTAATATGAAGAAGGCAAGCAGTAAGGGACGGGCAGTGTCCATGATGCTGATGGTGTACGCAGAGGCCGTGGCCCTGGGCGCGGTGAAACTGTGCCTGCTGCCAGAGCCCAAGAAAAACAATCATCCACAATACCTAGCTTCATGTCCCAGTTTGCAGGGCGGCGCAGGACACCACACTTGAAGTCAGACCAGTGCGACCAGGTGGTCGGTTGGATTGCAGCAGTTAATGCTTCCAGTCGGTTAAGCACCACCCTGTCTTCCACCAAGTCCAGTCTCAGTAGCCAAGAGTCTGGTCCACAGAATCTTTACCCTGATCCTCCTTCCTCCCAACATGGAGACTCTGGGCAAACAAGTGATCCCACACTCGGATATTCCGAGGAGCTCTTTTCAGCACTATTCCTTGATTTGGCCCTCTCACCAAGCACGCTTGAAGAGGGACATGAGATCTTGTGTCCTGATTCCCAAACTCTTGAGCATCCACAATCACAAGAAGATGACAGTGGGGAACGGCAATTACTGTTTAATGAGGTGGATGATGATGAGACACAGTTGCCAATAACACAACGGCAATTACTGTCTCAAGAGGTTGATGAAGAGGATGAGACACAGTTGTCAATCATTGAGGTAGTGGTTAGGTCTACAAGTCAGGAGGATGAGCAGAGTGAGGAAGTGGAAGAGGAGGTGGTGGACAATGAAGTCACTGACCCAACCTGGGAAGGTGGAAAGCCGAGCGAGGACAGCAGTACAGAGGGGGAGGAATCTGCAGCACTGCAACAGGCTGGAAGAGGCAGTGGGGTGGCAAAAGGGAGAAGGCGGGCCACACCAGAGAGGCCCGTAACTGTTTGCCGGAGCACCCTCTTGCGGAAATCTCCCTTGCCAAGGGGTAGGTGTTCCGCAGTCTGGTGCTTTTTTGAGGAAAGTGTGAATGACAAAAGAATTGTAATTTGCAACCTGTGCCACACAAAAATGAGCAGGGGCATGAACACTAGCAACCTCACCAACACCAGCATGATCCGCCATATGGCATCTGTGGCGAAACCAACCTCGCCACTGGGTTTTGGAGGGGCCTGGTTGCCAGCCTCTTGCCACAGGATTATGGCCCATACTAACTTTGAAGGAGAAGACAGACCGGCCGCACAGCTTAAATCTGTGGAACTGTTTTGGGCAGGAAAGCCATGCTTGCGGTCGGCCAAATGTGACTTTCATGGAATTCGGGAACCCCTGCTCGGATCTGGGTGATTTTTTGATATGTTGTTCACCCAGATCAGAGCTATCCATGGATGTATACATTAGGTGGATATGTGGGGTTTTGAGGTGTGTGACAGAACCATCTGTCTTTGGAATTGTAGTGTATGTTATGTGAGGGTACCCAGATAGCTAATTTTATTGTATTTGTGTAGTCTGAGTGCCATTCACCTAATAATATGCACTCAGACTTGAGCTATCTGGGGATATGTTAAATGTCTGTGTTTACTGTAAGGGTTGTGACATTGTATGTTTAAATGGTGATTTCTGTCCTGTTGTCCCCACATGTGTATTGGCGATTTCCCTTTGTCCTGAGAGATAATTGAATTACTCCTCGGGTGTCTCCAGGGCAGAGAGGAGGAAGCCATGATGCATTGTGGGGATGTATTGTGTCTGTGTATCCTGAATTGCTGCATATCTGTCCTGTGTCACAGTCTTCCATCTGGTCCCCTAGGGGAGTGTCCACCAGATGAGGACCTGCATAAATACGGGCGGGTAGCCCTCAATAAAGAGTTCCTGTTTTATCCTTCATCATGTTGAGGCTGGTGTTTGGGTAACTGATCGACACTGGGGGATTGCTATACGCTGAAGATTTGCTATACTCCCCTGGCTATAACTACTAGCTCTTGTAAGAGCTGTTCCTGCTCTCTGCATTTAGGAGAGGTTCACCCACTGGAGCCTGGATGTCATGCCCCACTCTGACGATGTGCGGAGGTCAGCCAAGATTGCAGCACGAGTTTAGTGTTTGTTTTGGAATCGTGCTGGATCCGCCCCTCATCAGGTGCACTGGGTGGAGTCATTAGTTTAAATAGCTCCTCTGCCCAGTGCCCTGAGCGGATTATATTCATTATTGTGATCTTGGAAGCTAGGAAGGAAGGTTGGCTGTCTGCTCCAGGTCAGGAAGATAAGTGTTGTTTCTAGTTGGTTGTTTTGTGTCATCTTTCCCATCCAGGTTCTGTGCGAGCAGGCTGCTCCTATTTCCCACTTCACCATCTCAGGGAATTCAGGGTTTTGTCAGCCCAGGCACAGGGACATCTCAGATCTACCTTCAAGATCTGTAGATGGGCTGAGCAGTGCAGAGAAAGAGGTCAGGGATTAGCTAGGAGGTGACCCTTCCCTGTCTCTCGCCCAGAGCCTGGTTGGTTCGTTATCTGTAATACTGAGTGCACGCCCGCCGTGACATTATAATCCGCCATACTGTGACTGCCATCACTCAGCGCTTTTGTGATGGCGTCAATTGATGCACTGGTTGACCGCATGCAGGATTTATCCCTAGAGGTTGCGGATCTGCGTGGTACGGTCACACAGTGTCAGAGGTTTCTGGCATCAGGTACAGGTCAAATTGGTGGGGAGCCTAAAGTCGCTCTTCCCGACAGATTTATAGGGAGTACGGATGATTTTTTCCGCTTTAAAGAGTCATGCAAATTGTACTTTCGACTGCGTCCATTTTCATCAGGTAATGAGGATCAGAGGGTTGGTATCATCATGTCTCTGCTTAAAGGGGACGCTCAATCCTGGGCTTTTTCTCTGCCGCCCGGTTCTCTGGCTCTCCGGTCAGTGGAGGAATTTTTCCAAGCCCTGGGATTGATTTACGATGACCCAGATCGGGTCTCGATGGCAGAATCGAAATTGCGTAACTTACTGCAGGGTGAACATACTGCAGAGGGTTACTGTACAGAGTTTAGGAGGTGGGCTACTGAGTCGGGGTGGAACGACCCCGCGTTACGTAGTCAGTTTTGTCAGGGGTTATCTGAAAGGTTGAAGGATGCCCTGGCTTTTCATGAGTATCCGGATACTTTAGAGAATGCAATGTCTTTGGCTATACGGTTGGATAGACGTATCCGAGAGAGGGATAAGGGTCCCTCTGTGCAGGGGATCCCTCCTGCGTGTGGTTTTGTTTCTTCTTCTGCCCAGGGTGATATTGCTTATAACTCTGGAGTAGCGGAGGAACCCATGCAATTGGGTCAGATTTCTTGCCATTCTGATAGTAGAGACTTTAGGAAATTGAACAAACTATGTTACTTTTGTGGAAAGAGGGGTCATTTTATTTTTTCTTGTCCTCATGTTAAATCACAGGTGGAAGAGAAAAGGAAAAAAGAAAAAAAAAAATCCCTCACACTTGGTTGTATGAATGGTGTGGTGGAGCAGACAGGTATGCAAGCTCCCTGCAGTTCCCGTTTTCTCCTTTCAGCTATGGTAGCGCTAGAGTCAAAAAATGTGTTTGTTGATGTATTCCTTGATTGTGGTGCTGGGGTAAACCTAATTGACTTTCTTTTTCTTCAAGGCCTGGGACTAAGTACTTGCACGTTAGAGAACGAGATTCATGTTTTTGCAATTGATTCTTCCCCTCTTTCTCAAAGGAGTCTCACTCACATTGTTCATGGTATTCATTTAAGGGTGGGTGATTCACATGCTGAAATTATTTCTTGTTTTGTCATGAAGGATTTGCCAGCTCCTATAGTTTTGGGGTTGCCATGGTTGATTAGACATAACCCAATTATAGACTGGCAAGCGAAACAAATCATTGGTTGGAGCGAGTTTTGTTCGGACAATTGTCTTGTCACATCTATTTCTGAAGTGTCCATTACGGCTTTACCTCCGTATCTCTCGGATTTTGCGGATGTTTTTTCGGAGGGTGGAGCTCAGGAATTGCCCCCTCATCGGGACTATGATTGTCCAGTTAATCTCATTCCTGGCGCCAAGTTGCCAACCTCTCTCAACCCGAAAGAGAGGTCATGCGAAAGTATGTCGCCGAGAGTTTGGCAAAGGGTCATATTAGACCATCTAAGTCTCCAGTGGCGGTAGGTTTGTTCTTTGTGAAGAAAAAAGATGGATCACTGAGACCGTGTTTGGATTTCCGGGAGTTGAACCGTATTACAGTCCGGGATCCAGTGGCGTACCGTCAATATAGGCAGACCACGCACTGGCTATGGGGCCCGTGAGGTTAGGGGGCCCGGCCAAGCTGCATGGCTCCGCCCCCTTTCCGACCTGAATTCACGCTGCATTAGTTAACAGTAGAGAGTTAAATACTGGCAATGGGGCGTTTGGGTCGGCAGCCCTGAGCCCAAACGCCCCAGTGCCATTACATATTTACATTTTCATTTGGCATTATACACAGCGCTAGTGCTGCGCTGACAACAGCAGGCTGGAAGGAGGGAAGGAGCAGGGAGAGTGAGCAGCCGCTTCCTCCAATCAGGAAGCAGCTCACTGCCTGATGTACCCGCCCCTCTGTGAGGTCTTTGGTGGAAGTTTGCTCCCACAGCTAGCAGCAGGTAAAGTACCAGCCCTGCATTTACTTTTCTCAGCAGTGATGTCCCACATGCTGACCCTCCTCTGGGTCCTCCTGCACTTCTCTATGCTTGTTAACCCCCAGCACTGCCAGTCACTTCCTTCACACTATTCCTAGGCTGGGTGAGAGGTCAGAAGGAAGCAGAAGCTCTCTGCATGATGGAGCAGAGCTGAGGTGAGAGGAGCTGACAGGAAGGAAGACGGGCTGTTTGCAGGGTGACTGAATTTACAGCTGTCAGGGTCAAACAGGAGCCTCAGCTCTGCTCACTGTAGTGCATATGTATTCTTTCATATGGGACCTGACATGTCCTGGATGCTCCAGATAGACTACCTCTGAGTGAAGGATGGGACATGACTAAAATTGCTCAGCTCTGCTCCCTGTTAATAACAAAGGGAGAAGTTGAGCTGTGAGACAGAGATCTAATGCTGTGGACCTGCAGAAGATCAGTCCCAGGGGTCACATTGACCAGTGTGGACAGTCCTGCTGCAGTAATTAACCCTATAGGCTCTCCTCTGATTTACACCTATCATAAAATAAATAAAACTTAAAGGGTAAGGCCGAGTTCATGTCCCATTTTTTCCATCCGTTTTATGTATACATACAGTGGCACCCTTCATCATAGAGTTTGAAAGAAAAATGTATATGTTAACCTATACGTTTTTTCTACTGGACGCTGCAGGATAGAAAAGCATAGGGTGCAGCACTTTTTTATCCCCCCCCCCCCCAACATATAAGTAAAAACAGATGGCAAAAACGTGATGTGACCACAGCCTAACCTTTTATTTAGCTCCTAATGTACCCCGCACCTTCACTAATCAGCTTTAATTATTAAACTTTTTATTGGGGGGGGCCCAACTCTGAGTTTTGCTATGGGGCCCCATGATTTCTATGTACGCCCCTGCCGGGATCCATATCCCCTGCCCTTGATCTCTGATCTTTTTGATCAGATTGTTGGAGCCAAGGTGTTCTCCAAGTTGGATTTGAGAGGAGCCTACAATCTGATCAGGATCAAGGAGGGGGATGAGTGGAAAATGGCCTTCAATACGCACGAGGGTCATTTTGAAAACCTGGTGATGCCTTTTGGGTTGACGAACGCGCCAGCAGTATTTCAGCGATTCGTCAATGACATTTTTCATCACTTGGTGGGGAGGTTCGTAGTAGTTTACCTGGATGACATTTTAATTTATTCTCCTGATCTGAAGACCCATCAGGATCATGTGAGACAGGTCTTGACGATCCTTCGGGAGAATAAGTTGTATGCCAAATTGGAGAAATGTTTGTTTGCGGTGCAAGAGCTTCCGTTCTTGGGATACATGCTTTCTGATTCCGGTTTTCGTATGGACCCCGAAAAGGTCCGGGCGGTTCTGGAGTGGGACCGACCAGAGAATCAGAAAGCTTTGATGCGGTTCTTGGGGTTTACAAATTATTATAGGAAATTTATTTCGAATTATTCTACCCTAGTAAAACCTCTTACTGATATGACCAAGAAGGGCGCCGATGTCCCTGTCTGGTCGGATGAGGCGTTGCAGGCCTTTTCGGCTGTTAAGGAGCATTTTGCGTCCGCTCCCATTCTGGTGCAGCCGGATGTGTCTCAACCATTCGTAGTGGAGGTTGATGCATCAGAGGTGGGGGTTGGGGCGGTGCTGTCACAGGGTTCATCTCCTGGCAAGTGGGTCCCGTGTGCCTTCTTCTCCAAGAAGCTCTCGGTTGCCGAGAGGAATTATGATGTTGGAGAAAGAGAGTTGTTGGCTATCAAGTTGGCCTTTGAGGAATGGCGCCACTGGTTGGAGGGGGCGTCTCACCCCGTTACGGTGTATACTGACCATAAGAATTTGGCTTACCTGCAATCTGCCAAGCGTCTGAACCCTAGGCAGGCCAGATGGTCACTTTTTTTTACCAGGTTCAATTTCGTCGTTACCTTTCGCCCAGGGGTCAAGAACGTCAAGGCTGATGCCTTGTCTCGCAGCTTCCCTGGGGGAGGTGATTCAGAAGATCCAGCGCCGATTTTGGCGGATGGAGTGGTGGTCTCCGCTCTGTACCCTGAATTGGAGATGGAGGTGTTGGGAGCTCAGGAGGGGGCTCCTGGTTCGTGTCCCCCAGGGAGGTTGTTTGTTCCTGAGGGCCTACGATACAAGGTGTTTAAGGAACATCACGATACTGTTCTCGCTGGACATCCTGGTGGTAAGTCCACCTGTGATCTGGTGTCCCGGAGGTTCTGGTGGCCAGGTTTGCGTAAGAGTATTGAGAATTACGTGGCAGCTTGTGAAACCTGCGCTCGGTCTAAGGTTGCTCATACTCGACCGCCTGGTTCACTTCTTCCATTGTCTATTCCATCTCGTCCTTGGACACATTTGTCCATGGACTTTATTACGGACCTACCGAGTTCCTCCGGGAGAACAGTGATTTTGGTGGTAGTCGATCGTTTCAGTAAAATGGCTCACTTTATACCACTAACAAGTCTGCCTAACGCTAAGACTCTTGCGCAGATTTTTGTGGATAATATTGTTAAATTGCACGGTATTCCTTCGGAAATTGTCTCTGATAGGGGCACGCAGTTTGTCTCCAGGTTTTGGAGGGCGTTCTGCTCTCGACTTGGCATTCAACTTTCCTTCTCGTCGGCTTTTCATCCACAGTCGAATGGTCAGACGGAGCGTACCAATCAAAACCTGGAGACCTACTTGAGGTGCTTTGTGGCTGAGAATCAGGAGGACTGGTCCTCGTTCTTGCCCTTAGCAGAATTTGCATTGAATAACCGTAGGCAGGAGTCCACGGGTAAGTCGCCTTTTTTTGGCGCATACGGTTTCCATCCTCAGTTTGGTACCTTTTCTGGGTCTGGTTCCTCCGGGATGCCAGAGGAGGAGAGATTCTCTTCTGCCTTATCCTCTATCTGGCGGGGGATTCAAGGGAATTTGGAGAGGATGGGTGAGAGGTATAAACGAATGGCTGACAGGAGACGTGTGACTGGTCCGGACCTGTGTGTGGGTGATTTGGTGTGGTTGTCCACTAGGAATATCAAGTTGAGAATGCCATCTTGGAAACTGGGTCCAAGATTTGTTGGTCCATATAAGATTTCTGCCGTGATCAATCCTGTGGCATTTCGATTTGATCTGCCGCAGACTTGGAGGATCCACGATGTCTTCCACAAGTCTTTACTAAAAAAATATGTTAAACCGGTGGTACCATCGCCATTGCCTCCTCCCCCTGTTCTGGTCGAGGGAAACTTGGAGTTCGAGATCTCCAGGATTCTCGACTCGAGAGTTCTGCGGGGTTCCCTCCAGTACCTGGTTCACTGGAGGGGATACGGTCCTGAGGAGAGGATGTGGGTTCCGGCATCAGATGTCAACGCCAGCCGTCTGGTGAGGGCCTTTCATAGGTCCCATCCGGATAAGGTTGGTCCAGGGTGTCCGGAGGTCACCCGTAGAGGAGGGGGTACTGTCATGCCCCACTCTGACGATGTGCGGAGGTCGGCCAGGATTGCAGCACGAGTTTAGTGTTTGTTTTGGAGTCGTGCTGGATCCGCCCCTCATCAGGTGCACTGGGTGGAGTCATTAGTTTAAATAGCTCCTCTGCCCAGTGCCCTGAGCGGATTATATTCATTATTGTGATCTTGGAAGCTAGGAAGGAAGGTTGGCTGTCTGCTCCAGCTCAGGAAGATAAGTGTTGTTTCTAGTTGGTTGTTTTGTGTCATCTTTCCCATCCAGGTTCTGTGCGAGCAGGCTGCTCCTATTTCCCACTTCACCATCTCAGGGAATTCAGGGTTTTGTCAGCCCAGGCACAGGGACATCTCAGATCTACCTTCAAGATCTGTAGATGGGCTGAGCAGTGCAGAGAAAGAGGTCAGGGATTAGCTAGGAGGTGACCCTTCTCTGTCTCTCACCCAGAGCCTGGTTGGTTCGTTATCTGTAATACTGAGTGCACGCCCGCCGTGACACTGGAGCCTTGTCGTAGCTCCAGGGTGGGTAGGAGACGGTGAGACCTCAACCAAGCTTCGGCGGTTCGTGGGTCTGCAGCGCTTACGGTGTCAAGTGGAGTGCTTGGGGACCTCAAGAAGCACTAGGAGCACCTATCGACGGAGGTACCCGGTCAAGGTGCTAGGAGATCCGTTACATTGGTGGCAGCAGTGGGATGGCGTCCTAGTGAGAGGAGAAGCAGCTCGGAGACACCGTTCGTGGATTTACAAAATTTAGGGCAACGCTAGTATCCGTACAGCGCCCCTGCCCCCAGCGTTCTATGATGAGGAGGCAGCCGCAGACTACAGGGATGCAGACAAAAAGGAAGTCTGGTATGATGCCCTGGAAAATGCCCAGCGGCGGCGAGGTGAGAGTCTCCCCAGTTATGAGCAGCAGCTACAGAAGCGTGTGGCGATGTGGATGGGTCTCTTAGGAGAGCAGCCCCTGGATGACTGGGTAACAGAGCTCCAGAGCCTGGTATGTAAGGAGCTTTGGCTAAAGGACGCTTACCAGGACCTAAGGTGGCATGTCATTCAACATTCCCCCTGGGCAGCTGAGCATGACAAGCCAGAGGGAGAGGAGTTTTATGGTCCTGGCTTGTTATGGGAGTCCTTTGCAGAGCCTGACTTCCGGAGCCCTGCACAGTCCAGACTTCAGAACCTTTTCTACGAGAGGGAGGCTAGGCTGGATTGGGAGGACCCCCACGAGGTAGAGAAAGAACTGGCTCACCTAGCAACCCTGGAGTGGGAACTGGAGCAGGACTACCGAGATCTCTTCCACTCCATTGAGAGGGCTCAGCGAGAGAGCAGAGTGTCAGACCCAGGTCCAGAGCCCTTCAGCTGGGAGGATATTGTAGAGGTGTACTGGGAAGACCCGACTGAAGTATCCCCAGCTTCAGTACCAGCTACAGAGGTAGGGGACCTCATAGACTGGTCCTGGGGGGAAACCCATATGGCAGGTGGAGATGGGACCGAGATCTCTCCACCGGCCCTACAGGGATGCTGGGCAGTCGGCCCAGATCCCCAACGGCAGCCGGAGTTTCAGGGAGTAGGGACAGTTGGTCCTGCTCCCCAGCGGCAGTATGTTTTGCAGGGAGAGGAGAGCATCGTCTCCATTCCCCAGCGGCAGTGTACTTTGAAGGGAGAGGAGACAACCGGTCTCTCTCCCCAACCACAGGGGGACAGCACCCCTAACTCCAATGGTGCAGATGGGACCGCAGTCTCTGACCCAGGCCTACCGGGATGCTGGACGGCCGGTACAGATTTCCCACCAGCCCCACAAGAATGCCAGGAGGAGGAGGTAAGCGATCTCTCCTCTCCACAGCTGATCTGCAACAAGGTCCTGGGGGTAGGATTCCCTGACCCCATCCCAGTTGGCTTCTGCCCTCCTCTATCCTCTTCTCCAGAGGCTGACTCCACACCGGCTTCCCCAGCGGAAGAGCTGGCATCTGGGCAGAACACAGTTGGCCTCTGCCCTCCCCTATCCTCTTCTCCAGAGGCTGACTCCACACCGGCTTCCCCAGCGGAAGAGCTGGCATCTGGGCAGAAGACAGTTGGCCTCTGCCCTCCCCTATCCCCTTCTCCAGAGCCGGACTTCCCACAGGCTACCCCAGCGGAAGAGCTGGCATGTGGGAAGAGCGCAGTTGGCCTCTGCCCTCCTTTATCCTCTTCTCCAGAGGCTGACTCCACACAGGCTTCCCCAGCGGAAGAGCTGGTATCGGGGCAGAACACAGTTGGCATCTGCCCTCCCCTATCCTCTTCTCCAGAGCCGGACTTCCCATAGGCTACTCCAACAGAAGAGGTGGCATCTGGTCAGAGCGCAGTTGGCCTCTGCCCTCCTCTATCCTCTTCTCCAGAGGCTGACTCCGCACAGGCTTCCCCAGCGGAAGAGCTGGCATCGGGGCAGAACACAGTTGGCCTCTGCACTCCCCTAACATCTTCTCCAGAGCCGGACTTCCCACAGGCTACCCCAGCGGAAGAGCTGGCATCTGGGCAGAGCGCAGTCGGCCTCTGCCCACCAAGTACCTACAGCTCCAAGCTAGAGAACCACAAGGAAGCAAGGAGTAGCAGATGCCCACTCAACAGCTGGGGACATACAAAACAGAGCCAGGCCCCAAAATTCAACAGGTCCAGTATTGGGTTGTGGGTGGACTGCCAGACTAACTCAGGTACCGACCGGCGTGAGGTCAGGTATCTGGTTAGTCTTCCCTGGGAGGGGGAGATGTGTGGCAAAACCAACCTCGCCACTGGGTTTTGGAGGGGCCTGGTTGCCAGCCTCTTGCCCCAGGATTATGGCCCATACTAACTTTGAAGGAGAAGACAGACCGGCCGCACAGCTTAAATCTGTGGAACTGTTTTGGGCAGGAAAGCCATGCTTGCGGTCGGCCAAATGTGACTTCCATGGAATTCGGGAACCCCTGCTCGGATCTGGGTGATTTTTGATATGTTGTTCACCCAGATCAGAGCTATCCATGGATGTATACATTATGGGGATATGTGGGGTTTTGAGGTGTGTGACAGAACCATCTGTCTTTGGAATTGTAGTGTATGTTATGTGAGGGTACCCAGATAGCTTATTTTATTGTATTCGTGTAGTCTGAGTGCCATTCACCTAATAATATGCACTCAGACTTGAGCTATCTGGGGATATGTTAAATGTCTGTGTTTACTGTAAGGGTTGTGACATTGTATGTTTAAATGGTGATTTCTGTCCTGTTGTCCCCACATGTGTATTGGCGATTTCCCTTTGTCCTGAGAGATAATTGAATTATTCCTCGGGTGTCTCCAGGGCAGAGAGGAGGAAACCATGATGCATTGTGGGGATGTATTGTGTCTGTGTATCCTGAATTGCTGCATATCTGTCCTGTGTCACAGTCCTCCATCTGGTCCCCTAGGGGAGTGTCCACCAGATGGGGAACTGCATAAATATGGGCGGGTAGCCCTCAATAAAGAGTTCCTGTTTTATCCTTCATCATGTTGAGGCTGGTGTTTGGGTAACTGATCGACACTGGGGGATTGCTATACGCTGAAGATTTGCTATACTCCCCTGGCTATAACTACTAGCTCTTGTAAGAGCTGTTCCTGCTCTCTGGATTTAGGAGAGGTTCACCCACTGGAGCCTGGAGCCTTGTCGTAGGTCCAGGGTGGGTAGCAGACGGTGAGACCTCAACCAAGCTTCGGCGGTTCGTGGGGTCTGCAGCGCTTACGGTGTCAAGTGGAGTGCTTGGGGACCTCAGGAAGCACTAGGAGCAACTATCGACGGAGGTACCCGGTCGGGGTGCTAGGAGATCCGTTACAGCATCAAAGCACAGTAATAGGTAGGCCGAAAGCCTGGGTCCACAATCTGTGTCTGCAGGTCACACCACTGCCTCCTCTTCCCCTGTGTTACCTGCTGGCCAATCCCCTGTCTAAGGCACGAACCGGATGCTTCCCGCCCTGCACCTGGACCTTCGCAACCACCATCAGCGACCACATCCACTTCCACGTCCCAGCGCAGTGTACAAATGTCCTTACCCCAGGAATTTGAACGCAAGCGCAAATACCCAGCAAGCCACCCACAGGCCATAGCACTAAATACGCAGCTTTCCAAATTCCTGACCCTGGAAATGTTGCCATTTATGCTTGTGGACACTGAGGCCTTTAGCAGCCTGATGTCGGTGGCCGTCCCGCGTTAGGCCAGTACCCAGCCATGTCCGCCTTAGGGTACTTGTGGCAGAGGATTCCGGATCCGGCAATCCGGACGCAAACTGATAGCATTTGTCAGACGGATCCGGATCCGTCTGACAAATGCATTGCAATTCTGAATCCGTCTCTCCAGTGTCAATCGGAAAAAAGGATCCGGTATAATTTTTTTGCATTTTTATAGGTCTGCGCCTTTCATAAGTCTGCAAGAACACTTAATCAAAGATCTGGCACTAATACACTTCAATGTAAATTAATGTCAGTTCCGGCATTCCGGCAAGTGTTCATTATTTTTGGCCGGAGATAAAACTGCAGCATGCTGCAGTATTTTCTCCGTCCAAAAAACGTAAAAGGGACTGAACTGATGCATCCTGAACGGAATGCTCTCCATTCAGAATGCATTAGGATAAAACTGATCAGTTTTTCCCGGAATTGAGCTCCTAGGATAGAACTCAATACCGGAAAACTAAAACGCTAGTGTGAAAGTACCATTACACCAATATGTGTCCCGTAACATCACCCGTGGACGGACCAACACAGTTACTGGGAATTTCCAATTAACCATGGACACATGGACAAGTGCATTCGGCCAGGGATGCTACATTTCCCTGATGGCACACTGGGTGAATGTTGTGGAGGCCGGGAGCGAGTCGTACCCTGGGATGGCACAGGTGCTACTGACGCCAAGGATTGCGGGCCCTACGTTAATAAGTGTTTCCGCCAGCGCCTACGTTAGTGGCTCCAACCCCCACTTCTCCTCCTCCGCCTCCTCCTCCACTTCCACCTCCGAATTATCCGTGTGCAGCACCAGTCAGTCATCAGTCGGTAGCTGGAAGCAGTGTAGCACTGCAGTGGGGAAGCAACAAAAGGCCGTGCTGAAGCTGATATGTTTAGGGGGCAACAAGGCCTGGATTGACCATGACTTCTCGACTCCAACAGAGGAAAGCTGATGAACATAAAGGCACTTTAAATGTGTTGTTTATAATGTACTGTATTCCCATGCACCCCTTCCACCGCAAACAAAGGTATATGGTTGAATCTTCCTTTTCTCATCCTTCTCCTCCTCTTACATCATATCAACATGCTTATTCGTCGCATATAATGCCCTCACATATACAGTCAGGTCCATAAATATTGGGACATCGACACAATTCTAACATTTTTGGCTCTATACACCACCACAATGGATTTGAAATGAACGAACAAGATGTGCTTTAACTGCAGACTGTCAGGGTATTTACATCCAACGGTGAACGGTGTAGGAATTACAACTGTTTGCATATGTGCCTCCCACTTGTTAAGGGACCAAAAGTAATGGGCCAATTGGCTTCTCAGCTGTTCCATGGCCAGGTGTGTGTTATTCCCTCATTATCCCAATTACAATGAGCAGATAAAAGGTCCAGAGTTCATTTCAAGTGTGGTATTTGCATTTGGAATCTGTTGCTGTCAACTCTCAAGATGAGATCCAAAGAGCTGTCACTATCAGTGAAGCAAGCCATCATTCGGTTGAAAAAACAAAACAAACCCATCAGAGAGATAGCAAAAACATTAGGCGTGGCCAAAACAACTGTTTGGAACATTCTTAAAAAGAAGGAATGCACCGGTTAGCTCAGCAACACCAAAAGACCCGGAAGACCACGGAAAACAACTGTGGTGGATGACTGAAGAATTCTTTCCCTGGTGAAGAAAACACCCTTCACAACAGTTGGCCAGATCAAGAACACTCTCCAGGAGGTAGGTGTATGTGTGTCAAAGTCAACAATCAAGAGAAGACTTCACCAGAGTGAATACAGAGGGTTCACCACAAGATGTAAACCATTGGTGAGCCTCAAAAACAGGAAGCCCAGATTAGAGTTTGCCAAACAAAATCTAAAAAAGCCTTCACACTTCTGGAACAACATCCTATGGACAGATGAGACCAAGATCAACTTGTACCAGAGTGATGGGAAGAGAAGAGTATGGAGAAGGAAAGGAACTGCTCATAATCCTAAGAATACCACCTCATCAGTGAAGCATGGTGGTAGTGTTATGGTGTGGGCATGTATGGCTGCCAATGGAACTGGTTCTCTTATATTTATTGGATGATGTGACTGCTGACAAAAGCAGCAGGATGAATTCTGAAGTGTTTCGGGCAATAGTATCTGCTCATATTCAGCCAAATGCTTCAGAACTCATTGGACGGCGCTTCACAGTGCAGATGGACAATGACTCAAAGCATACTGCAAAAGCAACCAAAGAGTTTTTTGAGGGAAAGAAGTGAAATGTTATGCAATGACCAAGTCAATCACCTGACCTGAATCCGATTGAGCATGCATTTCACTTGCTGACGACAAAACTGAAGGGAAAATACCCAAAGAGCAAGCAGGAACTGAAGACAGTTGCAGTAGGGGCCTGGCAGAGCAACACCAGGAATGAAACCCAGCATCTGGTAATGTCTATGCGTTCCAGACTTCAGGCTGTGATTGACTGCAAAGAATTTGCAACCAAGTATTAAAAAGTGAAAGTTTGATTTATGATTATTATTCTGTCCATTACTTTTGGTCCCGTATCAAGTGGGAGGCACATATGCAAACTGTTGTAATTACTACACCGTTCACCTGATTTGGATGTAAATACCCTCAAATTAAAGCTGACAGTCTGCAGTTAAAGCACATCTTGTTTGTTTTATTTCAAATCCATTGTGGTGGTGTATAGAGCCAAAAATTTTAGAATTGTGTCGATGTCCCAATATTTATGGACCTGACTGTATGTCCTTCGCATATAATGTTTTTTAGGGTCAGCTCACCAGCAGGCTCGCACCTAAAATCTTTTACAGGGTCAGCTCACCAGCAGGCCCTCGCATATAATTTTTTGGAGGGTCAGCTCACCAGCAGGCCTTCACCTACAATTTTTTACAGGGTCAGCTCACCAGCAGGCCCGCACCTACAATATTTTAGAGTGTCAGCTCACGAGCAGTCCCGCACCTAAAATCTTTTACAGGGTCATCTCATTAGCAGGCCCGCACCTAAAAAATCAGAGTCAGCTCACCTGCAGGCCCTCGCATATAATGTTTTACAGGGTCAGCTCACCAGCAGGCCCTCGCATATAATTTTTTACAGGGTCAGCTCACCAGCAGGCCTTCACCTACAATCTTTTACAGGGTCAGCTCACCTGAAGGCCCTCGCATATAATGTTTTAGAGGGTCAGCTCACCTGCAGGCCCTCACCTACAACTTTTTTGAGGGTCAGCTCACCAGTAGGCCCTCACCTACAATCTTTTACAGGGTCAGCTCACCTGCAGGCCCGCACCTAAAATCTTTTACAGGGTCAGCTCACCAGCAGGCCTGCACCTAAAAATTTTTACAGGGTCAGAATACCAGCAGACCCTCACATATAATGTTTTACAGGGTCAGCTCACCAGCAGGCCCTCGCATATAAGTTTTTACAGGGTTAGCTCACTAGCAGGCCTGCACCGAAAATCTTTTACAGGGTCAGCTCACCAGCAGGCCCTTGGATATAATGTTTTAGAGGGTCAGCTCACCTGCAGGCCCTCATCTACAACCTTTTGGAGGGTAAGCTCACCAGCAGGCCCTCACCTAAAATCTTTTACAGGTTCAG
The DNA here is from genome assembly GCF_905171765.1 of Bufo bufo. Lineage (NCBI taxonomy): Eukaryota > Metazoa > Chordata > Amphibia > Anura > Bufonidae > Bufo > Bufo bufo. The sequence continues at coordinate 93,079,684 of NC_053392.1, forward strand.
CTCACCTGCAGGCCCGCACATAAAATTTTTTACAGGGTCAGCTCACCAGCAGGCCCGCATCTACAATCTTTTACAGGGTCAGCTCACCTACAGGCCTGCACCTAAAATATTTTACAGGGTCAGCTCACCAGCAGGCCCTTGCATTTAATGTTTTAGAGGGTCAGCTCACCAGAATGCCCTCACATATAATTTTTTAAGGGTCAGCTCACCTGTAGGCCCTCACCTACAACCTTTTACAGGTTCAGCTCACCTGCAGGCCCGCACATAAAATCTTTTAGAGGGTCAGCTCACCAGCAGGCCCGCATCTACAATCTTATACAGGGTCAGCTCACCTACAGGCCTGCACCTAAAATATTTTACAGGGTCAGCTCTCCTGCAGGCCCTTACATTTAATGTTTTAGAGGGTCAACTCACCAGAAGGCCTTCACCTACAATCTTTTACAGGGTCAGCTCACCTGCAGGCCCTCGCATATAATGTTTTAGAGGGTCAGCTCACCTGCAGGCCCTCACCTACAACCTTTTAGAGGGTCAGCTCACAAGCAGGCCCTCACCTACATTCTTTTACAGGGTCAGCTTACCTGCAGGCCTGCACCTACAATCTTTTACAGGGTCATCTCAACTGCAGGCCCATGCATATAATGTTTTACAGGGTCAATTCACCTGCAATTCTGGCATATAATTTTTTAGAGGGTCAGCTCAGCAGCAGGCCCTCAACCATAATTTTTTCGATGGTCAGCCTAGCAGCAGACCCTCACCCATAATGTTTTAGAGGGTCAGATTAGCAGGCCCTTGCTCCAAATCTTTTAGAGGGTCACCAGCAGGCCATCAATCATAATTTTTGAAGGGTGTGTAAGATGCCGTCCTTTATGTGTAACAAAAGGTGTATTGGAGTGCCAATTCCTTGTACTTTTTGGCAGCCCTTTCACTTAGTGCATAGGCTTTATGAGTGTAGGAATCCTACTACATGAACAATTGTACCACAATGTGAATGAGGCCCTCCTTTAAGTGATATACAGGTTGTATCGGTGTGCCTCTTGCTTGTAATTTTTGGCAGAACTTGCACTTTATATACAAGTAAATATACAGGAAATCCCGAGCATCCCAAAGTGTTCGGCCAGAGCACCGGAGCACTTTGGTGCTTGATCAACACTACCTGTGATCAATTTATCATCAGCTGACCCTTCCAAAAAGAGAGATGATCTAAACCAGACAACCTCTATAAGGTTCTCAACTTTAAATATTCCAGAGACCAAGTATAATAAGCTTGAACATGATGTGATTGAGAGATTTGTGTGACATGTGCCAACATTCTTCATTAATGTCACACATTGCTTATGTCTAATACTGTCACGTTCATAATATAAATATGGGTATCTCTTACTCTGAGTCATAACCACAAATATACCACGTGTGCTGAGGTCTCCACTTTCATTACACAAACACAGGAAATTATCTATTTAAGTCAATCAAGTCCACCTTATAGAACGGAAATGTTTGGTGAAACTAAATGCCTTAACTCAGTACATGACAAACGGAATGTAATACATGTAGCTCAAACCTTGGAATTGGGAAGGGGCTTCTAAATACCTATTATATTTAGGAATTTTCTTTTGCAATATAGACTCATGACTTAATTTGCACATTGCATTTTTAAGTTTATTGTTTGATATAACTTTTTATGCTAATTCTTTTTTAGGATTTTGCTTTGTTAATAATTTATTTAATTTATTTATAGATATTTCATTCAGAAAAAATGCACCAGTAAAGAAGAGCAATATTAGGGGCTGTGGGGATTGGCTCTAGTAGACAGGCTAGCGGACGCAGTATAGAGGCAACCACAAAGTCTTTAACTTAAACAGTTCAGTGTTTTATTCACACATAAGGAAACACAAAAAGAGACATTTTGCAGTCTAGGTGTTTGTTCACACCATGAAAAGTCCACAGAACAAAAACCTTCACCTGGTTTGCAGTTTCTCCACCTGTGATCCACAGCAGGCTTTAGGGGCCTGTTTCTCAGCATAGAGGGTGTCAGCAGTGACTTGTGACATCTTTCCAATACCTTCTGTGTGTCAGAGCTAGAGATTGGAGAAATATAAGCGAAAATTACTATATTTTTCCCATCATATTCAATACTTTTTCTATAGAGGGTGTCAGCAGTGACTTGTGACATCTGTCCAATACCTTCTGTGTGTCAGGGCCAGAAATTGGAGAAATATAAGTAAAAATGAATATATTTTTTCCATCATTTTCAATACTTTTTCTATAGAGGGTGTCTACAGTGACTAATGACATCTGTCCAATACCTTCTGTGTGTCAGGGCCAGAGATTTGAGAAATATAAGTGAAAATAAATATCTTTTTTCCATCATTTTCTATACTTTTTATATAGAGGGTGTCAGCAGTGACTTGTAACATCTGTCCAATACCTTCTGTGTGTCAGGGCCAGAAATTGGAGAAATATAAGTGAAAATGAATATATTTTTTCCATCATTTTCTATACTTTTTATATAGAGAATGTCTGCAGTGACTAGTGACATCTGTCCAATACCTTCTGTGTCTCAAGGCCAGAGATTGGAGAAATATAAGTGAAATCTATTTTCCTTTTTCCATACTTTTACATACTTTTTCAATATACTGTGCTTGCTGTGAACTATATAGCGTGCATATAACATTTAATATGAATAAGGCGAGCATTAAGGGACGGGGAAGTGGCCGTGATGCTGATGGTTCACGCAGAGGCCGTGGCCCTGGGCGCGGTGAAACTGTGCCTGCTGCCAGAGCACAAGAAAAACAATCATCCACGATACCTAGCTTCATGTCCGAGTTTGCAGGGTGTCGCAGGACAAAACTCTTGAAGTCAGACCATTGCGACCAGGTGGTTGGTTGGATTGCAGCAGATAACGCTTCTAGTCAGTTAAGCACCACCCTGTCTTTCACCAAGTCCAGTCTCAATAGCCAAGAGTCTGTTCAACAGGATCCTCTTCCTGATCCTCCTTGCTCCCACCATGGAGAGTCTGGACAAACAAGTGATCCCAAACTCGGAAATTTCGAGGAGCTCTTTTCATCGCCATTACTTGATTTGGCCCTATCGCCAAGCACGCTTGAAGAGGGACATGAGATCTTGTGCCCTGATTCCCAACCTCTTGAGCATCCACAGTCACAAGAACATGACGGCAATTAGCGTTTATTGATGTGGATTATGATGAGACACAGTTGCCAATGAGTCAACCGCAATTACTGTCTAAAGAGGTTGATGAAGAGGATGAGACACAATTGTCAATCACTGAGGTTGTGGTTAGGTCAACAAATCAAGAGGATCATCAGAGTGAGGAAGAGGAGGTAGTGGAGGATGAGGTCACTGACCCAACCTGGGAAGGTGGAAAGCCGAGCGACAGCAGTACAGAGGGGGAGGGATCTGCAGCACCGCAACAGGCTGGAAGAGGAGGTGGGGTGTCAAAAGGGAGAAGGCGGGCCACACCAAAAAGGCCCACAACTGTTCCACGGAGCACCCCCTTGCGTAAATCTCCCTTGCCAAGTCTGGTGCTTTTTTGAGGAAAGTGCGGACGACAAAAGAATAGTAGTTTGAAACCTGTCCTGCACCAAAATGAGCCGGGGCGTGAACACTAGAAACCTCACCTCCACCAGCATGATCCGCCACATGGCATCCAAGCACCTAAATACATTGGACGAACGCCTGGGTCCACAATCTGTGTCTACGAGTCACACCACTGCCTCCTCTTCCCCCATGGTACGTGCTGACCAATCGCCTGTCAAAAACGCAGGAGAGGATGCCTCCTGCCCTGCACCTGGACCTTCGCAAGCATCATCAGTGAACACATCAACTTCCCTGTCCCGGCGCAGTGTTCAAATGTCATTACCCAGAGGCCATAGCACTAAATGCGCACCTTTCAAAATTACTGGCCCTGGAAATGTTGCCATTTAGGCTTGTGGACACTGAGGCCTTCCGCAGCCTGATGTCGGCGGTCGTCCCGCAGTACTCTGTCCCCACTATTTTTCAATGTGTGCCGTGCCTTACGCCAACATGTGTCCTGAAACGTCACACGCGCCCTGACCAACGCAGTTACTGGGAAGGTCCACTAAACCATGGACACATGGACAAGTGCATTTGGCCAGGGACGCTACATTTCAATGACGGCACACTGGGTGAACATTGTGGAGGCCGGGAGCGAGTCGTACCATGGGATGGCACAGGTGCTACCAACGCCGAGGATTGCGGGCCCTAATTCCATCAGGGTTTCCGCCAGCACCTACGTTAGTGGCTCCAACCCCTACTTCTCCTCCTCCTCCGCCTCCTCCTCCACCTCCGAATTATCCGCGTGCAGCACAGTCAGCCATCAGTCGGTATCTGAAAGCAATGTAGCACTGCAGTGGGGAAGCGTCAACAGGCCGTGCTTAAGCCGATATGCTTCGGGGGCAAACAGCATACCGCTGCTAAGCTGCGGCAGGGGATAAGAGACCAAACTGAGCCGTTGCTGTCACCGGGTTCCGAAGGTGCACTCGGTCCCCCATTGCCCGCAGAACTGTTGCTTAGCTTTTGGAATGAGGTTCTGTGTTTGACCTCATTCCCAGGGCGGCTTTACTAGCTGGGTGGCTCCTTGCTCCTAAGTCTGCCTTGAGCGCCGAGCTGATCACTCGGTGCTCGACTGGTTGGTCTGTCGGTCATGTGACGCTGGCCACGTCACATGACCCTCACTCCCCACTATAAATACAGGCAGCCTGCTGGCTACAGGTTGCCTGTTAATTTCTAGGTTCCTGGCTATTTGTTGGACTGCTGAATACTTACCTGATCCTGTTCCTTGACCATCCTTTTGCCTGATCCTCCTGTACTGCGCATCCGTCCTGGTATTGTGACCTCGGCTCCCACCTGACTACTCTCTTAGGACTCCTCTTGTACTTCTCTGCTCTCCTGGTATTTATGACCCCGGCTTCTTCTGACAATTCTCTGCTTGCTCCATTTGTACTTTGCAGCTTTCCTGGTATTGACTCCGTCCGTTCACGTCCTGTTGTTTGTCTGTCTGTCATCCCTGCACTTACTCCAAGTTAGGGATTGCCGTCCAGTTGTCCCCTGTCATTAGGACTTGCGAGGCAAGTAGGCAGGGCCAGGGGTAAGGGTGGTTCGCAGTGGTCACTTCCCTCCCCCCTGTGTGTGTGTGTGTACGCGACCGTTACAGTTGCTCTCGCCACTCAACCTACAACCAGGCATGGTTTTGTGTGATAATGGCCGTAACTTGCTGGCGGCTTTGGAGCTCGGCAAGCTCAGACACATCCCATGCCTATCCCACGTCTTAAACTTAGTGGTTCAGCAGTCTCTCAAAACCTACCCCAATTTGTCTGAGCAACTGGTGAAGGTGCGCCGCGTGTGTGCATATTTCCGCAAGTCATCGACAGCTTCAGCCGGTCTGTCAACACTGCAGCAGCGCTTGAAATTGCCAGCTCACCGGCTGTTCTGTGATGTGAGCACGTGCTGGAACTCCACGTTCCACATGTTGGCCAGGCTTTGTGAGCAGCAGAGGGCAGTAGTGGAATACCAGCTGCAACATGGTCATCGCCTTTCCAGTCAGCTTCCGTTAATCAGAAGCAAGGAGTGGGCATGGATGTCTGACCTGTGTGACGTTTTTAGAAACTTTGAGGAATCAACACAGATGGTGAGCGGTGATAACGCTATTATCAGTGTAACCATCCCACTTCTGTGTCTACTCAAACGCTCGCTGCTCACAATTAAGGACGACGCTTTGCATGAGGAAGAGGTGGAAATGGGGGAAGAAGACATTACACAGGGTGATAGCCAGACCACCCTCCGTCCGTCTTCTCAGCACGAATGGGACGATGTAGAGGAGGAGGAGGAGATGGTTGCATCCGCTACAGAGGGTAGTACCCATGGAAGTTTAAGTCCATCTGTTCAGCGAGGGTGGGCAGAAGAGGAGGAAGAGGATGAGGAGATTGAGAGTGATCCTCCTGATGATGACAGCGAAGTCTTGCCTGTTGGTCCCACTACCTAAACTATTGTACCACAATGTGAATGAGGCCCTCCATTAAGTGATATACAGGTTGTATCGGAGTACCTCTTCCTTGCAATTTTTGGAAGCACTTGCACTTTATATACAAGTAAATATACAGGAAATAATGTTTCCTAACAATTTTTCCTCTAAAAAAGTCCTGCACACATATGATGAGCAGAAGGTGGGCTAGTCCTTGAGCCTGTCAGTGTCTGGTACAGTACATGGCTGGCATATGGTGCTGTAACTATGGTCAAGGAAAACATCTGTCCTTTACGGCCCACTAGGTAAATATGGTTCCTGCCCAGGCACACAAGCAACTTGGCCAGGTGGTGGCAATGCTGCCTCAGCGTTCTCAACCTGAGATTCCTGCTCCAATGTCCTCCTCAGCCTCCACTGTAGGCACAATTCAGAATGGTCCTCCAGCACACCACCTATGCAGAGCACAACAGTGTCAGGCTACTTTCACACTACCGTTCAGAGCGGGTCCGTCTGATGTCTGCTCAGACGGATCCGCTCATATAATGCAGACTTGGGATCCGTTCAGAACGGATCCGTCTGTATTATATTGTAGAAAAATTTCTAAGTGTAAAAGTAGCTTCAGACGGATCCGTCCAGACTTTACATTGAAAGTCAATGGGGGACGGATCCGTTTGAAGATTGAGCCATATTGTGTCATCTTACATTGTAAGTCTGGACGGATCCGCTTGCCTCCGCACGGCCAGGCGGACACCCGAACGCTGCAAGCAGCGTTCGGGTGTCCGCCTGCTGAGCGGAGCGGAGGCTGAACGCTGCCAGACTGATGCATTCTGAGCGGATCCGCGTCCACTCAGAATGTATTAGGGCAGTACGGATGCGTTCGGGGCCGCTTGTGAGCCCCGTCAAATGGAGCTCACAAGCGGACACCCGAACGCTAGTGTGAAAGTAGCCTCACACTGTTCTGTGCCTGCATTGCATGTTTCTGTCTTTCAATGTTTTTCCCTGCCATAGAAATGTGCTTCTGCGGTTTGGTATGTGCTGACTGACCCCCTTTTTTGGCTTTTCTTTGCAGTTTATACTGGAGGTGTGGCTGCCTCCTCAGTCATGCACTCCTGACCACCCTGTCTGCCCTATAGGCTGATTTTAATTAGTGTTAGTACATAGTCAGGCCTGCTCCCCTTCACTCACTGAAGCCATGGCACCAGGAGTGAGATAGTTTGTGGACTCTCACTGCAGTCCTTGGTAGCCATTTGGCGCCGGTGGTGTCGTGGAGTGGGCCTGCTGTGTAACCTACACTCCCTGAAGTGTATGGTAGCCGTCATGGCACCTAACAGGTAAAATTTAGCGTGGGAATGTGGAACCTACACTCCCTGAAGTGTATGGTAGCCGTCATGGCACCTAACAGGTAGAATTTAGCGTAGGAACCCGTCTAACAGAGATCGCCTTGACGCTCGGCAGACGGGCTCAAATAATTTTGTACAAAACGATTTGCCAAGTATCTCGCACTTATAGTGTAGCACTTGTTATTATTATGCAATTTTGTACTCTATATTGCAGTTAATTGTCGCATTGCATGTTTCTGTCTTTCAATGTTGTTCCCTGCCATAGCAATGTGCTTCTGCGGTTTGGTATGTGCTGACTGACCCCCTTTTTTGGCTTTTCTGTTCTGTGCCTGGGCAAACAGAGTCACACTGGGGAGGAACTGCTCTGTGTCCCTCAAGAAATCAATCCCTGGCAATCTCCTCGCCCACTGAAGGTCGGAACCATGGTCACTGATAACAGGAAAAACATTGTGTCTGCTCTGCATCAAGGAGGTCTGACCCATGCGCCCTGCATGGCACATGTCTTTAATCTGATTGTAAAGTGGTTTCTGAAGTCTTCCACCCAACTGCAAGACATCTTGAAAATGGCCAGATAACTGTGGATGCACTTCAGCCAGTCTTACACTGCAAAACACTCCCTCCTTGAGCTGCAAAGGCAGAATAGCGTTCCCCAACATCGCCTGATATGCAAAGTTTTCACCCATTGGAACTCCACCCTCCACTTGTTGGAACTACTATAGCATAGGAAGCAGAGGAAGGCCGTTAACAATTTCTTTATAATGCAGGTGGACAGGGGCACTTGCCTGTGTAACTTCGACGTTAGCCAGTGGCAGCTCATGCATGACACGTGCTGTTTGCTCAGGACCTTTGAGGAGGCCACTTTATTTGTCAGTCGCCAGGACTATCGGATGAATGATGTCATTCCACTCCTTCATGTCCTGGAGCAGATGCTGATAAATCTGGCTGCCAGGGGACAGGAGATGTGGTGCCTACATCTCACAGCCACCAAAGCCCTGTGGGGGCTGAACTGGTGGAAGAGGAGGGCATTTATGTACAAGCAATGTATACAGAAATTGTTGGTTTATCTGCACAAGTGACAGGAGAGGAGCATGAAGAGCTGGAGGGCAATGAGGAAGATCAGGCAGATGACCCCCCTACACACCGTGGCAGTATGCAGCGGAGATGGAGGCAGGGAGTCCCTCCGATTCCCTTGTGCAAATGGCCCGATGCATGCAGAGTTGCTTGCATAGTGAAAGCTATATTTTCACCATTCAGCAGAGGGATAACTATTGACTGTCCACCATGTTAGACCCTTGCTACTGGTCCAAAATGGGGGCCTTTTTTCCATCTGCTGAGAGGCAGGATAAACTGGACAGGAGTACTCTCCTATCGAGACATCCAATGTAGTCAGTTGGTTGCTGCCTATGTGCACCATCGCCCATCCTCACAAAGCCCTTTTCGCTAATACTCCACTGCCATGACTGCTGCAGGGGGGGGGGGGGTGTCAGGAGCAGCACTATGCTGATTTCTCATACTGTTGCCACCCTCATCATTCTGTGAAGGGGCCACTAGTGTCCCTGTTTGGCCTTGTTGACATCACCATTTGTTTTACCCTTCTTCTGATCTGTCAGAACGGAAAAATGAAAACTGACCAAATACTGACCGTGTGATAGAGGCCGTTAAAGTCCTGCATACGGGACTTCATTTTCATCTGAATAAAACCGATTTCAGAGGCACATAGCCATAGGCATAGCCACAGCCATAACTTATGCAACTTGAGCATGAAGCCTCTATCACATGGTCAGTATGTTGCATCAGGATTTGTTCATGATTATGAAGCCAAAAGCAGGAGTGGGTACAAAACACCGAAAAAATTCAAATATTCCCATCACATGTCATCTCTGTTTTGGACCAACTACTGTTTTTTTTTTGGCCTTACCAATACTGATCAATTACTGACCAAATACTGACCGTGTGAACGCGGATGCTCAAAAGACAGGATCTTTTTTGGGGGGGATTGTTCTTCTGACAGATCAAAAGAAGGAAAAAATAAACAGTGACGTAAACACAAATGTACTTCTGATACCTTCTCCACTCTGTCATGGGCCCACTACCTTAATTAGCATGTAACAGAACAGGTTCTCTAGCAATCTATGTACTAAGGGCAGCACAGTAATAAGCACCGGTACCTTGAAGCGCTGGGGTCCTAGGTTCAAATCCAACCAAGGAAAACATCTGCATGGAGTTTGAAAACCCTGTGTTGGCTTGGGTTTCCTCCGGTTCCTCCCACACTCCAAAGAAATACTGATAGGGAACTTAGATTGTGAGCTTCATTGGGGACAGCTTGATCCTAATGTTTGTAAAGCCCTGCGGAAAAAATGAAATAAAATAATACTAATAATTAGCAGATGGTGGAAAAGGAGACACTACCATTGACCTCTGAGTGCACACTTCAGTTATTTGGTCAGTTTTTCACTCGTAACTGACCAACTATGTGAGGTGTGAACTGAGTCTAACAGTGACGTCTGTCACCTGCCTGTCATACTGATGCACATTAACTGTTTCACTACCACAGCGGAATAGCTATGCATGTTTCTGCAATGCACAGTGATGTACACTGAGATACACTCTCCCTACAGGTCGATAAATAGCTGATTTATAACAAATTAATTCAGATTAAATCAATTTTTTGGGAAAAAGCAGAGCGTTTGAATCAAATTTTTGAAAACTTTGCTCATCTCTAGGTATTACCCATTATGGATACAACTCTGCAGAGATTTTTCCAGTATTATCATCCGCAGATAAAGTAACATCCAAAAATGGAATATTGGATATTTCAGTCTGATACATGAATGTCAAGTTGCCTTCATTCCTATTAATATACTGTATGTAATGAAATCAGGTACCAATATCGACGACCACTCCAATTAAGGAGGAGGTCGTCAATATACCTACCAAACTAGTAAATATTTAAATATGTATTAGCAATGTTGTAAATATAACACTTCTCCCATGCCCACATATACTGTATATGTTGCCTTGGTATGGTGAAAACAAAGCACCCATCGGGCATTCAAGTATCTGAAAATAAAAATCCTTATTAAACAAAAAATTATTTAGGAATTCCATAACTATCAAAATGTAATTCTTAAGCTTCTTGTTATAGTTTGTGAACTCACGTAAAGACTTGCAAAAAAAAATTCTTCATGGATTACTTAGATGGTAGCCAAAGCAGTTTATTCCTGTGCACCGTCTGAAGCATGGGATCTGTATCGACAAGCCAGAAGTTTGGTGAGCTAATTTGGTTTCCATATACCGTTTTGCACTATAAACAGGGATCTGCTGCCCAAAAGCAATTAATCTGTATGAGGACGAAGATTGGCAGTAACCATGATCACTGCATGTAGGATCTTACGTCCAATGAAAAATTTTATTACCTTTTCATTCCCTTTTCGCAATTGAAATGAACATGAATGCTCAGCTGAGACAAGTTGTCTGTGTCGAAATCAGGGAAAATGGACATCTGAAGCGTATGTCCACCTTTAGACTGCCAATGATCATGTTTAGATATGTTTATACAATACAAACAAACCAGTATTTTACAGTACAGCATGGTTTTTCATCTATTTGTCTTCTTACGACGCAGAAGGTTGAATTGAGACCAAATGCTCATTCTAAAAGGGCAAGATTTTTATATTATGGTATTGAATTGAACCTTTCAGGAGTTATCTAGGCTACATCTATTGATGACCAATTCTCAGGAGAGGTCTTCAGATTGATGGTGTCAGACATCTGGGAACCCTTACCCATCAGCTGTTTCGGGCAGCCAACATCCAGAAACAGTTTTCCAGCCTCAGCCTTCTGCAGCTCTGCTCTTGTTCACTTGAAAGGTAGTTTACCTGGCACGGCCACTTTACTTTGTAGACATCTGTACTCTAGATATTGTATAGTTTCCGGCTTCCTGGCTGCCTGAAACAGCTGATCGGTGGAGGTGCCAGGTGTCGGACCCTGTGGGTAGGTTATCAATATCTGTGGCCTGGACAATCCCTTTAAATGGGACTTTTATCAGAGCAAGTGATGACATACAGTATCTCTAGTACAGTATATGCAGTCACTTGTTTATGGGGAGGGTTCAACTACTGAACCAGTGGCTAGACTAAAGGAACAGTAGTTCTCTGAATTTTCCCTTGAACTTTTCCCATGGCCCTCCAGACCTTGCACACATACTATGATTCATTTGAATAGGTCTGAGATGCCTTTCTCTACACAGCACCTGAAAAAAAGTGGCATAGCCCAAAGGAAAATTCGGAAGGAGTCGCAGTACTCCTTGTGGTAGGGACACCCAAACAGATTTTATATATAGATGCATAATATGAAAGAAGTATTTTTTGCATTTTCAATTAGAAATATTCTGCCTATATAGTTCTAGGAAGAACATGGTTACTTTCTTCTATAGTATGTCACACTGCACATAAAATAATTGTGCAATGCTAGGAGAACGATATCATATGTCGAGTCTTACATTAACAGCACACTGTACATTATGCCGCACTTGTCAGAAACAATATAGAAACTGCGGATATTACAAATAGCTTATTAGACATGACAAATGATCTCACAATTATAGGTGTCTCTTTTCAAATGTCTGGAAAGTGATATTGTCTTCGAGTTGTGAGTCAGAGACTAACATGAAAGTCTTTGATTCTCATAATCTAATATATATAAAAAAAAAAAACAATAGCAGAAAGCATCAGCCACTGTGATAAATCTAGCAAATCTTCAGCTGACAGCAATCTCTCCCGACTCCCCGATACACATGCATACACGCTCCGAGTGTGTATGCAATTTCAATGGGGAGAGAGGAGAAAGCCATTGCCAGAGAACTGTTCAATCCTTCTATCCTCCAACATCCTCTGTTGGGTTGCAGTTGGGGGCCCCCCTTATACATTAGATTGTTGGTTGGCCACACAGAAAATGGTGGGTTTTTACCAACAATACTCTACAATACAATACTTAAAGGCTATTGTGAAACTTAGCTATTGAAGGACTATCCTCAAGATAAGTCATCCTGCCTGAAACAGATGATTGGTAGGGATGCCGCTAATCCGTGGGGTTGCGGAATGTTGGACCCTCACACATCTGATACTGTTGACCTGTCCTGAGGATAATGTAAAGGCAGAAAAGCATCTTTAAAGCTTAACCAGCAGGCAAAACTTGAGTTGGCATAGGAGCCTTCTATCCAAAGTGATAAGTGCTGTTTTACCAAGAATTTGTGATTATGATCTTAAAAGTTGAATGTAGTACATTTACATTACTAAACTCTTGTTAGTATTAGTTTTAGGTTTGAGTCAGACTACATTTGGCAAATACTGTATCTTTTGTGCCACTTGGTAGGTATCTCACTTGGGTGAAGTGAAGTCCTTATTGTGTTCGAACTATTGGGGCCCTTGTCTTTAAATCCTGAGGAGATTATGTGCAACATACAGTAGATGTAATTGCTTTTCAAGCAATGCTTTCTGAATTGTTGTTATAGCAGCAATGTCAAAATTGCTATATAAAGAGACTAAACATTTATATTGCCCAGAAGGTTGCTGGAATCCTTTATGAAGTTTAAAAGAATACCCATTATGTTGAAAATACAGCCTGACGTGCAGGCATCATTTGTTCATTTGGTTCTCTGTATGCACACTCATACAGGGCAAGCAGTCGACCACTGCATGAAGGCCCCCATACAAATTAGTGTATTGTTGGCCAAACTTGCCGAGAATGGCAGCGTGGGGAGCTCCAGACTCTAGTCCAACAGATGATTATGGGAGAGAGAAGGATCAGGAGAAATGAATATTTTGCCTGATCCTTTTGTTCTCCCTGGAAGTAAGCCACCGCCAGAAGTGTCTAGCAGCAGCTTTCTCCCCTCTCCCCAGCCGAGCTGAACATGTATGTCGGGACATCCATAGCTTCAGTTGCCTGCCTGCTTAAGACTCATTGTGCTGATGAAGGCCCTATGACAAGAACATTTAATTGTAATGAGTATTTCTGACAATTACGCATCTACTTTTGTCTGGACTTTTTGTGACTATGTGCACCAATAAAAATTATTTGCTAATATAAACCGACAAGTGCCATGGTACTATCTACATGTATGTGTATCGGGGAGTCAAGAGAGATAGCTGTCGAGCAAAAGATTATTCCGCCGATAGTTATTGACTATGTATCACTGCCATAAGACCTCCAAAATGAGCAGGATTTGCATCAATAAATGTCAAGTTATACTGAATCTTTTCTCACATACAGTAACTATATACCGATCAACTCTGCTCCTTCTGTTTTATAACCTGCTGCCTGCAGATCTATTTTCAACATGACAGGTTGCCTTTAACCTCTAAGTTTTACAGTATGGAAGGGTGAAAGGCATTATTATTATTATTATTATTTGTGTTTAGTCCAAAAGAAAAAGATTTTTACCTTTTATATTTTAATTGTTTGCGACCCTTATCTATGACGAGACAACACCTTGAAGAATAAATGCAAAATTAGAATAATTTCAAACTTAATATTTTGTATCAAAACTGAACAATCGTCCCTATACTGTACAGAAGCCTGAAAAATGAAGGTGTAGAACTCACTTTAAGTCATGTGACAGATTTCTTGGCATTAGAGCAGATAATTGTGTTTATTTCACCTCGGAGATTGTCAGACGTGATGTGATGATCATTTCTCCTGTAGGTGTTTGACTTGGAATGCCCTCACAGATATTGTCATTGTACAGAATGAGTCTGAAGTACAGAACTGAACGTTACAGCGTCTCACACTGAGCCTTCTCAGCATGTTTAATGTGGGAGTATTGTTTTAATATTTATTACAATGACTTCATCTCTTGCTGTGTCTTCGGCAACATTTTTCTCTACATGACTGAAACCATTTAATCACTGTAAGTACTTAAAGTGGCCCCATTCTTTGAAGTTTATTATATAATATAGGGGACAACTGCAAAAAAAAAAAATATTCCCTTTTAGATTATTGTAACCAAAATTAGTGCTAGCAGAAGACATCTGAAAATAGAGCAGAGGAGATCCCTGCCTGTCTGTATGTCAGTAGTTCCCAGTTATAGAATGGAAACTTTGTGACTAGTGGTCTACAGCTTGCTGATGGGATCTCAGAAGGAAAAGTTTGGAGATAAGCTGCCTTGACCTATTTACAGATCTCTTCTGAGAGAGTAGGGACAATATTAGAGATGAGCGAATTTCAGAAAAATTCAATTCGGCCGGTCCGCTGAATTTATGTGTGGCGAAATGCGTTAAAAACTGCTATTTCCTGGCTGCAGAGAGCCTTTATAGTGGTATAGAACACTGTGCCTTGCAGTAACATGCATAGGGAGTCTGCTGTGGTAGTAAAACAAGTATTACATGTAGATGACAGGCGTCACTCTTAAAATCACTGCACACTTCACTTATTTGGGCACTTACGGGGCCAAAACTGACCAAATAACTCGTGTGAACTCAGCCTTACAGGCCAATGTTAGTATCAAGAAGAAGAACACTCCTTTTACACCGTTGTCAGCTGATTCCACATAGATGTTTACAGAACTTGTTCTAATAAACGCTTATACAAGTAAAGCCCCCCCCCCCCCCCCCCCGACAGAGTGGAGTGGGTGTCAGCAGTAAGTTTGTGTTGACATCACTGATTATTTTTCCCTTCCTCTGATCCGTCAGAACAATAACCCCCCAATAACGGATCCTATCTGTGGAGCATCTGCCTTCACTCGGTCAGCATTTGGTCAGTAATCAATCAGTATTGCTAATGCCAAAATACAGGAGTGGATCCAAAACAGAGATGACACGTGAATGGAATATTTGCATGTCTTCTGTGTTTTGTACCCACTGCTGCTTTTGGCTACCAAATCATAAGCCAATTCTAATGCAAAATAGAGACCATGTCATGCAGGCCGTACAGCCGTTACATAGACAGGATCCGCTGTGCGTCTCATTTTTCCTTCCTTCTGACAGATCAGAAGACGGGTCAAATAAATGATGATGTCAGCCAGGCTGAAAAGCAAAATAGTGGCCCAGTCATGAAGTGGGGAGGGTGGTAACAGCTTGGGAAGTCCACAGAATGGCCAAATGACAGAGTCTAGAGGTGGCAGCAGCATCAGGAGGAGGCAAAAGAGTGGAACAATGACAGTGTGGAGGTGGCAGCAGCATCAGGAGGCCACAGAGTGGCACAATGACAGAGCGTGAAGGTGGCGGCAGCAGCATCAGGAGGAGGCCACAGAGTGGCACAATGACAGTGTGGAGGTGGCAGCAGCAGCATTAGGATGCCACAGAATGGCAAAATGACAGAGCGTAGAGGTGGCGGCAGCAGCATCAGGAGGAGGCCACAGGGTGGCACAATGACAGTGTGGACGTGTCAGCAGCAGCATGAGAAGACAACAGAGTGGCACAATGACAGATTGTGGAGGTGTCAGCAGCAGCATCAGAAGGAAGCCATAGGGAGGCACAATTACAGAGTGTGGAGGTGGCAGAAGCAGCATCAGGAGGCCATAGAGTGGCAAGATGACAAAGTGTTGAAGTTGCAGCAGCATCAGGATACCACAGAGTGGCAAGCAGCATCAGGAGACCACAGAGTGGCAGCAGCATCAGGAGACCACAGAGTGGCAGCAGCATCAGGAAAACACAGAGCGGCAAGATGAAATAGTGTGGAGGTGGCAGCAGCATCAGGAGACCACATAGTGACCTGGTGACAGAGTGGGGAGGTGTGTGGCAATACCAGTACCAGCTGAAGATGGCAGGTGAAAGAAGGAGCACTTGGCATCTGATGTGTGGCATCAGGCGGGTGGCAGCATCAGAATAGTAGCTGAGGCAGGTAGCCAGAAGAAACCGGTCTCTTTTGTCAAAGTGTTGGTGTGGCACCGTGGATCATCTAGTCTTATGCATCAGGCATTGGTGGGTGGAAATCCTGGCTGATCTACGCCTAATTCATCTTGACAAATGTCAGTCTCTACACATTTTGGGTGGACAGGCGAGTTCTTCTTGGGGTAACTATCGCCCCCGCCGCACTACACACTCACTCTGATGCCACACTACTGGCAGGGCAGGACAGCTTTTCCAGGGCAAACTCTGGCAGTTGCGGCCCAAAATCCAGTTTGGCTACCCAGCGGATCTTCAATGTGGGGTGGCAGGGTGCTGTCCAAGTATGTCACCACCTGCTGGTTCATGTCCTGCTCCAGGCCTAGCTGCTGCTGCTGCTGGTGAGTAGTCTCTTCAATAGGTGGGTGAATAAAGCTGCTCATCAGCGACTCTAGACTCAAGTTGCTGCTGATGGAGCTGAAACTGCTTCTAGCCACCCATCCTGCCACAGCAGCCATGGCAGAGGAACGTGAGCGCAGAGGGCCCCGCTGATTAGACCTGCAAGAGAATGGGTGATGGCGCAGATAGGCAGCAGCCAACTGACTACATGGGATGTAGTTCAGTTTGTCCTCCCTCTAAGTGGGTGTAAAAAAGGCCCCTATTTTGGAACAGTAGCGAGGGTGGAGAGCCAGAAGTCATCCCTCTGCCGAATAGTGACAATTTGACTGTCACTACGCAAGCAAGTGAGCATGCATCGGGCCATTTGTGCAAGTGACTCGGAGCGACTCCCTGCCTCCATCTCCACTGTATACTGCCACGGTGCGTCTAAGTCCTCTGCCTCGTCTTCCTCATCACCCTGTAGATCCTCTGGCTGCTCCTGCCTATGTTGGAGGATGCCGTTCTGCCGCTACAGCTCAAGGAGGGTGTGCTTTGCGGTGTACAAGTGTCTGAAGTGCATGCAAAGTTTCCTGGCCATTTTTAGGATGTCTTGCAGATGGGTGGAAGACTTGAGGAACCGCTTGACAACCAGATTGAACACGTGTGCCATGCAGAGTGCATTGCTCAGCCCTCCTTGACGCAGCGCTGACACCATGTTCTTCCCGTTGTCGGTCATCATGGTTCCGATTTTGAGTTGTCACGGAGAAAGCCAGGATTTGATTTATTGATGAAGGACACGGAGCAGTTCCTCCCTGTGTGACTCCATTCTCCCCCAGGCAAACGAGGTGCAGAACAGCGTTACAACGCCATGCCCTGCACATGTAATATGCTGGAGGGGCACTGTGAATTGTCCCTGCAGTGGAGGCTGAGGACACAGTGGAGGATGAGGCAGAGGTGGACATTTACGCAGGACCAACGGCGTGACAAAGTGGAGGCAGAAGCAGCTTCACCTGGCCAAGTTGCTGGTGTGGCTGTGTAGGAACCACATTCACCCAGTGGGCCGTAAAGGACATGTATTGTCCCTGACAATGTCGGCGCTGCCGTGCACTTTGACAAACACCGACAGGCTCAAGGACTGGCCAACCTTCTGTTCTACATACGTGTGCAGGGCTGGTACTGCCTTTTTGGCAAAAAAATTATGGCTTGGGACTCTCTACCTCAGCTCGGCACAAGCCATCAGTTCTCTGAAAGGTTCAGAGTCCACCACTTGGAAAGGGAGGGACTGCAGCACCAGCAATTTGGCCAGGAGCACATTCAGCTTCTGTGCCGGTGGATGAGTGCACGCATACTATTGTCTCTTGGCAATCGCTTCAGTGATCGATTGCTGACGGAATGACTGACAAGGAGTAGGAGGAGGAGCAGGAGCATCAGGATCAGCAGATGATGGGAATGACAAACAGCTCCCTTCGGCTGAGGTAGTGGAGCCTTGACTGCCTGAACTCGGGTGTGTGCCACTGGGTGATGCAGCGGTCACCTCCTGACGAAGCCGTTGAGGTGAAACGCGCGTCGAGGTCTCGCGCCCAGGGCCGGTCATTCATTTTGCCACCATGTCTTCAGGTACGTCCTGTACTTAACGCGGTTCCATGCTACGTGCGGGGTACCCCTGTATGTATCCACGCTGGGTCCCTTGCACTTAGGCGCACGTTAGTTATGGTTTAATTTCAGCCTAGTGATTTTGTATTTATCATATTTCTGTTTTTGGCTGATTGAGATATCTACATCATACCGTGTGTGCTAGCTACGACTCTGGGGTTACTATATTTGGTCTGTGGTACTTGTGTACCATACCCTTATTGGGGAGACCATACATGTGATATTCATCTGGTTTCCCAGAGTCTTAGCTTTTGCTTTATCGGTCGTACCTATTTTGTGCTTTACATTGCGCAAGAACTGTGCCTTATCTTGCGCAGTCTTACGGTGGTTCCTTTGAATCTACTTACCCTGTGCTTCTCCGTGTACTGTATTACATCCTGTTGCTCTCCATTATTTATATTTTATAATAAATGATACCTTTTGATATAAACATTCCACTTGTTTGGCTTTTAGTTTACTCTGGATGTGGTACAAGTGGTCATTATAGCTGTCTAAGTTGACAGAGCTGCCTTTTTGTAGGTTAATAGCGGTTGCTGCGGCAGGCTGGACCACCACATCGAAGCCATGGTTCTCCTAGTCCACTTTATGGTGATACTGCATATGTTGATGCAGGGCCTTGTTGCCAACATTGGCACCCTGGCCACGCTTCACCTTCTGCTCACAGATTCTACAAATGGCCATGTTCACCTCCTCCGGTGGCTTAACAAAAAACTGCCACGCAGCAGAGTAGGTGATTTTACCCCCTACACTCCGCACTGACTGACTGCTAGTGCCGCTGCTTCCGTGAACCCCTGCACCACTACTTTCCAGGCAGGTAGGCTCCTGCGAGGTGGGTGGTCTATCCGGGCACGTTTGGCTCCCGACCTCCCACTGCTGCCACCCTGCTGACTCCTAGCCACGCTAGTGACTTGCTTGCTCCACCGCTGCCTCACGGGCAAGCTGCCACCCTCTTCTCCCCATGATGAAGCCCCTAATTCACTCGGCTCCTAAGTGCTACATCATCATCATTGAGTACTGTCTGCACTTCACTGATGTCCTCCTCAACGGTCTGTGGGTCAGGAGCCTGACTGTTCCAACACCAGTTCCCATGCCATTCTCCTCATCACTACTTGCCCGCCTACCAGAGGAAGCGGCTGATGTCTCCTCCACATCTTGGCTGGATAGTAGCTGCTGACTGTCCTCTAGTAGCTCGTTCTCACTGTATGTTGGAGCTGAGCCCACAGCATATAATACTTGTCTGGATAAGTGAAAAGAAAAGGAAAGAGGCAGGTTGAGGACAGATGAGGGCACAGGGCCTGCTCCCGGGCCATGCCAACTAAGGTTGTGTCTGACGAACCCACCGACTTTTGGCTGGGGGTGTCCGATGTCACTTGGGATGAAGTGGATGACCGAGTCAACCATTCAAGAACCGCTGGGATGCTGGTCAAGACGCGACAGCTAGATGACACCGGGCAACCAGACCTCTCCCTGCGACTCCTGCTGCCATGCCCCCTTACTCTGCTGTGACCTGTGCCTGCGTCAGAAACATTTAGGCCTCTGACACTCCCCTGTGCATGGCTGGGCACTTCTCTGTCTGACATACTGTTAGATCAAATAAATAAATAAAAAGGAAATTAAAACACCCCAAAAAAGTCTGTAATTTTCTCATTTCACCACACAATGACTAATAAGCCCTTTTGTTTTTCCACTAATACATGGCAAAGAAGGCTTTAGAATATACAGTTGCAAGAAAAAGTATGTGAACCCTTTGGAATGATATGGATTTCTGCACAAATTGTTCATAAAATGTGATCTGATCTTCATCTAAGTCACAACAATAGACAATCACAGTCTGCTTGAACTAATAACACACAAATAATTAAATGTTACCATGTTTTTATTGAACACACCATGTAAACATTCACAGTGCAGGTGGAAAAAGTATGTGAACCCCTAGACTAATGACATTTCCAACATTTCCAAGAGCTAATTGGAGTGAGGTGTCAGCCAACTGAAGTCCAATCAATGAGATGAGCTTGGAGGTGTTTGTTACAGCTGCCCTGCCCTATAAAAAACACACACCAGTTCTGGGTTTGCTGTTCACAAGAAGCATTGTCTTATGTGAATGATGCCTCGCACAAAAGAGCTCTCAGAAGACCTACGATTAAGAATTGTTGACTTGCATAAAGCTAGAAAGGGTTATAAAAGTATCTCCAAAAGCCTTGCTGTTCATCAGTCCACGGTAAGACAAATTGTCTATAAATGGAGAAAGTTCAGCACTGCTGCTACTCTCCCTAAGAGTGGCCATCCTGTAAAGATAACTGAAAGAGCACAGCGCAGACTGCTCAATGAGGTGAGGAAGAATCCTAGAGTGTCAGCTAAAGACTTACAAAAGGCATATGCTAACATCCCTGTTAGAGACTCTGAGATACGTAAAACACTAGACAAGAATGGATTTAATGGGAGGATACATCAGAGGAAGCCACTGCTGTCCAAAAAAAATATTGCTGCATGTTTACAGTTTGCACAAGAGCACCTGGATGTTCCACAGCAGTACTGGCAAAATAATCTGTGGACAGATGAAACCAAATTGAGTTGTTTGGAAGAAACACACAACACTATGTGTGGAGAAAAAGAGGCACAGCACACCAACATCAAAACCTTATCCCAACTGTGAAGTATGGTGGTGGGGGCATCATGGTTTGGGGCTGCTTTGCTGAGTCAGAGCCTGGACGGATTGCTATCATCGAAGGAAAAATAAATTCCCAAGTTTATCAAGACATTTTGCAGGAAAACTTAAGGCCATCTGTCCACCAGCTGAAGCTCAACAGAAGATGGGTGTTGAAACAGGACAACGACCCAAAGCATAGAAGTCCTGACCTCAACCCGATTGAGATGCTGTGGAATGACCTCAAGAAAGCCATTCACACCAGACATCCCAAGAATATTGCTGAACTGAAACAGTTCTGTAAAGAGGAATGGTCAAAAATTACCCCTGACCGTTGTGCACGTCTGATCTGCAACTACAGGAAACGTTTGGTTGAAGTTATTGCTGCCAAAGGAGGTTTAACCAGTTATTAAATCCAAGGGTTCACATACTTTTTCCACCTGCACTGTGAATGTTTACATGGTGTGTTCAATAAAAACATGGTAACATTTAATTCTTTGTGTGTTATTAGTTTAAGCAGACTGTGATTGTCTATTGTTGTGACTTAGATGAAGATCAGATCACATTCTATGAACAATTTGTGCAGAAATCCATATCATTCCAAAGGGTTCACATACTTTTTCTTGCAACTGTATAACTTTACCGATGAATGGCAAATAGGCTCTTACTTTTTTCCACTTATACACGCCACAAAAGGCTTTAGAACATATAACTGCACCTCTTAACGGCAAATAATATATATTTTTGTGCCACTTATATATGCCAAAAAGGGCTTTAGACCATATAACTGCACTGCTGAATGGGAAATATATATTTTTTTGCTACTATTACACGGCAAAAAGGGCTTTAATTTTCTCACTTCACCACACAATGGCAAATATATTTTTTTGTGCCACTAATGCGTGCAAAAAAGTGTTTTAGAACATATAACTGCACCACTAAATGGCAAATAATATATATTTTTGTGCCACTAATACATGCCAAAAAGGGCTTTAGAACATAACTGCACCGCTGAATGGCAAATATACATTTTTTTGCCACATACACGCCTAAATAGGCTGTAATTTTCTAATTTCAACACACAACAGCAAAAACTTTTTTTGTGCCACCAATACATGCCAAAAAGGGCTTTAGAACATTTAACTGCACCGCTAAACGGCAAATAATATATATTTTTTGCCACTAATACACGCCAAAAAGGGCTGTAATTTTCGCACATCACCACACAACAGCTAATAAGCCCTTTTTTTCCCACTAATACAAGCCAAAAAATGCTTTAGAACATATAACTGCACCGCACAGGGGCAAATTAGACGTAGTTTTAATTCCTTGTAATTCAATAATTCCTTGTAATAAACCCTGTTAATATGCTGTATCAATCAGCACTTGCACCCCAATAACGTGAACGGTTTGCTGGAATTACAGAGCTGTATAATGGCAATTTGGGTCCCCAGTTAGTGCAGCAAGGTATAATAGGATTGTTCCTATTACCCAGGCTGTAAACTCCCCTACTGAACCCTTTTCTGCTTCAATACTGTGGAATGATTCCTCCCTATCCTTTCCCTGAACTTCTATACAGCAAAATAAAAGTTTTAAAGTCTTTCCTAGCACTGTCCTTAGCGCCTGCTGACGTCTCTCCCTGCACTAAGTACACTGGAAAATGGCTGAATCCAAGATGGCTGAGGCTATTTATAGGGCTGTGACATCACAGGGCTGGCTGGCTGCTGAGTGGCTGCGTGCATGGCATTGTGGGTGATCCCTCATTCCCAGAGTTCCTTGCTCCATGTCCTAACACGTGCAGCAGCCATTTCAGGAAAAAATGCGATTCGTTACAACGAAGCGTGAGGAAATTCTGATTTGGTGCAATCAAATTTTTCCTGAAATTCGGATCGAATTCTACTTCGTCAACTTCAATTCGCTCATCTCTAGACAATATGTTAGAGAACTGCTGTCTATGGGATTCAGTCGTGTAATATACAGGTCATCTGGGAGTAAGTACAAATTACTTTTTCAACAATTCTCTAATACAAAAGTAGCAATTGGGTAAAATCTTGCTGTTTTGAGTAAACAGCACCTGTACAAAAATATGTATTTACATGGTTACAGACTACAAATAAAACCTGTGTAGTCTGATCCTGTATTCATCCTCCATTCTATTATAGGATATTTTTCATTTAAGGAGTTATCCAGGAATTACTATTGATGACCTAGCTCAGGCAACCTCCGGCACTCCAGCTGTTGTGAAGCTGGAATTGCTGGGAATTGTAGTTTCACAACAGCTGGCGTGCCGAAGGTTGCTGACCCCTGACCTATCCTCTTCCCAGGCCGTATGACATCTCTGTACATCAGTCACATCGCCTACTTACAGCTCAGTCCCATTCGAGTCAATGGGACTGAGCTGCAATAACAAGCACAGCCACTATACGCTGTATGGCACTGGGCTTAGAAAGAACCAGAGCTCCGGTGAGCACAGCTGTCACGACCATGGTCATGGTTGTGACTCCTGTATCCGCATGCTGTTGCCTGCGGTCTGGTTTGGTTGTTCAACCACAGGTGAGGGCCGCTAGTATGTTGCCTCACTTGTGGTTGCCGCTGGCAACATGTAGTTATTTCGCAGTTTAGCAGCCTGAGCTGGTGCTAGGCAGCTTGCTGTAAAGTTCATGCGGTTGCACCTGGCAACCTATCTTTGTTAGGTGTGTCTTTTGTATGTCTGGTGTGCACAGGGTTTTAGTTATGTGTGCACTTTCTCCTTTAAGTGTCTGTCTTCCCTTCCCTGGTGTGAGAAGGGTTAATTCCCTTCTGTGTGTGTGAACACTGGGTGTGGCTACTTGGGCCTATATAGCCTCTGCTGAGAGCAGTAGTCAGAAGGGTACTTCAGCCATGGTCTGCTGGAGTCATCCTCCTACTTTATACCATCTGCCAGTGAGGGCCGCCCTTGTGGTCATAGATGTTTATACGTTTAGTTGATGTTGTATTCCTTTTGTTCTTTAATGCAGCTATGGATCTGGGTTCCTGTGTGTGTGTATGTGTGTTGGCTGTGTCCATTTAAGTATGGTGTGGACATCAGCGTGTCAGCACAGGGATCCAGTCAGCAAGGCTGTGGCAGGTAGGTGGAACTAGTGCAGTTCACCTGCCATATCCATAGGTCTGTTTTTGTACCCCTTTTTCTTGCAGCTTGGCCACTGAGACTCCTGTTCCTCCTAGGGTTGCCACCCGTCCGGGATTGACCCGGACAGTCCGGGTTTGTAATCCTGTGCCCGGGTACAAGCCTTTCTTAGACCCGGGCACAGGATTATTCATTCAAACTGCAGACAGTGTGGACGTCCGACCGCATATTTAAGCTGCCTGACACTAGTGACTCACTCACTGCGGCGGCCGGGTGATCAGCTGAGCGCAGCGCTCCCCCCTCCCCTCCAGTCTACACTACAGTGATGCCAGGCAGCGCAGCGGCTCACTCACTGTTCAGTCTCCGGTCTCCTCGCTCTTCCCTTGCCTCCCAGTCCCTCCCTCCTTCTCTCTGATAAGGAAGTCAGGTCCACACAGGAAGTGACATCAGAGAGAGAGGCAGGGAGGGAGATTTGAAATCATTCTTCTTCTCCAGTCCAGAAGCTCCAGGCTCCAGCAGCCTGCCCAACTAGTGCCCAACTAGTGCCCACTGTGCCCTGTGCCCGAATACTAAACAGGACGGCGCAGGCGTGGGATCAGGGGCGTAACGATCGCAGTGCGACAGTGACCAGGGTAGAGGTGGGACATGGGCATGGTTGGAGGTGGGGCATGGGCGTGGCTGGAGGCGGGACATGGGTGGGGCCTGGAAGGGGCCCTCCCTCCCTTCTGTTCGGGTTTGGCTTGAAGAAAAGGTGGCAACCCTAGTTCCTCCGTGTCCAGGAGGAACGGGCTGTCTACCTAGCTCCTATCTCAGGGATCGGCAGAGGGTCAGTAGGGATCCGAGGTTCCTGAGCATAAGCCCTCCTACCTTCAAGGTCGGCTCATGCAGCTAGGAGTCAGGGTCAGATTAGGGAAGCTCTAGGAGGTGACCTGCTCCCTATTTCTGTCGTCCTGGCCGAGCAGCCATTAACATCTACTGGCATCGCACGGCTGAGGGTTTTCCCCATCCTCAGCCGTGACAACAGCGGGTCTCGGAAACAGCTGATCAGCGGGGGTGCCGGGACTCGAACCCCCGCCAATGTGATAATGGTAACCTATCTAGAGTATAGATCATCACTATCTTTACCCAGATAACCCCTTTAAAGACATAGGAGATGGTGGTTCACTGATGGCAGCAGGGACCAGTGTTTCTCCCTGCAGTAACTGCAAAAAAGTGGTAAATCACAGCTGTCCATCCAATGCAGAAGGGGACAGAGGGAAAGGTGGAAGTACAAAATTAAAATCATTACATTTAATTTGTCAACTAAAATATCAACAATTTGTGCAAATAACAAGCTCAAATGGCCCCCAAAAATACACAAAACCCCAGACCACCGAAACTAATGTCACAAGAGGGTTAAAAAAAAGGACCGTATACGTTTTTGCAGACCGTATACGGAACCATTCATTTCAATGGGTCCGCAAAAAAATGGAAATGACTCCGTGTGCATTCTGTTTCTGTATGTCCGTATTTCCGTTCTGCAAAAAAATAGAACATGTCCTATTATTGTCCGCATTGCAGACAAGGATTGTACTGTTCTATTAGGGGCCAGCTGTTCGGATCAGCAAAAAATAAGGATGATGTCTGTGTGCATTCCGTATTTTTTACGGATCCGTTTTTGCAGCCTGCAAAATACATACGGTCGTGTGCAAGAGGCCTTACCATACCATTGTTAGTCTGCCAGACCAGCTGTAGTGTAAGGTGACCAATACCGAATATGTCACCAGTTACCCCTATGTGACCCTGTAAGAGACTGGGTAACGAAGGGTAAATGACCCATACCAGGGTTGCCCATACTGTAAGCTCTGTTGTACTCTTAAGATTGTCGCAGACACATTTCCTCTTGTGCATTTATCGGGGGAATACTTGACTCAAGCAGTGGCGTAGGTAGAAATGAGTGGGCCCCACAGCAAATTTTTGAATGGGGCCCCCCTCCCCCAGTAATTATTTCGCAACCCCTTCCTTTCATGCCCCCCCATTCCTGTGGCTAGTAAAGATCGCTCTCTCAGACCAGGCCCGGCAGCCGTTCCATCCTTTTCCTACACTGTCTATACTGTCACTGTTATATCATTTCATTGTGTAATACTGTTGAGGGGGCCCTGACAAAGTCCTTAAGTCCTCCTCCTCCTGGATGGGCCCCTTCTGGGTCAGGGCCCCAAAGCAGCCGCTTCCCCTGCTTCCCCTATAGCTACGCCCCTGGGCTCAAGGATTAAAGAATAACCGACTCATAGACAGGCTTAGAGGATGTGTAGTGCAGTGGTGCCTGACATGTACATTTTGGCCATGGGTGAAAGTAGCAGCAGGGAGAACGACTGGTCAGTGCTGACATGAATGCCCAAGGTAACAGAAGTGGTACTGCTGCTGGCACTTAACAATGGGCACTCTAGCTGGTACTTTAAAAGGGGAACTGTGGCTGGCACTGTAATGAAGGCATGATGGTTGTATCTGTCATGTGGGCACTGTGGCAAGCAAATTAACAGACACTAACTATCACTTATTTGGGGACACTATGGCTTTCACAAGTCTAGGGGGCAGTGTGCCTGTTACTGTTATGAGGGACATAATAACTATTACTAGTGTTGAGTGAATCAAAGTCCACAAAGTGGACTTCGATCCGAATTTCAGGATAAATTTAAACCGAATTTCCTCGTTCTTCGTGGTAGCGAATCGATTTTACCTGAAATTGTGTAAAAAAATAAAAATAAAATCATACTTTCCATACTTAGCTCAAGGCCACCGGCATCTTGATTAAAGATCTTGCACGAAATCCTGTGTACAGTGACGTATAACATCACCACGCTGGCCGACGTGATGACGTCATCACGGGCTGCGTGAGATTTCTCGCTATATCTTCATTCCAGATGGTGGTGGCCGGCCCATGGCGAGCCAATGAATGAGGTAAGTATGATTTTTTTTATCAATCAGCTATGAGCGTGGCATCTGAGGGGTACAATGATGGGGAGCAGTACAATCACCGCTCCCTGTCATTGCACCCACCACTTACAAAGAAATGCACTTCGTGACGAAGTAAGTTGTCACAAAGCAAATTTTTTGTAAAAATCGTCGCCCAGCCAAATCGGATTTTGGAATACTTTGCTCATCTCTAGCTATCAGTAGTTTCGTTGACAATGTGTCTAGCATTATAGCGACACTAACTATCACTAATTTTGGGGCACTTTGTTCATCTCCAGTTTAGTCGGTACTGTGGTTCTTACTGTTATAAAGGGGCACAGTAGCTGTCATGGGGGGCATTATTGTGGCTAGTTGTATATATTGTTATAGGAGCACTGTCACTAGTTTTGGGGACACCATGGCTGTCACTATTTTAGCGGGCACTGTGGGTGTTACTGTTATGTGAGCAGAGTGGCTATAATGCTGTTATAGGAACTGTGGATGTCACAAGTTTTGGGCACTGTGGCTGTCACTGTTATGGGGGAACTTTTGCTAGCACTGCTATAAGGACAGTGGCCATCATTCGCTTAGGGGGTACTGTGGTTGTCACTATTAAGGAAGCTGCTGTGGTTGTCACTCGTTCAGTGGGCACAGTGGCTGTCACCGTTATGGCGGCCCTGTGGCTAGCTAGCACTTCTCCCTCGAATCATTTCTATAATAAATCACATGCATTTCTTCTAAATCTGTTCCATTTCTATTCTAACAGAATGACAGGGAAGTAACAGTTAAACCAGCCCTGTCATCAGCATTGTGCCGGTCATCCCGATCACTGGAGGAGGCGAAAAATCGACTTGTTATGCATTTTCTCCAGTGCAAAAGTTTCACAAAGTACAGGAATGGCCTGTGAAGATTTTCTGCATTCCATCTAGGGGTCGGTCTTTGCAGATTTTCTCGGTTCTTTTCTACTTCAGTGATCCGCACATCTTTCCAGTAATCCATCTGCTCCTGGCTCAGAACCTTCTCCGCCCCTCTCTAGATTTTCTTTTTCAGTGTAACCCAAGCTGTGTCTTCCGGTCAACATGTCACTGCAAGCAAACGGAGCTGCAAAAGTCAGGAGGGTCAGGAAAAGTCTCAAAGGAAGAAGACGGTGTGCTGCTCTCCACCGACTAAACGCCGTCACCTCAATGATACTCAGCAGTCATATCAATACTATAACCGGGGCATGTCTCCTCATGTAAATGTCATGGACATTGGCATAAAACACCGCATACACTCTACAATTCAAAATACATAGGGGGAGATTTATCAAAACTAGTGTAAAGTAAAACTGGCTTAGTTGCCCGCATCTACAAATCAGATTCCAGCTTTCATTTTCCAAAGGAGCTCTGAAATATGAAAGGTGGAATCTGATTGGTTGCTATGGGCAACTAAGCCTATTTTCCTTTAAACCAGTTTAAATAAACCTACCCCATAGGACTTTCCTGTAGCACCTGGGCCCTGATGCAAACACTACAACAAACCTTGTAGATTTGGTCACCCGTTTTACTGGATTTTGCGATAATGATTTTGGCAATGGTTGTGATTAGAGATGAGCGAATCGAATCCCACAAAGTGGGATCTAAATTTCAGGATAAATTTGATTCGTCCTCGAAGCCGAATTACCTTGTGCTTCGTGTTAGCAAATCGATTTAACCTGAAATAGTGTAAAAAAACAAAAATAAAATGATACCTCCTCCATTTGCTCGCGAGGGGCCACCAGCCGCCATCTTGATTGAAGACCTCAGCCAAAATCCTGTGCGTGGTGACGTATGACGTCACCACGCAGGCCGGTGTGATGACGTAATTTCACGCTGCGCGAGATTATCTTCAAGCAAGATGGCAGCAGCTGCCCCATCGCGATTAATTCTTTATTTTTTTATGTTAATTTTACACTGTTTTTACACTCAGATGCCGCGATCATATATGAATGCGTCATCTGAGGGGTACAATGACGGGGGGTGGCGCTATCACAGCTCCCTGTCATTGCACCAGCTACTTACACAAAAAAAAAATTGGGAAAATTTGGCAAATCAGCCGAATCGAACTTTTCAAAAATTTGCTCACCTCTAGTTATGTTCATCTTAGGGTGCATTCACGTGGCTGTGCATGTACATTAGGTCTGTGCACGTCGCCTCACGGTGCGGACCCAGTCACTTCAAAGTATAGGACAGACCCTGGGGGGAATTTATCATGAGGGGAAGATTTTAAGTCAGTTTTCCTTGAGTCTGTGTTGGCGTACTTTATGCCACATTTATCAAATGTCTCATATTGTTTAATAAATGTGTCTTATCCTTATATCTAAGGCTGGGTTCACACGAGCGGATGCCGTGCGTGACATCCGCTCCGTGAATGACAGCCAAGACCCGATGCAGACTGCAGAGGCACGGAGCATTAACATGATTAATAATGCTCCGTGCCTCTCTGTGACCTCTTTACTACGAAATCACAGTGAGATAAAGTTGTCACTGTGATTTCGTAGTAAAGAGGTCACAGAGAGGCACGGAGCATTATTAATCATGTTAATGCTCCGTGCCTCTGCAGTCTGCATCGGGTCTTGGCTGTCATTCACGGAGCGGATGCCACGCACGGCATCCGCTCGTGTGAACCGAGCCTAACTCTTTTGTCTAGAAAAGCTACTCCAGTTTTCTTACACCACCTCCTCTAGGAGTGAGATTACGACTTAAAAAAAATAAAAAAAAGTCTCAATTATAAATCTGGACATAGCTAACCACGCCCACTTTTCCAACCACATTACAAAACTGAAGTGAGTGGTGTAAAAATGCAAAAATGCAAAAACAAATTCACAAGAGAGTGCAAAAAAGTCGCAAAATTTTGCGTAATCGCTTAAATTTTGCACAAGCAAGTGCAAAAAGTCACCAAATCTATTTTTGCGACTTTTTGACACTAGAATTCTGGAGTGAAGGTATGATAAATCAGGGCCCCTATCTATTGCGGCGCGGCTGCACAGATGCGGATGTATACAGAAGCCGATTGCGTGTTTCAGCATCCGTACGGCAGCACTGCAAAAGATAGGATTGGTCCTACACTTTGAAGTCTTAGGCCCCTTTCACACGGGTGAGTATTCCGCGCGGATGCGATGCGTGAGTTGAACAGAATGCATAGTAAAATAGCACTGGGGGGGGGTTAAAAAAAAAATAAAAATAATTTAACTCGCCTTAATCCACTTGCTCGCGCAGCCCGGCATCTCTTCTGTCTTCATTTTAGCTGTGTGCAGGAAAAGGACCTGTGGTGACGTCACTCCGGTCATCACATGATCCATCACCATGGTAAAAGATCATGTGACGGACCATGTGATGACCGGAGTGACGTCACCACAGGTCCTTTTCCTGCACACAGCAAAGATGAAGACAGAAGAGATGCCGGCTGCGCGAGCAAGTGAATTAAGGTGAGTTAAATTTTTATTTTATTTTTTTAACCCCTCCAGCGCTATTTTACTATGCATTCTGTATTCATAATGATATTGTTTTCCCTTATAACCGTGTTATAAGGGAAAATAATACAATCTACAGAACACCGATCCCAAGCCCGAACTTCTGTGAAAAAGTTCGGGTTTGGGTACCAAACATGCACGATTTTTCTCACGCGAGTGCAAAACGCATTACAATGTTTTGCACTCGCGCGGAAAAATCGTGCATGTTCCCGCAACGCACCCGCACCTTTTCCCGCAACGCCCGTGTGAAAGAGGCCTAAGGGTCCGCATCGCCATGCAGTGTGCGCATGATCGGAACGCATGTTCGCGGTTTGTGGACCACAAAACACTTAGAGCGGTGTGAATACACACGGCCACTTTAGATGGTGGAAACTACAATTGCAGATCGTTAGGTATCCAAAAATATTGCAATCACAGTATGTAAATGCAGTCACTGGATAGTCTAGCAATTAAAATACCCATCTAGACTTTGGCGCCCCAATTCTGTACCAAGTGACTATGAGTATAATCTCATCGTATTATCGGGAATCGCTGCATGTAAACACTTGCTGTTCAGTTTTGCTAAGACAAATAGTGAATAGTCACATAAGCAATAAACAAACAAATAATATTAATTATTAAGCAAAAGTATCCTCTAAGAGGAGCTGTCCCCTCTCCTGACATGTAGTAACTGTTAGCATTCCCCATGTAATAACAATTCTGGAGCATTGTGTTTCCGGCAGAGGATCTTAATACCGGAAAAAAATGGTTCAGTTTGGTCCTCATGTATTCTGAATAGAAAGAGATCCGTTCAGGATGCATCAGGATGTCTTCTGTTCTGTCAGCATTACGTTTTGTGTCCGGTCATAAATAAAAAATATAAAAAATAAAGAAAACGGATCCGGCACTGAAAACAATGTAGGGGGCCTAAAAGGATATGTTTTTTTTTTCTGTTTCGATTTCACACATCCGCATCCTAATGGAACTGATTCATCCTGATGTGCAAAATCAAAACTGATTCGTTTAATTTAGTTATTGAGATCCTCTGTCGGATATCAATACCGGAATTACAAATGCAAGTGTGAAAGTAGCCAAAGCCAGTACTCTCTGCTCTGCACTGATGAGGGGCAATCACCTTGAAAAAGCTATCTTCAGATGAGATGCTGGCTTATTTATTATCCAAGTCATGTCTCAAGGCTTATTTAGACAGTTGGACATTGACTTACATAGCTGCTTTACATTTGGTGGCATGACCTAATTTTAATACCTTCTTTCCCAGAATTCCAGAGGAACGTTGCCTGGCCTATAAGACTCCTCATGCTGCTTAAGCGCTTTCCATAAGGAGATATAGTATTCCCCAAATCCTGACCTAGGCCTCTCACCCAGTTTAGCCATTGATGGGCAATCACCCTGAAGCATCTGACTGCAGATGAGATGCTGGCTTAGTTATTATCCAAGTCATGTCTCAAGACCTGTTTAAAAGGTAGAACATTGACATACAGAATAGCTATCTTCCATATGGTAGCATTAGAGGCAGAGTTTGTTAAGATCTAATTTGCATACCCTCTTTCCCATGTATTACATGGTCAGCCATGCATGTAATGCAATTCTAAAGCGAGATCCATGGTAATCAGCTGCTCACCATTTTCTTAAAAGGATAATGTCCATGAAACCACCTCTTCATCCCAAGGAGTGTATTTAAGGTCTTACTCATATAATATTAATACTCGAATGGCTTCCCAGCTAGATGACCCCTTCGCTAAAGAAATATGTGCCCATGTGACAAGTTGATTGGCACTGGTATTATTATAAGGTGCTCCTTCAATTCAATGAATAAAATCCATAAGAGCCAGAGATGTTCCCCAAACTATAAGATCAATTTGTCATTTTATAGGTTGTTCCAGATGGACAAAAATATTAAACCTTCGCTAAAGCTACATTCACCCTTGGTTGTTTTGGCTCCATGTTCTCTCTGTAAGGAGTAGGCACAGACTACAGATCCAGTGTTATTCTATGCAGTCCACACTTTCAAGGTTGTTTTTGTATGCTTAATGTATATTTTTTCTAATACGCCATCTTCCACTAGATGACGTTCAGTGCAGTATATATCTCCATATTAAGTGATTCTAGAAGGAAATACTTTGTGTAATATGGCATCCACATGAAACCGCACTGACCACAATAAAGAGCTCACCATGGTTCCGTATAGTAAACCATGTTATACATACTTGCCAAAAGACCTGATTTTTGCTGGACTGTTCCTGCTAGGATCCTAGCCAACACTTCTACATCTCCTTCCTGTATCAGTCTCCGGTCCAGCTCTCCTGTGCTTTGGCATCGGGTTGCCAAAGCAACTGGCACCCAAAGATGGTGTAATGGGTGGCAGATTTCCTGGTTTGTAGACTCTGCAGTGCTAGTCTCTTTATGTAGAACCCAGCAGTTTTCTGACTGCCCCACTGTTGCTGTATCTTGGACTTCGATATGGTTTGGACTACACGATGATCTTGGCCATGTTACAGCTAGATTTTATGCAGTTCTGAAGTTGCAATCACAGAACTTGCCAGTCTCACTGTGGCCCCATTTAGTTAAATGGCTGCAGTGCTACACAGCGATCTTTAGTCGTGTGATGGGTGTCATGGCCAAGATTGCCGTATAGCCCCAGCCTATGACTTGCTTATTGTTTCGCTTCGTGGATTGCTGACTCCCGTGGTTCCACAGCTCTAATCCCAGCTTGCTCATGCTCTTTGCTCCTTGGGTTGCTGACACTTATGGTTCCACAGCTCTGACCTCAGCTGTTATTGTCCATAGTACTTCTGCTGACTTCTTGTCGGTGACCCTTCCCTGTTACTGAACTATGTTTGCTCTTACCTCTCGGGGATTCACTGCAGGACAGTCCATCCCTCCTTGTGGAGGGCCTAGGGTGAATAACACATAACCCGTTAAGCAAGTGTTCCCCATCCTGTGGTTCTCCAGTTTTTGCAAAACTACAACTTCCATCATGCCCTGTCAGCCTGTGGCTATTAGTATTGAGCGCAAAAATTCGAATAGCGAATATTAATCGCGAATATCGCAACTTCGATAATTCGCGAATATTACAAATATACCGCTATATATCCGTTATATCGAATATTCGTAATTTTTTACATCTGAACAAATGATTCCTCCCTGCTTAAAATGCTTGTGGTCAATGAGTCAGGCATACTCCTCCCCACAAGCGTCCCCGTCACCATGGGAACGCCTGGTGGTTAGAATATACCATCGGATCTGAGTTAGATCGTGAAAACTCTAATCCGATGGTATATTCTAACACAGAGGCGTTCCCATGGTGATGGGGACGCTTGAAGTTAGAGTATACCAACAGGCGCATACATACTGGCCCCCTGCTGCCTGGCGGCACCTGACCTCTGACAGGGCACTGTGATCCACACAATTAACCCCTCAGGTGCCGCACCCTGAGGGGTTAATTGTGCGGATCACAGCACCCTGTCAGCATTGCGCCCCCCCCCCCCCTACTATTAAAATCATTCATGGGCAGTGCGCCCCAACCCCCCCCCCCCTCACCAGTATTACAATCATTGGTGGCAGTGTGCCGTCAATCCCCCCTCCCTCCCTCCCCAGTATTAATCATTCATGGGCAGTGCGCCCTCAATCCCCCCTCCCTCCCCAGTATTAATCATTGCTGGCAGTGCGCCCTCAATCCCCCCTCCCTCCCCAGTATTAATCATTGCTGGCAGTGCACCCCCCCCCATCATTGGTGGCAGCGGCAGTTCCGATCGGAGTCCCAGAAGTGTAATGCTGGGGCTCCGATCGGTTACCATGGCAACCAGGACTCCTTCTCAAACTCACAGGTCTGTGCGGCGTATACTTATAGCAATGCGCCACACAGACCTGTGAGTTTGAGAAGAAGTTGCGCCCGGCTGCC
Organism: Bufo bufo; assembly: GCF_905171765.1. NCBI lineage: Eukaryota > Metazoa > Chordata > Amphibia > Anura > Bufonidae > Bufo > Bufo bufo. Next base: position 93,113,950 of record NC_053392.1, read on the forward strand.
CCAGCGCAGGTAAGTACAATGCTGACTAACTGACCATGGCAACCAGGACTTCAGTAGCATCCTGGTTGCCATGGTAACCGATCTGCGCCCCAGCATTACACTTCTGGGGCTCTGATCGGAACTGCCGCTGCCATAATAATAATACTGGGGAGGGAGGGGGGATTGAGGGTGCACTGCCAGCAATGATTAATACAGGGGGGAGGGATTGTCAGCGCACTGCCAGCAATGATGTTTAATATGGAGGGGGGGGATCCGCACTGGCCACCAATGATTGTAATACTGGTGAGGGGAGGGGGGAGTTAGGGCACACTGCCCATGAATGATATTCGCTATAGTGCTATATATTTGTTTTTTAGAATATTCGTCTTTTTTCAACATCTAAAGTCAAGATTCCTCTCTGCTTTTTGATTGTGGGCCAATGACTCATTGACCCACAAGCATTTTAAGCAGGGAGGAATAATTTGTTCAGATGGAAAAAATGACGAATATTCTAAAAACTAATATATAGCAGTATATTCTGTAGTGCTATATACTCGTTTTTGATTAACACCTTTTTTTCGCATAAAGATTTGCATTATGCGATTTTTCGATTACAGATTTTTCACAATAAAATGAATATCTTGAATACGAATATATTACGAATATTCTACCATATATTCGTGAAATATCGCGAATTTGAATATTGCCCCTGCTGCTCATCACTAGCGGCTATCAGGGCAAGATGGGAGTTGTAGTTTCACAACACTTGGAGAGCCACAGGTTGGAGACCACTGCCTTAGATGTTATGCTTCAGTTTAGCCTGTGCAAATGGGACATGTGGTTAGAGGATCCACTGCTGCACCCTGTGGTTTAATAACTGTCCTAAGAACTGGACCACAAAGGGAGATTTCTGAGTAGGTAAAATGAATAAGACCACGGTACATTAGGCACTCTGAATAGAGACGCCAGCCTCCCTGTGCTACCGAGTTGTGTAGAGAACGCACCCACATCTTTCTTTGCACTCAGTGGGGCTCAATATGTTATTTCCCTATGTATAACAGAATTTAAAGGGGTATTCCCATCTCAGACAATGGGGACATATCTAGGATATGCCCCCATTGTCTGATAAGTACGATTCCCACCTCTGGGACCCGCACCTACATCGAGAACGGATTCCTGAAAGTCGTGGAGGGTGCACTGCGCATGCGCAGCCGCCCTCTATTCAATTCTATGGGGCTGGCGAAAATAGCCAAGCACTGGCTCGGCTATTTACATCGACCCTATAGAAATTAATGTGAGCGGTGGCCGTGCAAGTGCAGTGTGCTCCCATTCATTTCTACAGGGAGAGCACTTGGCAGTGGCCGGACACCAGAAAACCCGGGGTCCACCGACCACCACCTTCCCCGCTCCGTTCTTGGTGTAGGTGCGGGTCCCAGAGCTGGGACCTGCACCTATCGAACAATGGGGGCATATCCTAGCAATATCTTCCATTGTCTGAGATGGGAATAACCCTTTAAGGCCATATTTATTGGAAGCCAATCAACACAGATGCGTTATAAGAGGAAACCTGTGTGAAAAAGGGAGAACATCTTTGTGCAGACATTTTAGTGACGTTCCTTTGATAATGGGTTTATATATATTTGAATGCGCAGTTGAAACAGAGGAGCCAGTTTGATTTTTTTCCTTATAATCATGGTAATGAAAGGAACGGCCTAAAGGGAAATCATCGATGTATCCTGCCTCTTCGATTAAGATGCTGCCAATTCCAGTCTGCCAGCCTACATTCACATTGTGTATTTAGTAATAGCATGCCTGCATTTTATCCCATATAACAACAGAGGTACTATTATATTAATGATGAAATAATTCATGGAATAATGGGAAATGTATTATTCTAATGTGCGCCTCTTAGCAGATCTATAACAATGGGCAAATTTGCAATTATTTTTTTTTTCTGAGATTTTATATTGAAGTTAGAAAATAATGATGTATGTGCCAAATGTATAACATATCCAGGAACAATCTGCATTTTGTTCCAGGAGCAAAATTATCTTTAATTTGAAGTGTGTCCCTTGTGCAATCTTTGCAATGCAAATCAGCTATACATGATTTTGATATCCGCGCTGCACTCAGTCATACTGCTTATAGGACAAAGAATTCTGAAGAAGGATTTTTACAAAATGTTCCACATTTTATTATTTTAAAAGAAAACAAAACAATAATTGTAACTTTTACATTTACTTTTGTTCCAAAAGAGTCATTTTGATTGGTCAGGATATTTTTGAGTACATTTTTTTTCTAGGTCAAATCTTATTTTGCCAGGATGCATGCAATCCATGCAAATCTTGCCTACAGTTCGATACTTGCACCCATACACGTAAGTATATTTGGCAAAATGCAAATTTCTGAGTTGCTAACTTTCTTATCATGCCTTAAAGGGGTTGTCCGGGTTCAGAGCAGAACCCGGACATTCCTCCTTTTTAACCCCCCTGACTGGAGCATCGGAGCAGTTCATGCTCTGATGCTCTCCTTTGCATTTTTTGGAGATCCTGTGACGTATCGGGCTCTCCATGGGGCTGCCAGGAAGCCCGGTGACGTCACCAGCACTGATGGGCGGGATTTAGCGCTGCCCTAGCCAGTAAAAAGGCTAGGGCAGCGCTAAACCCCGCCCATCAGAGCTGGTGACGTCACCGAACACACTGCCGGGCGGAAGCTTCTGCCCGGCAGTGTGTTATTATAAACAAAAGAGCCAGTGCCCTGCGCGATCTGTCACCTTTCCTGACATGTCAACTTTAGTAACTACTTGCATTCCCTATGTAATTCTTATTACTCTGTGCCAGGGGTAGGCAACCTCTGGCACTCCAGCTGTTGTGAAATTATAACTCCCAGCATGCATATTTGTTCTATTCTTCTCATAACTTTCATAGAAATGAATGGAGCATGCTGGGAATTGTAGTTTCACAACAGCTGGAGTACCAAAGGTTGCCGACCCCTGCTCTATGCTGTGCCATTGCTGTATTATTCCTGCTAGAAGTTTACAAATACGTTGCTAGCAGTCTGCAGTAAAGGTACTGCTGGGTGTTACCAGTAGCAAGTGTGTCTCACTCTGTCCAATCAGTGCTGCTGGTGTCAGAGTGTGCAGTAACACCCCCCCCCCCCCAACTGGTGACACCCAGACTGCTGATAGAAGTTACAAAGGAACGGCATATCATAAAGTTATAAGGATAGATTCTCCAGAATTGTTATTATATGTGCTCTGCAAGTAGTTACTACAACAGACATGTCAGGAGAGGTGACAGGCCCCCTTTAAGCCTGATGATAGGTCCGCTTTAGATTTTGGGATACACCGTATCTTGTTGTCACTATATCTGCAACTCATTGTGGCTAGGATCATTTTGTAGCTGTATCTGCATCTTCCTGTACATAGAGTTTCCTTCATCTGTGGCAAAAATCCTTTCTGCTTTTCTGGCCCTGTACCTAAAGTAAATCCCCTGGACAATTTGACTTGTTGTTCTAGCATCCAGCAACACCGCATATGCTGTGCCGCCCTTCCCCCTGCTGTATCTTTGCCCTAGATGACTTATTATGTAACAGTTACTCTACAGCTCAGCGTTTCTCGTCTCTTGATGTAGCCTTCCCTTTGCCTGATCACAGCACATAGAAGTTTTCTCATGCCTCCCTAATTTTCCCATAACACACAAAGAGTTAATTAAAAGCACTGGTTTCCTGCCCGCGCCTCCAACAAGCCTCCAGTTGTCCTGGAAAGTTCCGAATAAAGGAAATAACATGTTCGACCCCCTCCTTACATCTTCTAACCCTTGAATTTTCTTGTCTTTCTAAATCAAAGCAAATACAAAAAAGGCCTTGACTATCTCCCCGAGAGACTTTTTTTTTATTTTTATATTTCCATTGAAAATGAAATAATTATTATAACATCTTTTCAAATATGCAGCAAAAACAGCCGATTGACCCCCATTGCTTTTTATGTTCCTTTGATTGCTTCCTTTAGTCCTAATTTGAACGTGCTCTTAATCTCTGGTACAGCACCCTTGAGCAGTGAAAGGATGTGCTACAGTGTTAATGTATTCTTTTTTTTTGGGATGCATACATGAATCCCTATCCTAGAAGAAAGCAAACTGCAGTTTGGCTCAAGGTTCCTTGCATATAAAGTGTGCAAGGCCAAGTGATTCATCGCAAAGGGTCCAAGGAGACAATCATTTATCATAGGAAACGGGATTAGAAATTGATGTATCTAAATATATTTTTGGAATGTTTTTAAAAAAAATAAAAATTTGGGGGGGGGGATTTTTTCCTCGTAGCTAAATAATTCCACTGTAGCCCTTGCTAAATGAATCATGAATTAATTCTTAAGCTCACTGTCCTCCAATATATAATTTACCATATAAAAAACCAGCACAGTCAATCTTTCATTAGACGTGGGGTGATGAGGGGTCAGCAGACACTCCTCGCAGTACTAAAAATAAAAGCACCACATCTGGTATGAAACGACGTCTGGAATCGTAATGCATGTGCATTCACTTACTTGCACTGCTGAAAATACAAGCAACAGAGCTGTACATTGAAATATGAACCAGTGCAAGGGGAACTTAAACATCAGGCCAGACTGTTTGTATATGTATATGCCGTTTATTAGAAAAGGGGAAGGCCTGTAGAAGCAGAGGAACATTGGCTTCAGGAGATCTGTCACACATTTAACAAGCTGTTTGTAATATAGACCATTTCAAGTTAAGAGGGTAAAATCACTCCCAGAAGCATTAGGGAATTGTGATACTTAACAGGGACTCTTTCACCAAGGGTTTTACTGCATTGCACTGTTGCCATGTACAAATGAGTTCTTTTCATGCAGGAAAGAAGATTCTTTTTCAATTTTTTTTTTTTTTCTATTTTTATAAAAATGTTAAGAGAGTGTGTCACCAGTCTTTGTAGCTTAGCTGAATGTAACAATACTTTTCACTTAGAGATCTGTTACTTGATTCTAGAGAAAGACTACTTTTAATCCATATGCAAACGAGCAGTTAGGTGCACCAAAGGTGGGCCCGAATCACTGTGTGCACCCTTGCTCCTCCTAATTCCTGTGCCAGCCCCCTGCTCTCCTTCTTGAGGGGCTGTTGGAGGGGCTGTTAGAGGAAGCAGGAGGAGTGAAGGTACACAGAGTGGCTTGGGCCTGACCTTTTAACTGCTTATTTGCATATGCATTAAAATACTTTTTCCTCTCTGAGTAAACAACAGATCACTAAGTGAAAGGTATCAAGATATTTTAACTGAACAAGCCCTACAAGTTGTTGTGTCTGGTTTAATATTTAATTTCCTAGTGAAAGATTCTCTTCAAAATGTACTCTTTGGTCAATATAAAAAAAAAAAAAATTCAAATCTTTTTATTAAGAGGAAATCAATCAAGTGACCATACAAAGTCTATATAAAAGCAAGACATACACTCACCTAAAGAATTATTAGGAACACCATACAAATACAGTGTTGGACCCCCTTTTGCCTTCAGAACTGCCTTAATTCTACGTGGCATTGATTCCACAAGGTGCTGATAGCATTCTTTAGAAATGTTGGCCCATATTGATAGGATAGCATCTTGCAGTTGATGGAGATTTGAGGGATGCACATCCAGGGCACGAAGCTCCCGTTCCACCACATCCCAAAGATGCTCTATTGGGTTGAGATCTGGTGACTGTGGGGGCCATTTTAGTACAGTGAACTCATTGTCATGTTCAAGAAACCAATTTGAAATGATTCGAGCTTTGTGACATGGTGTATTATCCTGCTGGAAGTAGCCATCAGAGGATGGATACATGTTCTCATTCTGTTTACGCCAAATTCGGACTCTACCATTTGAATGTCTCAACAGAAATCGAGACTCATCAGACCAGGCAACATTTTTCCAGTTTTCAACAGTCCAATTTTGGTGAGCTCGTGCAAATTGTAGCCTCTTTTTCCTATTTGTAGTGGAGATGAGTGGTACCCGGTGGGGTCTTCTGCTGTTGTAGCCCATCCGCCTCAAGGTTGTGCGTGTTGTGGCTTCACAAATGCTTTGCTGCATACCTCGGTTGTAACGAGTGGTTATTTCAGTCAACGTTGCTCTTCTATCAGCTTGAATCAGTCGGCCCATTCTCCTCTGACCTCTAGCATCCACAAGGCATTTTTGCCCACAGGACTGCCGCATACTGGATGTTTTTCCCTTTTCACACCATTCTTTGTAAACCCTAGAAATGGTTGTGCATGAAAATCCCAGTAACTGAGCAGATTGTGAAATACTCAGACCGGCCCGTCTGGCACCAACAACCATGCCACGCTCAAAATTGCTTAAATCACCTTTCTTTCCCATTCTGACATTCAGTTTGGAATTCAGGAGATTGTCTTGACCAGGACCACATCCCTAAATGCATTGAAGCAACTGCCATGTGATTGGTTGACTAGATAATTGCATTAATGAGAAATAGAACAGGTGTTCCTAATAATTCTTTAGGTGAGTGTATATGACAATAAGTCAAGTACTAGAAATAAAATCGGTACAGTGTGCGGCCATACAAAGTCCATATAAAAGCAAGACATATATTACAATAAGTCAAGTACTAGAAATAAAATTGGTACAGTGTGTAGTTGACCGTGAGTCTCATAAATCTTGTCTGGCCATGCTTTTTCACACATGAGCCACCTTTAGAAACATGTCTCAAAAACATAGAGGGGAGGGGGAGGAAAGAGGAAAAAGGGAAGAAAGTGGGGTAGGGTGGGCAGAGCTACACTGCTAGAGAACCTAAAGTACCTCGGAGAGAGGATTTGAGATACCATGATGTATACTGGAAAGGTTTGACTAATTCAGTTATGTCTGTGGGGTTAAGATGGGCCCCGATAAAGGTCAGCCATTTGTTTAAAAATTTCGAGGCTGAGCATTCCTTGTGTCTTACTGCCTCCACCCTCTCAAATCCCATCAGAACCTTCAATTCAGAGATCACCACATCAATGTCTGGCATAGTGTTTACTAACCATCGTTGCAGTAAAACTCGCTTAGCTATCAGCAATATACAGGGTGGGCCATTTATATGGATACACCTTAATAAAATGGGAATGGTTTGTTATATTAACTTCCTGTTTGTGGCACATTAGTATATGTGAGGGGGGAAACTTTTCAAGATGGGTGGCGACCATGGTGGCCATTTTGAAGTCGGCCATTTTGAATCCAACTTTTGTTTTTTCAATTGGAAGAGGGTCATTTGACACATCAAACTTATTGGGAATTTCACAAGAAAAACAATGGTGTGCTTGGTTTTAACGTAACTTTATTCTTTCATGAGTTATTTACAAGTTTCTGACCACTTACAAAATGTGTTCAATGTGCTGCCCATTGTGTTGGATTGTCAATGCAACCCTTTTCTCCCACTCTTCACACACTGATAGCAACACCGTAGGAGAAATGCTAGCACAGGCTTCCAGTATCCGTAGTTTCAGGTGCTGCACATCTCATATCATCTGAAGGCAATCGTCTATGCTGTGAAGATACGAGATGTGCAGCACCTGAAACTACGGATACTGGAAGCCTGTGCTACCATTTCTCCTGCGGTGTTGCGATCAGTGTATGAAGAGTGGGAGAAGAGGGTTGCATTGACAATCCAACACAATGGGCAGCACATTGAACACATTTTATAAGTGGTCAGAAACTTGTAAATAACTCATGAAAGAATAAAGTTACGTTAAAACCAAGCACACCATTGTTTTTCTTGTGAAATTCCCAATAAGTTTGATGTGTCACATGACCCTCTTCCTATTGAAAAAACTAAAGTTGGATTCAAAATGGCCAACTTCAAAATGGCCGCCATGGTCACCACCCATCTTGAAAAGTTTCCCCCCTCACATATACTAATGTGCCACAAACAGGAAGTTAATATCACCAACCATTCCCATTTTATTAAGGTGTATCCATATAAATGGCCCACCCTGTAGAATGTATGATAATCGGGATCTTGGTAGTGTGACCGGACTGTTCCTTTTCGAGGAGTATGTAATGAAACACTAAGGCCTGTGACTCCAATGGTAAGTCCAAGGACCAGTGTTTCTTGATATAGGATAACACACTGTCCCAGAAGTAAGATACCTTGGCATACACCCATATGCCATGCCAAAAGTCAGTTGCCTGCATGTTACAGTTAGGACAATGAGTGATGCGATCCGGAAATCGGGGAGAAGCTGGAAAATTGAAGCCATATATTGCGTGGTGCATCTTTTTGAAATACGTTTCTCGCCATGTTTCGCTTATCACGCACTGGCGGATTTTGCCCCAACCCTCTAAGATTTTTACCCCGATCTCATCATCCATTGTAATATGTTCCCATCTACTAAACAGAGTGGAAGGCTTAGCTTTCGTCAGATTCCCAGAAAGTGTCCTGTATAACCTTGAGAGCGACACTGTTTGGGGTGAGTAATTAAGAATATCATCGAAGGGATTTGTAACTGCCTCCCTTGATAAGTTCCTTAATCTCTGCTTACAAAAACCCAGAGTCTGCATAGTCAACAAGAAATGAAAATATTCTGAAGGAGTCAACCATCGTTTCTCCTCTAGGTGCATCATATGTTTCGCTCCGACCACCCCTCTGGATACCCATAGCTCAGAAAGTCCTGTTTGGTACCCCTGAGGGAACTCGGGATGTTCCCACAGTGGCATTAGCTTAGATATCGAATGGGATAGACCAAAAGTCTTCCTTATCGCCTTCCAAGCTGCGATCATGTCCCTAATCAATACTGAGGTTTTGATGTCCTTAGGAAGCGAGGCCAGATTCGTGTGGAAGCATGCCACCAAATTCCACGGGGCCACTAGATTTTGCTCTAGCTCTCTATTAGAAAAGTGTGTCAGTGTGGTGTACCCAATCTGAAATGTGCCTCAGAAAGCATGAGAGATTGTACCCTGTAATGTTTGGGAATTTCACCCCTCCCTCTGGTTTCCAGAGCATAGGCTTTAAAAGGGAGATGCGAGGTCGTCGGCCGGACCACAAAAAAGTTGTAAACGCCCTATTTAAAGCAGTTACGTCGGCATGTTTCAGTAGGATCGGAGTGTTTGGAGGAGATAGAGTAATTTAGAGATACTGATACTTCCAACTTGAAGACTGGTCTGGCTGACCTCCTCTCTTAGAGAATTAAAGGAGGCCATTATGGTGGTCTCCAATGTTTTTTTTTATGTCCGGCATAATGCGCAGCGCCACTTCTATGGTCAGCTTTTTGTAATCCAGAGGGTCAGAGCTTCCCATTAGAGTCTCTGCGCCCTGGGAGTTCTGAGAGCTCTCCTCATGAAATAGCAGCGGCTGGCTATCCGCCATCTTAGCCACGCTCTGAGAGGCTGTCTGGTGCGTGCCTGTAGATTTCTGACCGCTCTGTAGGAGGTAGCGGTCCATCGACAGCCAGGAGTAAGATAGCAATACTCGCCTCACTTCCCTTGTGGGTATCAGATGTCTCCCCGCGCCACAAAATGATCAGTAGAGTCGGCGGCAAGAGGGAGCTCCGAGCGCTGTAACTTCACATGGCAACGCCGGAACTGGAAGTTCTGGTCAATATTTTTATGTGTAATATATAGGATTTTCTAAATTTAGGTCTGTGCCACAACTGTCTGATAGAGCACCAATGCGTGTTCCAGACAGTATCAGTTAGAAGAGAAGAGAGATCTTCTTCTGGTGATGCTTTCCACACATTCCGATCCATGGACAGGAGGATCTACTGCTTGCTTGAGTGCATGATTAAAGGGGTTGAGATTCCCATGGGAGGAAGCCAAGATTAAGGCATGTTGTAATATATGCTTTATATAATTTTTGGATAAGAATTAAAGCTGTTGAAGGTGATTGTGTGAGTATCAATTGCTCACTCCTGCTGATTGGATTAACAAGTTTAACTGCATATCTATGTATAAAAAGCACCCAAAGTCTAGGCAGATGAGGTCCACCCAAACTAGATCCCCTTTCAACTGGCCCAAAGCAGATGCAAAAAAGTATTCTTAATAAAAGGCTTGGAAACTACTGACAGATGAAGTGAATAACAATGACTATATTGTTACAATGGCACCTGTCAAGGGGTGGGATCTATTAAACAGCAAGTCAATAGTCTGTTCTTAAAGAATCTGGACGATTTAGTCAAGGACAGCTTTGTCAGACTATCTACAAAATGGCAGGTGTTTTGGGATATTCCCAGTACATAATGCTTAGTACCTACCAAAAATGGTCCAAGGAAGGACAACTGGTGATGGTGAACCGACAACAGGGTCTTGGGTGCGCAAGTCTCATTGAGGTTCACTGGGTCTGAGGGCTAGTGTAACTAGCCCAATTACACAGAAGAGCTACTGTAGCACAAATTGATCAAAATGCTGGACATCTTCAGAAGTCTTGTAGAGTTATGCAGTTTCAGACTAGGGTGCCTATAGACCACCAGGAAAACTTATTTTGGGGGCCCACCGTACAGATAAATTCAAATCTTACCTACTCATACAGCAGCAAGATTCTACCAGATGATTAAATATGGGGGTCCCTGCAGTAACTTTAATTAAGTAGGTCCTGGGGAAAAGAGGATACTGGCTAGCTTTCCTCTATACCTAGAAGTCAGCTCACCTATCTGATGGTGTCTATAATAATAAACTGGGTTTCTTAAAAAATCTATAGTTTTTTTTATATGAACATAGGCTGGTTGAGGTGCTGTACATGGAATATATATATATATGTAGTGCAGTAAGTCTACTGTGTTATGTACCACTTGTGCCTGGGTTAGAGACTAGGGGCCCACCTTGCTCAGGAGGATTCACCTGTACCCCTGTGGGCCAGTCTGAGCGTGGAGTTATGGCTGATCAGAGTTTGTTCACTACAGTCCATTTTTGGTGTAACTGATTTCCTGAATATAGGCCTGAACATGTTGTGACTGGCTGATAAAGTACCCAATGGTGCTACAGACAAAATACTACTTCGTAAACATAGATCTTCTATTGGTAATTGTTTTCACATATATTCTGTTATACACAAGAAGGCCTGGGGCTTGATCCCGAAGAAATAAGTTGAACATCACCCTCAAGTTGGTTCCCCTTTTCCTTTGTTGACTGCAACTGAGCTATTTGGGATGAGCTGGAGAGATTTTTGTATACAAATCGGAAAGGTGGGTGAGGACTACCTTTCTTTTGGCCCAGAGCAGGTGCAGGAACTGCAAACTCTGCAAAGATCTTCAGCAAAGGAACACTAGTGCTATAAGAAACTGAGCACAATAATGTTATTGTTTAGTTTAAGGTTTCATTTTTATGACATGTACTGTATAGATATCATACATTGTAATATTCCTTTCTATCCCTGTATGCATGATTATTGACTATTCGACATGGCTGGTGGTCCAGTAAGAGGTACTTCTCTATTGCTGACATTATGGATGTTACTGTTCTGATCTAAGAAGTGAATCTGTGAGCCACAATCAGTTTACCACTGGTAGAACTGAGTTGCAGAGTGAAATGAATCAGCCTGTTCTTCAACCTTAAAGGGAGCCTGTCACATGTATTTGACACTCTAAACGTTATCCCTATCTTTTTACAGTTTTATAAACATGCTTTTTTTATGGTCATCTGGGAGGGACTGCCTTACAGTAGTCACTGATTGGTGGGGGGTATACTAGGACCATCTGCAGCAGAAACAAAGCTAGAGGTTGTCTTTGGGAGATCAGTCAGGATACCCAGAGGACTAGATGAAGATGTAATCAGAAGATGGGTCAGGGCCCAGTGGTCAAAACCAGAAGGTCAAACTAAAAGTACCAGGCAACATGCTGAAGGGCCAAGATGGCGATAGAAGCTATTGGCAAGGCTAACATCAAGGTCAGGATCACAGTCAGGTTCAAACACAGGTAAACTAGCTCACATAAAATGAACCTAATTCACAGGCAAAGGTTAGCAGCCAATCTTCTCTTTTAAAGATGCCTCACCATGAAGTCTTCAAATCGGGTTGGTTGTCATAAAAAACAGATGCAAACATCGAGACAGCAGGTGGCCCTGGCAGGAATGTGGCTCTGGGATGCAATGAGCGAAGTAACATCAGATATAAGGACACAGTTGCATCAATCTGATCTAGGAAGGCAAACCACTCTTCCTACAGTTCACTCTCATTTTGAGAGGAAAGGGCAGATAAGCATAGCCTTGGAAAGACATCTATAAAATATGGTAAGATATTCAATTTTTAAATTAGAATATATTGTTTTTAGATGTGGACACCAGGGCTCACGGGAAGCTTGATATTATGAAACATCATATTGTCTAATTGTAATCCTGCCTGTAATTTTAACAAAACAAACAAACCAATCAGATGAAGCTATAGGAGAATATATATGTAAATGAGTTCTGTAGAAGTGCATTTTTATAGTTTATATACTATTTGGTGTCTGGGGATGTACAACAGAGAGTGATGAGACAGAGATGAAAAAGCGATGATGGACATTGTTATTCCAGCTATTGTTAACTTCCACTATTGCTTAGATAATAAGCACTTAATATGTAAATTTCTTCTCAAAATGTAATTTTGGAGTCTGGTTTTCTTTAGTATCTATTCCCTTTGTTGATTTTAACTGCTTATATTGAATTTAATTCCTTCCAGATTCTAATATTCCAGATAACATTTTCTTCTTTACTTTTGATTTAGCATAACTCATCTTTCCTCTGCTATCAAGAACAGAGGTATTTAATTAAAATTATGTTTAAAATTGTCTAGAGGATGGGCAAAACTCAAGTAGAATGTTATAATATGAAAATGTAAATAGTAAATCAACTATATATATATTTATATATATATATATATATATATATCCATAAAAATTCAGGCAGCACTCCCTTAGAAAGTGAAAAGTTGGGTGCCAGCGGTGATCCCTCGATTCAGGATGATGAACAAACAATAAAAATCCGCAGCACTCCTTGAAAGATGAAAAAATGTGCTATTTATTCACACATGTCATGTAGCAACGTTTCGGTTCTCTCTCAGAACCTTTTTCAAGCCAAGAGCTTGGCTTGAAAAAGGTTCTGAGAGAGAACCGAAACGTTGCTACATGACATGTGTGAATAAATAGCAAATTTTTTCATCTTTCAAGGAGTGCTGCGGATTTTTATTGTTTATATATATATATATATATATATATATATATATAACTTCCAAAGAACGAGGCAGCACTTCCAGATTAACGTGAAAGGGTGAAGACCCCAAACTTTAATTCCCCAGCAACGTTTCGGCCTACTCAATGAGGCCTTTGTCAAGCTATACAACAGTGAAATAAACAGGGTATATATACCCACAATCCAGTGCAATCAAATCACATGGTATAATTAGTGAAATCACATGGTATCAATCACATAGTATCAAAAAGGTGCTCTGTCACATGACATTCTTTACAATAAATCAATTTTTACAATAAATCCATTTGACTACAAAATTACATAAAAGGTTCAATAGTTGTGTAAAACTTTACATTCGATGCAAAGTATAAGTGTTATACATATACCTATATCATCTCCTATCCCACATATAGGATCTAAGAGTCTGTATAGTGTGTGATACAAAAGTGCTAAGTGCATATCAATCAAGGGTTAAAAACATATTATAACATAACAGGATACAGCTGCAGCCTATTAAAGTATTAAAATAGTAGTGCATACCATCTATGGCTCAATGCGGCTGCGAGTGTTTGGCGTCTCCATCTGTGCTGTGCGCATGCGCCGGCTCCGACAGTCAACCCCGTCCTCCCAGCTCGTACTGCGTATCCATGTTCCCACGCTCCCTTGGAACGCAGCGTCTTACCGTGGAACGCAACGTACGTATCGCGGAACGCAACGTACGTATCGCAAGGAGAGGAGGGGGCGGACCATGTGACTCGGCCACATCCAACCAACGACAGAGGGGATGTACCAGTCGTCCTGGTAACATGGAATGTATATACACACCCCGGCTAAAACATCAGTGGGACCACTTAGGCTATCGTAGTTGCAAACTAGCATACAATCATCACAGATGTCTCCATGAATATAAGGGACATGTGAGGGTGTGTACTGTGCTGTCAGGGGCGACCACAAAGATCTCCCTGCTCAGCACTCGGACCAAACAGCTGTCCTCCAGGCCACCAGCGGACAATCAGAGGACCAGTATCGCCACCCCCACTTTCCCACATTCACTCTCTCTCTCTTCTTTAATATATGTGACTTAAGGTGGGATTAACCCTTCCCTCACTTATACAGTGTATCATGGTGTCAACACAAGTGGAGTCATAAGGCTCCACCTAATTATGACGTGTTCTTGCTGACTGTCACAGCATGCTATGACCAGTCTCACAGCACTTCCATCACCACCACTGTACGCATCCAAATCACTTTTGTTCTTCTTATATTATATATATATATATATATATATATAGAGATGAAAGAAGTCGGACTGCACTCCAAAAAATAGTGAAATACACGGTTTTATTCACCCATAGTATGGCAAACTTGCGTCGTTTCGGCTCACAAGAGCCTTCCTCAAGCATAGAGGTAGTGAAAGTGAGAGCATATAAAAGACATTTCATAAGTGTGAAACCAATCAGATTGAAGTTACAATTAAGTTCCAATTACATACATCTGATACAAAACACAAAGTGCATGTGCATAAAGTGACATGTGTCATATGGTCTATATCCTCAAGACTAACTCACTATATGTGAAAATAATGCCGTTACAGATCATGATAAAAACAGTGATATAATAATGAGTACGGATCAAAGAAATAAAACCTTAGGAAGTCATAGCGCCCACATAGACCATCGCGTTCGTTGAGCGTCTCTGTCTCTTCAATGCGCATGTCCAGACACACGTAATCCTAAGAGTCGTGATGCAGAAAATGTGGCGCATGCGTTCTATAGTATCAAACAAACATCGCCATCTTGTTAAAGGGCATGTTGCCCTATACATTTATACATTGCACCGATGTGAGCTGTACCAAATATCCCCGAAATAGGGTAAGTAGCCATGGTAGGGATCTCCTACATGTGACAGCAGATGGATCGGGATCCCGCCCCACCGAGAGGGACACCGAACCAAAGGGCCGCCGGTGCCGGACGGGAACACTTCCATGAACCATACCGACACCAATAGCCTGACAGCTGACAATATCGTGGCCGCAGGGAGATCATCCCTAGTAAGATGGAACAGCATCACAACATAAAGATAATCAAAGATCTAGGTCTGCACTATAGAAAATTATAAATCTTGGACTGCGCACAGAAGAGAGAAGATGGTATCCGCTCTGGTCTCCATTGCTTCCAAAAGGATATAGTTCACGGATCCGTATCCAGTACCATGTGTATTAAAATGTTCTAAAAGGCAAAGAGAAAATATATATGTCAATATTTTGTATATATTACATTGCAATTACATATTGATCTTTCACAATCCTCCTGCACTATTATACATATAAGAGAACGATATATCGCACCAAGGGAGAGGGTAAACGAGCCACAAGTCCCAAAACTCTCACCTGAACTCAACATTAAGACCTCTAGGGTACAAGCTATCCAGATTATAGATCCATTGCAATTCTCTTTTTTTGAGGATTGCTGAGCGATCACCTCCTCTCCTAGGGAGTGTGATCTGATCAACAATCCAACATCTTAGATCCCGTTCCGTGTGTTGTAGGGATCCAAAGTGCCTGGCTACTGGTAGATCAGTGCGTTTTTTCCTAATGGAATTTCTATGATTGTTTAGTCTCAACTTTAGTTCTGTTGATGTTTCTCCAACATAGATTAGGTTGCAAGGGTAAGCCAACACATAAATCACGTATGATGACGAACAAGTCAGATGGAATTTAATGGGATATTCTTTGTTAGTGGATGGATGTATAAAAGATCTAGATTTACAGATAAAGCGGTGTCATGGTCTTACCTGCTTGCTGCTCTCCTTCGTTTGACATGTGCTGGCGGCCATCTTGGGTCCTGGGTTTCTTGTAGCCTTCCACCCTGCGGCTCCTCCTTCCCCTGGGAGGAGCTGGATGCCTAGCTCATATATATAGGAGGTCTGTGGCTTCAGTTCCTTGCTTGGTCCTCTTGTGTTCACATGCTTCTAAGACTGCTGCTGCTTCTGGTTCCTGATCCTGGCTTCGTCTGACTACCCTGCTGGTTCCTGATCCTGGCTTCGTCTGACTACCCTGCTGGTTCCTGATCCTGGCTTCGTCTGACTACCCTGCTGGTTCCTGATCCTGGCTTCGTCTGACTACCCTTCTGGTTCCTGACCTCTGGCTTCGCAAAGACTCTGCTCGGTTTCACCATCCGTTTGGACTTTTGCTTTACAGCTTTATTTTCAATAAAGCCTTCTTATTTTCACTTATCTCTTGTTGTACGTCTGGTTCATGGTTCCGTGACATTAGGACCAAGCCATGAATTCTGATGGTACAGGGCCATCCTCGCTACCCATGCTGGTTGCCAGACTTGATCAGCAGGATCACCTGTTGGGTCGGTTCGCTGTGGCGTTGCAAACCCTGCTTGAACGCACGGCTCATTTCGCTCCCGTTGCCGATGGGTCGGTTGTCGCTCCTGGGCTCGCTCCTACTGCCGCTCCGGTTGTTGCGCCAGAGTCTACCCCGACACCTGTTGTTGCGCCTGCGGTGTTTCGGGGTATGACCGGTTCTGCCCCTCTTCCACAGCGCTTTGGGGGAGAGCCAACTCAGTGCCGAGGTTTCCTTAACCAGGTGGGCATTTATTTCGAGTTGCTGCCACATGCCTTTCCTACTGAGAGATCAAAGGTGGGCTTCTTGATCTCGCTGCTCTCGGACAAGGCCTTGGCCTGGGCCAGCCCTTTATGGGAGAACAACAATCCGGTGGTTGCCGAGTTTTCCGGTTTTGTTGCTTCTCTTCGGAAGGTATTCGATGTGCCGGCTCGTGCTGCCTCTGCTGCGAGGCTCCTTATGTCCATCAGACAGGGTTCACGATCCGTAGCTGAATACGCCATTGAGTTTCGTACCCTGGCAGCAGAGGTGGGCTGGAATAATGAGGCTCTGGTCGCTGCTTTCTCTCATGGTCTCTCGGATGCCTTGAAGGATGAGGTTGCAGCTAAGGACCTACCAGTTGAGCTCGAGTCTCTTATTTCTTTCCTGATTTTGATTGACACCAGACTCAGGGAGAGACCTTCCTTTAAGGAGAACCTGCGGAGGTCTTCTAACAGGTTGGTGCCTACGTTTGCTGTCCCACCCGTGCCTCCCTCTCCTCCCACGCCTCCTGGGGATGACTTGTCTGGGGGTGAACCCATGCAGCTGGGGTTTGCTCGCCTGTCCGAGGGGGAGAGGGCACTCCGGAGACGCGAGGGCCGATGCATGTACTGTGGTCTCGGTGGGCATTTTCGGTTGGCATGTCCGAACCGTCCGGGAAACGCTCGTACCCTGAGATCCTGTCGGGGGCAGATCTTGGGTGGAGTCTCCTCGTCCCCGGTTTCCCGTGTTGACAAACCACTGATCACTGTTGTCCTCTCCTGGGTCGGGGGCTCGGTGACGACCCAGGCGTTGGTGGACTCTGGTGCTGGTGGTTTGTTCATTGATAGTGTGTTCGCTGCCGCCAATTCCATTCCTCTGCAGGCTCGAGGTTCCCCACTGGCTCTTGAGGCGATAGACGGCAGACCCCTTCTGCCGCCACACGTGACTCATGAGACCCTTCCAGTGGGGATAGCCATTGGTGCCGTTCACAGAGAGTCGGTCTGCCTCCAGGTTATTTCGTCTCCACACTACTCGGTGGTCTTGGGGTACCCCTGGCTCCAGAAGCATAATCCGACTTTCGATTGGAGATCGGTCGAGATCCTCTCGTGGTCACCGCAGTGTGGGGCTAGTTGCATCCATGGGTCTGTCAAGTTGCTGTGTACTTCCTCGGACTCTCTATTGCCTCCTGAATACGAGGAGTACCGGGATGTATTCGATAAGGTGCGCGCGGTTGCCCTACCTCCGCACCGCCCATACGATTGTGCCATAGAGTTACAATCTGGTGCCGTTCCTCCTCGTGGCAAAGTCTATCCACTGTCGGTAGCGGAGAATGAGGCCATGGAGGAGTACGTGAGGGAGGCGCTTTCACGCGGACACATTCGCAAATCTTCGTCCCCGGCAGGGGCTGGATTTTTCTTTGTGAAAAAGAAGGGCGGTGAGTTGAGGCCTTGCATCGATTACAGGGGTCTCAATCGCATCACGATCAAGAACGCTTACCCGATACCCTTGATTTCCGAGCTGTTCGATCGCCTTAAAGGGGCCACGGTCTTTACCAAACTCGACCTGAGGGCGGCATATAACCTGGTAAGGATCAAGGCGGGCGATGAGTGGAAGACCGCGTTTAACACCAGGACCGGTCATTACGAATCCTTGGTTATGCCCTTTGGGTTGTGCAATGCGCCCGCAGTCTTTCAGGAATTCATCAACGATGTTTTCCGTGACCTGTTGCAGCAGTGTGTGGTAGTCTATTTGGATGACATCTTGGTATATTCTGAATCCATGGAGGCCCACATTCTGGATGTCAGACGAGTGTTGCAACGGTTACGAGAGAACAAGCTGTTCGGTAAGCTTGAGAAATGCGAATTTCACCGATCCCAGGTAACCTTCTTAGGTTACATCATTTCCGCTGAGGGGTTCTCCATGGATCCTGAGAAGGTTTCGGCTGTCTTACAGTGGCCCCAGCCCAGTGGTCTTCGTTCCCTGCAGCGCTTTTTGGGCTTCGCCAATTATTATCGGAAGTTCATCAGGGACTTTTCCATGCTGGCCAAGCCTCTCACGGATCTGACCAGGAAGGGCAGTAATTCCCAGGTCTGGCCGCTCGAGGCCATCCGAGCTTTTGAGGCCCTAAAGTCCGCCTTTGTGTCGGCTCCGATTCTGTCGCATCCCAACCCTGGGTTGCCCTTTGTCCTCGAGGTGGACGCGTCTGAGACGGGAGTAGGCGCCCTTCTGTCTCAGCGTAGAACACCAGAGGGTCCTCTGCTTCCTTGTGGGTTTTACTCCCGGAAACTGTCTTCCGCGGAGTGCAACTATCAGATTGGTGACAGGGAGTTATTGGCCATCGTGCAGGCCCTTAAAGAATGGAGGCACTTGCTCGAGGGTTCGGTGGTTCCGGTTCTCATCCTGACGGACCACAAGAATCTGACCTACCTTTCTGAGGCCAAGAGATTGACACCACGTCAGGCCAGATGGGCTCTGTTCTTGTCACGTTTTAATTACGTGGTCTCCTACCTACCCGGTTCCAAGAACATCAGGGCGGATGCCTTATCACGGCAGTACTCCGAGCTGTCCAGGGAGGAGTCGATTCCGACTTCGGTCATACCTCCGAATCAGATCCTGGCCGCCATTCGCACCAGCCTGACCTCTCCCCTGGGTGAGCAGATTTTGGCGGCTCAATCTGGTGCTCCCTCTGGGAGACCCAACGGCAGATGTTTTGTGCCTGAGGAGTTGCGCACTCGGTTGTTGCGAACCTACCATAACTCCAAGACCGCGGGGCATCCTGGAAAGAATCAGCTGTCCTGGGCTGTTTCACGTCTGTTCTGGTGGCCTTCCCTACGTTCCGACATCGCCGCATATGTAGCGGCATGCTCCGTTTGTGCCCAGAGTAAGTCCCCTCGGCACCTTCCGTTGGGCCTTCTGCAACCCATAGCCACCGGGGAGCGCCCATGGTCACACCTGGGGATGGATTTCATTGTGGACCTCCCTGCATCCCGAGGCCATACGGTCATTCTCATGATTGTGGATCGGTTTTCCAAAATGTGCCACTGTGTTCCTCTCAAGAAGTTACCCTCTGCACAAGAGTTGGCCACGATTTTTGCCAGGGAGGTCTTCCGGTTGCACGGTTTGCCTAAGGAGATTGTGTCGGATCGGGGGAGTCAGTTTGTGTCCAGGTTCTGGCGCGCCTTTTGCTCCCAGTTGGGGATTCATCTCTCCTTCTCCTCGGCCTACCACCCTCAGTCCAATGGGGCCGCAGAACGATCCAATCAGGCCTTGGAGCAATTCCTTCGTTGCTATGTCTCCGATCACCAAGACAATTGGGTTGACCTCCTGCCTTGGGCTGAGTTTGCCAGGAACACGGCGGTGAACTCTTCCTCTGGGACGTCTCCCTTCATGGCCAATTATGGGTTCCAACCTGCCGTGTTACCGGAGGTATTCTCTCCCCAGGATATTCCGGCTGTGGAGGATCACCTTTCCGTCCTACGTGCTTCTTGGGTACAGATCCAGAAGTCCCTTGAGGTCTCTGCGCAGCGCCAGAGATTCCAGGCTGATCGCAGACGAGCGCCTGCTCCTTCCTACCAGGTCGGAGACCGTGTATGGTTGTCCACCCGCAACCTCAACCTTCGAGTGCCCACTCCCAAGCTGGCGCCTCGCTTTGTTGGTCCCTTCCGAGTGCTTCGCAGGGTAAACCCGGTAGCCTATGCCCTTGCGCTTCCTCCTGGCATGCGGATCTCCAACGTGTTTCATGTCTCCCTGTTGAAGCCACTGGTGTGTAATCGTTTCACTTCCTCGGTTCCTCGGCCTCGTCCGGTCCAAGTGGGCAATCGTGAGGAATATGAGGTGAGCAATATCCTGGACTCACGCCTGGTCCGCGGTCGGTTGCAGTTTTTGGTCCATTGGCGTGGTTATGGTCCAGAGGAGCGTTCCTGGGTTCCCTCCGCAGATGTCCATGCTCCTGCCTTGCTCCGAGCCTTCCACGCACGCTTCCCTCAGAAACCGTTTTGTGCTCCGCGGAGGAGGGGCCCTTGAGGGGGAGGTACTGTCATGGTCTTACCTGCTTGCTGCTCTCCTTCGTTTGACATGTGCTGGCGGCCATCTTGGGTCCTGGGTTTCTTGTAGCCTTCCACCCTGCGGCTCCTCCTTCCCCTGGGAGGAGCTGGATGCCTAGCTCATATATATAGGAGGTCTGTGGCTTCAGTTCCTTGCTTGGTCCTCTTGTGTTCACATGCTTCTAAGACTGCTGCTGCTTCTGGTTCCTGATCCTGGCTTCGTCTGACTACCCTGCTGGTTCCTGATCCTGGCTTCGTCTGACTACCCTGCTGGTTCCTGATCCTGGCTTCGTCTGACTACCCTGCTGGTTCCTGATCCTGGCTTCGTCTGACTACCCTTCTGGTTCCTGACCTCTGGCTTCGCAAAGACTCTGCTCGGTTTCACCATCCGTTTGGACTTTTGCTTTACAGCTTTATTTTCAATAAAGCCTTCTTATTTTCACTTATCTCTTGTTGTACGTCTGGTTCATGGTTCCGTGACAAGCGGCAGTTGACACAGTTGAGGCACGGATAACATCCAAGCCCCAACGGTGCCAATGTCCGCTGTATGCTGACCTTCTCGGGGCCAACATCTGCCCTCACTAAATGATCTTTAATGTTTTTATTTTTTCGATAAGATAGAAGTGGAGGAAGTCTAAATTCGGGTACGTCCTGAATGGACTTACTTAGAATGCTCCAGTTATCCCTCAGAATGCGCCCTATTGCCACACTGTGATCAGAAAATGTGGACATAAAGGGTATCCTGCGTGTCTTCTGAGGGGCAGGTGGAGCAATCTCTGTGTTAGTAAGGAGAATTCTACTTTTTTGTTGATCCAACAGTCGACGGGGGTAGCCCCGTTCTTTGAATTTGTCTGCCATCATCTCCAAAGTGTTTGTAAACTCAGTCTGATCTGATACAATGCGCTTAGTACGTAAAAATTGTGAATAAGGTAGATGTTTGACTAAGCTGCGAGGATGATTACTTTCAAACCGCAAGAGTGTATTTCGATCAGTTGACTTGACAAACAGGCCCGTGTGAATAGAGCCATCAATCCATCGAACGTTAGTGTCTAAAAATGATAATTGTGTTTTTGAAAAAGACACTGTGTATTGAAGATCTGTATCAATACTATTTAAGTAGGCATGGAAATCGATCAATTGAGGTTCCGTACCTGTCCACAGGAGGAAGACGTCATCTATGTATCGCCACCACCTCAGAACATGCTGAAAGTGGTGGGATACATAGATAAAGTCCTCCTCCATGTGGCGCATGTATATATTGGCGTACGTAGGGGCCACATTCGACCCCATCGCAACGCCGCGCTTTTGATTATAGAAAGTGTCTTGGAACAAGAAATAGTTTTTCTCCAAGATCAGTCTCAACAAGGTGTTGATAAACTGCTTGGCATTTTGTGTTAGAGGCGACTCATCCAGAAATTTATTGACTGCAGTCATGCCCTTTTCATGTCCTATTGACGTATATAACGATACAACGTCAAAGGACACTAGAGTAAGGCT
Source organism: Bufo bufo (assembly GCF_905171765.1). NCBI lineage: Eukaryota > Metazoa > Chordata > Amphibia > Anura > Bufonidae > Bufo > Bufo bufo. The sequence goes on from NC_053392.1 coordinate 93,136,187, forward strand.
CTGCACGTCACTCACATCAGTGTCTCTCAACTGCTGTAAAAATTCACCTGTATCTTTGATGTATGATCTACCAGCTGTCGAGAAAGCCCTTAACAGTTTGTCCAGGAAAATGGCTATTCTACTAAACACTGAATCAGAGCCGGAAACGATGGGGCGGCCGGGGGGGTCCACTAGACTTTTGTGGACTTTGGGCAATATATATATCACCGGAGTGATGGGACAAGGTACCATCAAGTATTCCTTAAGCCCCTCATCGATGATGCCCCCGGCCACCGCATCGGATAGGCTCTGACGAATCATATTCATGATATTAAATTTAGGGTCACCATATAATATACCATATACATTTGTGTCGCTCAATTGTCGTGTAATTTCTTTAACATATTTGGATGTATCAAGTACCACCACCCCTCCGCCCTTGTCGGCAGGTTTGATCGTCAACCGAGAATTACTTTTGAGTTGAGTTAGGGCCTCTATCTCTGCAGTAGTCAGATTCGGATGGGTGAATCTGTCTATTTCCCCAGAGCGGGTTTTGAGCTCTCTGATGTCTCTTTTAACTGCAGATATATAGGCCTCAACCGCAGGCTCATCTATAACTGGATAAAAAGCACTCTTGTTAGTTAAACCCACTTTTTGAAGTGAGAGTTCACTAGAGTGTACCTGTGTATTGGCAACGCGACCCTTAAAAAACATTTTCAACTTAATAGAACGGAAAAAATCATTCAAATCCATTTCAATGTTGAACCAATTTACCTTAGAACCTGGACAAAAAGTGAGTCCCTTAGATAGAACACTGTGTTGAGCTTCAGTCAATTCTGTTGAAGATAAATTAAAGACTATGGTCTCTGTCTCTGGGATGATGCCTTTATCGCCTGTAGTCTGGTTCTGTTTTGTCGCTGTTTTCCTTTGTCTTCTGAACCTTTTGCCTCCCCTTCTGGTTCTTGTTCTTTTCTTTTCTTGATATCCAGATCGCTTCCTAAAAAAGCCCTTTCTTCATCTGTAACAGACTGTGTATTTTTTCTTCTCATTTTACTATTTTGATTAAAAGACATATGCGATGGATCTGTCTGCCATGTGTAGATATCACCTCTCTTATAATCTTCCGTATCACGGATCCATTTACTCCTTTTACCCTCCTCCAATTCCATTTGCATTTTAGACAACTGAATTTGTACATCATCTTTAAAATATGTATATTCGTCAGGGGATAATTGCACCTGTAATACACGTTCCACTTCAATTAATTCATCGGTAAGTGAAGTCACTTCCAACTGTAGAAAGTCAATATTCAATAAAATATAGTCCAGAGAATATCTATTTGATAACATTTCAAAACGCTTACAAAATAAATCATTGTTGGGAAACAGGTTTGGACGTAAATTGGAACGCATTCCTCTCGGGATCTTTTTTTCTTTGTAGTATTGTCCCAATGTAGCCATATGTAGTTTCATAGCAATAAGACGTCTGGATATTGTAACAAACTTGTGTTTGAGTTCTTTAGCGGTGGGAGTCCGGAGAAAAGCGGCATCGCCCCCAATCCCCTGCATAATGCGATCAACCTCCTCCGCAGTATACGTGCCGCCGTAGGGTGTTTCGGTGTAGGACATGATGAATGGAATTCAGGTGTGCTCACTCACAGTACCGATATGTAGAAAGAGAAGAAAATCCAGCGGGAGCACCATTAACGGTGTGGGTGCAACGTCCGGCACAGGGCAACGGCAATACCCCAAGTATTGTAGAGATGAAAGAAGTCGGACTGCACTCCAAAAAATAGTGAAATACACGGTTTTATTCACCCATAGTATGGCAAACTTGCGACGTTTCGGCTCACAAGAGCCTTCCTCAAGCATAGAGGTAGTGAAAGTGAGAGCATATAAAAGACATTTCATAAGTGTGAAACCAATCAGATTGAAGTTACAATTAAGTTCCAATTACATACATCTGATACAAAACACAAAGTGCATGTGCATAAAGTGACATGTGTCATATGGTCTATATCCTCAAGACTAACTCACTATATGTGAAAATAATGCCGTTACAGATCATGATAAAAACAGTGATATAATAATGAGTACGGATCAAAGAAATAAAACCTTAGGAAGTCATAGCGCCCACATAGACCATCGCGTTCGTTGAGCGTCTCTGTCTCTTCAATGCGCATGTCCAGACACACGTAATCCTAAGAGTCGTGATGCAGAAAATGTGGCGCATGCGTTCTATAGTATCAAACAAACATCGCCATCTTGTTAAAGGGCATGTTGCCCTATACATTTATACATTGCACCGATGTGAGCTGTACCAAATATCCCCGAAATAGGGTAAGTAGCCATGGTAGGGATCTCCTACATGTGACAGCAGATGGATCGGGATCCCGCCCCACCGAGAGGGACACCGAACCAAAGGGCCGCCGGTGCCGGACGGGAACACTTCCATGAACCATACCGACACCAATAGCCTGACAGCTGACAATATCGTGGCCGCAGGGAGATCATCCCTAGTAAGATGGAACAGCATCACAACATAAAGATAATCAAAGATCTAGGTCTGCACTATAGAAAATTATAAATCTTGGACTGCGCACAGAAGAGAGAAGATGGTATCCGCTCTGGTCTCCATTGCTTCCAAAAGGATATAGTTCACGGATCCGTATCCAGTACCATGTGTATTAAAATGTTCTAAAAGGCAAAGAGAAAATATATATGTCAATATTTTGTATATATTACATTGCAATTACATATTGATCTTTCACAATCCTCCTGCACTATTATACATATAAGAGAACGATATATCGCACCAAGGGAGAGGGTAAACGAGCCACAAGTCCCAAAACTCTCACCTGAACTCAACATTAAGACCTCTAGGGTACAAGCTATCCAGATTATAGATCCATTGCAATTCTCTTTTTTTGAGGATTGCTGAGCGATCACCTCCTCTCCTAGGGAGTGTGATCTGATCAACAATCCAACATCTTAGATCCCGTTCCGTGTGTTGTAGGGATCCAAAGTGCCTGGCTACTGGTAGATCAGTGCGTTTTTTCCTAATGGAATTTCTATGATTGTTTAGTCTCAACTTTAGTTCTGTTGATGTTTCTCCAACATAGATTAGGTTGCAAGGGTAAGCCAACACATAAATCACGTATGATGACGAACAAGTCAGATGGAATTTAATGGGATATTCTTTGTTAGTGGATGGATGTATAAAAGATCTAGATTTACAGATAAAGCGGCAGTTGACACAGTTGAGGCACGGATAACATCCAAGCCCCAACGGTGCCAATGTCCGCTGTATGCTGACCTTCTCGGGGCCAACATCTGCCCTCACTAAATGATCTTTAATGTTTTTATTTTTTCGATAAGATAGAAGTGGAGGAAGTCTAAATTCGGGTACGTCCTGAATGGACTTACTTAGAATGCTCCAGTTATCCCTCAGAATGCGCCCTATTGCCACACTGTGATCAGAAAATGTGGACATAAAGGGTATCCTGCGTGTCTTCTGAGGGGCAGGTGGAGCAATCTCTGTGTTAGTAAGGAGAATTCTACTTTTTTGTTGATCCAACAGTCGACGGGGGTAGCCCCGTTCTTTGAATTTGTCTGCCATCATCTCCAAAGTGTTTGTAAACTCAGTCTGATCTGATACAATGCGCTTAGTACGTAAAAATTGTGAATAAGGTAGATGTTTGACTAAGCTGCGAGGATGATTACTTTCAAACCGCAAGAGTGTATTTCGATCAGTTGACTTGACAAACAGGCCCGTGTGAATAGAGCCATCAATCCATCGAACGTTAGTGTCTAAAAATGATAATTGTGTTTTTGAAAAAGACACTGTGTATTGAAGATCTGTATCAATACTATTTAAGTAGGCATGGAAATCGATCAATTGAGGTTCCGTACCTGTCTACCTTATTCACAATTTTTACGTACTAAGCGCATTGTATCAGATCAGACTGAGTTTACAAACACTTTGGAGATGATGGCAGACAAATTCAAAGAACGGGGCTACCCCCGTCGACTGTTGGATCAACAAAAAAGTAGAATTCTCCTTACTAACACAGAGATTGCTCCACCTGCCCCTCAGAAGACACGCAGGATACCCTTTATGTCCACATTTTCTGATCACAGTGTGGCAATAGGGCGCATTCTGAGGGATAACTGGAGCATTCTAAGTAAGTCCATTCAGGACGTACCCGAATTTAGACTTCCTCCACTTCTATCTTATCGAAAAAATAAAAACATTAAAGATCATTTAGTGAGGGCAGATGTTGGCCCCGAGAAGGTCAGCATACAGCGGACATTGGCACCGTTGGGGCTTGGATGTTATCCGTGCCTCAACTGTGTCAACTGCCGCTTTATCTGTAAATCTAGATCTTTTATACATCCATCCACTAACAAAGAATATCCCATTAAATTCCATCTGACTTGTTCGTCATCATACGTGATTTATGTGTTGGCTTGCCCTTGCAACCTAATCTATGTTGGAGAAACATCAACAGAACTAAAGTTGAGACTAAACAATCATAGAAATTCCATTAGGAAAAAACGCACTGATCTACCAGTAGCCAGGCACTTTGGATCCCTACAACACACGGAACGGGATCTAAGATGTTGGATTGTTGATCAGATCACACTCCCTAGGAGAGGAGGTGATCGCTCAGCAATCCTCAAAAAAAGAGAATTGCAATGGATCTATAATCTGGATAGCTTGTACCCTAGAGGTCTTAATGTTGAGTTCAGGTGAGAGTTTTGGGACTTGTGGCTCGTTTACCCTCTCCCTTGGTGCGATATATCGTTCTCTTATATGTATAATAGTGCAGGAGGATTGTGAAAGATCAATATGTAATTGCAATGTAATATATACAAAATATTGACATATATATTTTCTCTTTGCCTTTTAGAACATTTTAATACACATGGTACTGGATACGGATCCGTGAACTATATCCTTTTGGAAGCAATGGAGACCAGAGCGGATACCATCTTCTCTCTTCTGTGCGCAGTCCAAGATTTATAATTTTCTATAGTGCAGACCTAGATCTTTGATTATCTTTATGTTGTGATGCTGTTCCATCTTACTAGGGATGATCTCCCTGCGGCCACGATATTGTCAGCTGTCAGGCTATTGGTGTCGGTATGGTTCATGGAAGTGTTCCCGTCCGGCACCGGCGGCCCTTTGGTTCGGTGTCCCTCTCGGTGGGGCGGGATCCCGATCCATCTGCTGTCACATGTAGGAGATCCCTACCATGGCTACTTACCCTATTTCGGGGATATTTGGTACAGCTCACATCGGTGCAATGTATAAATGTATAGGGCAACATGCCCTTTAACAAGATGGCGATGTTTGTTTGATACTATAGAACGCATGCGCCACATTTTCTGCATCACGACTCTTAGGATTACGTGTGTCTGGACATGCGCATTGAAGAGACAGAGACGCTCAACGAACGCGATGGTCTATGTGGGCGCTATGACTTCCTAAGGTTTTATTTCTTTGATCCGTACTCATTATTATATCACTGTTTTTATCATGATCTGTAACGGCATTATTTTCACATATAGTGAGTTAGTCTTGAGGATATAGACCATATGACACATGTCACTTTATGCACATGCACTTTGTGTTTTGTATCAGATGTATGTAATTGGAACTTAATTGTAACTTCAATCTGATTGGTTTCACACTTATGAAATGTCTTTTATATGCTCTCACTTTCACTACCTCTATGCTTGAGGAAGGCTCTTGTGAGCCGAAACGTCGCAAGTTTGCCATACTATGGGTGAATAAAACCGTGTATTTCACTATTTTTTGGAGTGCAGTCCGACTTCTTTCATCTCTACAATACTTGGGGTATTGCCGTTGCCCTGTGCCGGACGTTGCACCCACACCGTTAATGGTGCTCCCGCTGGATTTTCTTCTCTTTCTATATATATATATATATACACACAATTCATTCAAATCCCGTCAGCACACTCCAATACGGTATTGATACGTGTGCCAGCGTGTAGAACTGTAACACTACATTACATGAGTGTATAAAGGAAATGTGTCATCAGAAAATGACCTTTAAATCAAGTTTTTAATATATATTTATTTTAATTTATTTTAATTTTATGATTTTTTAATTAATATTTCCATTCCCCTCCTGTCGATTGTATTTATGTCCCATGTAACTGCTGTTTGAGAGAGTTTTCTAGGCTATGCAGAGGTCAGGAGGGAGTAGATAAGCTGTGATATGGTGGATCCTGTGTTATACTGTAATCCTGCCTGTGATGTGAAGGCTACTGAAAAGATACCTGTATAGAGCAGGAGGTCATGACATTTTATTAGGCCTAGAGGTCAATGCAAAAACTGCAGGATTTTAGATTTTTTTAAGTGTGACAAATTCAAAGTTAAAACAAAAATCACCAAAAATGATATATATATACACATACATACAGTACAGACCAAAAGTTTGGACACACCTTCTCATTCAAAGAGTTTTTTTTATTTTCATGACTATGAAAATTGTAGATTCACACTGAAGGCATCAAAACTATGAATTAACACATGTGGAATTATATTCATAACAAACAAGTGTGAAACAACTGAAAATATGTCATATTCTAGGTTCTTCAAAGTAGCCACCTTTTGCTTTGATTACTGCTTTGCACACTCTTGGCATTCTCTTGATGAGCTTCAAGAGGTAGTCCCCTGAAATGGTTTTCACTTCACAGGTGTGCCCTGTCAGGTTTAATAAGTGGGATTTCGTGCCTTATAAATGGGGTTGGGCCCCATCAGTTGTGTTGAGGAGAAGTCAGGTGGATACACAGCTGATAGTCCTACTGAATAGACTGTTAGAATTTGTATTATGGCAAGAAAAAAGCAGCTAAGTAAAGAAAAACGAGTGGCCATCATTACTTTAAGAAATGAAGGTCAGTCAGTCAGCCGAAAAATTGGGAAAACTTTGAAAGTAAGGGCTATTTGACCATGAAGGAGAGTGATGTGGTGCTGCGCCAGATGACCTGGCCTCCACAGTCACCGGACCTGAACCCAATCGAGATGGTGTGGGGTGAGCTGGACCGCTGAGTGACGGCAAAAGGGCCAACAAGTGCTAAGCATCTCTGGGAACTCCTTCAAGACTGTTGGAAGACCATTTCAGGGGACTACCTCTTGAAGCTCATCAAGAGAATGCCAAGAGTGTGCAAAGCAGTAATCAAAGCAAAAGGTGGCTACTTTGAAGAACCTAGAATATGACATATTTTCAGTTGTTTCACACTTTTTGTTATGTATATAATTCCACATGTGTTAATTCATAGTTTTGATGCCTTCATAGTGATGAAAATAAAGAAAACTCTTTATTTATATATATATATATACACTGCTCAAAAAAATAAAGGGAACACAAAAATAACACATCCTAGATCTGAGTTAATTAAATATTCTTCTGAAATACTTTGTTCTTTACATAGTTAAATGTGCTGACAACAAAATCAGACAAAAATAAAAAAAAAATGAAATCAAATTTTTCAACCCATGGAGGTCTGGATTTGGAGTCACACTCAAAATTAAAGTGGAAAAACACACTAAAGGCTAATCCAACTTTGATGTAATGTCCTTAAAACAAGTAGTGTGTGTGCCCTCCACGTGCCTGTATGACCTCCCTATAACGCCTGTGCATGCTCCTGATGAGGTGGCGGACGGTCTCCTGCGGGATCTCCTCGCAGACCTGGACTAAAGCATCTGCCAACTCCTGGACAGTCTGTGGTGCAACGTGACGTTGGTGGATAGAGCGAGACATGATGTCCCAGATGTGCTCAATTGGATTCAGGTCTGGGGAACGGGCGGCCAGTCCATAGCATCAATGCCTTCGTCTTGCAGGAACTGCTGACACACTCCAGCCACATGAGGTCTAGCATTGTCTTGCATTAGGAGGAACCCAGGGCCAACCGCACCAGCATATGGTCTCACAAGGGGTCTGAGGATCTCATCTCGGTACCTAATGGCAGTCGGACTACCTCTGGCTGTGCGGCCCTCCAAAGAAATGCAACTCCACACCATTACTGACCCAATGCCAAACTGGTCATGCTGGAGGATGTTGCAGGCAGCAGAACGTTCTCCACGGCGTCTCCAGACTCTGTCACGTCTGTCACATGTGCTCAATGTGAACCTGCTTTCATCTGTGAAGAGCACAGGGCGCCAGTGGCGAATTTGCCAATCTTGATGTTCTCTGGCAAATGCCAAACGTCCTGCACGGTGTTGGGCTGTAAGCACAACCCCCACCTGTGGACGTCGGGCCCTCATATTACCCTCATGGAGTCTGTTTCTGACCGTTTGAGCAGACACATGCACATTTGTGGCCTGCTGGAGGTCATTTTGCAGGGCTCTGGCAGTGCTCCTCCTGTTCCTCCTTGCACAAAGGCGGAGGTAGCGGTCCTGCTGCTGGGTTGTTGCCCTCCTACGGCCTCCTCCACGTCTCCTGATGTACTGGCCTGTCTCCTGGTAGCGCCTCCATGCTCTGGACACTACGCTGACAGACACAGCAAACCTTCTTGCCACAGCTCACATTGATGTGCCATCCTGGATAAGCTGCACTACCTGAGCCACTTGTGTGGGTTGTAGACTCCGTCTCATGCTACCACTAGAGTGAAAGCACCGCCAGCATTCAAAAGTGACCAAAACATCAGCCAGGAAGCATAGGAACTGAGAAGTGGTCTGTGTTCACCACCTGCAGAACCACTCCTTTATTGGGGGTGTCTTGCTAATTGCCTATAATTTTCACCTGTTGTCTATCCCATTTGCACAACAGCATGTGAAATTGATTGTCACTCAGTGTTGCTTCCTAAGTGGACAGTTTGATTTCACAGAAGTGTGATTGACTTGGAGTTACATTGTGTTGTTTTAAGTGTTCCCTTAATTTTTTTGAGCAGTGTATATATATATATATATATATATATATATATAAATTCAGAAAAATGAGCGGCACTCCAAAGGATAAAAGCAGTGAACCCTTTATTCACACCGGTGGTGCAACGTTTCGGCTCTAGTCACGAGCCTTCACGAGCCTTCCTCAAGCAAAATTTATCCATCAGGGAAACTAATCCATTCCCTTTGGGACGTGCACCCGCCTTTCCCTTTGGAGCCAGTGCCGCCATTTTTCTCTCTATATATCTCTCTCTCTATATATATATATATATATAGCAAAAATGAGATGAAGAAAGAATTTGGATACCAGCTGTTTTAACTCACTTTGAATGCATGCAACTGGATCCTGTTTCAATCTTTCATAGGTAAGCTGATCACTTAGCTGTCTGGTGGAATTTCGGGGGGTTACGGTTGGAATTTTTGGATGTGTCTGCCATGGTTTGTGGTAGAGAGTTGGTCATGGAGGGCTATCGTAAGCCCACGGCGACCAACTCTCTGCTACACCACGACAGTTTCCATCCATATCCCGTTAAAAAATCTGTGCCTTATGGGCAATTTGTTAGGTTGAGGCGCATAAATAGCAAAGATGAAGGATATAAAAAACAAGCACTGCATTTAAAAGAACAGTTATTACAGAGAGGCTATCCTGAACACTTATTGGATGAGAACATAAAAGAGGTTGAGAAATTGTCCCAAGATGAGTTATTAGCAGGAAAAAGAGGGAATGGCAGGAAAGGACAACTGGAAAATAAAAATAACAACAAAAAGAGATGTGTATTTTCATTTAAATTTAGCCCAATGGCTAATTCAATACGCACAGCAATATTGAAGCACTGGGATATCCTGAGAAAATATGGGAGTCTGAGAGGCATAGTGGATGATAAACCATTAGCCACGTATAGACGTAGCCACACAATAAAAGATAGGATTGTGAGGAGCAGATTTCTGGGGAAAAAAAATACTAATTGGTTGCAGGAGAGGTTGCCGGCTGGTAACTATAAATGTGGCAGTTGTTCGTTATGTGAACAGAATTGCCAAAAAAAAGATTGTCAAAATAGGTCCCATCCCAAATAGGATCACTAGTTTCATAAACTGTAGGAGTACTTATGTAGTATATGTTTTGATGTGGGAAAGACCATCAGATGTTTATTTGAGAGGATCAGGGAACATTTTAATTCGATAGACGGGAAAAGGTTGCACCAGACTAATTGACCATGTGAGAAAGGTACATGGAGGGAATGTGAAAGCACTTCGGTTTGCCGGGATAGAGACTGTCCCATACCCAGTTCAGGGAGGAGACAGACACCGCACTCTTCTCCAAAAAGAAGCAAAGTGGATCATTTGTACAGGAGCAACAGGTCAGCTTGGTCTGAATGACCGCAATGATTTAAATGCGTTTTTGTAATACTGTATCTCTTTGTTGCAACATGTTGATTATTGGTCTCTTGTGTGCACGGCGCCTAGTTGTTATGGATTTCCATGGCAACCTGACGCCGGGGTATAAGAGGTCAGCACGTATGTGCGTGCATTTGTAGTGGCCTGAGGAAGCGCGATTACTCGTGCGCGAAATGTGAACCTGGCTATTTGCTACCTTGCCGCATGAAGTACTTGTCTGCTTGAAATAAAAGAAGCAAATGAACCATTGGTGACTGCCCATCTCATTTCTGCAAGATTTAAAGGGATTCTGTCATGAAATTTTATCCCTATAAGCTACCCTGTTTCCCCGAAAATAAGACAGTGTCTTACATTAATTTCTGCTCCAAAAGATGCGCTAGGTCTTATTTTCAGGGGATGTCTTATTTTTCCATGAAGAAAAATACGGTACACATTTATTGTTGAACAAAAAGAAAATAAATCAGGGTGGGGAGGGGGATCACTTAAAATGGGACAGGGTGATCAGAGAAGGGAAGCAAAATTACACAGGGGTATCAGGGTGGGGAGGGGGATCACTTAAAATGACACAGGGGGATCAGAAGGGGGAATCAAAATGGTATAGGAGAATCAGAGGGCGGGGGATGTACATTTTAGTACCCCCTTCTGATCCTCCTGTGTCATTTTGATTCCCCCCTCTGATCCCCCTGTGTCATTTTAAATGATCCCCCTCCCCCCTCTGATCACCCTGTGTCATTTTAATTACCGTTTTTAGTCTCCCCCCATCTTCACCAGACATCCCCCACCTTCCATCAGATATTCCCCCCCCCACCTGTCACCCCGTCCCCTGTGTGTGTTCGTGCCAGCCAAGTTGTGAGACTCCATCAGGGCAGAGCGAGCAGCGGGCGGAAGAAGGCGGCAGCTTGCCCTGGCGGCGGCTGCGGCCAATCCGTGAGCTCCTTAGATTCTGGGGTGGCTTGCTTTATAATCGGGGAGGCATTATGTCCGGCCGATGCTTTATAATCGGGCAGTCATTATGTTCGGCGGATGTTTTATAATCGGGGAGGCATTACGGTATGTTTGGCCGATGCTTTATAATCGGGGAGGCCTTATTTTCGGGGGATGCTTTATTATCGGGGAGGCCTTATTTTCGGGGGGATGCCTTATCATACAGTGATAGGCAAAACTAGAGGTAGGTCTTATTTTCGGGGGATGTCTTATTTTCGGGGAAAGACGGTATACATGGATGATTAGCCCTATAAGGCACTATGGATGATCTAGTCTGATGCATCAGGCACTGGTGTTTTAAAATCCTTGCTGATCCACGCCTAATAAATCATCACAAAAGGTCAGTTTCTCCACATTTTGGGTGGACAGGCGAGTTCTCACTAAACACCCGCTCTGATGACACACTGCTGGCTGGGCAGGAAAGGTTGTCCAGGGCAAACTCGGCCAGTTGCGTGCGCAATTCGAGTTTGGCTGCCCAGTAGTCCAGGGGATGATATAGTCTGATGCATCAAGAATTGGTGGGTGGAAATCCTGGCTGATTCACGCCTGATTCATCTTGACAAAGGTCAGTCTCTCCACATTTTTGGTTAACAGGCGAGTTCTCCTTGGGGTAACTATGGCCCCCGCTGCACTAAACACCCACTCTGATGCTACACTACTGGCCGGGCAGGACAGCTTTTCCAGGACAAACTCTGCTAGTTGCGGCCACAAATCCAGTTTGGCTGCCCAGTAGTCCAGCGGATCTTCAATGTGGGTTGGCAGGGTGCTGTCCAAGTATGCCACCACCTGCCGATTCAGGTCCTGCTCCAGGTCTACCTGCTGCTGCTGGTAAGTAGTTTCTTAACTATGCGGGTGAAGAAAGCTACTCATCAGCGACTGTAGACTCAGGTTACTGCTGATGGAGCTAGTACTACTCCTGCCACCCCACCCCTCTTCAGCCATGGCAGTGGAACGTGAGCTCAGAGGGCCCCCCCCAGTCGGACATTGTCGCAGAACCAACGGCGTGACAACGTGGAGGCGGAAGCGGCATGACCTGGCCAAGTTGCTGATGTGGCTATGCAGTACTACATTCACCCAGTGGGCCATAAAGGACATACACTGTCCCTGACCGTAGTTAGAGCTCCACACCTCGGCTCTGCCGTGCACTTTGGCAGACTCCGACAGGCTCAAGGACTGGCCCACCTTCTGTTCGACATATTTGGGCAGGCCTGGTACTGCCTTTTTCACAAAGAAATGAAGGCTTGGGACTCTCCGTCTAGGCTCGGCACAAGCCATCAGTTCTCTGAAAGGTGCAGAGTCCACCACTTGGAAAGGGAGGGACTCCAGCAGCAGCAACTTGGACAGGAGCACGTTCAGCTTCTGTGCCGTTAGATGTGTGCACACATACTGCTGTCTCTTTGCAATCGCTTCGGTGATCGATTGCTGATGGAATGACTGACGAGGAGTACAAGCAGGAGCATCTGGACCAGCAGAAGATGGGAATGATAGACAGCTCCCTTTGGCTGAGGTGGTGGAGCCTTGACTGGCTAAAACCAGGTGCGTGCCACTGGGTGATGCAGCAGTAGCTTCAGCAGGCTGGACCACCACATTGGAGCCACGGTTCTCCCAGGCCATTGCATGGCAACGCTGCATATGTTGACGCAGGGCCTTGTTGCCAACATTGGCACCCTGGCCATGCTTCACCTTCTGCCCACATATTCTACATGTGGCCACGCTAACCTCCTCTGGCAGCTAAATAAAAAACTGGTGATTTTCCCCCCAACAGTCCCCACTGACTGACTGCTACCGCTGTTGCCTCCGTAAACCCCTTCACCACTACTTCCCAGGCAGGTAGGCTGCTGCGAAGCAGGTGGTCTACCCTGGGCACGTTTGGCTCCTGACCTGCAACTGCTGCCACCCTGCTGACTCCCAGCCATGCTACCACCTTGTTTGCTCAGCCGCTACCTCACAGGCAAGCTGCCACCCTCTTCTCCTGATGATGATGAAGCCCCTTCTGCACCCGACTCCCAAGTGCGATCGGCTTCATAATCATCAAGCAGTGTCTACACTTCACTGATGTCCTCCTCAAAGGTCTCTGGGTCAGGAGCCTGACAGCTCGCAACACAAGCTCCTGCACCACTCTTCTCATCACTACTTGCCCTACTAGCGGAGGAAGCGGCGGATGTCTCCTCCAGATCTTGGCTGGCCAGTGGCTGCTGACTGTCCTCTAGTAGCTGTTCCTCGCTGAAAAGTGGAGCTGAGCCCACAGCATATAGTACTTCTCGCAGTGAGGGAACAGAAAAGGACAGAGGCAGATTGAGGACAGGTGAGGGCACAGGGCCTGCTCCCGGGCCATGCCAACTAAGAGTTGTGTCTGAGGAACCCACCGACTGTTGGCTGGGGGTGTCTGATGTCACATGGAATGACGTGGATGACCGACTTAACCAATCAAGAACCGCTGGGTTGCTGGTCAAGACACGACCACTAGATGACACCGGGAGCTCAGGCCTCTCGCTGCGACTCCTGCTGCCACGCCTCCTTACTCTTCTGCGACCTCTGCTTCCACCAGAAACATTTAGGCCTCTGCCATTCCTCTGTGCATGGCCTGGCACTTTTCTGCCTGACATACTTGCAGCTGAACTAAACAAATTAAAACACCCCTAAAAGCGACAAATATATCTTTATTTTTGTACTGAAATGCACCACTAAACACTTTCACCACAATTAACTGAAGAAGTGAACTAAAAATATATTTTTCTTGTTGGACTGAAATACGCCCCTATATGCTTTCACCAGAAATAACTGCAACAGTGTAGTGCATAAATATTTAACTTTTTTTTACTGAAATACGCCCCTATACAATTTCACCAGAACTAATTGCAGAAGTGAAATGCATATATATTTTTCTTGTGCTGATATAAGATACTAAAGATTAGTGTTGATCGAGCACCAAAGTCAATGGAAGTCAATGGGAGAACCTGAGCATTAAACCAGGCATCCTCTGCTCTGAAGAGGGGAGGGTGTCTGGTTCACATGAAAAGGTCAGAAATTGATGGAAACACCACTGAAATGATTCGGGAACAGCATGGGGAGGATGTCTGGATGCATCTTGGACTCCCAGGTCACTGCTGGGAATGATGTTGTCCGAGTAGTACACCAATTTAACAAACTGACAATAATACGCACAAAACCGAAGATAAAATTTATTTTAGAGGAACAATTGTTAGGAAACATTCTTTCCTGTATATTAACTTGTATATAAAGTGCAAGTGCTGCCAAAAATTACAAGGAAGAGGCACTCTGATACAACCTGTATATCACATAAAGGAGAGCCTCATTCACATTGGTGGAAAATGAAATCACTGACCTAACCTGGGAAGGTTGCAAGCCGAGCGAGGACAGCAGTACAGTTGGGGAGGGATCTGCAGCACCGCAACAGGCTGGAAGAGGCAGTGGGGTGACAAAAGTGAGAAGGCGGGCCACACCTAACAGGCCCGCAACTGTTTCCCGGAGCACCCTCTTTTGGCAATCTCCCTTGCCAAGGGGTAGATGTTCCGCAGTCTGGCGCTTTTTTGATGAAAGTGCGGACAATAAAAATATTGTCATTTGCAACCTGTGCTGTACCAAAATGAGCATGGGCGTGAACACTAGCAACCTCACCACCACCAGCATGATCTGCCACATGGCATCAAAGCAAGTCAATGGGTGAACCCGAGCATTTAACCAGGCACCCCCTGCTCTGAAAAGGTCAGAAATTAATGGAAACACTACTGAAACGGTTTGGGAACAGAATGGGGAGGATGTCTGGATGCATCTTGGACTCCCAGGTCTCTGCTGTGAATGATGTTGCCTGAGTAGTACGCCAATTTTATAGACTGACAATAATACGCACAAAACGGAAGAGGAAAAATTGTTAGGAAACATTCTTTCCTGTATATAAAGTGCAAGTGCTGCCAAGTGCAATTGCAAGAAAGAGGCACTCTGATACAACCTGTATATTAGTGTTGATCACGAATATTATAATGGCTACTTTTTATCTCGAATATCGGCACTTCGAGAATTTGCGAATATTTAGAATATAGTGATATATATTCGTAATTTTGAATATTCAAGATTTTTTTTAATCATTACACATGATCCCTCCCTGCTTCTAGCTTGTGGGCCAATGAGAAGGCTGCAATATGTTTGACTTTAAGAGCAGTGTTGATTGCGAATTTTCGTAATGCTAATTTTTGTAATGGAATCAATGAGATCCTGAAAACTCAGATCCGATGGTATATTCTAATCCCCAGGCATTCCCATGGTGACGGGGACTCTTGTCGGGGAGGAGTATGCCAAAGTGGAACAACTGTACAGATGAAAAAAAAAACAAACACTAATATTCTAAAAAACTAATATATTCGATATAGTGATATATACTCACCTAAAGAATTATTAGGAACACCATACTAATACGGTGTTGGACCCCCTTTTGCCTTCAGAACTGCCTTAATTCTACGTGGCATTGATTCAACAAGGTGCTGATAGCATTCTTTAGAAATGTTGGCCCATATTGATAGGATAGCATCTTGCAGTTGATGGAGATTTGAGGGATGCACATCCAGGGCACGAAGCTCGCATTCCATCACATCCCAAAGATGCTCTATTGGGTGGAGATCTGGTGACTGTGGGGGCTATTTTAGTACAGTGAGCTCATTGTCATGTTCAAGAAACCAATTTGAAATGATTCGAGCTTTGTGACATGGTGCATTATCCTGCTGGAAGTAGCCATCAGAGGATGGATACATGTTCTCATTCTGTTTACGCCAAATTCAGACTCTACCATTTGAATGTCTCAACAGAAATCGAGACTCGTCTTCAACAGTCCAATTTTGGTGAGCTAGTGCAAATTGTAGCCTCTTTTTCCTATTTGTAGTGGAGATGAGTGGTACCCGGTGGGGTCTTCTGCTGTTGTAGCCCATCCGCCTTAAGGTTGTGCGTGTTGTGGCTTCACAAATGCTTTGCTGCATATCTCGGTTGTAGCGAGTGGTTATTTCAGTCAACGTTGCTCCTCTAGCATCCACAAGGCATTTTTGCCCACAGGACTGCCGCATACTGGATGTTTTTCCCTTTTCACACCATTCTTTGTAAACCCTAGAAATGGTTGTGCGTGAAAATCCTAGTAACTGAGCAGATTGTGAAATACTCAGACCGGCCCGTCTGGCACCAACAATCATGCCACGCTCAAAATGGCTTAAATCACCTTTCTTTCCCATTCTGACATTCAGTTTGGAGTTCTGGAGATTGTCTTGACCAGGACCACACCCCTAAATGCATTGAAGCAACTGCCATGTGATTGGTTGACTAGATAATTGCATTAATGAGAAATAGAACAGGCGTTCCTAATAATTCTTTAGTGTACATTCGTTTTTCGAATATTCGTAATATTCAAAAACAAGAATATATAGCAATATAGCGAATATTCAAAAACAACGAAAGTAGAACAATTTAGCTAATATAGTGCTATAATGTTTTTTTTTTTATAGTTGTAATTTTTTTCCAATCTTAACTTCAGATGAGAAAAAAATTACAACTATTAGACAAAGAAGATTATAGCACTAGGTTAGCTAAATTGCTCTATATTCATTTTTTTTATATTCGCTATGTTGCTATATATTCTTGTTTTTTAATATTACGAATATTCTAAAAAACGAATACGGTATTCATTTTCTAGAATATTCGTATATTTTTTTTAAAATCTGTACAGTTGTTTCACTTTGGCATACTCCTCCTTGACAAGCATTCCCATCACCATGGGAACGCCTGGGGGTTAGAATATACCATCGGATCTGAGTTTTCACGATCTCATTGATTCTCATTCCAAAAATTCGCATCACGAAAATTTTCATTACAAAAATTCTCATTACGAAAATTCTCAATCAACACTACTCCCAACGAATATTCGAATTTGCGAATATATTATACAAAATATTTGAGAAATATTGCGATACTGGCACTTCAATACACTCTTTATTACACATAAAGGAGGGCATCATACACACCCTTGAAAAATTATGATTGATGGCCTGCTGGTGACCCTCAAAAACATTAGGGGCGAGGGCCTGCTGCTGACCTGACCATCTAAAACATTAGGGGTGAGGGTCTGCTGCTGAGCTGACTCTCTAAAACATTAGGGGCGAGTGCCTGCTGCTGATCTGACCATCTAAAACATTATGAGCGAGGGCCTGCTGCTGAGCTGACCATCTAAAACATTATGGGCGAGGGCCTGCTGCTGAGCTGACCATCTAAAACATTATGGGCAGGGGCCTGCTGCTGAGCTGACCATCTAAAACATTATGGGCGAGGACCTGCTGCTGAGCTGACCATCTAAAACATTATGGGCGAGGGTCTGCTGCCGAGCTGACCATCTAAATCATTAGGGGTGAGGGTCTGCTGCTGAGCTGACCATCTAAAACATTAGGGGCGAGGGCCTGCTGCTGATCTCACCATGGAAAAAATTATGGGCGAGGGCCTGCTGCTGAGCTGACCATCTAAAACATTAGGGGTGATGGTCTGCTGTCAAGCTGACTCTCTAAAACATTTGGGCCGAGTGCCTGCTGCTGATCTGACCATAGAAAAAATTATGGGCGAGGGCCTGCTGCTGAGCTAAAAGAAAAATTTAAGATGGTCAGCTCAGCAGCAGGCCTTTGCCCATAATGTTTTAGATGGTCAGATCAGCAGCAGGCACTCGCCCCAGATATTTTTTGTATGCGCAAACGTTATACAGGAGATGTAGCGCAGGTAATGTCACTGTCCGCAGCATCTACGGAAAAAGTACACTGAATGTCAGATATTTTTAGGATGCACAAATGTTATACACGAAATGTAGCACAAGTAATTTAACTGTCCGCAACAGACACTGTCTACGGAAAAAGTACACTGGATGTCACAGATATTTTTAGGCTGTGCACACGTTACACAGGAGATGTAGCGCAGATAATGTCGCTGTCTGCAGCGGCCAAACAATTGCAAGCTATTTAGCGCAGGTTGCACTACAAATATATATTGCTGCCAGATACAACAATATTCCTTAAAAGGACTTTTGGGTCTCTAACACCAACCCTGCCTAACAAAAAAATAAAATTCAATTCCCTACACTATCTGTCCCTTCTACAGCACATCTCTCCCTGACTAAGACTTAGCCGAACCATGTGTCATTGGGTGCTTTATAGCACCTGATGACGCGTTCCGGCCAGCCAATCACTGTAATGCTAGTAACCAACATGGCTACAGCATTACAGTGAGTGGCAGCACTTACCTGCACGTTTATTGGCTGCATAGCAGCCAACAAACATGAGGAGACTCGGGCATTCGGACGAACACCGCGATGTGCCGAGCATCGCAATGCTCGAGCCAAACTGGTGTTCGTCTGAGCATACTCGCTCAACACTACTAAAGATGCTAAAATATATGCGGCAACGGGCTACTCTGCCTTGTCCAGGTATATTCAGGATAGTGCAGCAAGTTTTTGACCCTGAGTGTAACCTAGCACACCTCTGTGGCAAGGATCATTCCCATTTTTCTGAAAGCAATTACACAGCTAAATTCATGCACTGCAGATTTGCTGCTGCCATGCGTTGCAGATTCCACAAGGAAAATTTTCAACAAATTACATTACAATACAATACATGTGGATAGGGTTCCTAAAAACCACATTTATATCTAGCAAAAAACTAAAATCTATGGATATTACAAGGTTGCTCCAGATTAATTTTCAGATCCATGGACCATGGCCGTTATGTTATGGATTTGTTGTAGATTTTCCTTGCTGATTTTACCGCTTTAGTCTCTATGATCTCTAGATCCACGGCGTAAAATTGCACCACATATAGACACAGATAAAGGAACAAAGCTAGTATAATATTGGACTGTGTAGGATATGAAGTAATGCAGTAAAGACTTAATAGAGGTACAGAGATATTTCAGTATAGTATAATCATTTTCTCAGGAGCCACTTAATTCAGAACAGAGAAGATTTGTGAGGTTTGAAAGCTATCATAACTAATCAATTACAAAACCTTCTCACTATCATGCAGTCAGCAGTGCTGGAAAGTATTTTAATGGGGTAATAATATGTGAGAGGGAGATCCAAATGCCCTAGGTAAATAGAGATGTGCTTCTGACTGACCAAAACTTACTTTGGTATGGCACTTATGCAGTCATCATGCCCAGTTTATAGTTCGTGATCTTCTCAAGATTATACTATAAAGGCTATGAACACATCAAAAGCAAGGTCAACAGGATGTCATATGGTAAATGTAGCTACATTATTCTATGAAAACATTGTCAGAAATGTCTAAAGGTCTAGAAGGGCCAAGGCAATGTTCCATGTCATAGTACTAGACTTGTGATCAATGGATTATTGATAGTTCATGGCTCATAAGGCTGTTATCCATATTGAAAATTGAAGTCAGGGAGATTAGTGAAAGAGGCACACATAGGACAGCATACAAATCTTTTGGACAATTTATAGTCAACTTCTCTTTTTACAGACCACTCCTAATTGCGGATCCCACCCACCTGGCATGCACTAGTCAGTTGCCACATCAGTTGAGTACTCCATTCTCCTGATCATCTCATCACTTTAGAGCCATTAGCATCAGATAAATACAGCAGGGGATCTAGGAAGCAATGCTGGCTTATGCACCATGATGGTTGTTACAGTGGTGGCTTACAGCCACTAATGCTCTTTTCACTTAACCTGCCTACCAGTGGGGTCTGCTTGCCATCAAGACCTCTCCTCCTCTGACTGTAAGGTGTGCACTCACACTCCCTCCGGATCTTATAGCGCCAGCTCGCTCACTGAAATGTTCACCATGCACTAGTTGCCAACAGTGGGGTACTTAAGGCACCTTTGCTTGTGGGAGGATGGCTGAGCATTAGGTTTCCTAGTATGCTAGTATCCTGCTAAGGTGTCTGTTATGCTGTCTGCCCGGGTACT
Source organism: Bufo bufo (assembly GCF_905171765.1). Lineage (NCBI taxonomy): Eukaryota > Metazoa > Chordata > Amphibia > Anura > Bufonidae > Bufo > Bufo bufo. Next base: position 93,156,420 of record NC_053392.1, read on the forward strand.
GCCTTTCTGCTCGTTTACTAGATTCTGAGCCTCCGCTACCTAACTTATGCCTGACCTCTGTATTGACCCTTCACTGGATACCCTAACTTTGGACCTTTTACCATACAGCATGTACTCTGCCTGCCCTGACCTTAGCGTGTCCCTGATGATTTGTCTTGACCCTTAGGTTCTCACCACTGATGTCTTGTGGGTCAGCTGTCAATCACACAGCGACTACTCCAAGCAGTAGAGGCCTTGTGACTCCCCTGCCATAAACATACATGAGTATGTATAGGGATTAATCAATAAAAACCAGGGGACTGCCAGGATACCTGCCAGGGGACCGCAAGAGACTGCCCTTAGGAATAGCTCAAAGCGAAATTTGTTGGTTGACACAATAGTTCGACACCCACTGTCATGACAAGTGGTTAGAGCCTCCCTTCCCCAAAACCATAGCTACACCCAGGGTAGCATAGTTTACCATGCATCTGTGTCAAGAAAACAATGGATAGGAGGAGGCATATGTTTGAATACAGTTTTGATTTTTCAAGCATATACACAACACCAAAAGCCCCATCTGCTATTATGGGATATTAGAATACAGGAATGGAATATAGGAGAACTACAACTCTCAGCATGCCCTGGCTAATTTGTGTTTTCAGAGGATATTACAGGAAGTAGTGTAGGAAGGGGGGAGAACTACAACTCTTATTAATTTATCTAGCTCCCAACACTCACACTGGATCCATCACTTCATTTTGTTCTCCTCCATATACAGTGAGGAACAGAAGTATTTGAACACCCTGCAATTTTGCAAGTTCTCACACTTATAAATCATGGAGGGGTCTGAAATTCACATTGTAGGTGCATTCCCACTCTGAGAGACAGAATTAAAAAAATGAATTCAGGAAATCTAATTTTATGATTTTTAAAGATTTTTTTTTTTTGTCTTGCACTGCTGAACATAAGTATTTGAACACCTGAGAAACAGCAAGAATTCTGGCTCTCAAAGACCTATTACTGAGCCTTTAAAAAGCCCACCTCTACTCCACTCATTAATCTAACTTAGTAGCACCTGTCTGAGCTCTTTAAAGACACCTGTCCACCCCACAGTCAGTCAGTCAGTCGACAACTACTACCATGGGCAAGACCAAAAAGCTGTCAAAAGACACCAGAGACATAATTGTGGACCTCCACAAGGCTGGAAAGGGCTACTTAGCAATTTTTGGTGAAAATAGATCAACTGTTGGAGCAATTGTTAAACAATGGAAGAGGCTAAAGATGACTGTCAGTCTCCCTCGGACTGGGGCTCCATGCCAGATCTCACCTCGTGGGGTATCACTGATGATAAGAAAGGTGAGGAATCAGCCCAGAACTACAACAGAGGAGCTGGTCAATGACATGAAGAGATCTGGGACCACAGTTTCAAAGGTCACTGTCAGTAGAACACTACGCCGTCATGGTTTCAAATCATGCATTGCACGGAACGTTCCCCTGCTCAGTCATCACATGTCCAGGCCCGTCTAAATTTTGCCAATGAACATCTGGATGATCCAGAGATGGCATGGGAGAAAATCATGTGGTCAGATGAGACCAAAGTAGAACTTTTTGGTAAAAACTTCACTCGTCGTGTTTGGAGGATAAGTTGCATCCCAAGAACACCATCCCTACTGTGAAGCATGGGGGTGGTAACATCATACTTTGGGGTTGCTTTTCTATGAAGGGGACAGGATGACTGCACTGTATTAAGGAGAGGATGAATGGGGCCATTTATTGTAAGATTTTGAGTAACAACCTCCTTCCCCCCTTCCGTCAGAGCATTGAAGATGGGTCGTGGCTGGGTCTTTCAACATGACAACGACCCGAAGCACACAGCCAGGATAACCAAGGAGTGGCTCCGTAAGAAGCATATCAAGGTTCTGGAGTGGCCTAGCCAGTCTCCAGACCTAAATCCAATAGACCATCTTTGGAGGGAGCTGAAACTCTGTGTTGCTCAGCGACAGCCCCGAAACCTGACAGATCTAGAGATCTGTGTGGAGGAGTGGGCCAAAATCCCTGTTGCGATGTGTGCAAACCTGGTCAAGAACTACAAGAAACGTTTGACCTCTAATTGCAAACAAAGGCTTCTGTATCAAATATTAACACTGGTTTTCTCAGGTGTTCAAATACATATGTTCAGCAGTGCAAGACAAATAAATTCTTTAAAAATCATATAATGCGATTTCCAGATTTTTTTTATTTTTATTCTGTCTCTCAGAGTGGGAATGCACCTACAATGTGAATTGCAGACCCCTCCATGATTTCTAAGTGGAAGAACTTGCAAAATCACAGGATGTTCAAATACTTCTGTTCCTCACTGTAAGCAGCACAGCACAGCACAGGAGTTCTGCCCCCTCAATTTACACAACCACCATTGCAAGTCCTTCAGCCATTACTTATTCTTTCCAATGATGATCCAAGTTAGGCTTGCCAGGTTAGGTTTTCAGACAATTCAAGGAGTCAGGGAAGTCTCCCTATTTTTCAAAAAGGTCCCAAATAATTTGATCGAGTTCCCAAGTATGCTATTTTCAGATTCTTATTATAGAGAGACAACTTATCTCTTGGACAGAGAGATCCTACTTTTAATGTACTTTTGAAATCACTTTGTGTTAGAACAGTCACCCAGCACTAGCATCGTTGCCAACAGTCCTGAATCTGCAGGGACTTTTTCTAGTTTCCTGGGTTAAGAATATGTGGGGTTTATTTAACCCCCTCCTACAAAAGGACAATCCCACACAGTTTGGGAAGTTCCCAAGACAGAGCCTATTTGTCTCAAGTTTTCCAACTTCAAAGTTGGTAAATATGCAATAAGCATGACGATCCCCTGCTAGGACCTCCAGCAATCAGTTGAAATCTCTTTGACAACCCGGCAACAAGCGCTTATTTTCTCTGCAGTGCAACTATAGAGGAAAAACCTAGAGTTGAGCAGACACCTGGATGTTCGGGCTCGACAGGTTCAGCCGAACTTCGAAAAATAGTTCGAGTTCGGGACCCGAACTTGACCCCGAACCCGAACCCCATTGAAGTCAATGGGGACCCGAACTTTTGAGCACTAAAATGGCTGTAAAAATGTCATGGAAAGGGCTAGAGGGCTGCAAATGTCGTCAAAATGTGGTTAAGAGCATGGCAAGTGCTCTGCAAACAAGTGGATAGGGAAATGACTTAAAATAACATAAAATACGTAAAAATAAAAAATAATATTCTTGATCTAGGAGGACCAGGTCCATATAGAGTAGGAGGTTGAGGAGGCGGTGGATGTGGCGGTGTAGGTGGAAGTGGCGGTGGAGGAGGAGGTGGTAGCCTACACTGCTTTTTGGTGTTAAATTTAATTAGAATTTTTTTAAATTAGGGTACACCCCCAAAAAATTGGGAAATATAACCCTCCAGTCGTGCTAAACACACGTTCAGACAATACACCGGCTGCAGGGCAGGCCAGCACCTCCGAAGCATAAAGGGCAAGCTCAGGCCATGTGCCTAATTTGGAGACCCAGAAGTTGAAGGGGGCAGACCCGTCATTCAGTACGTGTAGGCGTGTGCACACATACTGCTCCACCATGTTGGTGAAATGCTGCCTCCTGCTAAGACGTTACATATCAGCTGGTGGTGCTGACAAAGTGTTTCCACATTTCGGCCATGCTAACCCTGCCTTCTGAGGTGCTGGCGGTGCCCCAGCTGCGTTGGCGACCTCTTCCTCGTCCTCTGCCTTCGCCTTGTGCTTCCACTGTGCCCCCGCTGTCAGGAGGGAATTCCACCAGCAGCGTGTCTACCAGCGTGCGCTTGTACTCGCGCATCTTACGATCACACTCCAGTGACGGAATTAAGGATGGTATGTTGTCCTTGTAACGGGGATCCAGCAGCGTGGCCACCCAGTAATCAGCACAAGTTAGAATGTGGGCAACTCGGCGGTCGTTGCGGAGACACTGCAGCATGTAATCGCTCATGTGTACCAGGCTGCCCAGAGGCTACGAAAATCTGTCCTCTGTGGGAGGTGTATCGTCTGTGTCCTCTGCATCCCCCCATCCACGCACCAGTGATGGCCATGAGCTGGTCTGGGTGCCACCCTGCTGTGAACATGGTTCCTCCTCCTCCATCTCCTCCTCCACCTCGTCATCCTCCAGAACTGTGCCCTGGCTGGACAATTGTGTACCTTGGGTTTGTGGGTGCAGGAACCCAACCTCGGAGCCACTTGGGAATGACTGGCCAGAAACCCTACGAAATGATCCCTCTTCCTCCTCCTCCTCCTGTGCCACATCCTCTTCCATCATCGCCAGGAGCGTTTTTTCAAGGAGGCATAGAAGTGGGATAGTAACGCTGAGAACGGCTTTATCGGCACTGGCCATGTTGGTGGAGTACTCGAAACAGCGCAACAAGAAACACAGGTCTCGCATGGAGGCCCAGTCATTGGTGGTGAAGTAGTGCTGTTCCACCGAGCGACTCACCCGTGCGTGCTGCAGCTGAAACTCCACTATCGCCTGCTGCTGCTCGCACAGTCTGGCCAGCATGTGCAAGGTGGAGTTCCACCTTGTGGGCACGTCGCATATGAGGCGGTGAGCGGGAAGGCCAAAGTTACGCTGCAGCGCTGACCGGTGAGCAGCAGCAGGGTGAGAACACCGATAGCGTTTAAGCAGCAGCTCTGACATATCGGGGTAATTTTTAAGAATCTCTGCACCACCAAATTCAGCACATGCACCAGGCAAGGGATGTGCGTCAAACCGGCTAGTCCCAGAGCTGCTACGAGATTTCGCCCATTATCCCACACCACCAGGCCGGGCTTTAGGGCGGACTGGCACAAACCACTCATCGGTCTGTTGTTCAAGTTCCGTCCACAGCTCCTGCGCGGTGTGGGGTTTGTCCCCCAAACAGATAAGTTTTAAAACTGCCTGCTGTCGTTTACCCCTGGCTGTGCTGAAGTTAATGGTGAAGGTGTTACGCTGACCGGATGAGGAGCTGGTAAAGGATGAGGAAGCAGAGTAGGAGGAGGAAGCAACAGGATGCAAACTGAAGCGCCCTGCAATCCTCGGTGGTGGAAGGACATGAGCCAAACTGCTATCCGCCTCAGGCCCAGCCGCCACTGCATTTACCCAGTGTGCTGTTATGGAGATATAACGGCCCTGACCGTGCTTACTGGTCCACGTATCCGTAGTCAGGTGCACCTTGCCACAGATGGCGTTGCGTAGTGCACACCTGATTTTGTCCCCTACTTGGTTGTAAAGGGAAGGGATGGCTCGCCTTAAAAAGTAGTGGCGGCTGGGCACGACGTACTGTGCGACAGCCACCGCCATAAGGCCTTTAAATCTATCCGTCTCCACCAGACGGAATGACAGCATTTCAAAGGCCAGTAATTTAGAAATGCTGGCATTCAGGGCTAGGGATCGCAGGTGGGTAGGGGGGTACTTCCTATTCCTCTCCAGCGTTTGGGATATGGAGAGCTGAACGCTTCCGTGGGACATTGTGGAGATGCTTCCTGACCCAGGTGTTGGTGTTGCTGGCAGATCCTCTGTTTGCGGGGTGCCAGGTGGCACCGTCACTCCAGAGGTGGATGAAGAGGCCGCGACTGCAGTAGAAGAGGAAGCAGGAGGAGCCAGAGACCTTTCTTGGTTTTTGAGGTGTCTACTCCACTGCAGCTCGTGCTTTGCACTTAAATGCCTGGTCATGCAGGTTGTGCTCAGGTTGAGAACGTTTATGCCTCGCTTCAGGCTCTGAATGCACAGCGTGCAAACCACTCGTGTCTTGTCGTCAGCACATTGTCTGAAGAACTGTGACGCCAGGGAACTCCTTGGAGCTGGCTTTGGTGTGCTCGGTCCCATGCTGCGGTGGGCAGTAAGAGGTGTACTGTCTATTGGACGGCCGCTCCGCTTTTGCACCCTGCTTCCTCTTCTGCTGTGCTGGTGGCTCTGTGCGACCACCGCCTCTTCCTCCGAACTACATAGGTCATTCGCATGACCTTGATTCCATGTGGGGTCGAGGACCTCATCGTCCTCCACATCATTTTCCACCCAGTCTTCACCCCTGCCTTCCTTGTCGGTCTGCACACTTTCGAAAGCCCCAGCAGTTGGCACCTGTGTTTCGTCATCATCCGAGACATGCTGCGATGGTCCTCCCATGTACTCATCTTGAAAAATAAGTGGTTGGGCATCGGTGCACTCAATCTTTTCCACTTCTGGGGCAGGGCTAGGTGGATGGCCCTGGGAAACCCTGCTAACAGAGTCATCAAAAAGCAGAAGAGACTGCTGCATGACGTGGGGCTCAGACTGGTTGGCTGATTTGCAAGGGGGTGAGGTGAAAGACTGATGGACATCGGCTGCAGGTGCCAACTGTGGTCTTTCAGCAGGAGACTGGGTGGGAGACAATGTGAAGGAACTGGATCCACTGTCAGCAACTCAATCTACTATTGCCTGTACTTGTTCAGGCCTTACCATTCATAGAGCAGCATTAGGCCCGACCAAATATCGCTGCAGGTTTTGTCGCCTACTCGCACCTGAGGAAGGGGTTTCACTTGTGCGTGTAGCTGGCACAGATCGACCACGTCCTCTCCCTGCAAAAGGAGCTCCACCAGCAGCACCACGTCCTGGCCACGTCCCTTATTTGACGCTCTCCTCATATTTTTCGAATTTAGGATCTTGCCCTAAATAGGTGTTTAATTAATAGTAGAATAGAACGACAGTATTTAAAGGGTGTATCTCACACGGTCTGAACCAGTGTAGGCCTGAAGTAAATATTTCTTTGCCCAAAATGGCTGTATTTCAAATGCCTGATTCAAACCCTTGTATGTAGAGGGGGTAACTCACATGGTCTGAACCAGTGTAGGCCTAAAGTAAATATTTCTTTGCACAAAATGGCTGTATTGCAAATGGCTGTATTTCAAATGCCTGCATAAAACCCCTGTATGTAGAGGAGGTATCTCACACGGTCTGAACCAGTGTAGGCCTGAATTCAATATTTCTTTGCCCAAAATGGCTGTATTTTAAATCCCTGAATCAAATCCCTGTATGTAGAGGGAGTATCTCACACGGTCTGAACCAGTGTAGGCCTGAATTCAATATTTCTTTGCCCAAAATGGCTGTATTTCAAATGGCTGTATTTCAAATCCCTGAATCAAACCCCTATATGTAGAGGGGTGCAGAAATAGGTTACATAAAGAATGGCGTAAGAGAAAAATAAAGCCCCTAACTAGAGCTTAACTCAGAAAATAACTAGATAACCTACAAAGAAACACTGAGAGCTATTAAGCTAAAAAATATTATTTTATTGAGCATATAGTTAAAAACATGTACAAAGAGATGACGAACAAGTGCAAAAAAGTGCAGCACAATCTTGGGAGAGTTTATCCAGTATGACAGAGTAATGGGGTAAGTGACCAAAAATGTAAGCGCCTATATATAGAAAGGCTCCTATACAACATATACATTAAAAAGGGGTAATCACTATTAGTAAAGATGCAAATGAATGCATCAAAAAGTGCAAGTGCATGTTATCTTTTATGAGTAAAGGGCAAAAGTATCAACCCTCAAATGTGGATCTTTTTAAATGTATAATTGTATTCATACAGCCAAATATAACGAACAATAAAGTGCATGTGCAAGCTATAGGAGACACTAGTTGAATAACATAACCAAAGTTGGTTAAAAAGGCAAAGAACCGCAACAGAAATCGTCAGACATGCGGTCCAAACAGAACAAAGTCACATACCGTATATAAGAAATAACAGGTCCACAGGAAGACTGCACACCCCGACGCACGTTTCGATTTGAAACCTTCCTCTGGGGGTCATACTGGATAAACTCTCCCAGGATTGTGCTGCACTTTTTTGCACTTTTTCGTCATCTCTTTGTACATGTTTTTGACTATATGCTCAATAAAATAATATTTTTTAGCTTAATAGCTCTCAGTGTTTCTTTGTAGGTTATATATGTAGAGGGGGTATCTTACACGGTCTGAACCAGTGTAGGCCTGAAGTAAATATTTATTTGCCCTAAATGGCTGTATTTCAAATGGCTGTATTTCAAATCCCTGAATCAAATCTCTGTATGTAGAGGGAGTATCTCACATGGTCTGAACCAGTGTAGGCCTGAAGTAAATATTTCTTTGCCCAAAATGGCAGTATTTCAAATGGCTGTATTTCAAATGCCTGCATCAAACCTCTGTATGTAGAGGGGGTATCTCACACGGTTTGAACCAGTGTAGGCCTACATTAAATATTTCTTTGCACAAAATGGCTGTATTTCAAATGGCTGTATTTCAAATCTCTGAATAAAACCCCTGTATGTAGAGGGGGTATCTCACACGGACTGAACCAGTGTAGGCCTGAAGTAAATATTTCTTTGCCCAAAATGGCTGTATTTCAAATGGCTGTATTTCAAATGCCTACATCAAACCCCTGTATGTAGAGAAGGTATCTCACACGGTCTGAACCAGTGTAGGCCTGAATTCAATATTTCTTTGCCCAAAATGGCTGTATTTTAAATGGCTGTATTTCAAATCCCTGAATAAAACCCCTGTATGTAGAGGGGGTATCTCACATGGTCTGAACCAGTGTAGGCCTGAAGTAAATATTTCTTTGCCCAAAATGGCTGTATTTCAAATGGCTGTATTACAAATCCCTGAATCAAACCCTTGTATGTAGACGGAGTATCTCACACGGTCTGAACCAGTGTAGGCCTAAAGTAAATATTTCTTTGCGCAAAATGGCTGTATTTCAAATGCCTGAATCAAACCCCTGTATGTAGAGGGAGTATCTCACAGGGTCTGAACCAGTGTAGGCCTAAATTAAATATTTCTTTGCCCAAAATGGCTGTATTTCAAATGGCTGTATTTCAAATGCCTGATTCAAACCCTTGTATGTAGAGGGGGTATCTCACACGGTCTGAACCAGTGTAGGCCTGAAGTAAATATTTCTTTGCCTAAAATAACTGTATTTCAAATCCCTGAATCAAACCCCTGTATGTAGAGGGTGTATCTCACACTGCCTAAACCAGTGTAGGCCTGAATTCAATATTGGTGCAGCAAATGGCGGTATTTAAAATCTCTGACTGTAACCCAAATGTATTAAGGGTGTATCTCACAATGACTTCTGCATCAAAGGCTGCCAACTAAATTTTTTATGCCCAAACGAGTGTTTGTTTAACAACTGAATTTGACAGCAGTATATAAGCATGTAATTTCACACGTGCTGATGCTGCAAGGCCTGAAAATAGTGTTTTTTGTAAAAAAAAAGTGTGTTTTTCAAACCCCAGAAAATGATGGATGTATTTCTAGCTTAAATTCCACACTGACTACTCAAGATGTTGTAGATTGCCAAAAAAAAAATATTTCTGGTAACAGAATATGAAAGCTGTATATATTAAACTTGAATTTACACTTGCAGATCTGGAAAATACTGTTTTTTGGCAAAAAAAGTGTGTTTTTAAAACCCCAGAAAATGATGGGTGTATTTCTACCTTAAATTGCACACTGACTAATCCAGATGTTGTAGTTTGCCAAAAAAATAGTGATTTGCAATGTCCCAAAAGCTCAGATGCAGTGCTGGTGCACTGAGCTTGCTTAAAATGGCCGCCGCAGCCACTATTTCTCTATAGTTCGCTGAGTTAGATTCTCTCCTATTCTCTCCCTGAAACGTGCAGCGCTACGTGACTCAAACTTATATAGAGCCTGGGTCACATGCTGCTGTGGCCAATCACAGCCATGCCATTAGTAGGCATAGCTGTGATGGCTTCTAAGGTCAGACAGTTAACCGCTTGTTGATTGGCTGCTCTGCAGCCTTTCAAAAAGCGCCAAGAAAGTGCCGAACACCGAACCCGAACTTTTACGGAAATGTTCGGGTTCGGGTCCGGGGTCCAAAAATCCTAAAGTTCGGTACGAACCCGAACTTTACAGTTCGGGTTCGCTCAACCCTAGAAATAACGCATTGCACAGATCCCTTTGAACTATCAAGTCCTCCAGGGTGTCATGTGCCGGAGGCCTAAAGCAGACCTCTGGGACGTCTTGCAAACAGGACACAGGCACAGAAAAAAAGCACATGACAGTAAAGAAGGTTAGGCAATAGAAGTAGCACTACCACAGAACCAAGTGCACTGTCAGACCACAGGCAAAACTCAGAGGGCAGAAAGCCAGTGAGCCCCGTTCTTCACAGAGCCCCTGGTGGTGGGGATGTACTGGGCCGAGGGCTCACTGTTAATGCCTCCAGGAAGGTCCCGGTACACTTGGCCTCTACCTGCAAGGAACCACGCTGGTGCAAGCACCAGCGGAATTGACTACGGAACTGGAACCCAAGCAAACACAGGACATGGAACAGATAACAAGACGAACGGGAACCAGCACAAAAGCAGATGCCTAGACCCCAAGCGGAATGGAAGCATGGCGGTCTCAGGCAGAGCTGCACACAGACTAGAGATCCTCCCTCCGGAGAACCCAGGGACCCTCTCAGAAAGGCAGGACATACACAGGAACAGAAGCAGTAATGCACGGCAGGACAGACATGGAACAGACTGAATCGGAAGCAGTTTAGCACTGTCAGGCTATCAGACGCAGTTAGAGCACTGCTAGGCTAGACATGGAAAAGAGAGGATCCAGACAGAGAACAAGTACAGAAGAACAGGCAAGGCATGGACGAGGATAATAACAAACATCATACAGGACAGGTACAGAAGAACAGGCAAGGACATAACATCAATGCATTACCAGGTGACACCACAAACAAGGGCAGATTGAAAAAACCCCTGGGTCAGCAGCAAGGGGCTACACCCAGTAAGGCACAGGCACGACTGACCTATTAGATGAGCAGCGAGGTACTACACCAAGCAAGACACAAGACAGACTGAACTCAAGCCCCACAGCTCACAGATAGATATAGCTGAATAACAAGGGCACCTGATAAGCCACACCCAGGAACAGACCAAGGGAATGTTAACCCCATCAGGACCAGGATAACCGTAACCATAGAACAAACGATACAGGACACAGTTCACATATACACTCACCGCAGCCAGCATGCAGTCCCAAGCAACCAGCATACACAGGTGTCAGCCTGCAGCCAGTATGCAAGAGAGACTGCAGCTAGCCTACTCGGCAACAGTGACAAGAACTGCACAGAGAAGCAGACATAGGGAGTGAAAACACAGGCCACAGTTCACACACTTCACTGCAGCCAGCACGCAGTCCCAAGCAACCAGCATACACAGGTGTTGGCCTGCAGCCAGAATGCGAGGGAGATTGAAGCCAGCCTACACGGCACCAGAGACAGGAACTGCACAGAGAAGCAGACACAGAGAGTGCATACACTCACAGGCAGTAGTTCACACAGACACCGCAGCCAGCACGCAGTCCCAAGCAACCAGCACACACAGGTGTCAGCCTCCAGCCAGTACGCGAGAGGGCATGCTGCCAGCCTACACGGCCACAACTGTCACAGTGAACCACTCTGTGACACAGGGTGTGCTACTCTTTGTGGCCATGCTCTGTTCTGGATAATAGTTGAGGGTCGAACATGAGGTGCCTACAACCTCTGTTATGCAATATAGGGACTATATGTGCTGCCCCACATGTTGTGTACACATGTCTTTGCCATGTCCATGATGACTTCCATTCATTCATGTTTTCCCTGCCTGCAAGGAGTGAGGGGGAGAAGGGGGATGCAGCAGCAGTTTCTCAGTCAATCATTTGATTAAAAAGCGTGAGATATGGAGGATTTGGGGACAGCAGAAGGGAGGCAGCATTGGTTTGGAACACACAGCACAGCATTGACATCACATTAGAAAAAAATCTCTCCACTCGAAAATTGGAGAGAGAGAATGTATTTTAGGAGCAATGACATGCCATACCAGCGTGTCACCTCTGCAGTCAATCATTTTCACAGCAGTAATAGTAATTCCAGTAAGTATAATACGTGTCTGCTTAGTTGAGTGGCTGTGGGCATTTAAGAGGAGGTACTATGAAGTGTTTTTTTTTATTTATTTATTTTACTCATTTTGCTGTTGTTTCTTTTTTTTTTTTACTCTCGGACAACACTTTTATCTGTCTTGGTTACAAATGTGTTGCACATGCAAAATCTTCAACTGAAAGCCACCCCTTCATATACACTGCCTGTCCAAAAAAAAAGTCGCCACCTGGATTTAACTAAGCAAATAGGATTCATCGGACTAAAATTGTGAAAGAGTGGTTCAGGGAGCATGAGACATCATTTTCACACATGGATTGGCCACTACAGAGTCCAGACATTAACCCCATTGAGAATCTTTGGGATGTGCTGGAGAAGGCTTTGCGCAGCAGTCAGACTCTACCATCATCAGAGCAAGATCTTGGTGAAAAATTGATGCAACACTGGATGGAAATAAATCTTGCGACATTGCAGAAGCTTATCGAAACAATGCCACAGCGAATGCGTGCCGTAATCAAAGCTAAAGGCGGTCCAACAAAATATTAGAGTGTGTGACCTTTTTTTTTTTTGGTGGGGACTTTTTTTTGGGACAGGCAGTGTATAACAATAGCAGATTTAGCTCTTGCTGCATTCTGAGAGGATTCATAGCTGCTGATCTACACAAAATCATTTTAATCATTCCACAGTAGTCATGTTTTACACCTTCTTGGGTTATATGAGGTTTTCACTGAGTTGCTCACCCTCCTCCATTGCCTTTGGCCGATTTGTCTCGCTGTAGTTTGCTTGGATCAGTGGGAAGTGCAAGTGATGACAGGCTGAAGAAAATGTCATTTGTTGAAGGAATTGATGATATTCTTTCACAAGTAATAAAAGTAAGAACATATGGGAACTATTTGTACCACATATACTATTCTACAATCATGAGTGCACAATTTTTTTCAGCCTGTACAGTATTCACTGGTAGAGTTGAGCGGACACCTGGATGTTCAGGTTCGACGGGTTCGGCCGAACTTCACAAAAAAGTTTGAGTTCGGGACCCGAACTTTACCCTGAACCCGGACCCCATTGAAGTCAATGGGGACCTGAACTTTAAAGCACTAAAATTGCTCTCAAACGTCATGGAAAGGGCTAAAGGGCTGCAAATGGCATCAAAATGTGGTTAAGAGCATGGCAAGTGCTCTGCAAACAAATGTGGATAGGGAAACAACTTCAAATAACATAAAATACGTAAACATTAAAAATAATAATCTTGATCTAGGAGAAGGAGGTCCATATGGAGTAGGAGGTTGAGGAGGCGGTGGATGTGGTGGTGTAGGTGGAAGCGGCAGTGAAGGAGGAGGAGGTAGCCAACACTGGTTTTTGTTTTTGTTTTTTATTTTTTATTTTTTGTTCAAATTTGGGTAGACTCCAGGACATTTGGAAATATAAAAAATAAAACAAAGAGAAAGTGCGCTGGAATACAACAATGGCTGGGTGAGGCCGTTATACATGTCTATTCTGCACAAGGTACGGACAAGTCCTGTGGGATCCCTGCCTGGTTCATTTTAATGAACGTGAGCTTGTCCATATTGGCTGTGGACAGGCGGCTGCGCTTGGCTGTGATAACCCCCTCCTGCCGTGCTAAACAAATGTTCAGACAATATACTTGCTGCAGGCCAGCACCTCCAAGGCGTAAAGGGCAAGGCCATGTGTCCAATTTGGAGACCCAGAAGTTGAAGGGGGCAGACCAATCAGTCAGTACGTGTAGGCGTGTGCACACATACTGCTCCACCATGTCGCACGTCCCCGTGATGTCCACGATCCAATTGGATATCTTCCCTATCAACTTTCGATGTTCTTTTATGCGCCTACCATGGAGATCACGGGTAAAAGGGAATCAGGGTTCCATGCCGGAGAGGGAGCCTGAAAAAGGGATACCACATCCAAGGGAGGTCAATGGATAAAATGTGATCGAGCAGAAATGTGGGACAAGTTGTTAAAGCGGAAGCATCCAAGTAAACAAGGGGGCGCGCGGCAATTACCCACTCCTGACTCGGGGAGGTAGTGACGATAAATAACAATGCAGGACTCTTACGATGCCCTGTTATTGTAATGATTAATAAAAAATGATAGGGAATGTCACTGGGGTATTTTGGATTTGGAAACGTTAGACAGGAGAGGCCCTGCTGTCGCTTTGTTGACTCTAGATAACTTCTGCCGGATCGCACGTCCCTGTGACGTCCAGGATCCAATTGGATATCTTCTCTATCAACTTTCGATGTTCTTCTATGCGCCTACCATGGTGATCACGGGAAACGGGGAATCAGGGTTCTATGCCGGAGAGGGAGCATGAGAAAGGGATACCACATCCAAGGGAGGTCAATGGCTGAAATGTGATCGAGCGGAAATGTGGGACAAGTTATGAAAGCGGAAGCATCCAAGTAAAGGATGGGGCGCGCATCAATTAAAGACGAATTCTAGAAATTTAAGTCCCTGTCACCTATGCAGAGCAGGGGTTTTTCATCGCCAAAAATGGGTTATTGTCACCCACCAATGGAACAGGCGATTTTTAAAAATTTTGGTCCCTGTCAACTATGCAAAGCAGCGGTTTATTCACGGCAAAACTAGGTTCATGTCACCCACCAATTGAACAGACGATTTTATAAAAATTAGCTCCCTTTCACCTATGCAGAGCAGGGGTTTGTATACAGCAAAAATGGTAAAATGTCACCTGAGAATGTAACAGACGATTTTTTGCAATTTAGGTCCCTGTCACCTATGCAGAGCAGGGGTTTATTCACGGCAAAAATGGTAAAATGTCACCCAAGAATGTAACAGACGCTTTTGCACCCTGCTTCCTCTTTTGCTGTGCTGGTGGCTCTGTGCTACCACCGCATCTTCCTCCGAACTAGACAGGTCACTCACATGACCTTGATTCCATGTGGGGTCGAGGACCTCATCGTCCTCAACATCATCTTCCACCCACTCTTTACCCCTTGTCGGTCTGCACACTGCAGAAAGCCACAGCCGTTGGCACCTGTGTTTCGTCATTAGAGACGTGCTGCGGTGGTCTTCCCATGTCCTCATCCTGAAACATAAGTGGTTGGGCATCGCTGCACTCAATCTATTCTACTTCTGGGACAGGGCTATGTGAATGGCCCTGTGATAAAACCTGCTAGCAGAGTCATCAAAATGCAGAAGAGACTGCTGCATGACTTGGGACTCAGACGGCTTGGCTGATTTGCAAGGGGGTGAGGTGAAAGACTGATGGCCATGGGCTGCAGGTGCCAACTCTGATCTTTCAACAGGAGACTGGGTAGGAGACAATGTAAAGGAACTGGAGGCACTGTCATCAACCCAATCTACAATCGCCTGTACTTGTTCTGGCCTCATCATTCGTAGAGCTGCATTCGGCCCTAACAAATAACATTGAAGGTTCTGTCGCCTACTCGCACCTGAGGAAGGTGTTTCACTTGTGCATGTAACTGGCACAGATCGACCACGTCCTCTCCTTGCAACAGGAGCTCCACCAACACCAGCAGCACCACGACCGGGGCCATGTCCCTTATTTGACGCTCTCCTCATTCTTTGCATTCACCAACCAAACTAACAGATGGTTTATGTCAGGCGACAATGTAACCGCCAATAGTCAACAATTAAGTTCACTGACAGTAAGGCAGTGCCGGTGTCATAAAGAGGGAAAATTTCTTGAGGTCACACAACAGTGTGACAGGTGAATTTTATACAATTACTTCACGTTCACAATTTTTTTTAATTTGTCAACCAACAATGTAACTGCAGTATTGACTGGCTGTATTGGACTGTCAGAAATGCAGCAAAGGCCGCAAATGTAGTGTCTTGCACAAAATGGGTGTTTTTTTTAAAACCAGAATATAACAGCGGTATTTAACGCTTGTATTAGACTGTCGGAAATGCAGCAACGGCCGCAAATGTAGTATCTTGCACAAAATGGGTGTTTTTTTAAAACCAGAATATAACAGTGGTATTTAATGCTTGTATTGGACTGTCACAAATGCAGCAAAGGCCGCAAATGTAGTATCTTGCACAAAATGGGTGTTTTTTTAAAACCAGAATATAACCAGAATATAACAGCAGGCCAGAACAAGTACAGGCGATAGTAGATTGGGTGGCTGACAGTGCCTCCAGTTGTATTGTATTGTATTGGACTGTCACAAATGTAGCAAAGGCCGCAAATTTAGTATCTTGCACAAAATGGGTTGTTTTTTTTAAAACCAGAATATAACAGTGGTATTTAACATTTGTATTGGACAGTCACAAATGCAGCAAAGGCCGCAAACGTAGTATCTTGCACAAAATGGGTGTTTTTTTTAAACCAAAATATAACAGCAGTATTTAACGCTTATATTGGACTGTCACAAATGCAGCAAAGGCCACAAATGTAGTATCTTGCACAAAATGGGTGTTTTTTTAAAACCAGAATATAACAGTAGTATTTAACGCTTGTATTGGACTGTCGGAAATGCAGCAAAGGCCGCAAATGTAGTATCTTGCACAAAATGGGTGTTTTTTTTAAAACCAGAATATAACAGCGGTATTTAACGCTTGTATTAGACTGTCGGAAATGCAGCAAAGGCCGCAAATGTAGTATCTTGCACAAAATGGGTGTTTTTTTTAAACCAGAATATAACAGCAGGCCAGAACAAGTACAGGCGATAGTAGATTGGGTGGCTGACAGTGCCTCCAGTTGTATTGTATTGTATTGGACTGTCACAAATGTAGCAAAGGCCGCAAATTTAGTATCTTGCACAAAATGGGTTGTTTTTTTTAAAACCAGAATATAACAGTAGTATTTAACATTTGTATTGGACTGTCACAAATGCAGCAAAGGCCGCAAACGTAGTATCTTGCACAAAATGGGTGTTTTTTTTAAACCAAAATATAACAGCAGTATTTAACGCTTATATTGGACTGTCACAAATGCAGCAAAGGCCACAAATGTAGTGTCTTGCACAAAATTGTTGTTTTTTTTAAACCAGAATATAACAGTAGTATTTACGTTTGTATTGGACTGTCACAAATGCAGCAAAGGCCGCAAACATAGTATCTTGCACAAAATGGGTGTTTTTTTTAAACCAAAATATAACAGCGGTATTTAACGCTTATATTGGACTGTCACAAATGCAGCAAAGGCCGCAAATGTACTTGCACAAAATGGGTGTTTTTTTAAAACCAGAATATAACAGTAGTATTTAACGCTTGTATTGGACTGTCACAAATGCAGCAAAGGCCGCAAAGGTACTTTATGGGAAAAAAAAAAAAATGATTTTTTTCACCCACAGTAAAACAGATGGATTTACTGATTATATTTCACTATCAGATTTGCAGTGCAGGCCACAAAGGTACTTTATGGAAAAAAATATATAATTTTTTCACCCACAACAGATGGATTTAACTTATTTTCTTTCACTATCACAAATGCAGTGTATAGCGTAAATGTACTTTTTAGCAAAAAAATTATAAATTTGTCCCCACAGAATCTAACAGATGGATTTACTTGGATTGTACTTTACAGAAAAAAAATTGAATATGTCACCCCCTGGGTCCCTGAACTCACAGACGGATTCCCTATATTATTTTCCCTTCCCCTGGCACATATGCAGTGCAGGTGCAACTAAAAAATGGGTATATGTTGCCCACTGAACAAAAAGAACAGGATTAAATTATTGTCCCTGGCACATATGCAGTGCTGGTGCATTGAACTTGCACAAAATGGCCGCCGACGCCCACCTTACTAACAGACGGATAAAACGTATTTTTCTGTGCCACTGGGCTCAGGGCAGAGTACAAAGATGTTGCATTGCATCCACAAAAAAAATAGCTGTAGATCGCAGAGTTAACAACAAGTTCTGATAACAGATAGATTCTTTCCTATTCTCTCCCTCACAGCAGCAGCATTCTATCCCTATACTAAGCACAGCAGAGTGACTCCAGCTTAAATAGAGGCTGGGTCACATGCTGCACTGGCCAATCACAGCCATGCCATTAGTAGGCATGGCTGTGATGGCTTCTAAGGGCACACGAGTTAAACGCTTGTTGATTGGCTGCTCTGCAGGCTTTCAAAAAGCACCATTAAATAGCTGAACACCGAACTCAAACTTTTACTGAAAAGTTCGGGTTCGGGTCCGGGGTCCAGTTTGGGTTTGCTCAACCCTATTCACTGGTAACAGCAGGTGCTGTGTTGCCAATTTATAGTTGGGACCCACTAAATAGAGGCCACTTTGACCAGTGAGTGGGCCTATATATTCTGATCAAGACATATACAAATTGCCTCTTATACAGTTTATATACGATGCAGAGAAGCAATAGATCAATGCATGGTATGTGGATATGTGATCATTGTCCTTTCCTCCACATTCTAATATGGACTTTTAAACATTTCAATGACCATACAACAAGGTTGGGGAAGCTCCGGCCAACGGGCCACATGATCATTTCATGTGGCCCCGGCTACGTTCCCCCTGCCAGAGCATATAGTCTAAATACTAATGACCGCTTCCCTTATGGAAGCTGTCATTAGCATGCGGGAGGCACGGGAAGGTGAGAACAGCGTCAGGACATAGTTGTACTCCGTCCGGTCACAGTACTGTGTGGTGTGAAGAAGACCAGGGAGGGTAAGTGATCTGCCAAGTGGCAGCGCCGTCCAGAGCTGAAGAGGTAAGTTTATTTATCTTTTATTTTTTTTTATGTCTGGTTGGGGGTCCTATCTGAAGATAGTGTAGGCTGATATGATAGTTGAAGGCTACGTAATCTGCACTCTTTGAGACTGTGTCCAAGATAGGAAAAAAGAATTTAAGTTCGGCGCCTTGCAAGTGACCATGTCATATATGGCCTGGTTGGCTTCATTAAAGGGGTTTTCCTAGATTTACATTTTGATGACCTATCCTCAGGGTAGGTCATCAATATGAGACTGTAGTGCTCCGTGAGTGCTTAGGCTTCTTCTTAGGCCATGTGACTTCATGTTCATTGGTCAAGTGGTCTAGGTACAGTTCAGCCCCATTCACTTGATATATCAAATAGCTGATCAGTGGGGGTACCGAATGTTGGACCATGCCAAACTAATTTTGATGACCTATCCTGAGGATAAGCCATCAATATATTAATCCCAGACAAAGGGGTTCAAGCGGTAGGTGGGCTATTCTTAGTGCCTCTACATCTTGGCAAATAGTGAGAACCCCTTTCTGGGATGTTAATATGACGTAATAGGGCCTATGGACAAGATTACCTTCTTTATCTTCTAATATGATTTTGTTTGTAGATGACTCTCAAGAAAATGCAAAGCGAATAGTAAAGAAAAGTACACAAAGTTGGGAGATTTAGATGTTTTAACTATGTGTCTCTTAATCAAAAAACAACGTTCTTGTGGAGGTCACAATGAAACTCTTGAGTGACACTGACGCTAGGATGCTTGTGCTGCAATCCCTGTGAGCACCAGGAGTAGACAAAGGCTAGGTGAGTATATAAGAAGCCCAGAATGGAGCTCATCGGTAACATGATGTGCCTTTCAGAGATAAAACATAGTGATATACTGTATATATCTATGTATATCATAAAAGTTTGTAGAAATATTTAAATGTTATACATTCTGCATTTATTTGTATAAACAGCAGAAATTCAGTGTATCTCGAATGTGCCCTTGAGAGAAACTTACAGAGTGACATCGGTGACTTTTCTTTCAAGGAGACTATGTACAAAATTCCTTATGATAATTTGTTTGCAATTCGTCTTTGAACAATGTGTTTGGAAGAACTGCTACCGTTTTGAAGGTCAGTCATTTGGCGGATGTCCTTAGAAGACACTTCAACATTGTCTAGAAAATACAATATCATGGCATAATACAGCTAAATTCACAAAGCTTCTTCCAGCTTTAAAAAAGGAGAGCATGCTGTTCTAGCTCAAACAAGCATGTGCAATATCAGTGCAAATACAGGATGAACCGTTGCCATGCATGATACATGGTTACTGAATCCTCAAGACATGTAATGCATTGGATATTGTGTATTATTTAGAAAATTAAGAGACTTCAAACTGTTGAAAAAAAAAATGGGAAAGTTAGGGGAAAAGAAATCAATTTAATATTTATATCAAAATACAGCAATATAATATCACTATTATTGATCTCCTTCTTAAAACAGAACAGAAGATATTCACCTGCAGCATTGCTCACTAGCGATGTAGGGTGACAATATATGTACCTCTCACACTATCTTATTATTGAAATGTAGGAAAACTCCTATCTCTATGTTGCTCTTCCACATGTACCTGGATAGTAATAGCTTTCATTATTTTGTATACTAATATAGACAAAAATGGATGCCTCGGTGTCACGGAAGGTGTTTGCAGAAAACTGGAAGTCACAAATAAACAACAGACTGACTTGATCCCAAACTAAGGAACAAATGGGTAAGCCCTATAACAGCCCTAGCGCTCTCTTACTGCTCAGCCCATGCAAAGATCTCTATGATAGATAATTGCATGCCCTGTATGACACCTGGGAACCCTACAATAGTGAGGGGACACGACCACCGGCTCCCTGCACTCAATACGGAGGAAGTCAGGGTCACCTAGAATCAAGCCAGCAGAAACACAAATAGAGGAAACAGACTTATCTGAGGAATCAGCAGTTGCAGCTACTAGCAGAAAGCACAATCCAGGAAGTAGTATAAACCGCAAAGTGAGGCAGTATGGGAGGGGATATAAAGAGAAGCAATCACTGCTAATAGATGACAGCTGGGAACATCATGCAGGAGGTACTGAAGAATGTCTGTCAGAAGTTCTCAGAGATCTGGCGGTGACAGTACCCCTCCCTCTACGAGTGGACTCCGGACACTCAGAGCCCACCTTCTCAGGATGGGACCTATGGAACACCCTGATAAGACGAGTGGCCTTAATGTCCGCCACTGGGACCCACATCCTCTCCTCAGGACCATAACCCTCCCAATGAACGAGGTACTGGAGAGAACCGCGGATAATACGAGAATCCACAATCCTAGAGACCTGAAATTCAAGATTACCATCAACCACAATCGGAGGAGGAGGCAAAGAGGAGGGTACAGTGGGTTGAACATAAGGTTTTAATAGGGACTTGTGAAAAACACTATGGATCTTCCAAGTCTGAGGAAGATCAAGACGGAAGGCAACGGGATTGATCACGGACAAGATTTTGTAAGGCCCAATAAACTTAGGACCCAACTTCCAGGAGGGAACCTTCAATTTGATATTCTTAGTAGACAACCACACCAGATCACCAACATTCAGGTCCGGACCAGGCACACGTCTCTTATCCGCCACACGCTTATATCTTTCGCTCATGCTCTTTAGATTATCCTGAATCTTTTGCCAAATAGATGACAAAGACGAGGAGAATCTCTCCTCATCAGGCAAACCAGAAGACCCCTCTCCAGAGAATGTCCCAAACTGCGGATGAAACCCATATGCGCCAAAAAATGGTGACTGATCAGAGGACTCCTGACGACGGTTATTTAAAGCAAACTCAGCAAGGGACAAAAAAAAAACACCAATCCTCCTGATTCTCCGCCACAAAACAGCGCAGATATGTCTCCAGATTCTGATTGACGCGCTCTGTCTGGCCATTCGACTGCGGGTGGAAAGCAGAAGAGAACAGAAAGCCTTCCAGAATCTGGAAACAAACTGCGTGCCCCTATCAGAGACTATGTCTGAAGGAATGCCATGCAATTTGACAATGTGATCAACAAATGCTTGCGCCAGCATTTTAGCATTGGGCAACCCAGGAAAAGGAATGAAATGCGCCATTTTACTAAAATGGTCCACCACCACCAGAATCACAGTCTTCCCCGAGGAACGAGGCAGGTCCGTAATGAAGTCCATGGACAGATGTGTCCAAGGACGGGAAGGAATGGGTAACGGGAGGAGAGGACCTGATGGCCGTGAATGAGGGACTTTGGCACGAGCGCAGGTCTCACAGGCTGCCACAAAACCCTCAACTGACTTACAAAGAGCCGGCCACCAGAATCTCCGAGCAATGAGATCCACTGTGGCTCTACCCCCCGGGTGCCCAGCAAGGACAGTATCGTGGTGCTCCTTAAAAACCTTGTGTCGTAAAGCGAGAGGCACAAACAACCTCCCAGGAGGACAAAGATCAGGAGCCTCTGCCTGGGCTGCCTAAACCTCTGCCTCCAATTCAGGATAAAGAGCAGAGACAACCACCCCTTCAGCCAAAATGAGACCCGGGTCTTCAAAGTTCCCCCCTCCCGGAAAACAACGTGACAGGGCATCCGCCTTCACATTCTTAACTCCAGGGCGGAACGCGACAACAAAATTAAACCTTGAAAAGAACAAAGACCATCTGGCCTGTCTCGGGTTCAGACGCTTGGCTGACTCCAAGTAGACCAGATTCTTATGGTCGGTAAACACGGTAATAGGGTGTCTGGCTCCCTCTAGCCAATGGTGCCATTCCTCAAAAGCTAACTTGATGGCCAACAACTCTCTATCTCCCACATCGTAATTTCTCTCTGCGGAGGAGAGTTTCTTCGAGTAAATGGCACACGGTCGCCATTTGGCAGGAGAGGGACCCTGAGACAAGACCGCACCCACACCCACCTCAGAAGCGTCCACCTCAACAATGAAGGGCAGAGAGACATCAGGTTGTACCAAGATGGGAGCGGAAGAAAAACTCTCTTTAATACTAGAAAAGGCTTTAAGCGCATCTACCGACCAGGAGGAAAAATCTACCCCCTTTCTAGTCATATCAGTGAGTGGCTTAACAACAGAGGAATAATTCAAAATGAACTTCCTGTAATAGTTGGCAAAACCCAAAAAGCGCATCAGGGCCTTCTGATTCTCAGGAAGCTTCCAATCAAGCACAGCGCGGCCTTCTCAGGGTCCATGCGAAAACCAGAAGCGGAGAGAAGAAAACCCAGAAATTAAATTTCTGGAACCGCAAACACACATTTTTCCAGTTTGGCGTACAATTTATTCTCCCGCAGAATGAGCAAGACCTGACGTAGGTGGTCCCTATGAGTTTTGAAATCAGGAGAAAAAATCAAAATGTCATCTAGATACACTAGTACAAATTTCCCCATTAAATGATAAAAAATGCTGTTCACAAAATGTTGGAAGATGGCTGGAGCATTCATCAAACCAAAAGGCATAACCAAATTCTCAAAATGGTATTGAAGGCCGTCTTCCATTCGTCCCCTTCTCTGACCCTGACCAGGTTGTATTTATGCCCCACTTAAATCCAACTTGGAAAAAACTTTAGCCCCAACAATCTAGTTAAACAGGTCCGGGATCAGAGGAAGCGGATAAGGGTCACGAATTGTGATACTGTTCAGCTCCCTGAAATCCAGACATGGTCTTAAAGAACCATCTTTTTTCTTAACAAAAAAAACCCAGCGGCAACAGGTGACTTCGAGGGTCGTATGTGTCCCTTTCTCAGGCTCTCAGAGATATAAGTACGCATAGCGACCCTTTCAGGTTGGGAGAGATTGTATAAATGAGATTTAGGCAGCTTGGCACCTGGGATGAGATTAATAGGGCAATCGTACTCCCGGTGAGGGGGCAGCTCCTGAACACCACTCTCAGAAAACACATCCGAAAAATTCAGAGAGAAAAGATGGTACAGTCTTAGTAGAAACCTCTGAAAGAGACGTCGAGAGGCAATTCTCTCTGCAAAAGTCACTCCAACCATTTATTTGCCTCGCTTGCCAATCAATGGTGGGGTTATGTTTAGTGAGCCAGGGTAGGCCCAATACTAGAGGAGTAGGTAATCCGCTTAGGACAAAACATGACACATCCACAAAAATCGTTAAAGGGCATAGTTCACAATATCCGTTTGACTGTGGGAGTTGTATCCTCAGTTTCTGCAGCTACTGTGCTGCAGTAGCTGCAGAAACTGAGGATACAACTCCCACAGTCAAACGGATATTGTGAACTATGCCCTTTAACGATTTTTGAGAAAGTGGAGCAGAATCAATAGCAAAAACAGGTATGTCCTTTCCCAAAGTGCATACCTGGAAACCATGTGTTATAGCAAATTGATTATCAATGAGATTGACAGCTGCTCCACTATCTACAAAAATCTCACAAAAAATGTTCTTGCTCTCTAGCGCCACCCTGGCAGGTAGGACAAAACGGGAACTACAAGCAAACGGAAAACCTTCAATTTCCACATCAACCTTGCCAATAGTAACAGATGGAACGTTTTTAGAGGACGTTTTTCTTTTTGTTTCTTTATTACCCTCAAAAAACTCCCTGAATCTCCTAGAGGGACAAACATTTGCCAAATGATTTATACCTCCACAACAGAAACAAACCCTCCTCTGAGAGCTGAATCCTCTATTGTTAGAGGCAAGCAAACCCAGCTGCATGGGCTCCTTCTCAGAGGGGATTGAGAGAGACTGAGGCTCCTGCGCACTGAATGAGAGCGCCCCACTGTCCTTGGACTAAGTATGACAGGAAGGAGTGATCTCTCCTCTCTCTCTCTAAGACGCCTGTCAATACGAACAGCCCAAAACATGGCAGACTCCAAGGAGGTAGGTCTCTCATGAAAGGCAAATGCATCTTTCAATCCCTCTGAAAGACCATGGCAAAATTGACTTCGGAGTGCAGCATCATTCCAACCAGTATCAGCTGCCCATCTCCGAAATTCTGAACAGTATATCTCTGCGGACTGTTTACCCTGGCATAAAAGACGTAGTTTAGATTCAGCCAGAGCAATACGATCCGGATCATCATATATCTGACCCAGGGCAACAAAAAATTCATCCACTGATCGGAGAGGCCGTTTCCCCCACTGGCAGCGAAAAGGCCCAGGACTGAGCGTTATCCCTGAGCAGCGAGATGATGATCCCCACCCTCTGCTCCTCATCACCAGAGGAATGGAGAAGTAGGCGAAAATGGAGTTTGCAAGCCTCTCTAAAACAAACAAAATTCTCACTACCCCCGGAAAACGTATACGGTAGCGAGATCTTAGGCTCAGAACAAACTCCATGAACGCAAGCAGAACTGGTCACCTGAAACTGAGAGACAGTTTTACGGAGATCTGCTACCTCCAGTGAAAGACACTGCACGCGGTCAATCAAGGCTGTAACCGGATCCATGCTTAAGGCGGTTTTGGCGGTTTATAATGTCACGGAAGGTGTTTGCAGAAAACTGGAAGTCACAAATAAACAACAGACTGACTTGATCCCAAACTAAGGAACAAATGGGTAAGCCCTATAATAGCCCTAGAGCTCTTCCTTACTGCTCAGCCCATGCAAAGATCTCTATGATAGATAATTGCATGCCCTCGTGCCTCGACTGTATGACACCTGGGAACCCTACAATAGTGAGGGGACACGACCACCGGCTCCCTGCACTCAATATGGAGGAAGCCAGGGTCACCTAGAATCAAGCCAGCAGAAACACAAATAAAGGAAACAGACTTATCTGAGGAATCAGCAGTTACAGCTACTAGCAGAAAGCACAACCCAGGAAGTAGTATAAACCGCAAAGTGAGGCAGTATGGGGGGGGGGGGTATAAAGGGAAGCAATCGCTGCTAATAGATGACAGCTGGGAGAGGGAGAAAAGATGTCAAAGCGAAACCAAAACAAAAGGTGGTACTGAAGAACGTCTGTCAGAACTTTTCAGAGATCTGGCGGTGACACTCGGGCTCCCTGTAAATGGTGTAAGTACAGATAATAGTGGATCCCTGTCTTAGGGTCCAGCTTGAAGGTGCTGCTGGCTGCACGTGGTCAAGCTGTCCCACCCATTGCAGCCAATAGCCTCATGATTTTGCAGTAAAATGGTGTGACCATTACTGCAGGTGAGTGTGGCTTGGCCACATGCGGCATATTGGCCATACACTTAAAGAGGTTGTCTCATTTCAGCAAATGGTAGTTATTATGTGGGGAATGTTAATAAAGGGCACTTAATAATGTATTGTAATTGTCCATATTGCCTCCTTTGCTGGCTTGATCCATTTTTCCACTGTATTATACAATACAGGGAGTGCAGAATTATTAGGCAAGTTGTATTTTTGAGGATTAATTTTATTATTGAACAACAACCATGTTCTCAATGAACCCAAAAAACTCATTAATATCAAAGCTGAATATTTTTGGAAGTAGTTTTTAGTTTGTTTTTAGTTTTAGCTATTTTAGGGGGATATCTGTGTGTGCAGGTGACTATTACTGTGCATAATTATTAGGCAACTTAACAAAAAACAAATATATACCCATTTCAATTATTTATTTTTACCAGTGAAACCAATATAACATCTCAACATTCACAAATATACATTTCTGACATTCAAAAACAAAACAAAAACAAATCAGTGACCAATATAGCCACCTTTCTTTGCAAGGACACTCAAAAGCCTGCCATTCATGGATTCTGTCAGTGTTTTGATCTGTTCACCATCAACATTGCGTGCAGCAGCAACCACAGCCTCCCAGACACTGTTCAGAGAGGTGTACTGTTTTCCCTCCTTGTAAATCTCACATTTGATGATGGACCACAGGTTCTCAATGGGGTTCAGATCAGGTGAGCAAGGAGGCCATGTCATTAGATTTTCTTCTTTTATACCCTTTCTTGCCAGCCACGCTGTGGAGTACTTGGACGCGTATGATGGAGCATTGTCCTGCATGAAAATCATGTTTTTCTTGAAGGATGCAGACTTCTTCCTGTACCACTGCTTGAAGAAGGTGTCTTCCAGAAACTGGCAGTAGGACTGGGAGTTGAGCTTGACTCCATCCTCAACCCGAAAAGGCCCCACAAGCTCATCTTTGATGATACCAGCCCAAACCAGTACTCCACCTCCACCTTGCTGGCGTCTGAGTCGGACAGGAGCTCTCTGCCCTTTACTAATCCAGCCACGGGCCCATCCATCTGGCCCATCAAGACTCACTCTCATTTCATCAGTCCATAAAACCTTAGAAAAATCAGTCTTGAGATATTTCTTGGCCCAGTCTTGACGTTTCAGCTTGTGTGTTTTGTTCAGTGGTGGTCGTCTTTCAGCCTTTCTTACCTTGGCCATGTCTCTGAGTATTGCACACCTTGTGCTTTTGGGCACTCCGGTGATGTTGCAGCTCTGAAATATGGCCAAACTGGTGGCAAGTGGCATCTTGGCAGCTGCACGCTTGACTTTTCTCAGTTCATGGGCAGTTATTTTGCGCCTTGGTTTTTCCACACGCTTCTTGCGACCCTGTTGACTATTTTGAATGAAACGCTTGATTGTTCGATGATCACGCTTCAGAAGCTTTGCAATTTTAAGAGTGCTGCATCCCTCTGCAAGATATCTCACTATTTTTGACTTTTCTGAGCCTGTCAAGTCCTTCTTTTGACCCATTTTGCCAAAGGAAAGGAAGTTGCCTAATAATTATGCACACCTGATATAGGGTGTTGATGTCATTAGACCACACCCCTTCTCATTACAGAGATGCACATCACCTAATATGCTTAATTGGTAGTAGGCTTTCGAGCCTATACAGCTTGGAGTAAGACAACATGCATAAAGAGGATGATGTGGTCAAAATACTCATTTGCCTAATAATTCTGCACTCCCTGTATACAGCTTGGAGTAAGACAACATGCATAAAGAGGATGATGTGGTCAAAATACTAATTTGCCTAATAATTCTGCACGCAGTGTATTTGGTTCCTTGGTTATGACTACCCTGCAATCCAGCAGTGGTGGACGTGCTTGCACACTATAGGAAAAAGCGTCCTATAGTGTGCAAGCATGGCCACCGATGCTGGATTGGAGGGTGGTCATAACTAGAAATGAGTGAAGTTTCGAAAACTTTGATTCAGCTGATTCACCGAATTTCACAAAGAAATTCACTTTGTGACAAATTGCATGCACCGTCCCCCATTATTGAACCCCTCAGATGCCACGTTCATTACTGATCACGGCATCTGAGATAAAAGAAATAGGGTTTTCATGGGTTAATCGGTGAAAAACATTAAATAAGTAATACCTTATCCATTTGAGTGCAAAGAGGCCGCTGTGGCCATCTTGATTGAAGATCCCACACAAAATCTTGCTCGGCGTGTGATGACATCATCATGCTGGCAAGTGTGGTGACGCCATACGTCACCGCCCACAATATTTTGTGCGGGATCCTCAATCAAGTTGGCCATCAAATGGATGAGGGGAGTATGATTTTTCTTTTTTTATATTATTTTTAAATTTTAGGGAAAATGTATTCCTTACCACGAAGCATGAGGAAATTCAGACTCGCGGCAAATCAAATTTTCCCTGAAATTCTAATCGAAGTCCACTTTGGATACTTCGATTCACTCAACCCTAGTCATAGTCATGGAAACGAGCAGTGTATAATGTGATGGAAAAGTGAATGAAGTCAGCAAGGGAAGCAGGGGCGTACATAGAAATCATTGGGCCCCATAGCAAGAATCTTAATGGGGCCCCACTCCATCCATTGGCCCATCCCACCACCTGCCCTGGCTTCTCCCTTGCCATACCCCCAGCAGTTGCAGCCGTGTAGACATTAGGAGCTACTTTCACACTTGCGTTTCTATTTTCCGGTATTGAGATCCGTCATAGGGTCTCAATACCGGGAAAAAACCCGCTTTTGATTGTCCCCATTCATTGTCTGAGGGCACTGTCCACTATAAGCAGCACACAGGCACAGCTCATTGGGGGTGCTATGGTGGTGCTGGCATAATAGTATACCAGTGCCACCATAGCCCCCCTTGCCTTATGAACTGTCAGAACCTCCTAATGCATACCTCAGCTGCTGCAGAACATATAAAGCTTCGTTCACATCTGTGTTGGGGCCTCATTCGTGGATCAGGTCATAAATGCTGGACACAATTTTATAGCCTGGAAGATGGAAACCTGACAGATCTCATCATAGTCAGCGGGATCCGTCAGGTGTTGTCGTCCATGAAGTGCCAGATCCGGAACTGCAGTGATTTTCGTTGTTGTGCTCCTATGACGGCAGAACAGCGACCGTCACCAGCACAGAAGTGAACAAGTAATACACACCTCAGCTGCTGCAGAACATTATAATAGTGACAAGGGAACTACAAGTCTCATCATCACCAGATTATTATTATTGGAAATTAGGGAGCAACACAGGGAGAGGTGAAAGTGGAGAGAACTACAATTTCCAGCATGTCCAGGCTGTTATGATCAGATACATGTAGATATTACACAGAGTATAAGGCCGGGTTCATATCACCGTTTAGTTTTCAGTTCTTCTGATCCGTCAGATAAACAGAAAAATAAAGGAAAAAAAATGATCCTGTATTTCAAGCATCAGTTCTGCACATTTGGCATTCGTTTATGCCATTTCTGTCGGAGATCCGTTATTTTAGACAGAAAAAAGTCCTGCATGCAAAACGGAAAACTAAACTGTGATGAGAATCCAGCCTAAGAAAACAGAACTACAACTCTCAGCATGTCCAGATTATAGGACATCATCTAGTTGTACCAGGTAAGAGCTTTAAAAAGAAATAACTATAACCCCCAGTATGGCCAGACTTATTATGGGTCATCAGTATACATTCCAAAGAGAGGGTATAAGAGGATAGAACTACAACTCCCAGCATTACCAGCCTGTACTAGGGCATACGTTTAAATTACATTGAGAAACATATAATACGACAAAACTACAACTCCCAGCTTTTCTAGGATGTTATGTTATCCCAGAACACCACTAACCTCTCCTTCAGGCACCACACAGAAGCTCCGCCCCCTCACAGTGATATGCCACAGGTCTTTCACCAGTCCTCTGCACTGGTCACATGATGATGACATCACCAAAGGTCCTTTAGACTTCTGCTGCTCTGCTATTCATTGGCTTCCTGCACTGGTCACATGGTTGATGACATCACCAAAGGTCCTTCGCCACCTCTTACTTTCTCAGGTAGCCATACAAGTGTAATTAGTGGGCGGGGCCTATCCTCCACTGCGGGCCCCCTTCCCCCAGGGGCCCCATAGCAGCTGCGTGGTCTGCCTCTATTGGAGGTACGCCACTGAAGGGAAGCAATATGGACAAGAGCTCCACCAAGTATTCTTATCTGACACATTATCGTTGAAATGTCTTATCTTACAATAACTTTGTGAGACATTTCCCCCAAGAACCTTTCTGGAATGTTTGCCTACCACTGGTATGAGCCAGTTAACAGGTCTTTGGTTTTCAAGTTGTTGAATAAACCTTATTCATGTGGGGTTGACCAGGATTAGAAAACGTGGACTGCATTTTTTCTAAAACAGTGCCACTCTTGTCCATGAGCCATGCTTGGAATTGCAGGTCATCCTTATTCAAGTAAAGTGACAATTCATTTCAAGAAAAAAATTATTGCATTCATTGGGAAAAGAACAGAAGTGGTCTCCTTTTTTTTTTTTTTTACCTCAGATCCGCCATTTCCCAGGCTCCTTTTCTACCATCCAAGATAGTCGAACTGCTTTTCAGACTACCTGATGCACACTGTGCATTTGGTAGCCCAAGACACTCTCTTCTGCCCTTGGAGTGGCCAACATGTTCTTACATGAACAATGCAGACCAATCCAAGAGCAGGGCTGGACAAGTAGGAAGTGTCTTGGGCTTACAATGCCAAGTGTGTATCAGATCTTTCTTGGGCCATCTTGGATAGCAGAAGAGAAGCTTGAGAGTTATCAGATCTGCAGCTAAAAAGATGGTCACCAGTGTTCCCTAATTAATTATTATATTTTTTTTTTAAACTGGACGGTCACTTTAATGGAACTGCTCCAATATCAGGCATATCATTTGGAGAAGAGTAGCACAGTTTTTTTTTTTTTTTTGGGAAAACAAACAAACATTTCAGCCCAAACTACTTAAAGGAGTTATATGACTTATAAGCTCCTCCAGGCCACTGCAGTCATGATGTCATCTTCTTGACTGCAGCAATGACTTTCTGTATACACCAGACACTACTGCAACCAATCACTATCACTGTCTTCAGCAGTATAGGGCATAAGGCTGCTAAGGCCAGTCATTGGTTTCAGCAGTCACATGGAGAATACTGGCATGTCATTGCTGCAGCCAGGGGCTTAGCTGAAGGCTCATGGACCCTGGTGCAAGAGTTTAGCTTGGGCCCCCCTTCCCTCAGTGCTTTGCGGCCAGGGGCAGGGAAGCACATAGCCTTCGTGCTGCCTGGGGCAAAAATTTCAACGGCACCACCCCCATCCCAAATTCTTGACCTAATCCCTTCCCTCCAGCTTGAGGTGTAACTTGACGAGCATGCACTTTCTATAATACCAGTGTCTTCTTATGTGGCCCAAGGGTCTTGGTAGCAAATGCTACCTCTGCACCCCCCTATAGCTATGCCCCTGGCTGCAGCCAAATAAAGCTAACCCACTGGGTAGGATGAGAGCAGTAGCGCCTGAAGAGGCAGTGAATGAGATGGGTGATTAGACATTCTTATAATATGACAAAAATTCAGAATCAAGCCATGTTCACAAGCAGCAAAAAACTATTTTCCAGGCATAAAAGAGGAATGCAGTGATGTCTATACAATTTCCACACTGCTTTTACCCCAAAATGTTATCTTTACAATTTTTTTTAAAAAGAACCTTTCCTTATGATACCATCCATTTTTTTATATTTCCTATTTTCTGCCTTTCTTGTGATATGGTACATTTTTATATTTCATATTTTCTGTTACTTTAATATTAGAGCCTCGATGATTCTTGCAGTTATTCATCCATTATTAGCCATAGCATATGCTGCCAGGAAGGCAGTGTGTGTCTCTGCATCATTTGGGAATCATTTGTGATGTACTGTAATACATTGTCAATATTGCTTCTGAGAATGGACAGGCAGGATATGTTTAAATTTCCTGTGGGCCCCCATGCTCATATGCTATACCATTAAGAACTGATGCAATGAACTCATACTGCTGATCACCAACTTCCTTTACAAAGATACTTTCCTTGTGCCTTGATCATATTTTGTTCTGATAAGTAGTGTACGACCATAGTAATAAACATCACGTATATATGAACAGCATTAGGAGAATGAAAATCGTTACCAATTATAATACCCATGCCATATTTTATGACTACACGTGTTCTGCATTGAGGCTTTTGGCTGAAACCTTATCTCTTCTGCAGCGTATGATTGAGGTATGCAAGTAGGATTTAATATTATGATTAAAGAAAGCAAACCCTTTGTGCATAGAGCTAATGCTAACGTACAAGCAGATGTTTGCTGGTTTAATAAACTAATTGCATATCATTCTTGAGATTTTCCAGAAATTCCTATGCTTCTAAATATTTCCACTTCATAAAGCAAACATCGGAGGGAGACATATTATTTACTAACATGATTGTGATCGATTTGCTTTTGGAAATAAAGACAATCGCAAATCTACTATTACTGATAAGGCAAAGGCGACAACTTTCCTCATGTCAACTTTTGGCCCATGCTGATTGGGTGCCATTGTCAGACAAATCCTTTCCCAGCTCTGCTATGTACCAGACCACCGTTATCCAGATTCCCTCTCAGTTAGGGCTCATGCACACGAACATAGTTTGGTTGTCGCTCGGGTGCGGACCTATTCACTTCAATGGGGTCACAAAAGATGCAGACAGCACTTCATGTGCTGTCCGCATCCGTTGCTCCATTCCATGGGGCCGCATGTCTGTTTTCCGAACAAGAATAGGAATTTCTATTATGGGCGTCCCTTTCCGTTCCGCACACACACGCGGGCAGCATCCGTGTATTTCAGATCTACTATTTGCGGAAGGCAAAACACGGCACGTTCGTGTGCATCAGCCCTTAAACAGAGCTTTCCCAACTCCTTTCTCAGGTCTTTGTGTGCCGAGTCAACATTTAGCAAGGTCGGACAAATGCTTCTGCCCATTGAAGCATTGCTCTCTGCTCTGCAATCTTGTTTCTCTCAGAAAGTACAGGTCTTGAGTACATTTTTTCCGACAAAAAACATTGTGTGGGCGGCCCTCCAGAACTGCCTTTGTGTAATTCATTACTGTTCAGCTTTCTGCTAGTTATCAAACTCATGACCTGGTGTAAAGGAGGCAGAAACACAACTGTGAGCCACAGGCTACACTGTTATCTTTGAGAGGATTTTATTCCGCCTAAAATCCCTAATAGTATTCTTCTTTACTTATACGTATAATGTACTAGTATATAGATATACAATCGTGGCCAAAAGTTTTGAGAATTACATAAATATTGGAAATTGGAAAAGCTGCTGCTTACGTTTTTAAAATAGCAATTTGCATATACTCCAAAATGTTATGAAGAGTGATCAGATATTGTGTCTACTAAGATTGCACCTCAATCAACAATTTATAGGATCATCAAGAACTTCAAGGAAAGAGGTTCAATTCTTGTTAAGAAGGCTTCAGGGCGTCCAAGAAAGTCCAGCAAGCGCCAGGATCGTCTCCTAAAGAGGATTCAGCTGTGGGATCGGAGTGCCACCAGTGCAGAGCTTGCTCAGGAATGGCAGCAGGCAGGTGTGAGCGCATCTGCACACACAGTGAGGCGAAGACTTTTGGAAGATGGCCTGGTGTCAAGAAGGCCAGCAAAGAAGCCACTTCTCTCCAAAAAAAAACATCAGGGACAGATTGATCTTCTGCAGACAGTATGGTGAATGGACTGCTGAGGACTGGGGCAAAGTCATATTCTCTGATGAAGCCTCTTTCCGATTGTTTGGGGCATCTGGAAAAAGGCTTGTCCAGAGAAGAAAAGGTGAGCGCTACCATCAGTCCTGTGTCATGCCAACAGTAAAGCATCCTGAGACTATTCATGTGTGGGGTTGCTTCTCATCCAAGGGAGTGGGTTCACTCACAATTTTGCCCAAAAACACAGCCATGACTAAAGAATGGTACCAAAACACCCTCCAACAGCAACTTCTTCCAACAATCCAACAACAGTTTGGTGAAGAACAATACATTTTCCAGTATGATGGAGCACCGTGCCATAAGGCAAAAGTGATAACTAAGTGGCTCGGGGACCAAAACGTTGACATTTTGGGTCCATGGCCTGGAAACTCCCCAGATCTTAATCCCATTGAGAACTTGTTCAATGGTCAATCCTCAAGAGGCGGGTGGACAAACAAAAACCCACTAATTCTGACAAACTCCAAGAAGTGATTATGAAAGGATGGGTTGCTATCAGTCAGGAATTAGCCCAGAAGTTGATTAAGAGCATGCCCAGTCGAATTGCAGAGGTCCTGAAAAAGAAGGGCCAACACTGCAAATACTGACTCTTTGCATAAATGTCATGTAATTGTCGATAAAAGCCTTCGAAACGTATGAAGTGCGTGTAATTATATTTCACTACAGCACAGAAACAACTGAAACAAAGATCTAAAAGCAGTTTAGCAGCAAACTTTGTGAAAACGAATATTTTTGTCATTCTCAAAACTTTTGGCCACGACTGTATATCACTATATACCAGTCCATTATAGGTGAAATAATACTGTAAAGTAAAAGTCATAGTTTATTCGATAGTTAGTGAAACATAATGGCACAAAAATGATAAAATTAAATAATTTTTGTAATACGGTTTTGTAGATTCACAAAACAAAGAATAACATAGTCATACAAGTCAGGTCCATAAATATTGGGACATCGACACAATTCTAACATTTTTGTCTCTATACACCACCACAAAGGATTTGAAATGAAATGAACAAGATGTGCTTTAACTGCAGACTCTCAGCTTTAATTTGAGGGCATTTACACCTAAATCAGGTGAACTGTGTAGGGATTACAACAGTTTGCATATGTGCCTCCCACTTGTTAAGGAACCAAAATTAATTGGACAGAATAATAATCATAAATCAAACTTTCACTTTTTAATACTTGGTTGAAAATCCATTACAGTCAATTACAGCCTGAAGTCTGGAACGCATAGACATCACCAGATGCTGGGTTTCATCCCTGGTGATGCTCTGCCAGGCCTCTACTGCAACTGTCTTCAGTTCCTGCTTGTTCTTGGGGCATTTCCCTTTCAGTTTTGTCTTCAGCAAGTGAAATGCATGCTCAATCGGATTCAGGTCAGGTGATTGACTTGGCCATTGCATAACATTCCACTTCTTTCCCTTAAAAAACTCTTTGGTCGCTTTTACAGTATGCTTTGGGTCATTGTCCATCTGCACTGTGAAGCGCCATCCAATGAGTTCTGAAGCATTTGGCTGAATAT
Source organism: Bufo bufo (assembly GCF_905171765.1). Classification (NCBI taxonomy): domain Eukaryota; kingdom Metazoa; phylum Chordata; class Amphibia; order Anura; family Bufonidae; genus Bufo; species Bufo bufo. The sequence goes on from NC_053392.1 coordinate 93,191,451, forward strand.
GAGCAGCTAATATTGCCCGAAACACTTCAGAATTCATCCTGCTGCTTTTGTCAGCAGTCACATCATCAATAAATACAAGAGAACCAGTTCCATTGGCAGCCATACATGCCCACGCCATGACACTACCACAACCATGCTTCACTGATGAGGTGGTATGCTTAGGATCATGAGCAGTTCCCTTATTTCTCCATACTCTTCTCTTACCATCACTCTGGGACAAGTTGATCTTGGTCTCATCTGTTTATAGGATGTTGTTCCAGAACTGTGAAGGCTTTTTTAGATGTCGTTTGGCAAACTCTAATCTGGCCTTCCTGTTTTTGAGGCTCACCAATGGTTTACATCTTGTGGTGAACCCTCTGTATTCACTCTGGTAAAGTCTTGTCTTGATTGTTGACTTTGACACACATACACCTACCTCCTGGAGAGTGTTCTTGATCTGGCCAACTGTTTTGAAGGGTGTTTTCTTCACCAGGTAAATAATTCTTCGGTCATCCACCACAGTTGTTTTCCGTAGTCTTCAAGGTCTTTTGGTGTTGCTGAGCTTACTGGTGCGTTCCTTCTTTTTAAGAATGTTGTTTTGGCCACGCCTAATGTTTTTGCTATCTCTCTGATGGGTTTGTTTTGTTTTTTTAACCTAATGATGGCTTGCTTCACTGATAGTGACAGCTCTTTGGATCAAATCTTGAGAGTTGACAGCAACAGATTCCAAATGCTAATAGCACGCTTGAAATAAACTCTGGACCTTTTATCTGCTCATTGTAATTGGGATAATGAGGGAATAACACACACCTGACCATGGAACAGCTGAGAAGCCACTTGTCCCATTACTTTTGGTCCCTTAACAAGTGGGAGGCACATATGCAAACTGTTGTAATTCCTACATCGTTCACCTGATTTGGATGCAAATACCCTCAAATTAAAGCTGACGGTCTGCAGTTAAAGCACATCTTGCTTGTTTCATTTCAAATCCATTGTGGTGTATAGAGCCAAAAATGTTAGAATTGTGTTGATGTCCCAATATTTATGACTGACTGTATTTGGTATCCGCATTATGTAACAGTTTACCATACAGTGAGCACATTATCTACCAAATGCCTTACTCCCCACTTCTTTAACCCCCTAAAGATATTTGCAATACATTTACAGTATATTAGCAGCAGGTACTGGCTGTGTAATACAGCTGACACTCACCTACAGTGACCAGGGACAGAAATAACTCCGGTTACTCCGATACTGGTCATTTAACCCCTCAGGTGCCACAGGCTCTGAGTGGTTAATCAGAGGGAGGGGACTTACTCCAATTACAGAGTGCTCAGCAAAATTGTAGGATATCGATCAGTTGTAATGGCAGCCTGGTGCCTTGTGAATGCTCCCAAGCCTGCCATGGTTATCTTCCTATTGAGCCTTGCCTGAAGTCTATGGTGTAAGCGATTGAACAATTACATGTTCAAGTCCTCTAGGGCGGCTTAAAATAAAAGTAAAAAATATTTGAAAAAATATAATAAAACCAAATGTATTTAAAAAAAATATTTAAATGTGTCCACCCTTCCCAATTTTACATATAAAAATGAAACCATAACTGCATTTCACCACATCTAAAAATGCCTAAACTTTTAATATAGGAAATTATTTAACTTGCCTGGTGAATTACATAACGGGAAAAAAAATCAAAATGCCAAACTGCTGTTTTTTTTTACCACCTTAGGCTGGTTTCACATGGGCGTTGCGGATTGGGGCCAGATGCGTTCAGAGTGTGTTCAGTGAAACTCGCACTATTTTTCAAGCAAGTTCAGTCAGTTTTGTCTGCGGTTGCGTTTAGTTGTTCAGTTTTTTCCACGCGGTGCAATGCGTTTTGATGCGTTTTTCACGCGCGTGATAAAAAACTGAATGTTTGCAAACAACATCTCTTAGCAACCATCAGTGAAAAACGCATCGCACCCGCACTTGCTTGCGGATGCAACGCGTTTTTCACGCAGCCCCATTCACTTCTATGGGGCCAGGGCTGCGTGAAAAACACAGAATATAGAACATGCTGCGATTTTCACGCAACGCAGAATTGATGCGTGAAAAACAACGCTCATGTACACAGACCCATTGAAATAAATGGGTCAGGATTCAGTGCGGGTGCTATGCATTCACGTCACGCATTGCACCCGCGCGGAAAACTTGCTCATGTGAAAGGGACCTTACGCATTAAAAAAATTCAATGAAAAGTAATCAAAAAGTTGTATGCACCCTCTAGCGCTGCAAAAGCCCATAGATGGAAATATAAGAGTTATGGGTGCTAGAATATGGCAAAACAAAGGAATTCAATCATTTTTCAAAGTTTATTTTTATTTTTAATAGGTAGTAAAGAACAAGTATATAAATTTAATATCACTGTAATCCTACTGACTCACACAATAAAAACAACATGTCAGTTTTAGCACACAGTGATTGCCATAAAAACAGGGCCCAAAAAGAATGGCAAGATTTTTTGGGGAATTTCACCCCAGCAAAGTTATTTTCCCCATTTTAAAATACCTTATATGGTAAATTAAATGGTGGCATTAAAAAATGCAACTGGTCCAGCAAAAAAACAAACAAAAAAAAAACCTTCATATGGGTATGTAAAGTGAAAAGTAAAAATAAATAGAAAATTGGATGTGGGAGTTAAAAAATAATAATAAAATAATGAAAATTGTTCATGATGCCAAGGGGTTAATGTGCCATACAAATGCTTGTCCAACTATCCAAATATCCAGACCACTCCTTTCCCTGGTGTCTCTGTGCCTGGCATTCCTGTATGTATGATGTTGAAATTGACTGCAACCCTTCTTCTAAAAAATGTGTATCCCTTACAGGTACAGTACGATTACTGTTACTGTAATGTGACTAATTACTGCAGAAAATGCCAGGATGAGTTAATTATGTGACCTACATGATGTAAATGTTTCACACTGTCATTTTAAGGAGAGTTCACATCTCTGTTTTCATTTTCTGTTCTTCTGATCCGTCAAAAGAACAGAAAAAAAACTGGATCCTGTAAAAAAGGGATCATGTTACACATTTGACATCCGTTTGATCCATTTCCATCTGAGATCCCTATTTTAGAAGGAAAAAAGTACTGCATGACAGAATTTTTTTCCATCAAAAAATGGATCTCAGACGGAAATGGATCAAACAGATGCCAAATGTGCAACAGGCCTTGTCATATAGTAGGTTTTTAGGTCAGCAGCCCGATGGCCATACCCCCTGCCCACCCTAGCCACACACCCTTTTCTCAGACATGGCGAGGGCGGCACAGAAATGCCAAAAATGCCACAAATTTTAGAAAATAAGCCTGAATGGCAAGTGAAGGATACATTTATTAAGGCCTCCTGCACACGAATGTGTGCTGCCCGTTGCCGTATTGTGTACCGCATTTGCGGATCCGCAATACACTGGCACCGTTCCGTGTGCATTCTGCATCACGGATGCGGACCCATTCACTTAAATGGATGCGGAATGGTGCGGAACGGAAGCACGTAACTTCTTACGGAGTGCTTCCGTCGGGTTTCGTCCCGTACTTCCGTTCCGCAAAAAGATAGAACATGTCCTATCTTTTTGCAGGACGGCCAGATCGCGGACCCAATAAAGTTAATAGGTCCGCGATCCGCTGAGGCTGCCCACGGTCGGTGTTTGTCCATTGCGGCCCGGAATTTGGTGGCCGCAGCACGGTTACGGGGCGCACACGTTCGTGTGCAGGAGGCCTAACTTTTTAAGTCATGATTCAAAAATCAACCCTAGAGTTCAGGATACTACAAATAATTTCTTTCATCTGGTAGTCAACCAAGTTTTCTTCATATATGTAGTACAGATGGCTGTTTTGGAAAGTTTTGCAAAATTTTATTCGGCTGCTTCACCGAATTTTACAAAACAATTACTTTGTCACAAAGCGCATTTCTTTGTAAGTAGTAGGTGCAATGACTGGGAGCGGTGATAGCGCTAGTTCCCATCATTGTACCTCTCAGATGCCGCGTTCATATATGATCGCAGCACCTGAGAGTAATAATGCAGTATAAAATTAACATTCAAAATATTTAATCATACTTACTGCCTCCATTTGCTCGCTACTGGCCAGCTGCCGCCATCTTGCTTGAAGATCTTGCACGACAATCTTGCGCAGCCCGAGATGACGCCAGCACGCCGGCTGAGATCTTCAATCAAGATCATGGCAGCCGGCCCGTCGCAAGCAAATAGAGGAGGTAAGCATGATTTTTTTTCAGTTTTTTACACTATTTCAGGTTAAATCAATTCGGTGCCACGAAGCACAAGGAAATTCGGCAAATCGAATTTATCCTGAAATTCGGATCGGATTCCACTTTGTTGGTCTTTAGTGACTACATTTAACAGAGAACGGATAGTACGCTGACTCAAGGAAGGCTATGAAATAGAAAAACCCTACAATCATATCCACTTTGGATGAGAGAACCTCTTGTAATCCTCACATCACACGTGTCCAAACCTCCAAGACATCTTAGCACAGGTGTGCAGACTTCCGCGATTCTCATCTGTTTACAGATACATTGTACACTGAATTTCTTTTGTTGCCTTGCAACATTTTTCCATCAAAGTGTTTACACAATCCTTCAGTCTGGCAACATTAGGATCAATTAAAGAAATTAACATAATGACATCATCTTTCATTGGAAGCTCTTTAGTGGGAGAACTTGGACAGCCTATATACATACTGATGAGACTGTCTTATCATTATGTTCTCTATAAAATATGTTAATAAACTGAGTGTTACATGATTACTTTTTGTCTTGGAGTATGCAGCTGTTCACTCATCATTTAGTAATATTGTGTTGCACTGTGCATTACTGAAATTATTCAAGACAAGCATATGTCACAGAAAATACAGAATTACTCGATGCACTGCTGCCGTCCGCGATGAAACTACCTAGTGGCGGCATCACGGTAATGCCATCGGTGCTCTGGAATCGAACATATTTTGCAGCTGGAAATTTGAGGCTAAATATAAACTTAAAAATGCAGAGTCTTTTACTTTATGCTAATGTGACTATTTCCCTTCTGTGCACATGTGTTTGGGCAGCTAAGATTATACATTGTCTGTCAGCACAGATGTTTTGTAAAACATTTTCTGCATCTTTTGTACAAGACCCTATATAAAGATCTAAGGAATCACTTATATAGGATTTTGTCTATGAAAAGTTGGATAGTGGATATGAAACTGATCTGACTTGCTAATGTTCCAATGCAATCAATTTTAGGCAGCATGCACATGTGGATTTGCCATGCAGATATTTGTGCGGCAGATCCGCAGCATAATTCGGTAGCGTTAAAGTCAATAATATAAAAAAAACAAAAAAAACATGTACATGTTGCAGAATATTTACACTCGTAAAACTGACCTGTGATACAGATTTTAAAATCCTCAGCATGTCTATTTATGTCGCAGATCTTTTGCAAATTTCATGGAAAAATTTCCTTTTGACTTCCATGAGGATGCAATGTCCTGCACAAAATCTGCATGATGAAGTTTGGATTCGGATTTTGATGCAGATGCAAAAAAAAAAACATTTTTAAAAATAAAAAACCTTCCTTGGTGCTTCCCTAGCTTCCTTGCCTGGTTCCATGCCAGTCTGCCTTCTCACATTTTGGAAAGATATCTCATCCCATGTGACAGCCAGTCACAGTCTGCAGCAGCCACATTAGATGTCATTGCAGGAGGCTGGGTTGTACAGAGACCAGCTAGGGAACAGGCAAAGGAGCCCTATGAGCGCTGGGGGAGGTGAGCATTCAGATTTTTCTATTAAAAGAATAGATATCTTGTAAAGGCCCTCAGTGACCACAGGGTGTCACGGTAGGAAATGGTGAGGCCACCACTGTCCCTACTTACCTGCATGATCTGTCCTACAGCGATGGTCCACAACAGGACGACAGTCCCTTCCTGACTAGGTGCTGGGGCCTATGAGGAAAACTATGAATGGAGAAAATAATAGACATAATGACAGACAGGCAAAACCAGGACTGGATCAGAATCCAAAATCAGACCAGACTCCAAATGACAGATATACAGTACGTCAGAACCAAGACAAGACAAGATATAAACAAAGAGTCAAATACCAGATGGGGCCAGTGCCAGGAGATAACATAAGGAAATAAACAGTCAGGAGTATGGTCAGGTAAATTCTAGGGCTCCAACCAGCTGTACAATACACACTAGTGAGGCTTAGAAAACTAATCACAGGCACCTGTTGCCAAAAGCTGCCTGTTTAAATCTACCTCTGGCAGAGAGCATGTGATACCGGAGCCACATCTGATCCGACACCTCTACTCCCTGATAGGCCAAGCAGCTCCCATGTCAGTGGGGCTTGCTGCCATCTCAACGGAACAATGTCAGCAGCGTTGACTTGGAGGGATGGGACCTGCCACGGGAGCACTGCCAGGTAACTTCACGAGAGAGCACCCCCCCCCCTTTACGAGGGTCTACTGGACCCTTAGCCACCCAAGCAGGTTTCTCAGGATGAGCATTATGAAATTCTGTGATCAGCTGTTCAGCATGCATGGCATTAAATGACACCCAAGACCTCTCCTCTGAGCCATAACCTTTCCAATGGACCAAATACTGAACAGGACCTTGCATCTTCCTGGAATCTAAAATTTTAGAGACCTCATACTCCAGCTTACCATGTAGCTCAACTGGAGCAGGAGGTTTCTGAAGTGGTATCAAAGAAGTGACATATTTCTTGAGCAAAGACTTATAAAAAACATTATAGAACCTAAGATTATAAGACACCATATTGATTACGTCAACATCATATGGACTATTGAAACAAGGAGATAGTTTGTTAGAAGGCACCTTCAATGTCAGATTTTTTGTAGTGAGCCACACTTTGTCTCCAACAAGACTGCATTTTTATCAGCCCTCTTATTTTGTATACACTGGGATAATAACTTTGTATACACTAGAACAATAAAAATAACTTTGACTAACCTTTTTATTTAACAAACCATTTTATATACACTGATGTCATATTCTTTGCCCATTATGTCTGTCGCCATTGACACAATGTCCTACATCACATTTAGCTTTGCTAGCTGTCACTAATTCTACTATGTTATTTTCAATACTAAACTCTATGCCTATATAAGAACCCCCCTCATCTGCACTCAGGGTACTTTCACACTAGCGTTATTCTTTTCCGGCATTGAGTTCCGTCCTAGGGGCTCAATACCGGAAAAGAACTGATCATTTTTATCCTAATGCATTCTGAATGGAGAGAATTCCGTTCAGGATGTCTTCAGTTTAGTCTTTTTGACTTTTCAGGACGGCGATAATACCGCAGCATGCTGCGGTGTTATCTCCGTCCAAAATTCCGGAACACTTGCCGGAATGCCGGATCTGGCATTTTTTCCCATTGAAATGCATTAATGCCCCATGTGTTCCAGCAAAACAGATCCGCATTGCGGTCTGCGCATGCTCAGACCACAAAAAATGTGAAAAAAATAAATGCTGGATCAGTTTTTCCAGATGACACCGGAGAGACGGATCCGGCATTAGCGGATCAGGATCCTGATCCGTCTGACAAATGCCATAAGTTCTCATGCGTTTTGACGGATCCGGCAGGCAGTTCTGGCGACGGAACTGCCTGCTGGAATCCTCTGCCGCAAGTGTGAAAGTACCCTAAGTCTGAGTCTGTTTTGTCTCCTAGCAGTACATCACTGTGCTAATGCGGCCCACTGGCACGCTAGCACTATAGGTCCTTCTGTGGCATGAATTTGTTGTCAGGTCCCACTGGCCCGACCACCGCACTCTGAGTCCGACTGGTCCCATTGGCCCCTCTCAGTGCCCGTTCTTTGAGCCTTTATTGGCCTGAACGGCCTGGCTCATAGTTTCTAGCCTGCCAGGCTCTAACTTTCAAGGTTTCAGCCTGTTTATGTCATGGTCTTACCTTCTTGCTGTTCTCCTTCGTTTGACATGTGCTGGCGGCCATCTTGGTTTCTGGGTTTCTTGTAGCCTTCCACCCTGCGGCTCCTCCTTCCCACTGGGAGGAGCTGGATGCCTAGCTCATATATATAGGAGGTCTGTGGCTTCAGTTCCTTGCTTGGTCCTCCTGTGTTCACATGCTTCTAAGACTGCTGCTGCTTCTGGTTCCTGATCCTGGCTTCGTCTGACTACCCTGCTGGTTCCTGATCCTGGCTTCGTCTGACTACCCTGCTGGTTCCTGATCCTGGCTTCGTCTGACTACCCTTCTGGTTCCTGATCTCTGGCCTCTCAAAGACTCTGCTTCGGTTTCACCATTCGTTTGGACTTTTGCTTTACAGCTTTATTTTCAATAAAGCCTTCTTATTTTCACTTATCTCTTGTTGTACGTCTGGTTCATGGTTCCGTGACATTAGGACCAAGCCATGAGTTCTGACGGTACAGGGCCATCCTCGCAACCCATGCTGGTTGCCAGACTTGATCAGCAGGATCACCTGTTGGGTCGGTTCGCTGTGGCGTTGCAAACCCTGCTTGAACGCACGGCTCATTTCGCTCCCGTTGCCGATGGGTCGGTTGTCGCTCCTACTGCCGCTCCGGTTGTTGCGCCAGAGTCTACCCCGACACCTGTTGTTGCGCCTGCGGTGTTTCGGGGTATGACCCTTTGGGGGAGAGCCAACTCAGTGCCGAGGTTTCCTTAACCAGGTGGGCATTTATTTCGAGTTGCTGCCACATGCCTTTCCTACTGAGAGATCAAAGGTGGGCTTCTTGATCTCGCTGCTCTCGGACAAGGCCTTGGCCTGGGCCAGCCCTTTATGGGAGAACAACAATCCGGTGGTTGCTGAGTTTTCCGGTTTTGTTGCTTCTCTTCGGAAGGTATTCGATGTGCCGGCTCGTGCTGCCTCTGCCGCGAAGCTCCTTATGTCCATCAGACAGGGTTCACGATCCGTAGCTGAATACGCCATTGAGTTTCATACCCTGGCAGCAGAGGTGGGCTGGAATAATGAGGCTCTGGTCGCTGCTTTCTCTCATGGTCTCTCGGATGCCTTGAAGGATGAGGTTGCAGCTAAGGACCTACCAGTGGAGCTCGAGTCTCTTATTTCTTTCCTGATTTTGATTGACACCAGACTCAGGGAGAGACCTTCATTTAAGGAGAGTCTGCGGAGGTCTTCTAACAGATTGGCGCCTACGTTTGCTGTCCCACCCGTGCCTCCCTCTCCTCCCACGCCTCCTGGGGATGACTTGTCTGGGGGTGAACCCATGCAGCTGGGGTTTGCTCGCCTGTCCGAGGGGGAGAGGGTACTCCGGAGACGCGAGGGTCGATGCATGTACTGTGGTCTCGGTGGGCATTTTCGGTTGGCATGTCCGAACCGTGTGGAGTCTCCTCGTCCCCGGTTTCCCGTGTTGACAAACCACTGATCACTGTTGTCCTCTCCTGGGTCGGGGGCTCGGTGACGACCCAGGCGTTGGTGGACTCTGGTGCTGGTGGTTTGTTCATTGATAGTGTGTTCGCTGCCGCCAATTCCATTCCTCTGCAGGCTCGAGGTTCCCCACTGGCTCTTGAGGCGATAGACGGCAGACCCCTTCTGTCGTCACATGTGACTCATGAGACCCTTCCAGTGGGGATAGCCATTGGTGCCGTTCACAGAGAGTCGGTCTGTCTCCAGGTTATTTCGTCTCCACACTACTCGGTGGTCTTGGGGTACCCCTGGCTCCAGAAGCATAATCCGACTTTCGATTGGAGATCGGCCGAGATCCTCTCGTGGTCACCGCAGTGTGGGGCTAGTTGCATCCATGGGTCTGTCAAGTTGCTGTGTACTTCCTCGGACTCTCTGTTGCCTCCTGAATACGAGGAGTACCGGGATGTATTCGATAAGGTGCGCGCGGTTGCCCTACCTCCGCACCGCCCATACGATTGTGCCATAGAGTTACAACCTGGTGCCGTTCCTCCTCGTGGCAGAGTCTTTCCACTGTCGGTAGCGGAGAATGAGGCCATGGAGGAGTACGTGAGGGAGGCGCTTTCACGCGGACACATTCGCAAATCCTCGTCCCCGGCAGGGGCTGGATTTTTCTTTGTGAAAAAGAAGGGCGGTGAGTTGAGGCCTTGCATCGATTACAGGGGTCTCAATCGCATCACGATCAAGAACGCTTACCCGATACCCTTGATTTCCGAGCTGTTCGATCGCCTTAAAGGGGCCACGGTCTTTACCAAACTCGACCTGAGGGCGGCATATAACCTGGTAAGGATCAAGGCGGGCGATGAGTGGAAGACCGCGTTTAACACCAGGACCGGTCATTATGAATCCTTGGTTATGCCCTTTGGGTTGTGCAATGCGCCCGCAGTCTTTCAGGAATTCATCAACGATGTTTTCCGTGACCTGTTGCAGCAGTGTGTGGTGGTCTATTTGGATGACATCTTGGTATATTCTGAATCCATGGAGGCCCACATTCTGGATGTCAGACGAGTGTTGCAACGGTTACGAGAGAACAAGCTGTTCGGTAAGCTTGAGAAATGCGAATTTCACCGATCCCAGGTAACCTTCTTAGGTTACATCATTTCCGCTGAGGGGTTCTCCATGGATCCTGAGAAGGTTTCGGCTGTCTTACAGTGGCCCCAGCCCAGTGGTCTTCGTTCCCTGCAGCGCTTTTTGGGCTTCGCCAATTATTATCGGAAGTTCATCAGGGACTTTTCCATGCTGGCCAAGCCTCTCACGGATCTGACCAGGAAGGGCAGTAATTCCCAGGTCTGGCCGCTCGAGGCCATCCGAGCTTTTGAGGCCCTAAAGTCCGCTTTTGTGTCGGCTCCGATTCTGTCGCATCCCAACCCTGGGTTGCCCTTTGTCCTCGAGGTGGACGCGTCTGAGACGGGAGTAGGCGCCCTTCTGTCTCAGCGTAGAACACCAGAGGGTCCTCTGCTTCCTTGTGGGTTTTACTCCCGGAAACTGTCTTCCGCGGAGTGCAACTATCAGATTGGTGACAGGGAGTTATTGGCCATCGTGCAGGCCCTTAAAGAATGGAGGCACTTGCTCGAGGGTTCGGTGGTTCCGGTTCTCATCCTGACGGACCATAAGAATCTGACCTACCTTTCTGAGGCCAAGAGATTGACACCACGTCAGGCCAGATGGGCTCTGTTCTTGTCACGTTTTAATTACGTGGTCTCCTACCTACCCGGTTCCAAGAACATCAGGGCGGATGCCCTATCACGGCAGTACTCCGAGCTGTCCAGGGAGGAGTCGATTCCGACTTCGGTCATACCTCCGAATCAGATCCTGGCCTCTCCCCTGACCTCTCCCCTGGGTGAGCAGATTTTGGCGGCTCAATCTGGTGCTCCCTCTGGGAGACCCAACGGCAGATGTTTTGTGCCTGAGGAGTTGCGCACTCGGTTGTTGCGAACCTACCATAACTCCAAGACCGCGGGGCATCCTGGAAAGAATCAGCTGTCCTGGGCTGTTTCACGTCTGTTCTGGTGGCCTTCCCTACGTTCCGACATCGCCGCATATGTAGCGGCATGCTCCGTTTGTGCCCAGAGTAAGTCCCCTCGGCACCTTCCGTTGGGCCTTCTCCAACCCATAGCCACCGGGGAGCGCCCATGGTCACACCTGGGGATGGATTTCATTGTGGACCTCCCTGCATCCCGAGGCCATACGGTCATTCTCATGATTGTGGATCGGTTTTCCAAAATGTGCCACTGTGTTCCTCTCAAGAAGTTACCCTCTGCACAGGAGTTGGCCACGATTTTTGCCAGGGAGGTCTTCCGGTTGCACGGTTTGCCCAAGGAGATTGTGTCGGATCGGGGGAGTCAGTTTGTGTCCAGGTTCTGGCGCGCCTTTTGCTCCCAGTTGGGGATTCATCTCTCCTTCTCCTCGGCCTACCACCCTCAGTCCAATGGGGCCGCAGAACGATCCAATCAGGCCTTGGAGCAATTCCTTCGTTGCTATGTCTCCGATCACCAAGACAATTGGGTTGACCTTCTGCCTTGGGCTGAGTTTGCCAGGAACACGGCGGTGAACTCTTCCTCTGAGACGTCTCCCTTCATGGCCAATTATGGGTTCCAACCTGCCGTGTTACCGGAGGTATTCTCTCCCCAGGATATTCCGGCTGTGGAGGATCACCTTTCCGTCCTACGTGCTTCTTGGGTACAGATCCAGAAGTCCCTTGAGGCCTCTGCGCAGCGCCAGAGACTCCAGGCTGATCGCAGACGAGCGCCTGCTCCTTCCTACCAGGTCGGAGACCGTGTATGGTTGTCCACCCGCAACCTCAACCTTCGAGTGCCCACTCCCAAGCTGGCGCCTCGCTTTGTTGGTCCCTTCCGAGTGCTTCGCAGGGTAAACCCGGTAGCCTATGCCCTTGCGCTTCCTCCTGGCATGCGGATCTCTAACGTGTTTCATGTCTCCCTGTTGAAGCCACTGGTGTGTAATCGTTTCACTTCCTCGGTTCCTCGGCCTCGTCCGGTCCGAGTGGGCAATCATGAGGAGTATGAGGTGAGCAATATCCTGGACTCACGCCTGGTCCGCGGTCGGGTGCAGTTTTTGGTCCATTGGCGTGGTTATGGTCCAGAGGAGCGTTCCTGGGTTTCCTCCGCAGATGTCCATGCTCCTGCCTTGCTCCGAGCCTTCCACGCACGCTTCCCTCAGAGACCGTTTTTTGCTCCGCGGAGGAGGGGCCCTTGAGGGGGAGGTACTGTCATGGTCTTACCTTCTTGCTGTTCTCCTTCGTTTGACATGTGCTGGCGGCCATCTTGGTTTCTGGGTTTCTTGTAGCCTTCCACCCTGCGGCTCCTCCTTCCCACTGGGAGGAGCTGGATGCCTAGCTCATATATATAGGAGGTCTGTGGCTTCAGTTCCTTGCTTGGTCCTCCTGTGTTCACATGCTTCTAAGACTGCTGCTGCTTCTGGTTCCTGATCCTGGCTTCGTCTGACTACCCTGCTGGTTCCTGATCCTGGCTTCGTCTGACTACCCTGCTGGTTCCTGATCCTGGCTTCGTCTGACTACCCTTCTGGTTCCTGATCTCTGGCCTCTCAAAGACTCTGCTTCGGTTTCACCATTCGTTTGGACTTTTGCTTTACAGCTTTATTTTCAATAAAGCCTTCTTATTTTCACTTATCTCTTGTTGTACGTCTGGTTCATGGTTCCGTGACAGTTTAGCTCTTAACTGTTGCTTAATTTCTTTTCTTTAACTACAGGCGTGGTTTTGCCTGTTACCCTTATTAAGCTTACATTCCCCTGATGAGTTTTATGTAAATGAAACGTGACACGTCGGGATATTCTTAGGGTTTACTAGGGATACCGGCCGGACCAGGGACAGGTATCCGGACGGGGTCGCTCCTTGCGGGGCAAGTACTCCGTATAGGTAGGCAGGGCCTCACTAGCCCCTTCCTGGCATTAGGGCCTTATCAGGGAAACTGATCCTGATGTCTGCCTTGCCTATAGCAACATATTGATTTACATCCTTTTCGCATGGTATCCAGTTATCACCAGCTCAAAGTATTGGAAGACTCATCCCATGTAATCCTGAGATGGTACCCTCCTAAGGAGATCCATTCACCACGATCATTCCCGGTGAGAACGTTCCTTTCCTTGTCCTTACTGGCATTACCCTGCATTTGTCTAGGCCCACTCGGGCTGGTCTTATTTGTATGTATTTGTCTTTTTTTGCGCAATTTATTCTAATTTATATCTATTAAATGTTAAGTTTTATTCCCTCTGTCCCCACTTTTGGGGTTCAGTTCATTTGCCTTTTCAATATTTGGGATTAAATTGGTTTAGCCCTGTGAGCTAGACCTCGCACACTGTTCTTTAGTCTAGTACAAAATACCAATAACTCTTTTGGAAAGACCTATCTGCATTGATTCTGTGAATGCTGAAACTCTCTCTGAGGTACTTCACTTTACCACCATTCCTCTGACTCTAGCCCTGCACAAAGAACAGATTTCTTTCTATGTTTTATAGTGGTCAATCAGCCTTCTGTTATTACAGACATCCATGGCTGCAGAAGCATGCTCCAGTCATGGATTGGAACTCCAGTCAGATTATCCACTGGAAAGAACTCACTATGCTTACCAGTAATCCATTCATCTTGGTATTGGCCTGTAGTCTGGATCTCCTGAACCATATGTTGACTATGTTAAAGTCTTCAGTAATCAGAAATCTTACCTCCATATTGATCCTAAGACTTCCCTATCTTTTCCATGGCACCGTTAATCCTTGTGGCAAGGTGTGATCCAAAGATAAGAAACAATAGCGGCACTCACCAATTGCAGTAACGTAACTTCTTTATTCCACTTGAAAAATGGGTTACACGGGCTGGGGCGGACATGAAGCATAGGAATACTGAGTGATCAGCTGGAGACGGACGTTTCGCGCACTTGCGCTTCCTCTGCCCTCTGACCTCATCGCGCTTACTATGCACTATCAGTTGTCCAGTAATCACTTTTGGTTTTCCTCTGTGGACGTCTTCTTCTTTGCTTCCTTTTGTTCCAGTCAAATATTTTTCCACTATCGTAGTCGTATTTGTCTCTCAAGAATTTGTCTTTTTTCCTTTCCTTAATATCAGTTTATGTAATGACTAGTTTCTTATTTAGTCTTTTTTCAAAGGTAGCCATTTGGTTTTCAGTTAATCTTGTGGCTAGTTCACTTTTAGCCTTTTTCAGGTCTTCACTGATTTTATTGTACTCCTGTTCTTCCCGTTTTAATACCAATGCAAGTATCTGGGAGGAGAAGCTCATGTGTAGATCTTTCCACTCTGCTGCAAACGTTTCATCCTCCTCATATTAGAGTAGCTCCTTTTAAATCCTCAGTCCTCTAGGGACTCTGCCACTCGTGTTGTATGATTTGACTGAGTTGACTGTCCAGAACAATCGGACCTCTCTATCAGCGAGGTTGGTGACTCGCATTTCCAGAGTCTTAGTGCTCAATGATTGCAAGGTGTCTCGGGAATTACACTCAGTAAAAAACGCGTCCGCCCCTTCTCTGCCCAAATTCAGACTGGGTGACTCTTCTTCAGTTGCCATCCCGTTTCCTCAGACCCGTGAGGGCCAGTGACCAGCATGCTCTGCCTCCAAGCAAAAGAGCAAATCAATACAAAACACAAAGGGATGTGAGGCGGCACTGCTGTAAACCTAATCCAGGTGTGGGGCGGTATGCTGTGAAACCAAATATGTGGTTTATCTGGTGTTGTGCTCCTGTGGGTCTTTCTACATAGGGAAGACCATTCGCCCTATGTATGAGAGATTCAGGGAGCACATTAACTCTGTGAGGTGTGGAAAAGGTTGCCCCAGGCTTATAGATCATGTCCGCAATAGGCATGATCATAATACCAAATGCTTAAAATTTGCAGCTCTTGAACATGTTCCTGTCCCTGCTCTAGGTGGAGACAGGCATCGCCTCCTCCTTCAGAGGGAGGTGGAGTGCATCATCCGCACTGCTGCTATGGGTCCTTAATTGATCGTAATGATCTGAGTGTCTTTCTGTAACAGCTAGAGGTTCACACACGCGATATATGCACCTTTACACTGCATGCAGAATTATTAGGCAAATGAGTATTTTGACCACATCATCCTCTTTATGCATGTTGTCTTACTCCAAGCTGTATAGGCTCGAAAGCCTACTACCAATTAAGCATATTAGGTGATGTGCATCTCTGTAATGAGAAGGCGTGTGGTCTAATGACATCAACACCCTATATCAGGTGTGCATAATTATTAGGCAACTTCCTTTCCTTTGGCAAAATGGGTCAAAAGAAGGACTTGACAGGCTCAGAAAAGTCAAAAATAGTGAGATATCTTGCAGAGGGATGCAGCACTCTTAAAATTGCAAAGCTTCTGAAGCGTGATCATCGAACAATCAAGCGTTTCATTCAAAATAGTCAACAGGGTCGCAAGAAGCGTGTGGAAAAACCAAGGCGCAAAATAACTGCCCATGAACTGAGAAAAGTCAAGCGTGCAGCTGCCAAGATGCCACCTGCCACCAGTTTGGCCATATTTCAGAGCTGCAACATCACTGGAGTGCCCAAAAGCACAAGGTGTGCAATACTCAGAGACATTGCCAAGGTAAGAAAGGCTGAAAGACGACCACCACTGAACAAGACACACAAGCTGAAACGTCAAGACTTTTTCTAAGGTTTTATGGACTGATGAAATGAGAGTGAGTCTTGATGGGCCAGATGGATGGGCCCGTGGCTGGATTGGTAAAGGGCAGAGAGCTCCAGTCCGACTCAGACGCCAGCAAGGTGGAGGTGGAGTACTGGTTTGGGCTGGTATCATCAAAGATGAGCTTGTGGGGCCTTTTCGGGTTGAAGATGGAGTCAAGCTCAACTCCCAGTCCTACTGCCAGTTTCTGGAAGACACCTTCTTCAAGCAGTGGTACAGGAAGAAGTCTGCATCCTTCAAGAAAAACATGATTTTCATGCAGGACAATGCTCCATCACACGCGTCCAAGTACTCCACAGCGTGGCTGGCAAGAAAGGGTATAAAAGAAGAAAATCTAATGACATGGCCACCTTGTTCACCTGATCTGAACCCCATTAAGAACCTGTGGTCCATCATCAAATGTGAGATTTACAAGGAGGGAAAACAGTACACCTCTCTGAACAGTGTCTGGAAGGCTGTGGTTGCTGCTGCACGCAATGTTGATGGTGAACAGATCAAAACACTGACAGAATCCATGGATGGCAGGCTTTTGAGTGTCCTTGCAAAGAAAGGTGGCTATATTGGTCACTGATTTGTTTTTGTTTTGTTTTTGAATGTCAGAAATGTATATTTGTGAATGTTGAGATGTTATATTGGTTTCACTGGTAAAAATAAATAATTGAAATGGGTATATATTTGTTTTTTGTTAAGTTGCCTAATAATTATGTACAGTAATAGTCACCTGCACACACAGATATCCCCCTAAAATAGCTTAAACTAAAAACAAACTAAAGACTACTTCCAAAAATATTCAGCTTTGATATTAATGAGTTTTTTGGGTTCATTGAGAACATGGTTGTTGTTTAATAATAAAATTAATCCTCAAAAATACAACTTGCCTAATAATTCTGCACTCCCTGTAGTGTCAGGGAATACATTGTTCTTATCCTCCTCGTTTTAGTTCTGGATGAGGATGTTTTAGCGTCTGTGGTTGCCCAGGCAGCGTGGACGCATTTAAATGAGCGCATAGTAAGCGCGATGAGGTCAGAGGCCAGAGGAAGCGCAAGTGCGCTAAACGGCCGTCGCCCGCCCGTGTAACCCATCTTTCAAGTGGAATAAAGAAGTTACGTTACTGCAATTGGTGAGTGCCGCTATTGTTTCTTATCTTTGGATCGTACCTTAGTTTGCCTGGACTCTTTTTCATCTAACAGCAGAGCACCACCGTGTATTGCTATTATTGGACTGGGTTTCACAGCATACCGCCCCACACCTGGATTAGGTTTACAGCAGTGCTGCCTCACATTACTTTGTATTTTGTCTTGTGGCAAGGTGTACCCATTATCAATCTCCAGTGGCGTAACTAGAAATGACTGGGCACCACAACAAACTTTTGAACGGCTCCCCCACCCCAGCAACTTATTTGCATCGTTCTTCGATGCAACCCCTACTCCTGTGACTAGTCAGGATCGCTCTATCAGACCAGGCTCGGCAGCCGCTCCGTCTGTTTCCTACATGTATATAATATATGTCATATAACTCTATATACTGTCACTGCATATAATGTCTTTATATAATACAGTTGAGAGAGCCATAACAATAAAAATATTTTAGCCCTCCTCCTAGGTTGGCCCCTTCTGAGGTCGGGCCCCAAACCCGCTACCTACCCGTCTTCCCCTATAGCTATGCACCTGTCAAATTCCAATAATGAAGCCATGTCTCTTTATTCACGAAAAACCTGGAATAAGGCTTTATTATCAGCTCATATGATTCGAGCCAAATTTAACTCAGAAGGACTAATCAAAATCTATGGGGGCGATGAATGGCAGACAGCCTTTAAGACTTGTAATGGACATTTTGAGCATCTGGTGATGCTCTTTGGCCTCAGTGATGCCTAAGTCTTCTTTCAGAAGATCATCAGTTACATATTTGATCTCCTCTATGCTTATTTGCTGGTGTACTTTGCTGATATTCTGGTGTTTTATCCTGATTTCGATTCCCACCACATACCTGTCTGTTCTATTTTACCACATTTTCAAGAAAATCACCTTTATGCTAACTTGGAGAGGTGCCTCTTTGATAAGAGCTCTTTCACACAAGCGAGTTTTATGACCAGATAGATAAGATGAATGGAGCGAATGCATAGCATCCAGATTACCCATTCATTTCAGAGGGTCTGTGTACGTGAGCATAATTTTTCATGCATCATCTTTGCATTCAGGAAAATCACGGCATGTTGCATATTGTGCTCTTTTCACTTATGTCTTAATTCTACAGTTTTTCTTCATGCAAGAAATTCGGAAACAATTCGGATGGGAAAAATACACATATGTAAATACTTGAATGCAGAACCATGAGGTTTTCCCTGAACAGATCCTGACACAATGCATATAGCTCATGTGAGAGAAGCTTAAGGCTGGTTTCACACGGGCGTTGCGGCAAAATGTGCGGGTGCGTTGCGGGAACAGCCGCCATTTTTTCGCGCGAGTGCAAAACATTGTAATGTGTTTTGCACTCGCGTGAGAAAAATCGCGCATGTTTGGTACCCAAACCCGAACTTCTTCACAGAAGTTCGGGCTTGGGATCGGTGTTCTGTAGATTGTATTATTTCCCCTTATAACATAGTTATAAGGGAAAATAATAGCATTCTGAATACAGCATGCATAGTAAACTAGCGCTGGAGGGGTTAAAAAAATTAAAATTAAAATTTAACTCACCTTAGTCCACTTGATCGCGTAGTCCGGCATCTCCTTCTGTCTCCTTTGCTGAACAGGACCTGTGGTGAGCATTCATTACAGGTAAAGGACCTTTGGTGACGTCCCTCCAGTCATCACATGATCCATCACCATGGTAAAAGATCATGTGATGGATCATGTGATGACCGGAGTGACGTCACCAAATGTCCTTTGCCTGTAATTAATGCTCACCACAGGTCCTGTTCCGCAAAGGAGACAGAAGGAGTTGCCGGGCTACGCGATCAAGTGGATTAAGGTGAGTTAAATTTTATTTTTTTAACCCCTCCAGCACTAGTTTACTATGCATTCTGTATTCAGAATGCTATTATTTTCCCTTATAACCATGTTATAAGGGAAAATAATAATGATCGGGTCTCCATCCCGATCGTCTCCTAGCAACCGTGCGTGAAAATCGCACCGCATCCGCACTTGCTTGCGGATGCTTGCGATTTTCACGCAACCCCATTCACTTCTATGGGGCCTGCGTTGCGTGAAAAACAGAATATAGCAGAATATAGAGCATGCTGCGATTTTCACGCAACGCACAAGTGATGCGTGAAAATCACCGCTCATCTGAACAGCCCCATTGAAATAAATGAGTCGGGATTTAGTGCGGGTGCAATACGTTCACCTACCGCATTGCACCCGCGCGGAAATCTCGTCCGTGTGAACGCAGCCTGTGGCGAAGGACCATGTGATAGGAGCATGTGATCTGACGTCACCACAGGTCCTTTAGCCCACAGCTCATCATTAAAGAAGTAAAGAAGAGACCGGTAACTACGCGATCAAGAGGAGAAGGTGAGTTAATTATTATTATTTTTTTTTAACTCTCAATTGATCACCTACTAAGCATTCTGTTTTCAGAATGCTATTATTTTCCCTTATAACCATGTTATAAGGGAAAATAATAACATCTACACAACACCTAACCCAAACCTGAACTTCTATGAAGAAGTTCGGGTCTGGGTACCACAGTCGGTTTTTTTATCACGCGCGTACAAAACACATTGCACCCGCCCGATCAAAACTGACTGCAATTGCGTTCCTACTCGCGCGGGTTTGCCGCAATACACCGGGACGCATCCGGACCTAATTCGGACACGCTCGTGTGAACCCAGCCTAAGAGTGTTCTACTCTGGTTGCATCTGTAACTGTTCTAATCACAAACAGGATAAATTCAAGAACTGGACTTTTCAAGTTAAAGCTATCTTTCTAGAGTAAAAAAATTAATAAATTCTACTCTACCTTAGTTCTTCACTTTCCTGGCATTATTAAATCCTTCATCCTAGTGGTTGATGTTTCTTTTGTAGGTGTTTAAGAAGTCCTGTAACAAAAGAGAAGTGTAACGGGGTTCCGAAGGTGCACTCGGTCCCCCATTACCCGCAGACCTGTTGCTTAGCTTTGGGAATGAGGATCTATGTTTGACCGCATTCCCAGGGCGGCGTTACTAGCTGGGTGGCTCCCTGCTCCTAAGTCTGCCTTGAGCGCCGAGCTGATCACTCGGTGCTCGACTGGTTGGTCTGTCGGCCATGTGACGCTGGCCAAGTCACATGACCCTCACTCCCCACTATAGATTGGTCCAATGGGGAGTTGGTGAGATGGGGGCCTAAGTGTGACTCGTGCTTGGCCGTGGTACAGGCTGGGGTCTCAGTAAAGTCTGATACTTTACCCACTGTTGTTATGGAATATTCTGATGTATTCTCATCACCATCCCCGGAGGTTCAACCCCCCATAGACCTTATGATTGTACCATAGAGCCAGTAGAGGAGGCCAAGTTTCCTAAAGGACGAATTTATAATCTTTCTATGCCCGAACGCAAGGCCATGGAAGATTATATTAAGGAGAGCCTTGGTAAAGGGCATATTAGACCTTCTGTCTCTCCTATGGGGGCGGGGTTCTTCTTCGTTAAGAAAAAAGATGGTGGTCTTAGGCCATGTATCGATTACCGGAGATTAAATAAAATCACTGTCCAGAATAGATACTCCCTCCCATTGTTTCTGGATTTATTTAACCAGGTTCTGGGGGCAACCTGGTTTTCCAAAATTGACCTGAAAGGGGCATACAATCTAATCCGAATCAAGGAGGGAGACGAATGGAAGACGGCGTTCAATACTCCGGTAGGACACTTTGAATATCAGGTGATGCCTTTTGGACTCAGCAATGCCCCAGCTGTGTTCCAAAACTTCATGAATGACATTCTTAGGGAGTTCTTAGGTGACAACATTTTGATATTCTCTCCTGACTTCGAATCCCATGTGTCTCATGTTAAACAAGTATTAGAGGTGTTGAGGGAGAATCAACTATCCGCTAAACAAGAGAAATGTGTCTTTGGTGTACAGGAGATTCTGTTTCTAGGGCATGTTCTGACTCCTCACGCCTTCAAGATGGATCCTGGTAAGGTACTAGCAATTAAGGAATGGGTAAGACCTTCATCCTTAAAGGCCTTACAACGGTTCTTAGGTTTCGCCAATTACTATCGTAAATTTATTATGAATTTTTCCGTAATTGCTAAACCGTTGACCGACCTTACTAAGAAAGGGGCGGATTTGGAGAATTGGTCTACTGAGGCCATTTCTTCATTTGAAAAATTGAAAAAGGCATTCAGTAGCGCTCCCATTCTGATCCAGCCTGATCAGGAGAAACCTTTTATTGTGGAGGTGGATGCGTCCGAGGACGGCGCAGGAGCAGTCCTTTCACAAGGTCCTGCCAGCCTCACTAATCTGAGACCATGTGCCTTCTTCTCCAGGAAATTCTCTCCCACGGAGAGAAACTACGACATAGGGAATGGGAGCTGCTGGCCATTAAATGGGCATTTGAGGAGTGGAGGCATTTTCTGGAGGGGGCAAGGCATTGTGTAACTGTTGTCACTGACCATAAAAACCTTATGTTTCTCGAGTCTGCTAAGAGGTTGAATCCCCGTCAAGCCAGATGGGCTCTGTTTTTTACTCGTTTTGATTTTTCCATTACGTTCAGGCCGGGAAGTAAAAATGTGAAGGCGGACGCATTATCTCGGAGCTTCCAGGCTTTTCAACCTACTGAGGTACCACCTGAATCCATCCTGCCAGCAAAAATCTTCTTAGCAGCTCTTACCCAGGATATCTTGGTTCGCATTAGGTCTGAACAACATCTGGCACTGGTATCCACCCCAACAGATAAGTTGTTTGTTCCCGTACAATTTCGTCTCCAGCTGTTGGGTGAGTGTCACGATTCTGCCTTTTGTGGACATCCGGGTGTTGAGGGCACTAAGGATCTGGTTTCTAGATCTTATTGGTGGCCCACTCTAACTAGGGATGTCAAGTCCTACGTGTCAGCCTGTGAGGTTTGTGCCAGGTCCAAGACACCTAGGACTCGCCCTGCTGGTAACCTACGACCCCTACCCATTCCCAGTAGACCCTGGTCCCATATCTCGATGGACTTTATAACTGACCTACCGCCGGCAGAGGGTAAGACTGTAGTTTGGGTAGTGGTCGATAGGTTTAGCAAGATGGTCCATTTCATTCCCCTGTCTAAACTCCCGAATGCCAAAACCTTGGCGTCTATTTTTGTGAAAGAAATTGTTTGATTGCATGGTATCCCGGAAAATATTGTTTCTGACAGGGGTGTACAGTTTGTGTCCAAATTCTGGAGGGCCTTCTGTCAAAAATGTAAAATTTCATTGTCTTTTTCCTCTGCCTACCACCCTGAGAGTAATGGGCAGACTGAACGCCTTAATCAGTCTGTCAAACAATTCTTGAGGTCGTATGTTGCTGATGACCAGCAATTATGGGTGAAATTTATTCCATTGGCTGAATTTGCTTTGAATAACCGTGTCAATTCTTCTGCTGGGGTTTCACCTTTCTTTTGTAACCATGGCTTCCATCCCCGTTTTCATTCTGGGTCATCCGTCTCTTCCTCTAACCCTGAGGCGGATAGGCTCTCCTCTGAACTGTGCACAGTTTGGGCCCGGGTTCAATCGAACTTAGAAAAGGCTCAAAGTTCTCAGAAACTCAAGGCCGATAGGAGACGTTCAAGGGGGGTGAATTTTCAGGTTGGGGATAAGGTATGGTTGTCCTCCAAGAATCTCTCTCTTAAGGTAGATTCGAAAAAGTTTGCTCCTCGTTTTATTGGACCATATAAGATCACGGAAGTGATTAACCCGGTATCTTTTAGGTTGGAGCTGCCCGAGTCATTCCACATTCATAATGTGTTCCATAAGTCTCTACTTAAAAAATATTTTGAACCGGTAGTACCATCGAAAGCCTCGCCTCTGCCGGTTCTTATTAATGATGCTGTCGAGTATGTGGTGTCTAAAATAGTGGATGTCAGGAAGGTGCGTAATTCCTTGCAGTACCTGATTCACTGGAAGGGGTATGGACCTGAAGAGAGATCTTGGGTACCTGCCAGGGAGGTTCATGCTCCTAGACTTGTTCGAAAATTTCATTTAGAACACCCTGAAAAGCCATCGCCTGAAGTCTTGGGTCCGGTGGCCCCTCGTAAAAGGGGGGGTACTGTAACGGGGTTCCGAAGGTGCACTCGGTCCCCCATTACCCGCAGACCTGTCGCTTAGCTTTGGGAATGAGGATCTGTGTTTGACCTTATTCCTAGGGCGGCGTTACTAGCTGGGTGGCTCCCTGCTCCTAAGTCTGCCTTGAGTGCCGAGCTGATCACTCGGTGCTCGACTGGTTGGTCTGTCGGCCATGTGACGCTGGCCATGTCACATGACCCTCACTCCCCACTATAAATACAGGCAGCCTGCTGGCCACAGGTTGCCTGTTAATTTAGGTTCCACCTGTGATTTGGTCTTTCCTGGCGTACTTACCTCCTGCTGAATTCCTGACGATCCTCTGCCTGCTCCTTGTGTACTTTGCTGCTCTCCTGGTATTTATGACCCTGGCTTCTCCTGACAATTCTCTGCTTGCTCCCTTTGTACTTTGTAGCTTTCCTGGTATTGACTCGGTCCGTTCACGTCCTGTTGTTTGTCTGTGTGTCATCCCTGCACTTATTCCAAGTTAGGGATTGCCGTCCAGTTGTCCCCTGTCATTAGGACTCGCGAGGCAAGTAGGCAGGGCCAGGGGTAAGGGTGGAGCGCAGTGGTCATTTCCCTTCCCCCTGTGTGTGTGTGTACGCGACCGTTACAAGAAGTATTACAGTGTTGGAGACTGTGAACTTCTGGCAATCAAGTTGGCCTTAGAACAATGGAGACACCTGATTGAAGGTGTTCCTCAGACAGTAACTATCAATATAGACCATAAAGCTTACTGTACTTACATTCTGTTCATAGCAAGAATCCCTAACCATCCGCTGGTCCCTTTGTTTGTTTTCTCCCATTTTTAATTTTATCTTCATTTACACCATATAAAAAAGAACGTCAAGACCAATGCCCTGTCTCAAACCTTTGGCTCTTTTACAAGTTCATGTTATTCGGGGCCGGCGCCACCTGTTAGGCGAACTAGGCAGCCGCCTAGGGCGCAATTTAGCAGGGGGCGCCTGCCCAGTGCAGTTTAAAAAAAAACGTTGGTTAAGTGGCGGCCGGGCCGGTCATGCCGCAAGTTTTTTTTTAAAGTACGGCGGCGGGCCCTCCCCCGCACCGGGCGGCTGCCTCACTGCCCGGGCTGGCGCGTCTATGATTGTGCATGCACCGCCCGGGGACAGCCTGAGTAGAGGGGGACTGACAGGAGGGAAGCGCCTCTAATGTAGCGTGGCCGAGCTTTGTTCGGTCCGCGGTACAGGAGCTTTTGTTTCCTGTACCTGGCCGGACTGACAGGAAGTGCTCACTTAGTGTGCACTTCCATTCAGTCCGGCCGGGTACAGGAAACAAATGCTCCTGTACCGCGGACCGAACAGAGCTCGGCCACGCTACACTAGAGGTAGGGGGGAATGAGAGTGACAAAGGAGTAGGGGGGGAATGAGAGTGACAAGGGAGTGTGGGGGGGGAATGAGAGTGACAAGGGAGGTGGGAATGAGAGTGACAAGGGAGGGGGGGAATGAGAGTGACAAGGGAGGGGGGGTGAGAGTGATAAGGGAGGGGGGGAATTAGAGTGACAAGGGAGTGGGCGGGGAATGAGAGTGACAAGGGAGTGGGGGGGAGAATGAGAGTGACAAGGGAGGGGGGGAATGAGAGTGACAAGGTAGGAAGGGAATGAGAGTGATAAGGGAGTGGGGGGGGAATGAGAGTGACAAGGGAGTGGGGGGGGATGAGAGTGACAAGGGAGTGGGGGGGAATGAGAGTGACAAGGGAGTGGGGGGGAATGAGAGTGACAAGGGAGTGGGGGAGAATGAGAGTGACAAGGGAGGGGGGGAATGAGAGTGACAAGGGAGGGGGGGAATGAGAGTGACAAGGGAGTGGGGGGAATGAGAGTGACAAGGGAGTGGGGGGAATGAGAGTGACAAGGGAGGGGGGGAATGAGAGTGACAAGGGAGGGGGGGAATGAGAGTGACAATAGAGGGGGGAATGAGAGTGACAAGGGAGGGGGGGAATGAGAGTGACAAGGGAGGGGGGAATGAGAGTGACAAGAGAGGGGGGGTGAGAGTGACAAGGGAGGGGAGAATGAGAGTGACAAGGGAGGGGAGAATGAGAGTGACAAGGGAGGGGGGGAATGAGAGTGACAAGGGAGTGGGGGGGAATGAGAGTGACAAGGGAGTGGGGGGGGAATGAGAGTGACAAGGGAGGGGGGAATGAGAGTGACAAGGGAGGGGGGAATGAGAGTGACAAGGGAGTGGGGGGGTGAGAGTGACAAGGGAGTGGGGGGGGTGAGAGTGACAAGGGAGTGGGGGGGGTGAGAGTGACAAGGGAGTGGGGGGAATGAGAGTGACAAGGGAGGGAGGGGGGAGAAGAGAGTGACAAGGGAGGGAGGGGGGAGAAGAGAGTGACAAGGGAGGGGGGAGAAGAGGGGGAGAAATGAGTGACAAGGGAGGGGGGAGAAGAGAGTGACAAGGGAGGGGGAGAGAAGAGAGTGACAAGGGAGGGGGGGGGGGAGAGAGTGACAAGGGAGTCCCCAGAGCCAGAGACCAGATCATCTTATTGTCCTGGTGGTAAGTAGACAATGCAATATGTTTATTATTTAATTGTTTAGTTATTAATACTACATTGGAAACTAATTTACCTCACATTAAAAGGACACTATAGTCCCAGAACCACTACAGTTTAATGTAGTGGTACTGGTGTCTATAGCCTGTTCCTGCAGAGAAAAGACACTGTGCAGTACTGGTGTTAAAGGAGCACTATAGTGCCAGGAAAACAAACAAATTTTCCTGGCACTATATAGTTGTTAGGAGTGGGGCACCCTCGTGTCCCCCTCCCACTGGGCTGAAGGGGTTAAAACCCTTTCAGCCACTTACCTTTCTCCAGGGCCGGCACTGGGAACTCCTCTCCCCGATCCTCCTCTCAGCTGCGAATGCGCATGCGCACGCATTCAAAACTATGTTTCGCGTCTTCCCACTGTAATTTTCATTTCATATCATGTCAAACATGGGTATCAAGTTTACATCCAGACAGATTATTGCATCTTGTCTTCTGTAGTCCAATGACCAAGTCAATCAAGTTTTGGAGAACTACCTTTAAAAATTTGTCTACTCTTGCCAGGACAATTGGGCGAGTTTACTACCATGGGCAGAATTCTCATGCTTCAATTATACATTAGCGTTCAGTAAGGCCTCTTTCACACTTGCGTTGTCCGGATCCGGCGTGTACTCCACTTGCCGGAATTACACTCCGGATCCGGAAAAACGCAAGTGTACTGAAAGCATTTGAAGACGGAACCGTCTTCCAAATGCGTTCAGTGTTACTATGGCACCCAGGACGCTATTAAAGTCCTGGTTGCCATAGTAGTAGTGGGGAGCGGGGGAGCGGTATACTTACAGTCCGTGCGGCTCCCCGGGCGCTCCAGAATGACGTCAGAGCGCCCCATGCGCATGGATGACGTGATCCATGTGATCACATGATCCATGCGCTTGGGGCGCCCTGACGTCACTCTGGAGCGCCCGGGGAGCCGCACGGACGGTAAGTACACTGCTCCCCGCTCCCCACTACACTTTACCATGGCTGCCAGGACTTTAGCGTCCCGGCAGCCATGGTAACCACTCTGAAAAAGCTAAATGTCGGATGCGGCAATGCGCCGAAACGACGTTTAGCTTAAGGCCGGATCCGGATCAATGCCTTTCAATGGGCATTAATTCCGGATCCGGCCTTGCGGCAAGTGTTCCGGATTTTTGGCCGGAGCAAAAAGCGCAGCATGCTGCGGTATTTTCTCCGGCCAAAAAACGTTCCGTTCCGGAACTGAAGACATCCTGATGCATCCTGAACGGATTTCTCTCCATTCAGAATGCATTAGGATAATCCTGATCAGGATTCTTCCGGCATAGAGCCCCGACGACGGAACTCTATGCCGGAAGACAACAACGCAGGTGTGAAAGAGCCCTAAGGCTTCACTGTTCTTTATTGTGAACAGACAACACCAAAGGGTTACCTTTCTAAATTATTCCCTCTCTAAAATTCCAGCAGCTAGCTCCAATGTCTGACTTTCTAAAGATCTTGCAAGAATCGAAGTCTTCTTTTTGTAACACCAGTTCCCGTTTCTAAATATTTGCTGTTTAAAAACACAAATCTGTATCTCAGTTTTCAGCCAGATACAAACTTTGGCTCTCTTCAAATAATGTTCATCTAAGCCTACATGCACATGAACGTGGTTTGGTTCCGCATCCGAGCCGCATTGAATGGTGTGGACCCATTCACTTCAATAGGGCCGCAAATTATGCGGACAGCACTCCGTGTTCCGTAGCCCCGCAAGAAAAAATAGAACATGTCCTATTCTTGTCCGTTTTGTGGACAAGGATAGGCATTGTTACAATGGATCCGCAAAAAAAATGATGCAATACGGACGTCATCTGTTTTTTATGCGGATCCGCATTTTGCGTACTGCAAAACACAAACGTTCGTGTGTATGTAGGCTAAAGCAGTGATCTCCAAACTGTGGCTTTCCAGCTGTTGCAGAACTATAACTCTCATTATGCCTGACAGCTACAGGACCCCTAACCCCCCCCCCCCCCCCCGCTCTTTGCCTAAGCAACCAGGTTAAACTGTATTTGCTATCCATTTGCCTGAGTTTTCCATCTGTGGCAACCCAGAGAATTCACTATCCAGGTAGGCCTCATATCCACTAAACTGCCTGTTTAATATTCGTTAATTTCTAACGATAATTTGTTTTCCCTTAGTCCTAACAGCAGCACAGATGGGGTTAACTGCCCCTGTGGACTGGTAGGACCGGCAGAATTTTAATGAGCCCAAGAACCAATAAACGATCTTCAGCTCCCTGAAAGGGAGGAGATCACCCCCCAGCCCACCGTGTTTTTAACAAGCATAATGTATTTAGGGTGGGAT
Organism: Bufo bufo; assembly: GCF_905171765.1. NCBI lineage: Eukaryota > Metazoa > Chordata > Amphibia > Anura > Bufonidae > Bufo > Bufo bufo. The sequence continues at coordinate 93,219,633 of NC_053392.1, forward strand.
ATTTGTGTGCTGCTGTTAGGACTAAGGGAAAACAAATTATCGTTAGAAATTAACGATTCCCTTACGTCCTCAACAGCAGCACAGATGGGGAGATAGCAAGAAGAATCCCCTAGGGAGGGTCCTCATGCCTGGCAGAACTAAGAACAGTCTGCCCAAAAGCCGAAAACTCTGCCATCCTAGCATCTATCCTATAATGGGAGATGAAGGTTGACTCAGAGCTCCAGGAGGCTGCCTTACAGATCAACTCTAAGGGGAGGAGTCTTCTCTCCGCAACCGAGGTGGAGACCGCCCTAGTAGAATGGGCCCTCACAAACTCAGGAGGATCTAAGGATTGGGAGACGAAAGCTTCCATAATGGCCTCCTTGATCCAGCGACTAATGGTGGCTTTAGACGCTTTACGGCCTTTAGACTTACCGGCAAACAGGATAAGAAGATTCTCATCTATCCTGAACTCACTAGATCTATCCACATAGATCTGGAGGCATCTTGAAATATCCAGCGGGTCTCTAGCTGGAGTATCAGAGGAGGAGGCTGTAAACAAAACTGGTAAAGATATTACCTGATTGATGTTCTGGAAAGTAGGCACCTTAGGCCTGAAGTAAGGTAAAAACTTCAGGAGTACTCTATCCTGTAGAAAAATAATGTACGGGTGAATTGCGGAGAAAGCCTGCAATTCAGAAACTCTTTTGGCTGAAGCTATAGCCAGAAGAAAGACCATCTTTAAAGTCAAAAATTTAAAATTTACCTCCTCCAAGGGCTCGAAGGGGGGAGATGCTAGCCCCCTGAGCACTACTGAAAGATCCCACTGGGGGATAGGTTTCAGTATAGTAGGCTTTAGTCTTTCAGCTCCCTTCAGGAAGCGTTTGATGAGTGGGTCCCGAGAATGTGGCCTGTTGAGACAGGCCGAGATGGCATAAACCTGTACCTTCAAGGTAGCTGGAGATAGGCCTCTATCTAATCCATCCTGAAGAAATTGAAGTATCGCAGGAAGGGGCGGATCTGCAGACGCCACCTGTCTGGAATCACACCATGCCTCGAAGATTCTCATGATCCTGGAGTAGGCCTTCTTTGTAGACTCTGCTCGGAAATGCGACAAAGTTCTCAGGACCGACTCGGAAAGCCCTTCTATGTTGGGAAGGGACTGATCAACCTCCAGGCTGTCAGGTTGAACCTGTGCAGATCTGGGCAGAGGTGAGTGTCCCACGACACCAGGGTCTGCTCCGGGGGGAGTCTCCAGTATTGTCCCCGACTCATCTGAATGAGCTGGGTAAACCAGGATCTTCTGGGCCAAAACGGTATGATGGCTATTACCGAGGCCTGATCCTGACGGATTTTCATCAATACCCTCGGTATCATGGAAAAGGGAGGGAAGATGTAAGCCAGCCTGAACCTCCACGGTATTGACAGAGCATCTATAGCCAGGGGGTTGTCTTCCCTGTAGAGGGAACAGAACCTCATCACCTTGGCGTTGAACCTGGTTGCCATGAGATCCACTTCTGGCATACCCCATCTGTGAACTAGCTGCCTGAAGATCTCCGGATGCAGAGACCACTCCATGGTCGGTAATCCTCGACTTGAGCGGTCCGCTATCATATTGAGGGAGCCTCGAATATGAACGGCAGATAGATGGGAAAGGTTCAGCTCTGCCCACCGAAGAATTACCCCGATCTCTGACAGAAGGGGCAATGATCTTGTGCCTCCCTGTTTGTTTATATAGAGAACTGCAGTCATATTGTCTGACTGGACTTTCACTGCTTTGCCCCGGATCTGAGGCGCAAAGTGAAGGAGGGCTAGCCGGATAGCTCGCATCTCGCGAAGATTGGAGGAAAGATGCCGCTCCAGAGGAGACCAAGATCCCTGAATTGGGGATCCGTCCAGGTGAGCGCCCCAGCCTACAAGGGACGCGTCTGTAGTCAATATGACCCAAGCTGGTTGGGTCATAGACTTCCCTGCTGGTAGCTGAAACCACCATCTGAGGGAATTTCGGGTTTGACCGGACAGGGAACACAGGGAATCTAGCCCCGCAGGGCTGCCGTTCCATAGGTGTAAGACCTCCGACTGAAGAGGACAGAGGTGCCATAGCGCCCAACGGACCGCATCCGCAGCCGCTGACATGAGCCCCAGCATCTTCATGAGAGTCCGGATAGAGACTCAACGAGGGACATAAAGGACCTTTGCCAGGTCCTGAATCCGCGCTCTCCTTTCTGGAGTCAACCGGAGGGACATCTCCACAGAGTCGACCACGAATCCTAAGTAATGGATTGAAGTCGATGGGCTCACATTCGACTTCTGCCAGTTGATAATCCAGCCTAGGCGGAAGAGAAAAGAGATTGCGACCTGAAGATGGTGGGTAAGGATCGGAACTGAAGAGGCTATGAAAAGCCAATCGTCCAGATAAGGAATAATAGTCAGTCCTTGGAGTCTCAAAGCTGCCACCACCGAAACCACCACCTTGGTGTAGATGAGGGGGGCAGAAGAGATTCCGAAGGGAAGCACGGCAAACTGAAAGTGCCTGCAAACCCCTGAAATCTGGACCGCGATCCTGAGGAGTTTCCGGGAAGCGGAATGGATCGGAATGTGAAGGTACGCATCCTTGAGGTCCAGAGTAGCCATGACGTCCCCAGGATTGAGGATATGGCTGACTGACCTTATGGTTTCCATGCGAAACCTTGTTTTCCTTATAAATCGATTGAGGAATCTCAAATCGATGATCATCCGGAGATCTCCTGTCTTCTTGGGAACCAGGAACACTGGTGAATAAATCCCTAGGCCCCTCTCCCCTGCCGGTACCTCCTCTAGGGCTCCCTTGGAAATATAGTCCTGAATGTAAGATTCTAGGACCACCTGTTTGGCAGACCCGAAGTTTCGTGTGGCGATGAATCTCTCTGGGGGGAGAGAGATAAGATCTACCCGGTACCCGGCGGAAACTATGTCCTGGACCCAGGGGTCTGCAATCAACCGGCTTCAAGAGTCTTTGAAATGGGTAAGACGGCCCCCCACGGGAATCTGGGGGAGGGGTACGGGAAAATCTAGAGGAGACACTGCAGGGGCAGCAGGGCTTATCCAAGAGCCTCGAGGAGGCCCATAGTCAGGAGGGTTTTGCCTCCCTGGTGGGTTTGCGGGGGCGTCTCGGTTATTTACGAGACAGCCCCCCCCCAATCTCTGCGCCTAGACTGCTGCCCAGGACGACCTCCGCCCTTCTTTTCCTGTCTGGGGCGTCCCCGAAAGGGCTGCTGGGGGAGGCTCTTCCCTTTTTTATCGGAGAGCCCCTCCATTATTTTGTCCAATTCGGACCCGAATAACCTATCTGGTTCGAAGGGGAGCCCACAAAGGTTAAACTTGGATGCATTATCCGCGATCCACGGTTTCAGCCAGAGTGGTCTGCGGGCAGCTGAAACTAGGGCCATAGTTTTGGCGGCCAGCTTCAGCTGCATCTGGGAGGAATCAACTAAAAAGTCCATAGCCAGGTTGGCTGACTTGAAGGCTGCCAGGATGTCGTCTCTTGATACGCTCTGGTCCACATCCGTCTGGATTTGATTAAGCCTAGAGCGTAGATAGGTGGCTACCTCAGTGGCCGCAATGGAAGTAGATGCGGAGGCAGCGGCCGCCGCGTAACCCCTCCTAAGGGTGCACTCTGCCCTCCGGTCTAGAGGGTCCTGCAGGCTAGACCCATCGTCTGCAGGGACTAGAGTGCGCCGGGACAACTTGGCTATAGCCATGTCCACCTTGGGAACGGAACCCCACGATTCCACCAAGGGTTTAGCCATCGGGTACATGAGTCTGAATTTTTTGGTAAGCACTGGACCCTTCTCAGGCTTTTTCCACTCTGTGCGCATCACAGAGAGGAGGGTCTCATCCGCTCTAAAGACACGCTGTGTCCGACCGGCGGGATCGGAGGACTCCCCCATGTCAACATCCTGGTCCCCCGACCTGATGGACTTGAGTAACTTCTGCGTCTTTTCTGGATGGAAAAAGCAAGAAGTAGATTCTTCTTCCTCAGAAGAAGAAGACCCCACTGAACAGGGGGTAGGTCTTTCGACCGGTGCGACCACCTCCATGGGAGTCTGAGAGGGACCTGGTAGCCTCTCTTTAAGCAGCTGAACTACTCCCTTAATGGAATCATCCACGTATGTCTTGGTCCATTGGAACATCTCCTGCATCGTGGGTTCCGTGGATGCTGTGCGACAACTCTCACATCTGGAGTAAGGACAGCTGTCATCTAGGGGTGTGTTACATTCGTAACATGCCAAATGCTTCCTCTTGGCCCCAGCCTTCCGCTGATCCTGCTCCTTAGGGGAAGCCATAGTCTGTAATGGAAGAAACAAAACAGTTCATAACACCTACAATATCAGGAGGTGGAGAAAACCAGACCTTAAGGGGGCCCACCAGCACTAGAAGAAATAGAGCTGAAAGAAGAGGAAGTACAAAACCCAAGCAAAGCAATACTGCAGGAATATCACAAAGCACAGGAGAGCTCTGGAGATAACTTGTGAAAGCAACGCAACCAGAGCACTGACTGATGGGCTCTGGGCGCTTAAAAGGAGGAAGCCCCGCCCAATGGGCGGGTTCCTGAAACGAGATCAGCACCACTCCCTTTTTTTTTTTCTTGTAGAAAAACCAGAGCCTATACTGGCTCTACCTATACGAAAATTGTCTCCCCAGACTAATCCTAAGTCCAGGATGTCCTTCTAGGGAGCCAGTTTAAAAGAAAGGTGAGTTTTATACATCACCGCAACGCTTCGGAAAACCGGAAGTGACGTAGCGCACCTAGGGCGCGTCACTTCCGGAAAATGGCGGCGCCCATAGCGCCGCACACATGCGGTAACGGAGGGACGGAGCACCGTCTACAGATGATGAGAGAAGAGGGGAGGGGACGCCCCCCTCCCCGACGGTACCCCAGACCGAAATCGCCATGATCAGGCCTAAAATAAAGGCACTGAGATCCATAGAAACAGAGCTAAGCTTAAGGAGGGGAAAAGAACCCCTAAGCAATCTTCAGCTCCCAAAGAGGGAGCGACACGCCAGTCCACCTGTCCAGAGGACAGAAAAAAACACGGTGGGCTGGGGGGTGATCTCCTCCCTTTCAGGGAGCTGAAGATCGTTTATTGGTTCTTGGGCTCATTAAAATTCCGCCGGTCCTACCAGTCCACAGGGGCAGTTAACCCCATCTGTGCTGCTGTTGAGGACGTAAGGGAATGTATACGTTTCATCAAATAGCTCTGACTACTCTTAGAATGGACTCCAAAAGATCTGTGAAGGTGACCTATGGTATCTAGTGTTCATTAAGTTTTGTAACTTGGAGGCCTTGGATCAAACTTGTTTTTTTAACAAAACATCCTATAGATGGAATGGGATTGAGATCTAGACCTATAGTGTGCAAGCGTAGCCATCGCTGCTGGATCGCAGAGTGGTTGTAATTAGTAATTAGCCAAGTTTACAAAAATTCTATGCAGTTGCTACACCGAATTTCACAAAGAAATTCACGTCATCACAAATTATTTCGTTACAAAGTTCATTTCTTTGTAAGCGCAGCATCTGAGATTAAAAATGAGAACTTTCAGGGGTTAATCAGTTAAAAAAAAAATCGCACCTTATCCATTTGAGTGCGAACAGGCTGCCATGGCAATCTTGATTGAAGATCCAGCACAAAATCTCACGCTGTGCGTGATGACATCATCATGCTGGCCGGCGTGGTGACATCATACGTCACTGCGCATGAGATTTTGAAGGGGATCTTCAATCAAGATTTGCGCTCAAATGGATGAGGTGAGTATTTTTTTTAATGCCATTTCAGGGAAAATTGATTTATTACCATGAAGCACGAGGACATTTGTCTTCGCGGTGAATCGATGTTTCCCTAAAATTCGGATTGAAGTCCACTTCAGATACTTCGACTCGTTCAACCCTGGTTGTAACTATGAAAACAAACAGTGTATAATGTGATGGAAAAATGACTCAGGCCAGCAAAGGAGGCAATATGGACAATCACAATACATTAGTAAGTGCCTTGTATTATCTTTCTCTATATGATAAATGCCATTGCTAAAGTGTTCCTCAACTCCAGTCCTCAGGACCCACCTGACGGTCATAATTTGAGAATATCGCACAGAATAAATACCTGTGATAAGTCCCCATGCATTGACACTAATTATATCACCTGCTCAATACTAAGAAAATCTTGAAAACATGGCCGGCAGGTGGTCCCTGAGGACCGGAGTTGAGCAACACTGCTTTAGACCATTTCTTAGCAATTTTTGCAGTGTAGCTATGATTACCTCTACAGTACTGTTCTACCCCTATTTTGCAGATATACACTCACCTAAAGAATTATTAGGAACACCATACTAATACGGTGTTGGACCCCCTTTTGCCTTCAGAACTGCCTTAATTCTACGTGGCATTGATTCAACAAGGTGCTGATAGCATTCTTTAGAAATGTTGGCCCATATTGATAGGATAGCATCTTGCAGTTGATGGAGATTTGAGGGATGCACATCCAGGGCACGAAGCTCCCGTTCCACCACATCCCAAAGATGCTCTATTGGATTGAGATCTGGTGACTGTGGGGGCCATTTTAGTACAGTAAACTCATTGTCATGTTCAAGAAACCAATTTGAAATGATTCGTGCTTTGTGACATGGTGCATTATCCTGCTGGAAGTAGCCATCAGAGGATGGATACATGTTCTCATTCTGTTTACGCCAAATTCGGACTCTACCATTTGAATGTCTCAACAGAAATCGAGACTCATCAGACCAGGCAACATTTTTCCAGTCTTCAACAGTCCAATTTTGGTGAGCTCGTGCAAATTGCAGCCTCTTTTTCCTATTTGTAGTGGAGATGAGTGGTACCCGGTGGGGTCTTCTGCTGTTTTAGCCCATCCGCCTCAAGGTTGTGCGTGTTGTGGCTTCACAAATGCTTTGCTGCATACCTCGGTTGTAACGAGTGGTTATTTCAGTCAACGTTGCTCTTCTATCAGCTTGAATCAGTCGGCCCATTCTCCTCTGACCTCTAGCATCCACAAGGCATTTTTGCCCACAGGACTGCCGCATACTGGATGTTTTTCCCTTTTCACACCATTCTTTTTAAACCCTAGAAATGGTTGTGCGTGAAAATCCCAGTAACTGAGCAGATTGTGAAATACTCAGACCGGCCCGTCTGGCACCAACAAAATTGCTTAAATCACCTTTCTTTCCCATTCTGACATTCAGTTTGGAGTTCAGGAGATTGTCTTGACCAGGACCACCCCCCTAAATGCATTGAAGCAACTGCCATGTGATTGGTTGACTAGATAATTGCATTAATGAGAAATAGAACAGGTGTTCCTAATAATTCTTTAGGTGAGTGTATATCTTAAACAAGATGTTGAACCCTTATGACCTACATGATAGGTAAGTGTAACATTGTGACCTACTTTTTTTAGTGGATGTTTTTTAAAAAAAAAAAACTTCTAATGTAATCCCTTATGGTTAGTGGTGTCATTCAGCTGAACCACAAGGAGCATGGCATGACAAACACATCCCTGAGAAGGACACTTTTTGTCAAAAAGGCGCAATGTCAGGCAACAATTAGTCATGACCTCTATTTTATGATTCATTGGCATATACTGTAATCTGAGAAGATAAAGTGGAAGTGGCAGTGGGACACTGATATTATCGATGCAATACAATGGAAAAAGTCACATTGAAGCATAGAATATATTAATTGAAGACTATTCATCAAGTGCCCTAAAACCCATGGGCTTTACAAGTCTTGAAGGTAATGACACCTCCTAATGAAAACACTTCTTATACCTGCATAAAATATGCATTGATATGGCAGCTTGAAATCAATGTAAATAAGCAATACTCTATTTAAACGTTGTCGCTATTCAGACAATCCATACTTATTTCTTGAATGTCATATTATACCACAGCAACATAGCCTTATAATATACAGCAAAAATGACCTAAAAAAAATGGGCCAACTTTTTAAAAGGTATAAAAGGTATTAAAAGGTATAAAAATATAAAAAATATATTGCAATCACAAATCTCATATAAATCTAGAGCTAGCTTTGTTATCGTATGATCATGGATTATTCACTCACTTCCAATATTTTTATACATTGTGAATATAATATAAAAAACACTGATTGTACAATGTGAGATGCCATAAAAGATCACATCGACTTCAATTCAAAATAAGATTCAATCCACTGTAATGAAAATGCTCTACTGTACCTTGCTGTATAGTAAAATGGGTTGTCCGAGTTAAATAAAAACTCAGGCAGCCCCTTTACATGTAATAAAATAGCAAAAGAATACAAAAGTGATACTTGCCCTTTTCTCCCCTGCCTCCTTCATGCTGTGCTCTGATGCTCACTGCCACTGACGTCATCTTCCTTGCTGCAGCTGTGATATTTTGTGCACACAGGTCACTGTGCAGCCACTCACTGGCACTCAGAGCTGTACAGCTGATGTTGATTAGCTGCTGAGGTGGGCTGTGTGCCAGTAACCGCTGCAGCCAGGAAAACTAACAGCACCCGGGAGAACCAGAGAGCGTTACTGAAAGTGTCGGAGGAGAAAAGTGGTGGGTATTAATTCTTTAGTTACATTAGACCATTTATGGGGCTGCACAATTTAAAGTAGTTTTCCAGGCTCTAGTTGAGCGGACACCTGGATGTTCGGGTTCGACGGGTTCGGCCGAACTTCACAAAAAAGTTTTAGTTCGGGACACAAGCTTGACCCGAACTTGACCCCGAACCCAAACCGCATTGAAGTCAATGGGGACCCGAACTTTTGAGCACTAAAATAGCTCTAAAAAAGTCATGGAAAGGGCTAGAGGGCTGCAAATGGCAGCAAAATGTGGATAGGGAAATGACTTAAAATAACATAAAATACGTAAAAATGAAAAAATAATAATCTTGATCAAGGAGTAGGAGGTCCATATGGAGTAGGAGGTTGAGAAGGCGGTGGATGTGGCGGTGTAGGTGGAAGCGGCGGTGGAGGAGGAGGAGGTAGCCAACACTGGTTTTTGGTTTTAATAATTTGTTGGGGGTTTAAATTAGGGTACACCCCAAAACATTGGGAAATGTAACCTGTGATAACCCCCTCCAGCTGTGCTAAACAAACGTTCAGACAATACACTGGCTGCAGGGCAGGTCAGCACCTCCAAGGCGTAAAGGGCAAGCTCAGGCCATGTGCCCAATTTGGAGACCCAGAAGTTGAAGGTAGCAGACAAATCAGTCAGTACGTGTAGGCGTGTGCACACATGCTGCTCAACCATGTCGCACGTCCCTGTGACGTCCACGATCCAATTGGATATCTTCTCTGTCAACTTTCGATGTTCTTTTCTGCGCCTACCATGGTGATCACAGGTAGAGGGGAATCAGGGTTCCATGCCGGAGAGGTAGCGTGAGAAAGGGATATCACATCCAAGGGAGGTCAATGACTGAAATGTGATTGAGGCGAAATGTGGGACAAGTTATTAAAGCGGAAGGATCGAATGAAAGACGAATTTTATAAATTTAAGTCCCTGTCACCTATGCAGAGCAGGGGTTTTTCATCGGCAAAAATGGGTTAATGTCACCCACCAATGGAACAGACGATTTAAAAAAAAATTTGGTCCCTGTCAACTATGCAAAGCAGGGGTTTATTCACAGCAAAACTGGGTTCATGTCACCCACCAATTGAACAGACGATTTTATAAAAATTAGGTCCCTGTCACCTATGCAGAGCAGGGGTTTGTATACGGCAAAATTGGTAAAATATCACCTGACAATGTAACAGATGATTTTTTGAAATTTAGATCCCTGTCGCCTATGCAGAGCAGGGGTTTATTGACGGCAAAAATGGTAAAATGTCACCCAAGAATGTAACAGACGCTTTTGAACCCTGCTCCCTCTTTTGCTGTGCTGGTGCCTCTGTGCGACCACAGCCTTTTCCTCCGTACTAGACAGGTCACTCGCATGACCTTGATTCCATGTGGGGTCTAGTACCTCATCATCCTCCACATCATCTTCCACACACTCTTTACCCCTGCCCTCCTTGTCGGTCTACAGACTGCAGAAAGCTGCAGCAGTGGGCACCTGTGTTTTGTCATCATCAGAGACATGCTGCGGTGGTCTTCCCGTGTCCTCATCCTGAAACATAAGTGGTTGGGCATCAGTGTGGATGGCCCACGAAAACCCTGCCAGCAGAGTCATCAAAAAGCATAACAGAACGCTGCATGACTTGGGGCTCAGACTGCTTGCCTAATTTGCAAGGGAGTGAGTTGAAAGACAGATGGCCATGGGCTGTATGTGCCAACTCTGATCTTTCAGCAGGGGACTGGGTGGGAGACAATGCGAAGGAACTGTAGGCACTGTCAGCCCCCCAATCTACTATAGTCTACATTTGTTCTGGCCTCACCATTCGTACTGTCCAAAATGCAGTGTAGGCTGCAAATGTACTTTCTAGAGCAAAAGATGAGCATTTATCACCCATTAATGTAACAGACAAATTAGTGAAATGTATTTCCTTGTCCACTAGGTAGAGCAGGGGTATATCACAGCCAAAAAATGGTGAATTTCACCCGACAATTTAACAGACAAATTAGTGAAATGTATTTTCCTGTCTACTAGGTAGAGCAGGGGTATATCACAGCCAAAAATTGGTGAATTTCACCTGACAGTGTAACAGACGAACTAGTGAAATGTATTTCCTTGTCTACTAGGTAGAGCAGGGGTATATCACAGCTTAAAATTTGGGAATGTCACCCAACAATGTAACAGACAAATTAGTGAAATTTATTTCCCTTTCCACTATGTAGAGCAGGGGTATATCACAGCCAAAAATTTGGGATATGTCACCCAACAATCTAATAGACAAATTAGTGAAATGTATTTCCCTGTCCACTAGGTAGAGCAGGGGTATATAAAAGCCAAAAATTGGTGATTATTACCCGAAAATGTAACAGACAAATTAGTGAAATGTATTTCCCTGTCTACTAGGTAGAGCAGGGGTATATCACAGCCAAAAATTGGTGAATGTCACCCAACAATGTAAGAGACGAATTTGTGAAAGGTATTTCCCTGTCCACAATGTAGAGCAGGGGTATATCACAGCCACAAATTGGTGAATGTCACCAAACAATGTAAGAGACAAATTTGTGAAAGGTATTTCCCTGTCCACAATGTAGAGCAGGGGTATATCACAGCCAAAAATTTGGGATATGTCACCAAACAATGTATCAGACAAATTAGTGAAATGACTTAAAATAAAATAAAATACGTAAAAATTAAAAATAATAATCTTGATCTAAGAGGTGGAGGTCTAAATGGAGTAGGAGGTTGAGGAGGCGGTGGCTGTAGAGGTGTAGGTGGAAGCTAGGGTGGAGGAGGACGAGGTAGCCAACACTGGTTTTTGGTTTAAATCTTTTATTTATTTTTTTAATTAGGGTACACTCCAAAAGAGTGGGAAATATCAAAAATACAACAAAGAGCAATTGCGCTGGAGTATAACAATGACTGGGTAAGGCCAGTATACATGTCTATTCTGCACAAGGTACGGACAAGTCCTGTGGGATCCATGCCTGGTTCATTTTAATGAATGTGAGCTTGTCCACATTGGCTGTAGACAGGCAGGTGCGCTTGTCTGTGATAATGCCCCCTGCCGTGCTAAACACACGTTCAGACAACGCTGGTGCTGGTTGTTGTGGCATGCTGACAAAGCTTTTCCACATTTCGGCCATGCTAACCCTGCCTTCTGAGGTGCTGGCGGTGCCCGAGCTGCGTTGGCGACCTCTTCCTCTGCCTTCGCCTTGTGCTTCCACTGTGGGAATGCCACCAGCAGCGCATCTACCAGCGTGCGCTTGTACTCGCGCATCTTAGGATCACGCTCCAGAGAGGGAATTAAGTATGGTACATTGTCCTTGTAACAGGGATCCAGCAGAGTGGTCACCCAGTAATCGGCACAAGTTAGAATGTGGGCAACTCGGCGGTCGTTGCGGAGACACTGCAGCATGTAATCGCTCATGTGTGCCAGGCTGCCTTGAGGCAACGAAAAGCTATCCTATGTGGGAGGTGTATTGTCTGTGTCCTCTGTATCCCACCAGCCACGCACCAGTGATGGCCATGAGCTGGTCTGGGCGCCACCCTGCTGTGAACATGGTTCCTCCTTCTCCATCTCCTCCTCCTCCTCATCCTCCACCTCGTCATCCTCCAGAACTGTGCCCTGGCTGGACAATTGTGTACCTGGCGTTTGTGGGTGCAGGAACCCACCCTCGGAGCCACTTGGGAATGACTGGCCGGAAACCCTACAAAATGATCCCTCTACCTCCTCCTGTGCCACATCCTCTTCCATCATCGCCAGCAGCGTTTTTTCAAGGAGGCATAGAAGTGGGATAGTTACGCTGAGAACGGCGTTATCGGCACTAGCCATGTTGGTGGAGTACTCAAAACAGCGCAACAAGGAACACAGGTCTCGCATGGAGGCCCAGTCATTGGTGGTGAAGTGGTGCTGTTCCGCAGAGCGACTCACCCATGTGTGCTGCAGCTGAAACTCCACTATCGCCTGCTACGAGATTTCGCCCATTATCGCACACCACCAGGCTGGGATTGAGGCTCACTGGCACAAACCACTCATCGGTCTGTTGTTCAATGCCCGTCCACAACTTCTGTGCGGTGTGGGGTTTGTCCCCCAAACAGATAAGTTTTAAAACTGCCTGCTGTCGTTTACCCCTGGCTGTGCTGAAGTTGGTGGTGAAGGTGTTACGCTGACCGGATGAGGAGCCAGTAGAGGATGAGGAAGCGGAGTAGGAGGAGGAAGCATTAGGAGGCAAACTGAAGCGCCCTGAAATCCTCGGTGGTGGAAGGAAATGCGCCAAACTGCTATCCGCCTCAGGCCCAGCCGCCACTGCATTTACCTAGTGTGCTGTTATGGAGATATAACGTCCCTGACCGTGCTTACTGGTCCACGTATACGTAGTGAGTTGCACCTTGCCACAGATGGCGTTGCGCAGTGCACACCTGATTTTGTCCCCTACTTGGTTTTGCAGGGAAGGGATGGCTCGCCTGGAAAAGTAGCGGTGGCTGGGCACGACGTACTGTGGGACAGCCACCGCCATAAGGCCTTTAAAACTATCCGTCTCCACCAGACGGAATGACAGCATTTCAAAGGCCAGTAATTTAGAAATGCTGGCATTCAGGGCTAGGGATCGCAAGTGGGTAGGGGGGTACTTCCTCTCCAGTGTTTGGGAGATGGAGAGCTGAACGCTTCCATGGGACATTGTGGAGATGCTTGGTGACCCAGGTGGTGGTGTTGCTGGAAGATCCTCTGCTTGTGGGGTGGCAGGTGGCACTGTCACTCCAGAGGTGGATGAAGAGGCCAAGACTGCAGCAGAAGAGGAAGCAGGAGGAGCCAGAGGTTTTTGAGGTGTCTACTCCACTGCAGCTCGTGTTTAGCACTTAAATGCCTGGTCATGCAGGTTGTGTTCAGGTTGAGAACGTTTATGCCTCGCTTTAGGCTCTGATTGCACAGCGTGCAAACCACTCGTCTCTTGTCGTCAGCACATTGTCTGAAGAACTGCCACGCCAGGGAACTCCTTGGAGCTGGCTTTGGTGTGCTCGGTCCCTTGCTGCAGTGGGCACACTGGGCAGTAGCAGGCATACTGTCTAGAGGACGGCCGCTCCGCTTTTGCACCCTGCTCCCTTTTCTGCTGTGCTGGTGGCTATGTGCAACCACCGCCTCTTCCTCCAAACTACATAGGTCACTCGCATGACCTTGATTCCATGTGGGGTCGAGGACCTCATCGTCCTCCACATCATCTTCCACCCAGTCTTCACCCCTGCCCTCCTTGTCGGTCTGCACACTTTCGAAAGCCCCAGCAGTTGGCACCTGTGTTTCGTCATTATCCAAGACGTGCTGTGATGGTCCTCCCATGTACTCATCTTGAAAGATAAGTGGTTGGGCATCGTTACACTCAATCTCTTCCACTTCTGGGGCAGGGCTAGGTGGATGGCCCTGGGAAACCCTGCTAACAGAGTCATCAAAAAGCAGAAGAGACTGCTGCATGACTTGGGGCTAAGACTGCTTGGCTGATTTGCAAGGGGGTGAGGTGAAAAACTGATGGACATGGGCTGCAGGTGCCAACTCTGATCTTTGAGCAGGAGACTTGGTAGGAGACAATGTGAAGGAACTGGAGGCACTGTCAGCAACCCAATATACTATCGCCTGTACTTGTTCAGGCCTCACCATGTAGAGCCGCATTAGGCCCGACCAAATACCGCTGCAGGTTCTGTCGCCTACTCGCACCTGAGGAAGGGGTTTCACTTGTGCATATAGCTGGCACAGATCGACCATGTCCTCTCCCTGCAACAGGAGCTCCACCAGCAGCACCACAACCTGGGCCACGTCCCTTATTTGACGCTCTCCTCATATTTCTTGAATTTAGGATCTTGCCCTAAATGGGTGTTTAATTAATAGTAGAATAGAACGACAGTATGTACAGGGTGTATATCACACGCCCTGAACCAAACAAGGCCTCAATTAAATTTGTTTGCCCAAAATGGCTGTATTTCAAATACCTGAATATAAACCCTGTATATAAAGGGTGTATCTCACATGCCCTGATCCAGACTAGGCCGCAATTAAAGATTTATGCCCAAAATGGCTGTATTTCAAATAACTGAATTTAACCCCTGTATATAAAGGGTGTATCTCACACGCCCTGACCCACACTAGGCCGCAATTAAAGATTTATGCCCAAAATGGCTGTATTTCAAATAACTGAATATAACCCCTGTATATAAAGGGTGTATCTCACATACCCTGACCCACACTCAGCCGCAATTAAAAATGTATGCCCAAAATGGCTGTATTTCAAATACCTGAATATAGCCCCTGTATATAAAGGGTGTATCTCACATGCCCTGATCCAGACTAGGCCGCAATTAAAGATTTATGCCCAAAATGGCTGTATTTCAAATAACTGAATTTAACCCCTGTATATAAAGGGTGTATCTCACACGCCCTGACCCACACTAGGCCGCAATTAAAGATTTATGCCCAAAATGGCTGTATTTCAAATAACTGAATATAACCCCTGTATATAAAGGGTGTATCTCACACACCCTGACCCACACTCGGCCGCAATTAAAAATGTATGCCCAAAATGGCTGTATTTCAAATAACTGAATATATCCCCTGTATATAAAGGGTGCATCTTACAATGACATCTGCAGCAAAGGCTGCCAAATATATATTTTTTTGCCCAAACAGGTGTTTGTTTAAAAACTGAATATGTCAGCAGTATATAACCCTGGAATTTCAAACATCTTGATGCTGCAAGGGCTGAAAAATTGTGCATTTTTCCCAAAAAAGTGTGTTTTATTAATAGAAGAATATAACCCCTGTATATAAAGTGTGTATCTCACACGCCCTGACCCACACTGGGCCGCAATTAAAGATTTATGCCCAAAATGTCTGTATTTCAATTAACTGAATATAACCCCTGCATATAAAGGGTGTATCTCACAATGACATCTGCAGCAAAGGCTGCCAAATGATTTTTTTTTGCCCAAAGGATTTTTTTTAAATAACTGAATATGTCAGCAGTATATAACCATGGAATTTCAAACGTCATGATGCTGCAAGAGCGGAACAATTGTATATTTTGTCCAAAAAAGGGTGTTTTATTAATAGAAGGATATAACCCCTGTATATAAAGGGTGTATCTCACATGCACTGACCCACACTAGGCCGCAATTAATGATTTGTGCCCAAAATGGCTGTATTTCAAATAACTAAATTTAACCCCTGTATATAAAGGGTGTATCTCACACGCCCTGACCCACACTAGGCTGCAATTAAAGATTTATGCCCAAAATGGCTGTATTTCAAATAACTGAATATAAGCCCTGTATATAAAGGGTGTATCTCACAATGACATCTGCAGCAAAGGCTGCCAAATAATTTTTTTTGCCCAAACGGTTGTTTGTTTAATAACTGAATATGACAGCAGTATATAACCCGGGAATTTCAAATGTCTTGATGCTGCAAGTGCGGAAAAATTTTGTATTTTGACCAAAAAAGGGTGTTTTAGTAATAGAAGACTATAACCCCTGTATATAAAGGGTGTATCTCACATGCCCTAACCCACACTCGGCCGCAATTAAAGATTTGGGCCCAAAATGGCTGTATTTTAAATAACAGAATTTAACCCCTGTATATAAAGGGTGTATCTCAAACGCCCTGAACCACACTAGGCCGCAATTAAAGATTTGCGCCCAAAATGGCTGTATTTCAAATAACTGAATATAACCCCTGCATATAAAGGGTGTATCTCACAATGACATCTGCAGCAAAGGCTGCCAAATATTTTTTTTTGCCCAAACGGTTGTTTGTTTAATAACTGAATATGACAGCAGTATATAACCCTGGAATTTCAAACGTCTTGATGCTGCAGGTGTGGAAAAATTGTGTATTTTGACCAAAAAAGGGTGTTTTATTAATAGAAGAATATAACCCCTGTATATAAAGGGTGTATCTCACATGCCCTAACCCACACTCGGCCGCAATTAAAGATTTGGGCACAAAATGGCTGTATTTTAAATAACAGAATTTAACCCCTGTATATAAAGGGTGTATCTCAAACACCCTGAACCACACTAGGCCGCAATTAAAGATTTATGCCCAAAATGGCTGTATTTTAAATAACTGAATATAACCCCTGTATATAAAGGGTGTATCTCACAATGACATCTGCAGCTTAGGCTGCCAAATTGATATTTTTTTGCCCAAACGGGTGTTTGTTTAATAACTGAATATGACAGCAGTATATAACCCTGGAATTTCAAACATCTTGATGCTGCAAGGGCGGAACAATGGTGCATTTTGATAAAAAAAAGTGTGTTTTTAAAAACGCAGAATATGAGGGCTGTATTTCTAACCTAAATTGAACACTGACTAATCCAGATGTTGTATATTGCCAAAAAAGTGTGTTTTTTTTACTAACAGAATATGAAAGCAGTATATATTAAAACTTGAATTTAACACTTGCAGATCTATAAAATAGTGGATTTTGGCAAAAAATGTGTGTTTTTAAAAACCCAGAAAATTATGGCTGCATTTCTAGCTTAAATTACACACTGACTAATCCAGATGTTGTATATTGCCAAAAAGTGTGTTTTTTTACTAACCGAATATGAAAGCTGTATTTAACGTTTGAATTTCATTTCACACGTCCAGATGCAGCTAGTGATGTAAAATAGTGTATTTTGCACAAAAAGGGTGTTTAAAAAAAACCAGAAGATGATGGCTGTATTTCTAGCTTAAATTGCACACTGACTAATCCAGATGTTGTATATTGCCCAAAAAGTTTTTTTTTTTTACTAACAGAATATGAAAGCTGTATATATTAAATTTGAAATTAACACTTGCAGATCTATAAATTAGTGGATTTTGGAAAAAAAAAGTGTTTTTAAAAACCCAGAAAATGATGGCTGTATTTCTAGCTTAAATTGCACACTGACTAATCCAGATGTTGTATATTGCCAAAAAAGTGTGTTTTTTTACTAACAGAATATGAAAGCTGTATATAACGTTTGAATTTCACACGTCCAGATGCAGCTAGGGATGTAAAATAGTGTATTTTGCACAAAAAGGGTGTTTTAAAAAAAACTGAAAATTATGGCTGGATTTCTAGCTTAAATCAGAATCAGAATCAGAATCAGCTTTATTCGCCAAACACGACACAATCGATCGTGCCCGGAATTGGGTTAGGTACAGGCATAGTACTAGTGGTTCTGCGATGGGCACAGCAGGGGCGAGGAATTATGAGCGGGTGATGGGGCGTGGTGAGTTCAGCAGTCTGACGGCCGTTGGGAAGAAAGTGTTCGATGTCCTTGCAGGGATGGCCTGATACCTGCGGCCAGACTTTAGACGTCTGAAGAGATGATGGCCCGGATGGGAGTGGTCATTGGATATTTTCAGAGCCCTGGAGCGCAGTCTGTCGGAGAAGATAGAGTCAAGGGGTGGTAGTGGCAGTCGGTTTGCGCTTGTCACTGGCTGATGAGTCGGCATACCAAACCAGGAGAGACGAGCACAGGACCGACTCGATGGTGCAGGAGTAGAAGGACTTCAGTAGGTCCTGTGCCATGCCGAACTTCTTCAGTTGTCGAAGGAAGAAGAGCCGCTGGTGAGCCTTCTTTATGATAGACGAGATGTTGGGACGCCAGGATAGGTCCTCAGAGATTGTCGTGCCTAGGAGGCGGGCGCCGGGTACCCTTGCGACTTCAGATCCGTCAATGTAGGTTGGGGGCGGATTTGCCCTTATCTTCCTGAAGTCGATGACCAGCTCGACCGTCTTTGTGGTGTTTAGGACCAGATTATGCGCGCCGCACCAGTTGCTGACCCTGTCGATTTCCTTGCGGTAGGCCTGCTCATCGTTGTCGCTAATCAGGCCCACGAGTGTGGTGTCATCTGCGAACTTGATGACTTTAACCGAAGCCTAAGCCGATCTGCACTCGTTCGTGTACAGAGAGAACAGGAACGGCGATAGTACACATCCCTGAGGGGCACCAGTGTTGGTGACCCTCGGTTTGGAGGACAGATTGCCTAATCTGATGACCTGGGACCTGTTAGTGAGGAAGTCCATGATCAAAATGTCGTAGTGTTGGGTGGACATCAAGCGCCGTGAGGTTCCTCTGCAGGATGCTGGGGGAGATGGTATTAAAAGCCGAGCTGAAGTCTAGAAGGAGGATTCTCGCGTATGTGTTGGGTTTGTCAAGGTGTTCAGTGACGTACTCTAGACACATGTTTATCGCATCATCAGTGGATCTGTTTGCCCTGTAGGCGAATTGCAGAGGGTCCAGCCGGTCCAGAGTGGCGGGCTTCAGGATGGAGAGGACCACCTTCTCTAGGCTCTTCATGACCACCGAAGTCAGAGCCATGGGCCGGAAGTTGTTTAGATCAGAAACGACCTGTTTCTTCGGCACAGGGATGATAGTTGAGTTCTTAAAGCAGGCGGGGACGTGTCCCTCCTTAAGGGATCTGTCAAAGATTGGGGTGAGGGCCAGGGCCAGTTGGCCTGAGCAGTATTTCAGGCACGCAGGAGAGACACCATCGGGACCGGGTGCTTTCCTCGCATTTAGCTTGGACAGCAGGGTGCGAACCATGGTCACATTCACTGTAGGGGAGTCAGTGAACGGGCAAGATAATGTGGCAGCAGGGACTGGGGTGCCCACTCTGGGGGACATTGGCCAAGTTACACCCACCTCAGTCGAGGTCTCGAATCTGCAGTAGAACCTGCCCAGCTCCTCTACCAGTGCCTGACAGGGGGTAGTGAGCGCCGGGCGGTTTATAGTTAGTCGCGGACCTAAGGCCCTTCCAGACCACCCTCCGGTCGTTTGAGCGTAGAGTTGGTGGATGCGATCCGCGTATGCCCGTTTCGCCGCACGCAGTTCACGATTAAGGCAGTTTTTGGCCAGTCTGTACTCTAATTGATTACAGGATTTATGCGCGGTTTCCTTGCGCCTGCGTAGTTGTCTGAGCTTGTTCGTGAACCACGGTTTATCGTTTGGGTAAATCTTGTATGCACACTGTCAATCGTGTATGTAAATTGCACACTGACTAATCCTGCAAATGCACCAGATGTTGTATATTGCCAAAAAAGGGTGATTTTTTACAACCAGATTGTTAGTGCAGTTTTCCAAGATTGGATTTCAATGTCACAAAAGCTCAGATGCAGTGCTGGTGCACTGAGCTTGCATAAAATGGCCGCCGCCGCCGCCCACCTAACTAACAGACGGATAAAAAAATATAAAATTTTGGTCACTGGGCTAAGGGCAGGGTAAAAAGATTGTGCCCTGCACCCACACAACTAAATGTATGTTGATCGCTGAGTTAGATTCACATTCTGAACCAAAGATTCTCTTCTATTCTCTCCCTGAAATCACCAGCCACATCCTCTCCCTACACTAGTAACAGCAGAGTGACGTGCAGCGCTACGTGACTCCAGCTTATATAGAGGCTGGGTCACATCCTGCACTGGCCAATCACAGCCATGCCATTTGTAGGCATGGCTGTGATGGCTTCTAAGGTCACACAGTTAAACGCTTGTTGATTGGCTGCTCTGCAGCCTTTCAAAAAGCGCTAAGAAAGCGCCGAACACCGAACCCGAACTTTTACTAAAATGTTTGGGTCCGGGGTCCAAAAATCCTAAAGTACTTTCCACGTTCGGGTTCGCTCAACCCTACACATGACCTAACCCCTCAAATGAACACAGTGAAAAAAATTCAATAAAAACGGTGCCAAAACAGCTATTTTTTGCCAAATTTTCCATTTTAATCCATTTTTATTCGTTAACAAAGCAATGGTTAACAGTGAAACAAAACTCTATATTTATTGCCCTGATTCTGTAGTTTACAGAAACACCCCATATGTGGTCGTAAAATGCTGTATGGCCAAACGGCAGGGCGCACAAGGAACGAAGCGCAATATGGTTTTTGGAAGGCAGATTTTGCTGGGCTGTTTTTTTGACACCATGTCCCATTAGAAGCCCCCCTGATGCACCCCTAGAGTAGAAACTCCATAAAAGTGACCCCATCTAAGAAACTACACCCCTCAAGGTATTTAAAACTTTGTTAACCCTTTAGGTGTTCCACAATAATTATTGGCAAATAGAGATGAAATTTCAGAATTTAAATGTTTTGCAAATTTTCAATTTTAATCAATTTTTTCCAGTAACAAAGCACGGGTTAACAGCCAAACAAAACTCTATATTTATTGCCCTGATTCTGTAGTTTATAGAAACGCCCCATATGTGGTCGTAAACTACTGTACGGGCACACGGCAGGACGCTGAAGGAAAGGAACACCATATGGTTTCTGGAAGGCAGATTTTGCTGGACTGGTTTATTTACACCAGGGATGGCCAACCGGAGGCTCTCCAGCTGTTGCAAAACTACAACTCCCATCATGCCCAGACAGTCTACCGATATCAGCCTACATCAGGGCATGGTGGGAGTTGTAGTTTTACAACAGCTGGAGAGCCACAGGTTGGCAATGCCTGATTTACACCATGTCCCATTTGAAGCCCCCCTGATGCACCCTAGAGTACAAACTCCAAAAAAGTGACCCAAAACAAAATGGCATTCCCAAAATGATCCAAACATGAAGTAAACATATGGGGAATGTAAATTAATAACAATTTTTGGAGGTATTACTATGTATTATAGAAGTAGAGAAATTGAAACTTGGAAATTTGCAAATTTTTCCAAACTTTTGGTGAATTTGGTATTTTTTTATAAATAAAAAAAATTTTCCCCTCCATTTTACCTGTGTCATGAAGTAAAATATGTGACGAAAAATAAATCTCAGAATGGCCTGGATAAGTAAAAGCGTTTTAAAGCTATTCACACATAAAGTGACACTGGTCAGATTAGCAAAAAATGGCCTCGTCCTTAAGGTGAAAATGAGCCTGGTCCTTAAGGGGTTAAGCAGAAAACATTTTACTTAATAGTCAACCAAATGTTTGCCCATTTTTGAAGTTCTTAAAATATGATGTACCATTGTAAAAGACAGAGGGGATAATTTGCTAACATATATACAGCACTTTTTGGCATATATCTGTCGCAGATTGCGGCGCAAAGGTTATTTTATTTATTTATATTTTATTACATCTGGTCTAAAAAAGGGAGCATGGAGTGGGCAGGGAAGGGGTAGGGCTGACACACCCATCTCATTTATCGTTCTCTACTCCTGATTTAGGCATAGAAAATTGTCTAAAACTACGCCAGCATGGATGCTGATAGATTTAGACAGGCGGTGGATATGCCGAAGTTATATAGAGGCTGGCACCTGTACATAAATTCAGCACGTCCACCTCCAGGTAAAGGGGTCTTAATAAATGACGCCCAGAATTTGTACAGTGAGCCATATTGTTATTGGTCATTTAAACTGAAAAAAGACTATGAACTTGAATTAATTTATTCAAAAATTAAAGAGCTACACTATTTTCTAATCCCCAGGATCCATTAATGTCTGATAGATGAAGAAACCTGAACCTAACTTCAGAACACATACACAGCAACCTCTCCATTCACTTAGGCCATGGTCAATTATTTTGTGATTAGTTTTGGGTAAATGAGAGAGAGATCTAATCTTACCTTATGTCACCCGAATTAGGATATGTGAATTTGCATATATTCTTCCTAGAAACCAAAAGGGGTGCCGCCTGGCATACAATACTAATCATGCATATTTTTTTGGTCTCCCTAATGACAAGACCACCACAAAGAGTACTTCCCAAGGTCAGTCAGCTAAGCAAGACAACTTGTTTTTGAGACATTCCGATTTTTGCTAGTTTGCATGAATATTTTGCAATATATTTTAGACAAATAAAAAGACATCCGCAAGTGAAAAATTCAGCTTTCTGTCCAAAAGGATTTCAAAAAGCTTTACTTTGTTTTACTACTACAGCATATCCTTCCAGTCACGGATCAGCCTCTTATACATACTTATGTAGCAAAGCTAGGAAAATAGCTGAGTCAGCCTTACATCTGCAACTAGCTCTTTCAGGACAAAAGCTCTTTATCGAAACCATTTATCTAATTGATAGGCTCTCTTACCCCTCTGAGTGGGTAATATTTCTATAATTGAGACCAGTTAATATATGTGATGACTATTGTAGGCTAGGCAACGTTCCTCTGAATTTCTGGGGAAAATATATAATAGGCTTAGGAAAGTTAATTTGAATAGCGTTCCCAGAAACCCAGAGGGGCATTGTCTGCCCTACAATACTACACACTCTCCATATTGAGAAAGAGTACCACCAGAATAGTTGCAGAGCTGCACAGCAAAGAAAGAGATTGTTAGATGAGTCTATGAGTACATGGGCCTTGTATTTGTGTGTTTAAACCTTTCTGTGCATTCCCTGTATGCCAAGTGTCATGATGGAAAAGGTCACATGAGCAAATCCATGTCAAAAGAGTATTTTTTCACTTCTTACACATGTATGGCATATCCACAAGATGTACACATGTACAATAACAACATTTAGGGTCTAGTTGCTCTGAATTATGACTACTGATATTCCATGACCTGGATAAATGAGAACCTTCACCTACATTATGAGGGTATGACCACATGTACAAGTTCTTTTACACAGCTTTTGAAGCCAATACCAGGAGTGAATTAAAAAAGAGTTTAAGTATATATCCATCGTTATTGCTTGGATATGCAATCAATATCAGATAGGTGCGGGTCTATTGAAGTTCTGAAAAAAGCTGAGCGAGCACGCTTGGCTATTTTGCGAAATTCAACGTAGGTGAATGAAGAGTGCACAGTGCAAGTGCAGGCACCTCTCCATTCACCACTATAGGACTGCCGGAAATAGCCAAGCCAGCAGAACTCCAATAGTGGTAAATAGAGGGTGTCCTAAGACTTTTGACTCATCCTGTATGTCGCTAGATGCCGGGGATGGCATACTGAATCTCACAAAATGTTGTGATTTATTAAGATTATGCACATAATAGCAACTTATAAGGCAACCAGTGAACAGATTGGCAAACTGTTTAGTCTGGAACGCCCCCTGGATAGTTAGGGAATCTAGTCAGCTGAGCAAGAGTCAAGAGCTACATATGCTAGCTCATGAGATCTAAGCCCAAGTTCAGAGAACTTTTGTCTCTGAGGCTTCAGCTGCCAAAGAAGCAACTCTACTACTAGAGTACCCCTGAGAGAAGGAGATAACAAGGTCCGGAGACCAGAGCTTTATTCAGGCCGGGCATTGGACTCAGACAGCAAGGTATTACGCTTGTTTATAGCAGAAATACTTTGCTGCTCTTAGATTAAATATTGCAAAAGCATCCCCCATAATTTGAGAGAGTCTGACCATCCGTATCTAACATCTGCACCCCTCAGTCTGGGAATTGAAGAAGGAGTTAATAAGAACCTTATTGCATACCTGTGATTCTGCTGAGAGACTGCAAAGTGTCTTTAGAGAGAAAGATAGGGAGGAGTACTACAACTACCATCATTGTTACTGTCTACATACTGATATTGGGAGAAGATTACACGGTGATGATAAACACTTTAGAACTGTACCTTTTACTGCTATATGTATTAATACTCCCATCTTCTCTACAGTAAAGAAAGACTTTATTTATTACAAACTGTGACCTGGCTATTGACTCCACCATACATCAGCTGGCCCTCTGCTTCTGCCCTCCTGCTTTGCACCCTACCAAACCATCTACCCTCAAAGGCACCCCAACTACTACCAGACAGGAGGCCTAATACCAGGATGTGTCCCGAGGGAAGAAAGACTGTGCCCTCAAGTCACTGCATGCAGGGAGTGCCGGAATGGAGATTGCCAACGTGATCTGTGGGTATCACCACCACCCTCAGAGCAATAACTATCACCACTCCCATCCTCCATGCACCTCCCTACAGTCTGCTGCATAAGTTATGTCTAGTTTGGGCGCATTGAGCTACAGTTTTTTCTAGCTCTTTCTATGGCAGTTGGTTGGTAACATTTAATATAGAGCAGTGAATAGATGGAAGCTGTTGTTTTGAATTACGCTAAGGATGAATGCATCTTCAAAGAGAAAGAAAGATTATAGTCTTTATAACTCGGGGTTGAAATCATTTCCTTTGTCTTCTGTTAACTACTAGGTTCAAGCTGAATATCACATAATACACAGGAATTTTTTTTTTTAGACTTCATGCAATTTTAGAAACAGAAATATAATTGTGTTGTATTTTCTGCTGGTTGTGTAACAAGAAGAAAAAAAAAACTTTATTTGATAAATGGTCTTTCTAATACCTCCTGTACATGTATTTCTAAAAGTAACCGTAAAAGGAACAAGGCTTTATAGACAAAACAATTATGTTCTGAGAACTCATCCAGAGGGGCGCATGGTATACATATTAAACAGTTCCGGTCTGGAATAGGGTTTGGGTATTCAGGAACACATACAGTACTTTGGCAGTCTTTAGTATATGTTAGTTAAATGGCTTTAACGGTTTATTTTTTTGTAAAAACAGTAAAATGTTTTTTTGTTTTTTTTAATCTAGCCATTTTTCTGACTTTGCATTTTGTTTACTATAATTTAACATTAAGTTTAATGTACTATATGTATAATTACTATATTATTTTAGAGAGTTTTTGGCGTTTATTTTGTCCTCTTTTATAATTTGCCTATTGCAGGTAATATCAGTCCTATCCCCGTTAGGACTGTACTAGACCTAGTTAGATGTAGCAGCAACTTCATTCTTCAGACATCCTGGTGATCATGTAATCAGCCACATAACCAGCGCGACAAATAGAGACAATTTATTCATGGATGGGCATATTTTATCAGACAAAACAAAAGAGGGAAAAATAGTTTCAATGTGTATCGGGCATACAGCATTTGTCTGGCAAATTGCTTGAGCCATCAACTTCGACATGAGTCATAAATAGGCAATAGCTGGTTTAAAGACCAGGACCACCGTGGCAATCTTTAACATGGTTTTCCATGAGTAGAATATTGATAACCTATTCTGAGGATAGATCATCAATTTCTGGGGTCCAACACTCAGCACCACCACTGAACAGTTGTTTGAAGGAGCCATGGCGCTCCATTAAGTGTTGTGGTCTCCTCTCAGCATAACCAGCACATAGCCGTACATTGTATAGTGGCTGTTTTTGCTCTATTTACTTGAATAGGACTAAGCTGCACATACTGTGGGCCATGTCACTGATAAAAATGACTGCAAGTGGCCTAGGAAGAGGCTGCATAGCTCACTGGATCGCCATAGCTTCTTCAAACAACTGAGCTGGGAGTAGGGACCCACCGATCAGATATTGATGACCTATCTTGAGGACTGTCTTTAACTATTCTACTCCCAGAAAACCCCTTTAAGCAGTTGTCAGTCCATATTTTACAAAGGAGCAGCGATTGAATCGAACTGAACAGTGCCATAGGGATCTATGAAGCAGTAAGGCTCAGTGGACCTGTTGTGGGTCCTGATGTTACGTCCAGAATATGGAGTCATAAACCCGGTACAGTCTGCCATCTGAAACAGATCTTAATGTTATTCTCTGCCAGTAATTATAGGATTGTCACTCCACTGTAATACTAAGCTGCTTCCCTCCATACAGTTTCACAACATACAAATGCAGTTTTCTATGGAATGCCAACCAATTACAGGCATGCTTTTTGCATATTAATGCAATCTGTTCCCAGATTAGATATAACAATGCAGACTTTATGTTCACAAGTCAGGTTTAATATGTTCACTAAATCTGTATACAGCATTATAAAGTCTTACGCAAGTTTTTTTTAGCATACAAAATAAGGAATATGATTCGAGAAAGTGGCATTTATCTGGGCTTCAGTGATAATTAAGGCTGGAAAATGCATTTGCTGAGTACATGTTTTCAGTGAAACCTACATGTTCTTCATTCTTTTGAAATCCCTCTGGGCCTTGAAATGAAACAATTATTATTATGGGAGCTGATAACATTCTTTGCTCTGCTCTGGAGGAGAGATTTTTTTTTTTACCCTACATAAAAATATTACTTATTCAAAGAGTTGGTTTTCTTTACAATTTTCCAGCATTTTTATTACTTCTTGGCTTGTAGTGCTTTGAAATGTTATGTTACTGCTGAAGGCATAGGTAGATACAGCTAAGGATAAAAGATTACCCGCCTGCTTTATCTCTTCCTCTTTAACAAAATAATTCCAGATAACTGTGAATATGACAATCTGTAGGGATAAGAACGACACTTCATAAAAAAAAACATTAGGGTTAAACTTTTATAATATACTTTTTATTAATAATTTTTAACAAAGTTTCTTTTCCATTCAACCATAAAGTATAATAAACTATATATGTGTTATCACTCTCCGTATATACTGTATCTGCATGCATATATCTCATACATTATCACATCCCCATAAACATTTACGAGTGGCCTTGCGAGAAATGGGTCTGTACCCACCAGCCCAACTGTGAAATTGGCTGTAATTGACAACTATATTGTATGGTACTAGGAAGTATCCTGATATTTGTTTATAGCCAATACAAAACTTTTGTGAACTGTTTCGACTAAATCGCTCAAAATGGCAGCCATCAATTTACAGATCAAAAGACAGAGAAAATGGCTTCTGCCACCCAAAAAGAGATAATTTTTTGGACCTTTAAAAAAAAAAAAATCCAACAGGCAGTTTGTTTCGACCGGATACCATTCGTTTAGCCATAGCTATATATTTTTCTGCCTCTTTGACATAACTAATGATCTCTTAGTTTTAAAGAGCTTGAAAGGGATTGGATACAGTCCTAGGAGACCTCAGAGTGTTATACACAACTTTCAGGGCACTTTTAATTTGGGTCAAATTTATTTAGACCTAAATCAAATCTGACGATTGACTTGTACGAATTGGACCTGAAATTAATTTCAACAACTTCTCTCATCTCTAATCCCATCCTAGTCATTTAATCCCTTCATTGTTTAGCATTGTGATGGTGGAAAGGCCTCCCAGGTCTGGAATTCAGCTGGCCAGGGCTGGCAGTTGTACACTGGCAGATAAGGATCTAACAAAGGCACCCCCCACAGGTATGTCCCATTCTGATGGCTGTTAAAGCATCCCTAGGTATGTTCTAACAGACTGCCTGTACATTAAATATGGACAGGCAGTATTGCAATAGCATACAGTAGTATGACACTACATTGCATTAAAGAATAACTATATTATATAGTAAGTAAAATCAAATACAAAGTGAACTAATTGTTAAAGGTTTTTTTTTTAAAGTCACAGAAAATAAAAATTAAACAAGATTTTCCTCAAACAACTGAATGAAATAAAAACAAAATAATCAACATATACATACTTGGCATCCACGCACCAGCGGGCACCATTTTTAAATACCTGGCTGCCAACGTAAATTTACAGTCAGTGGTCAGAAAAGGGTTAACTTCCAAGCCTTTACATTGAGATTGGGCCACCAAGTGGGAAGAATATGATTAGGCAGAGTGGCCTGGGTATACCTGGTTTATAGCAATTCATGACAAATTAATTAATAACAAATCAAATTTCCTGGCGACCTTTGGCAAATCTGCCAAATCAAATTTTTCAAAACTTCGCTCATCTCTAGATTACTCTGGAGAGGGGAATTGTGGTGACCCAAAACACATATGCGCTGGAAGGGAGCACTGAGCCTTTTGGCTGGTGACATTGTGGGTGGTATTGGCAAATGAGTTCGAAGAAGAAGCAGTTCATATTGGGCTAGGTGCATATTGTGCTGTTAAATATATCCATAGTATTACAAACACCTGACCGGGGCCAAAAGAGTGTCTGTTAGACCGATTGGTATTTAAACAGTCCTCCTCTTTATGCTGTTCACATTTTGATATCATGAGACCAAGACAACACCTAAGAATTGATTAAATGGATCAGATGGAAGTGGCCACTGAGATTAGAGTGTCACAGAGTGTCATCAGCAGGTTGCAACAGAGATACAGAGAAACTGGAATAGTCACAGAAAGGCACAGAAGTGGACATCCATTGGCCACATTCCATACTGATGACCGCTTCATTGTGAACAATGCCCTGCGGAACCGGATGATGAATGCCACACAACTCCAGACGCATTTAAGGGCGGTGAGAGGCACCCAAGTGTCACTTCAGACTATTCAAAACCGTTGACATCAGCATGATCTGAGTGCTAGACGCCCTGACCACTAGACGAGGCACAGGTGTCATTGACTTGCATGGGCCAGGGAGCATCTACGCTGGATGAGGGACCAGTGAGCCTCAATGCTGTTGACTGATGAAAGTTGATTCATGCTGAGCAGAAATGATGGCCATCAATGATGTTGGAGAGATCAAGGAGAGCACTATGCATCAGCCACTGTTGTCACCAGACGAGCCTTTGGTGGTGTTACAGTGTGGGCAGGTGTGTCTAGTCAATACAGAACTATCCTAAACTTTGTGAATAGTACAGTTACAAGCCCATACTACTTGAATAACATAATTAATCCAGTCATTGTACCTCTGCATTAACAACACAGGCCTAATTTAACCTTCATGGAGGACAATGCACCAGCTCATCGATGTCACATTATTAGGAAACAGCTGCTGGAGATTGGGGCACCTCAAATGGAGTGACCTGCACTTTCTCCAGACCTGAATCTCATTGAAAACCTATGGGATCAGCTGAGTCGCCGTGTAGAGGCTCATAACTCTGTGCCCCAGAACCTCAATGACCTGAGGGCCGCCATTCAAGAAGAGTGGGATGCCATGCCTCAGTAGACAATAAGTCGCCTTGTGAACATCATGAGACATTGTTGTCAAGCTGTAATTGATGTTCAAGGCCACATAACAAGTTAGGCTACTTTCACACTAGCATTTTTGGCTTTCCGTTAGTGAGATCCGTCATGGGCTCTCACAAGCGGTCCAAAACGGATCAGTTTTGCCCTAATGCATTCTGAATGGAAAAGGATCCACGTACAGTAGTTACAATATGTGTCTTTGACTTTTGAGTTGGTGGACCTTTTTGATAGTCTTTACTTTGGACAGATATATTTCTGATAGAGTTTGATGCAACATAATAAAAAAAATAGAAAGAATTTATATTATTCAAAAGGTTATATTCTCTGATTGTATTTTCTTCAACTTTATACTGCCATCTCTTTTCTACACAAAAAACTTTTGCTAAAAACCGTTTTCTAAAACATGGTTGTTCAAATTTAACCAATGTCTATACAAATGACTACAAAATAAAATAAATCTTATCAATGTAATACATATACCATCCTAGAGGATTTTAAATGAATTTCATAACATTTTGCTCATATAGTTCTTAACAGATGCAAGGACTAAGGCTTTGCTCAGCCATTGGTAGTTCCTCACACAGAATGCAATACCTTTAGGGAATGACACGGAAAATGTTTTGTCTTTGTTGTCACTAGTCCACAAAGTCTAATTCATCTTGCCACAGGTAATATAAACTTCTTTCAAGGGGTTATCCGGTAAATTATACTGATGACCTATCCTTAGGATAGTTCCCCAATATCAAATTTGAGGGGGTCTGACACCTGGGACCCCTGTTGATCAGCTGTCCGGATGCTCTATGAGCGCCATGGCCTCTTCCTAGGCCACATGACGTCACCATACATCTGTCACATGGCCTAATTGCAGCTCAGCCCCATTGAAGTGAATGGAGCTGAGCTGCAATACCAAGCA
The DNA here is from genome assembly GCF_905171765.1 of Bufo bufo. Classification (NCBI taxonomy): domain Eukaryota; kingdom Metazoa; phylum Chordata; class Amphibia; order Anura; family Bufonidae; genus Bufo; species Bufo bufo. The sequence goes on from NC_053392.1 coordinate 93,249,821, forward strand.
CTGCCACTGTACAATGTACGATGCTGTGCTTGGTAAGATCCCGGGAGCCAGCCGTGCTCTCCAGAGCTCCAGTTCGAGTGGCAGCTCCCTGGAAGAGCAGATCTGCGCGGGTGTCTGGACTTGGACCCCCGCCTATCTGATAATGATGACCTAGCATGAGGATAGGTCCTCATTATCCATTGCTAGATAAACCCTTTCATTTTTTTTTTCTTGCCATGAAGATGAAAAATGTACTGCATTTTCAATATTGTAATCTATTTTATATGGCATGACATACTGTGTTGTCTTTAATAAGTCACAGTTTATAATGTTTTCTTGCTTTAGTTGTGCATTTGTAGTGTTTCACTTTATTACATTTTACAAAATAAATAAAAAATCTGACTTCTTAAATATCACAAAATATCACTGTTGCAAAAATGGTTAAGTATTATTGTGTCTACTTCCTGAATGGCTCACACTTTTGTCAGGGAGGCATAGTATGTTTTACCTACTTATTTTTTACCTGACCCACATCATACATTTAGAAGAAAAAGTTGCCAACTCGCTCAAGTGGGGAGAGATGGGATTAAAAAGTCCAAATTAGCATTTCTCAACAAAAGTGTTAGAAATACTAACTTCAAATATTACCCTCATGATAAATGATAAATTTCCTGCTAAAAATCTATGGCGCAGAGAACATTTCCTACATATGCCATGTAAATAATAGTAAAGACGCAAAATGCAATATGATCTCATTGAAGACAGACACCTCTGTAGTCATGACTTTCCTGATATTTTGCAATTTAAGATTTGTATTAATGGGAGCTCATCTACAAATTTTAATACATTTAAAGGAAACCTATCGTCAACTTTCTGCTGTCCATACTAACAGCAGCATAAAGTAGAGATGGGTGAGTTGATTTCAGCGGTCTGTCATTTAAAAAATAAAAGCAAGTGGTTTCCGAGAACCAACATCACAGTCATTGCAGACTAGGCCTGAAAAAGAGTCACAGCCACCTGAGAAGAGTCATCATGGTTATTCGTAAATTCCTGCTCTCCCTGCCCACCTGCTGATGATTGACAGTCTAATACCTAGTTTTCTCCCCATCTCTCTTGGAGAGAACTGAGAATCATCAGCAGATGGACGGGGAGAGCAGTAGATTATGAATAACCATGACTCTGTTAAGGTAGATTTGACTCTTTTCGAGGCTTGGGCTGCAATGATTATGATGCTGGTTCTCAGCAACAACTTACTTTTAGCTCATGAGTGACACACCGCTGAAATCAGCATTTGTGTTACTATTTTAGAAACATCCTACACGGGGGAGCCAAATGTGTGAATGTAATTGGCTATATAAAGTAAACATTTACAAAGAAAAAGTGGTGCACTACAATAGAAAATGCAATTGACAACATATGGCTAAACCCTCACACTGATATTAAAATGAGACTTTCACCAATATATTCTTATATCAAGAACATACCGGAGCCTGCGCACCCCATCAAGGTCTCTCAAAGTGGCACGGGACCTAACGCTAACCTATCTATTCCATATGAACAATTACAGATGTTTTGTAGAAAAGAATAGACATTTGAAACACACTGCAGGAACTGTGGAAGGTAAAATGTGAGATGCACAGAGAAGGTATCTGTGTTTTGTGGATGCGAGATCTCCGGAACGCAAAAACGCATGTGAGGCATTAGACAAATCATATGTTTCGGGAGATAGGCATCAATAGACAAATGTGCACTATAAGATTGAAAAATAAGTTATAATTTTCAAATGATTGTAATTCTTTTCAATTTTAGCCACAATAAGATGTTTGGAGGTCAATAGGTAAATTAGCTAAATGAATTCATTAACTAAATGAAATATAATAACCAGCATTTATATTTGCCTAATAATTCTATATTTTAATTATCATTTGTTTTATTTTTATTGTTTTAGTATATATATTATTTTATATAAAATTTATAATTCATAAAATCAATTACATTGCAGTTAATAATGATTGTATTCCTGTTTTATTTTATAATTTGACATATCACTTTTTTCACTTTTTTAACTGTTTTTAATTTATGATTTTCTTTTCACTAATTTAATAAATAATTTTATAATTTATTAAATATTTTCTTGCATGCAATGCAGTGTGTCAGAAAATATTGCATTATAAATAAATATTAGGTAACAAATAATCAGCATTCAAAATAATTGAGGGCACTAAGGATAAGTAATTGCATACTTAGAAATCGTACTCTAGTTGTTGGTCAACAAGCCCAATTAAAGGTGTTATGTTGTCACAATTATCCTGGAATAGTTTGCTGGTGCATGAAAGAGAGATTTACGCATTGTTAGCTACTTATCTCACACTGTGCAGACCTGCTGCATTATTTGCATTTGAAATGTGGATGTAGCAAAGAATCCTGATTGGTTTCAGCTTCTCTTTTAAGGTGTTGCCTTTAATTTACCCAATATTTTTTTTTGTTTGTTTGTAATAGACCTACTTGTCTACAATCCAAAACATAAATAAATGAGTGAAAAATAAAAACATTAATAACGGATTAAAAAATGTGGTTTGAACTTGTAACCTAAGAAATAGATATAATCAAAAGGGTTGTCTGGTTTCGGAAAAGAAAATTAGAAGACCCTATCCTGAGTTAATAAACGTGGGTTCCTAGCTCAGAAGGTCTATCACTTTGGAAGGCTTGGCGAGGCATGAATTATTCAACAATACATTGAATTCAATGAAAACTATGTAATGCGTAATTTCACCTGTGGGGGTGTTACAGTTAAAATGAGCATGTACTGACAAATTACCACTGCAGATTACTACTGAATACTGTGAGACACAGCAGTATGTTACCCTGTGATTATCTTATAGTTGGGGCAAATTTCTTAAGAAGAGGGAACAACTTATAGGTGTTTTCCAAAAAACTAATTTATTACCTGTACACAATATAGAAAAAAAGGCTCCGATATGAATTATGACACAGACTTGAAAAAGGTTTTTTGAGTCCGAAACATAGCCTTTTTATTATTATGTCTTAAACCACCATAAAAAAGACATGTGCTGTGAAAATAATTGTTCTAGCAGCTGCTTGTCCCGCTCCTCTTACACATTTACTAGATTTGGCTGGATAAAAGTCCACAATGGACCAAAGCGTTGCCTAAAAAGAATCTGGGATTACTTCATACCTGCTGAGAACGACATCTGACATTGTTGCACGGATTATGATTAGTGATGATCGAGCATGCAGCGGTTCGGCTCGAGCATCTCGATGCTCGGCACATGGCGGTACTCGGCCGAGTACCGCATGTGCTCGAGCACCATGCTTGAGTCTCTTCCCAGCACGTTTCTTGGGTGCTACGCAGCCAATAAACGTGCAGGTAAGTTCTGCCATCACTGTAATGCCAGTAGCCATGTTGACTACTGGGATTACAGTGATTGGCTGGCCGGAACGCGTCATCAGGTGCTATATAGCATCCGATGACGCATGTTCGGCTCATTCGTAGTCAGGGAGAGCTGAGTATTGGAAGTGACAGAGAGTGTAGGGAATGTAATAGGAAGATTTTTATACAAAAAACTTTTCAGAGACCCAAAAGTCCTTTTAAGGACTATTGTGTGTGACATCAGCAAAATATATTTTTAGCGCATCCTGGGCTAATTACCGTTTAATAGGCCGCTGCGGACAGTTAAATTATTCGTGCCACATCTCCTGTGCAAAGTGTGCGCATCCCTAAAATATCAGTGACATCCAGTGTACTTTTTCCGTAGACGGTGTCCACAGCGGACAGTTAAATTATCCACGCCACATCTCCTGTTTAACCCCTTAAGGACCAGGTCATTTTTCACCTTAAAGACCACACTGATTTTTGCAAATGTCATGTGTCACTTTATGTGGTGATAACTTTAAAACCCTTTTACTTATAGCAAAACCCTTTTACACTGATAGCAACACCGCAGGAGAAATGCTAGCACAGGCTTCCAGTATCCGTAGTTTCAGGTGCTGCACATCTCGTATCATCTGAAGGCAATCGTCTATGCTGTGAAGATACGAGATGTGTAGCACCTGAAACTACGGATACTGGAAGCCTGTGCTAGCATTTTTCCTGCGGTGTTGCTATCAGTGTGTGAAGAGTGGGAGAAGAGGGTTGCATTGACAATCCAACACAATGGGCAGCACATTGAACACATTTTAGAAGTGGTCAGAAACTTGTAAATAACTCATGAAAGAATAAAGTTACGTTAAAACCAAGCACACCATTGTTTTTGTTGTGAAATTCCCAATAAGTTTGATGTGTTACATGACCCTCTTCCTATTGAAAAAACAAAAGTTGGATTCAAAATGGCCAACTTCAAAATGGCCCGCCATGGTCACCACCCATCTTGAAAAGTTTCCCCCCTCACATATACTAATGTGCCACAAACAGGAAGTTAATATCACCAACCATTCCCATTTTATTAAGGTGTATCCATATAAATGGCCCACCCTGTATATCGCCGAGAGTTTGGCAAAAGGTCATATTAGACCATCTAAGTCTCCAGTGGCAGTGGGTTTTTTCTTTGTGAAGAAAAAGGATGGATCACTGAGACCGTGTTTGGATTTCCGGGAATTGAACCGTATTACAGTCCGGGATCAATATCCCCTGCCTTTGATCTCTGATCTTTTTGATCAGATTGTGGCAGCCAAGGTGTTCTCCAAGTTGGATTTGAGAGGGGCCTACAATCTGATCAGAATCAAGGAGGGGGATGAGTGGAAAACAGCCTTCAATACCCAGAGGGTCATTTTGAGAACCTGGTTATGCCTTTTGGGTTGACGAACGCGCCAGCAGTATTTCAGCGATTCGTCAATGACATTTTTCATCATTTGGTGGGGAGGTTCGCAGTAGTTTACCTGGATGATATTTTAATTTATTCTCCTGATCTGAAGACCCATCAGGATCATGTGAGACAGGTTTTGACGATCATTCGGGAGAATAAATTATATGCTAAATTGGAGAAATGTTTGTTTGCGGTGCAAGAGCTTCCGTTCTTGGGATACTTGCTTTCTGATTCTGGTTTTCGTATGGACCCCGAGAAGGTCCGGGTGGTTCTGGAATGGGACCGACCAGAGAATCAGAAAGCCTTGATGCGGTTCTTGGGGTTTACGAATTATTATAGAAAATTTATTTCGAACTACTCTACCATAGTAAAACCTCTCACTGACATGACCAAGAAGGGCGCCGACGTCTCTGTCTGGTCGGATGAGGCATTGCAGGCCTTTTCAGCTATTAAGGAGCGTTTTGCGTCTGCTCCCATTCTGGTGCAGCCGGATGTGTGTCAGCCATTTGTAGTGGAGGTTGATGCATCAGAGGTGGGGGTTGGTGCGGTGTTGTCACAGGGTTCATCCCCTGGCAAGTGGGTCCCGTGTGCCTTTTTCTCCAAGAAGCTCTCGGTCGCCGAGAGGAATTATGATGTTGGAGATAGGGAGTTGTTGGCTATCAAGTTGGCCTTTGAGGAATGGCGTCACTGGTTGGAGGGGGCGTCTCACCCCCGTTACGGTATATACAGACCATAAGAATTTGGCTTACCTGCAATCTGCCAAGCGTCCGAACCCTAGGCAGGCCAGATGGTCACTGTTTTTTACCAGGTTCAATTTTGTTGTTACCTTTCGCCCAGGGGTCAAGAACGTCAAGGCAGATGTCTTGTCTCGCAGATTTCCTGGGGGAGGTGATTCAGAGGATCCTGCGCCAATTTTAGCGGATGGGGTAGTGGTCTCCGCTCTATACCCTGAATTGGAGATGGAGGTGTTGGGAGCCCAGGAGAGGGCTCCTGGTTCTTGTCCCCCAGGGAGGTTGTTTGTTCCTGAGGGCCTGCGATACAAGGTGTTCAAGGAACATCACGATACTGTCCTTGCTGGACATCCTGGTGGTAAGTCCACCTGTGATCTGGTGTCCCGGAGGTTCTCGTGGCCAGGGTTACGGAAGAGCATTGAGAATTATGTGGCAGCCTGTGAAACCTGCGCTCGGTGAAAGGTTGCTCATACTCGACCGGCTGGTTCACTTCTTCCATTGTCTATTCCGTCTCGTCCTTGGACGCATTTGTCTATGGACTTTATTACGGATCTGCCGAGTTCCTCCGGGAGAACAGTGATTTTGGTGGTAGTTGACCGTTTCAGTAAAATGGCTCTATGTGCGGCGGTCGGCCAGAATAGCAGCACGAGATTAGTGTTTTGTTTTGGAGCCGTGCTGGATCCGCCTCCCATCAGGTGCACTGGGTGGGGTCATTAGTTTAAATAGCACTCCAGCCCAGTGCTCTGAGCGGATTATAGGAATCACTTTGGTCTTGGAAGCTAGAAGGGAAGGTTGACTGTTCCAGCTCAGAAAGATAAGTGTGGTTTCTAGTTTGATTGTTTTGTGTCATCTCTCCCATCCAGGTTCTGTGCGAGTAGGCTGCTCCTATTTCCCCTCTTCACCATCTCAGGGAATTTAGGGTGTTTCAGCCCAGGCACGGGGACACATCATACCTACCACCAAGGTCTGCATGTGGGCTGAGCAGTGCAGGGAGAGAGGTCAGGGATTAGCTAAGAGGTGACCCTTCCCCTGCCTCTCGCCTAGAGCCTGATTGGTGGTTTATCTGTTAGTCTGAGTGCACGTCCGCCATGACAGCTGTATAACCACACGGCAGGGCGCAGAAAGAAAGGAACACCATATGGTTTTTGGAAGGAAGATTTTTATGGACTGGTTTTTTGACACCAGGTCCCATTTGAAGCCTCCCTGATGCACCCCTAGAATAGAAACTCCAAAAAAGAGACCCCATTTTAAAAACTACACCCCTCAAGGTATTCAAAACTGATTTTACAAACTTTGTTTACCCTTTAGGTGTTCCACAAGATTTAATTGAAAATGGATATGAAATTTCAGAATTTCAAGTTTTTTGGCAGATTTTACATTTTAATAATTTTTTTCCGCTAACAAAACCAGGATTAACAGCCAAACTAAACTCATTATTTATTGCCCTGATTCTGTAATTTACAGAAACATATGTGGTCGTAAACTGCTGTACGGGCACATGGCAGGGTGCAAAAGGAAAGGAACGCCATATGGTTTTTGGAGGGCAGATTTCACTGGGATAATTTTAACTTGCCATGTCACATTTGAAGACCCCCTGATGCACCCCTAGAGTAGAAACTCCCAAAAAGTGACCACATTTTGGAAACTACAGGATAAGATGGCAGTTTTCTTGGTACTATTTTAGGGTACAGATGATTTTTGGTTGCTCTATATGACACTTTTTGTGAGGCAAGGTAACAAAAAAATTGCAGTTTTGGCACTGTTTTTATTTTTTGTTATTTACAACGTTCATCTGACATGTTAAATCATGAGCTATTTTTAGAGAGCAGGTTGTTACGGACGCAACAATACCAAATATGACTACTTGGTTGTTTGTTTCAGTTTTGCATAATAAAGCATTTTTGAAAGCCATAGTTTCTTTTATTTTTTGGGTGACTGTCTTGTGTAGGGGCTCATTTTTTTCAGTATGAGATGACGTTTGATTGGTACTATTTTGGGGTGCGTATGACTGTTTGATCGTATGCTATTACACTTTTTGTGATGTAATGTGACAAAATGGCTTTTTGATACCATTTTTATCAGAATTTTTTTTACAATGTTCATCTGAGGGGTTAGGTCATGTGATATTTTTATAGAGCAGGTTGTTACGGATGTGGCAATACCTAATATGTATACTTTTTACATTTATTTAAGTTTTACACAATAACAGCATTTTTAAAACAATAAAAATCATGTTTTAGTGTCTCCATATTCTGAGAGCCATATTTTTTTTTTTTTTGGGCAATTGTCTCAGGTAGGGGCACATTTTTTGCAGGATGAGAAGACGGATTGATATTACACTTCTTGTGATGTAAAGTGACAAAATGGCTTTTTGATACCATTTTAATTAGATTTTTTTTTACGGTGTTCACCTGAGGGGTTAAATCATGTGATATTTTTATAGAGCAGGTCTTTACAGTCACAGTGATATGTATACTTTTTTTTTATATATTTAAGTTTTATACACTAATTTCCTTTTTGAAACAAAAAAAACAAATCATGTTTTAGTGTCTCTATAGTCTGAGAGCCATATTTTTTTTATTTTTTTTGCCGATTGTCTTAAGTAGGGTACCATTTTTGCGGAATGAGATGACAGTTTGATTGGTACAATTTTGGGGTGCATATGAATTTTTGATCGCTTGCTATTACACTTTTTGTGATGTAAGGTGACAAAATGGCTTTTTGACACCGTTTTTTTTTTTTTTTTACGGTGTTCACCTGAGGGGTTAAATCATGTGATATATTTATATAGAAGGTTGTTACGGATGTAGTGATACCTAATATGTATACTTTTTTCACATTTAACACAATAAAAACATTTTTTTAACAAAATCATGTTTTAGTGTCTCCATAGTCTCATAGCCATATTTAATTTTTTTGGGGCGATTGTCCTATGTAGGGGCTCATTTTTTGCGGGATGATGTGACGGTCAGATTGGTACTATTGTTGGGGGCATAGGCCTTTATGATCACTTGGTGCTGCACTTTTAGTGATGTAAGGTGACAAAAATGGCTTTTTTTGATAGTTTTTATTTTTATTTTTTTACAGTGTCTTTTAGATGGGGTGGATCATATGATTTATTTATGATTTATTTATATATAAATATAGAGTCGGTCGTTATGGATGCGATGATACCTAGTATGTTAGTTTTTTCATTTTTTTATATTTTTTATTATAAAATCAGAGGAAAGGGGCGTTTTTTTCTTTTTTTAAGTTGAAACTTTTATTGAAAACACCTTTTTTACTTTTTTTTTAAAACTTTTTTTCTGTCCCACTCTGGGACTTCAACTTTTGGGGGTCTAATCCCCTCTGCAATGCATTTCAATACATCTGTATTGTAATGCATTGCCTGTTAGTGTATCACACAGAGTAATACACTAACAGGTTGCCTAGGAAACGCAGCCTGAGGCTGGATCTCCTGGGCACCCATAGAAGGCATTGGGCAGCCTCTGCACAGCATCGGGCTGCCTTGTCACACATCGGGTCCCCGCCACAGCATCACGGGGACCCGATGTGCTCCTTCACCCGCCGCAAACCACTTCTATGTCGCAGTCAGCGGCATAGAATGGGTTAATCCACCGGCATTGCTGTAAACAGCGATGTCGGCTGATACATCAGGGGACCAGGGACTGCCAGACCCCTGCAGTGATCAGGCGGGTGCAGCTCCTGCACCTGCCTGATCAGCCCGCCATGCATGTACCGCGGAATGCATTCTGGCAATTCATCCCGCACCGTACATGCACAGTTTTTTGCGTTAAGGGGTTAAAGTGTGGCAATCCCTAAAATATCAGTGACATCCATACTTTTTCCGTAGACTGTCTCCGCTAGGGACAGTTAAATTATCCGCTATCCGCGCCACATCTCCTGTGTAAAGTGTGTGCATCCAAAAAATATCTGACATCTAGTGTACTTTTTCAATAGACGGTGTCTGCTGCAGACAGTGAGATTAACTGTGCCACATCTCCTGTGTAAAGTGGGCGCATCCCTAAAATATCAGTGGCATCCAGTGTACTTTTTCCATAGACGGTGTCCGCTGCAGACAGTTAAATTAGCTGCGCCACATCTCCAGTGTAAAGTGTGTGCATCCAAAAAATATCTGTGACATCCAGTGTACTTTTTTAATAGACGATGTCTGCTGCGGACAGTGACATTAGCTGCGCCACATCTCCTGTGCAAAGTGTGCGCATCCCTTAAATATCAGTGACATCCAGTGTACTTTTTCCGTAGACGTTGTCCGCTTCTGACAGTGACTTACCAGGGCCACATCTGCAGTGTAACATGTGCACTTCAAACATGTATCTGTGACATACAATGCAATTTTTCCGTAGACGGTGTCCGCTTCTGACAGTGACCTTACCAGGGCCACATCTGCAGTGTAATGTATGCGCTTCAAAAATTTATCTGTGAAATACAATGTAATTTTTCTGTAGACGGTGTCCGCTTCTGACAGTGACCTTACCAGGGCCACATCTGCAGTGTAATGTATGCGCTTCAAAAATTTATCTGTGAAATACAATGTAATTTTTCTGTAGACGGTGTCCGCTTCTGACAGTGACCTTTCCAGGGCCACATCTACAGTGTAACGTGTGCGCTTCAAAAATGTATCTGTGACATACAGTGTACTTTGTCAGTTTTGAAACCGTACTCCCCCTAGAACCCAAAGACTTTGGTTTCCTGGAAGCAGCTCGGCGGCTCATGGGAATAACGCCGCCGGATCGCCGGTCGTCATCGTTTATGGTCGGAACTACAATGGTATCTGATCGTCTTTGAATCTCCGACTTTCGTTTTTGATTAATGAAAACATTCTTGGCAAGTGATTTCGCTTTGGTTCATCTTGCATCGGTCCAAGAATTTTACCTCTAGCGGCGCAATATGGATGCCCCCGGCCGTCCCTCTTAATCAAGGCCCGAGTTCCGAAAACCAACAAAATAGAACCGGAGTCCTATTCCATTATTCCTAGCTGAAGTATTTAGGCGACCCGGCCTGCTTTGAACACTGTACATTTTTTCAATGGTCAGCTAAGCAGCAGGCACTCTCCCATAATTTTTTAGAGGGTCCTCTCAGCAGCAGGCCCTCACCTACAATCTTTTAGAGGGTCAGCTCACCAGCAGGCCCTCACCTACAATCTTTTACAGGGTCAGTTCACCTGCAGGCCCTCACCTAATTATACCTAATAGGTAATTTACACGCATGCTGCCTTGCTTGGATGTGGTATCCGTAGCAGTTTCTCAGGCTCCCTCTCCGGAATCGAACACTGATTCCCCCTTACCCGTGATCACCGTGGTTGGCGCTGAAAATAACATTGAAAGTTAATAGGGCAGACATCCGAATGGATCGTCGCCGTGACGGGGACGTGCGATCGGCCCCAGGTTATCTAGAGTCACCAAAGTGGCAGCAGGCCCTCGACCATAATGTTTTAGATGGTCCGATCAGTAGGCGCTTGCTTCAAATGTTTTTGAGGGTCACCAGCAGGCCATAAATCATAATTTTTCAAGGCCGTGTATGATGCCCTCTTTTATGTGTAACAAAGGGTGTATTGTAGTGCCGGTTCCTTGTACTTTTTGGCAGCCCTTTCACTTGGTGCATAGGCTTTATGAGTGTAGGAGTCCCACTAACTGAACAATAGTACCACAATGTGAATGAGGCCCTCCTTTATGTGATATACAGGTTGTATCGGAGTGCCTTTTCCTTGTAATTTTTGGCAGCCCTTGCACTTTATATACAAGTAAATATACAGGAAATAATGTGTCCTAACAATTTTTCCTCTAAAATCGATTTTATCTTTGGTTTTGTGCATATTATTGTCAGTCTGTAAAAGTGGCGCACTACTCGGACAACATCGTTCCCAGCAGCGACCTGGGAGTCCAAGATGCATCCAGACATCCTCCCTATGCTGTTCCAGAACCATTTTGGTGGGGTTTCCATCAATTTCTGACCTTTTCCTATGAACCAGGCACCCTCCCCTCTTCAGAGCAGGGGGCACCTGGTTTAACGCTTTGTCCCATTGACTTTCATTATACTCGGGTGCTCGGTAGAGCACCTGAGCATCCTGATGTGTTCAGCCCAAGCACCCGGGCACCACTATGGTGCTCGATCAACACTAATTATGATATTCATTCTGAATTACCGTATTTTTTCCCTATAAGACACACCTGCCTATAAGACACATCCAGGTTTAAAGGAGGAGAATAAGAAAAAAATATCTTTCATTATACCTCAGATCAGACCACCAATCAGAACCTCATTGTTTATCAGACCTCATCTCACAGCCCCAATCAGACCCCCAACGTTAATAAGACCCTCAATCACAGATCAGACCCCCAATGTTAATAAGATGCCAATAAGACCTCAGATCAGACCCACAATCAGATCTCAGCTCAGACCTCAATGTGAATGACCCCCATACCTCAGATAAGAGCCCCAATATAAATAATTCCCCCAATTCAGACCTCAGATGAGACCCCCATAACTCAGATCAGACACCAACACCTCAGAGCAAGTTAAAAAAAAATATATATATCAACTTACCTCTCCTGCTCCACACGCCGCCGCTCCTAGGATCTAACTCTCTTCTCTTTCCAGCCACATGCTGTGCTGTGACCCAACGAGCACAGTGTAAGGTCACAGAGCTCCGATGTCCTCACACTGTGTGCAGTCACAGCACATTTACTGGTGACATGAAGGCGGTGAACAAGGTCTAGGTTAGACCGAAACATTGGCCACAGTCTCTATATAATTCTGGATGTAATTAATAAATCACTATTTTTGATTGCAACCCTTTGGAGTGCTGTGGTACTAATATAACAGCACTCATACGAGCTCTGTCTTCTCTAACCTGTTTACCTGCTTGTCAAAGCAATTGAGGAGGTGTAATTACAAGTATGGTGTCCCCATTTACTTCTATGCGACGGCACCGTTTATTCGAGTGAATACTAGAGAGCCATTCCATAGAAGTGAATGAGGACGCCATACACCTGGTCACCACTGTAAAACGGTCAACCCCTTAAAACTGATCTGTATTGGGTTTCTTGTACTTCAGTGCCATATGGTTAATCTTGTATAGTTTACAGATCTCCCTGGTTTTTTCCATGGGTAGAAAACATGGTCATGTCATAAATGTCTCCCTAGGGTATACCACTTTAAGTTTTTTTGTGGTTCTTGGGAGCGATATACCAGTCGTGGCCAAAAGTTTTGAGAATGACAAAAATATTAGTTTTCACAAAGTTTGCTGCTAAACTGCTTTTAGATCTTTGTTTCAGTTGTTTCTGTGATGTAGTGAAATATAATTACACGCACTTCATACGTTTCAAAGGCTTTTATCGACAATTACATGACATTTATGCAAAGAGTCAGTATTTGCAGTGTTGGCCCTTCTTTTTCAGGACCTCTGCAATTCGACCGGGCATGCTCTCAATCAACTTCTGGGCCAATTCCTGACTGATAGCAACCCATTCTTTCATAATCACTTCTTGGAGTTTGTCAGAATTAGTGGGTTTTTGTTTGTCCAGTGGACAATGTCCACCCACCTCTTGAGGATTGACCACAAGTTCTCAATGGGATTAAGATCTGGGGAGTTTCCAGGCCATGGACTCAAAATGTAAATGTTTTGGTCCCCGAGCCACTTAGTTATCACTTTTGCCTTATGGCACGGTGCTCCATCGTGCTGGAAAATGCATTGTTCTTCACCAAACTGTTGTTGGATTGTTGGAAGAAGTTGCTGTTGGAGGGTGTTTTGGTACCATTCTTTATTCATGGCTGTGTTTTTGGCCAAAATTGTGAGTGAGCCCACTCCCTTGGATGAGAAGCAACCCCACACATGAATGGTCTCAGGATGCTTTACTGTTGGCATGACACAGGACTTATGGTAGCGCTCACCTTTTCTACTCCGGACAAGCCTTTTTCCAGATGCCCCAAACAATCGGAAAGAGGCTTCATCGGAGAATATGACTTTGCCCCAGTCCTCAGCAGTCCATTCACCATACTTTATGCAGAAGATCAATCTGTACCTGATGGTTTTTTTTGGAGAGAAGTGGCTTCTTTGCTGGCCTTCTTGACACCAGGCCATCTTCCAAAAGTCTTCACCTCACTGTGCGTGCAGATGCGCTCACACCTGCCTGCTGTTATTCCTGAGCAAGCTCTGCACTGGTGGCACTCTGATCCCGCAGCTGAATCCTCTTTAGGAGACGATCCTGGCACTTGCTGGTCTTTCTTGGACGCCCTGAAGCCTTCTTAACAAGAATTGAACCTCTTTCCTTGAAGTTCTTGATGATCCTATAAATTGTTGATTGAGGTGCAATCTTAGTAGCCACAATATCCTTGCCTGTGAAGCCATTTTTATGCAACGCAATGATGGCTGCACGCGTTTCTTTGCAGGTCACCATGGTTAACAATGGAAGAACAATGATTTCAAGCATCACCCTCCTTTTAACATGTCAAGTCTGCCATTTTAACCCAATCAGCCTGACATAATGATCTCTAGCCTTGTGCTCGTCAACATTCTCACCTGAGTTAACAAGACGATTACTGAAATGATCTCAGCAGGCCTTTAATGACAGCAATGAAATGCAGTGGAAAGGTTTTTTTTGGGATTAAGTTAATTTTCATGGCAAAAAAGGACTATGCAATTCATCTGATCACTCTTCATAACATTCTGGAGTATATGCAAATTGCTATTATAAAAACTTAAGCAGCAACTTTTCCAAATTCCAATATTTATGTAATTCTCAAAACTTTTGGCCACGACTGTAGTTTGACAATGTGGTCATTGGACCAGAAAAAGTTGTGCATAGCAAGAAAATAAATACAGTGCACATGTAAAATGAGTACACTGACATACATAGCAAAACAACAGTTTTCATTTTATTTCATTCAGTTTCATTTAATATTATTATTATTAATATTATTATTATTATTATTATTATCATTAATCATTCAGTCTCACTCCCATCAGTCACTGTCCCAAAGTAAATTTAATAGGAAACCAACTTTGAATTTTCAAAAACAGTGACCACACAAGGACAGCAAACATATCCATACAGGTATCCTGATTGTACATGAATAGGGTTGAGCGAACCCGAACCGTAAAGTTCGTGTTCGTACCGAACTTTAGGGTTTTTTGTACCCGTTTGTTTGGGTTCGAGTTCGGTGTTCAGCGATTTAATGGCGCTTTTTGAAAGGCTGCAAGGCAGCCAATCAACAAGCGTTTAACTAGTGTGCCCTTAGAAGCCATCACAGCCATGCCTACTAATGGCATGGCTGTGATTGGCCAAGTGCAGCATGTGACCCAGCCTCTATATAAGCTGGAGTCACGTAGCACCGCACGTCACTCTGCTCTTACTAGTTGTAGGGATAGGATGCTGCTGCTGTGAGGGAGAGATTAGGAAAGACTCTGATATCTGCACTTGGTGTGAAGTCAGCGATCTACAGCGTTTTTTGTTTTGGGGGTGCAATGCAACATTTTTGTACCCTGCCCAGAGCCCAGTGAGACTGAAAAAAAAGTTTTAATCTGTCTGTTAGTTAGGTGGGCGTCGGCGGCCATTTTGTGCAACAGAATTGCACCAGCACTGTATATGTGCCAGGGACAATCATTTAATCCTGTTCTTGTAGTTCAGTGGCTGACATATATCCATTTTTAAAGTGCACCTGCACTGCATACAGTGGGGCAAAAAAGTATTTAGTTTGCCACCAATTGTGCAAGTTCTCACACTTAGGCCCATTCACACGTGCGCAATTTAGTTCCGCATTTTGCGGAACGGAATTGCGGACCCATTTATTTCTATAGGGCCACGCAATGTGTGGCCCGGCTCAACAAATGCAGACCCGCACTTCCGGGTCCGCATTTTCGTTCCAGAAAAAAATAGAACATGTCCTATTCTTATCCGCAATTGCGGACAAGAATAGGCATATTCTATTAGTGCCGGCGATGTGTGGTCCGCAAAATGCGGAACGCACATTGCCGGTGTCTGTGTTTTGCGGATTCGTGGATCCGCAAAACGAACTACGGACATAATTTTCATCATAGGTACACTTAAACTATGAGAGGCAGAATGGGGTGAAAGAATACAGGAAATCACATTGTAGGATTTCTAATGAATTAATTGGTAAATTCCTCGGTAAAATAAGTATTTGGTCACTCACAAACAAGCAAGATTTCTGGCTCTCACAGACCTGTAACTTCTTCTTTAAGAGGCTCCTCTGTCCTCCACTCGTTACCTGTATTAATGGCACCTGTTTGAACTTGTTATCAGTATAAAAGACACCTGTCCACAACCTCAAATAGTCACACTCCAAACTCCACTATGGCCAAGACCAAATAGCTGTCGAAGGACACCAAAATTGTAGACCTGCATCAGGCTGGGAAGACTGAATCTGCAATAGGCAAGCAGCTTGGTGTGAAGAAATCAACTGTGGGAGCAATTAGAAAATGAAAGGCATTCAAGACCACTGATAATCTCCCTCGATCTGGGGCTCCACGCAATATCTCACCCCATGGGGTCAAAATTATCACAAGAACGGTGAGAAAAAATCCCAGAACCACACGGGGGGACCTAGTGAATGATCTGCAGAGAGCTGGGACTAAAGTAACAAAGGCTACCATCAGTAACACACTACGCTGCCAGGGACTCAAATCCTGCAGTGCCAGACGTGTCCCCCTGCTTAAGCCAGTACATGTCCGGGCCCGTCTAAAGTTTGCTAGAGAGCATTTGGATGATCCAGAAGAAGATTGGGAGAATGTCATATGGTCAGATGAAACCAAAGTAGAACTTTTTGGTAAAAACTCAACTCGTCGTGTTTGAAGGAGAAAGAATGCTGAGTTGCATCCAAAGAACACCATACCTACTGTGAAGCATGGGGGTGGAAACATTTTTGTTTTTCTGCAAAGGCACCAGGACGACTGATCCGTGTAAAGGAAATAATGAAGGGGGCCATGTATCATGAGATTTTGAGTGAAAACCTCCTTCCATCAGCAAGGGCATTGAAGATGAAACGTGGCTGGGTATTTCAGCATGACAATGATCCCAAACACACCGCCCGGCCAACGAAGGAGTGGCTTTGTAAGAAGCATTTCAAGGTCCTGGAGTGGCCTAGCCAGTCTCCAGATCTCAACCCCATAGAAAAACTTTGGAGGGAGTAGAAAGTCTGTGTTGCCCAGCGACAGCCCCAAAACATCACTGCTCTGGAGGAGATCTGCATGGAGGAATGGGCCAAAATACCAGCAACAGTGTGTGAAAACCTTGTGAAGACTTACAGAAAACGTTTGCCAACAAAGGGTATATAACAAAGTATTGAGATAAACTTTTGTTATTGACCAAATACTTATTTTCCACCAGAATCTGCAAATAAATTCTTAAAAAATCAGACAATGTGATTTTCTGGATTTTTTTTTTCTCATTATGTCTCTCATGGTTGAGGTATACCTATGATAAAAATTACAGGCCTCTCTCATCTTTTTATATGGGAGAACTTGCACAATTGGCTGACTAAATACTTTTTTGCCCCACTGTATGTGCCAGGGGAAGGGAAAATAATACCGTCTGTGAGTTCAGGGAATCAGTGGGTGATATATCCCCATTTTTTTCTGTAAAGTACCCCTGTGCTGTATTTCTGAGAGTGAAATATAATCAGTTAAATCCATCTGTTCCATTGTGGGGTGACATATTTACATTTGTTGTTGTAAAGTACCTCTGAGGCCTGCACTGCATATGTGACAGGCAGGCACATAAATTCAGCAAATCCATCTGTTGCATTGTAGGGGTGACATATCCACCTTTTTTATGTTAAAAACCCCTGTGCTTCATTTGTAAGAGGGAAATATAATCACAGTTAAATCCATCTTTTAGGGTTAAAAAAAACTTTTTTTTGGACAATAAAGTACCCTTTTGCCCTGTGCTGCATTTCTGACAGTCCAATAACACAGCCAAATACTGCAGTTACATTATTTGCTGAAAAATTAAATTTTTTGTTGCTATAAAGTACATTTGCGGGCTACGCTGCGTTCCTGTCAGTCAAATAAAACCATTAAATATCGGTGTTACATTTTTGGGCTTCAAATTCCCATTTTTGGGTGCAAAATACCTCTGAGGCCTGCACATGTGACAGGTAGGCACATCAATCCATCTGTTCCATTGTAGGGGTGACATATCCATCATTTTTTATGTTAAAAACCCCTGTGCTTCATTTGTGAAAGTGAAATATAATCACAGTTAAATCGATCTGTTTTATTTAGGGTTAAAAAAAAACTTTTTTTTTGGAGCAATAAAGTACCTTTTAGCCCTGTGCTGCATTTCTGGTAAAGAATTACAGTTAAATCCACCTTTTTTCCTTCTGTTTGAGAAAAAAACTTTTTTTTTGGCAATAAATTACCTTTGCTGCCTGCATTATGCAGACCGGGCAATAAGTTTAAAAAACTCGCTTGTTCCATTGTTGGGTGACATTAACCCATTTTTCCCGTCTAAAAACCCCTGCTCTGTCTAGGGGACAGGGACCTAAATTTCTAAATTTCGTCTGTTCCATTGTTGGGTGACATTAACCCATTTTCGCCATCAAAAAACCGCTGCTCTGCATTGTTCACAAGGAACTTAATTTAGTAAAAACATCTGTTACTTCGGTGGGTGACCGCAAAAAATGAGGAGAGTGTCAAACAAGGGACGTGGCTCTGTTCTTGGTGCTGCTGGTGTTGGTGGAGCTCCTGTTGCAGGGAGAGGACGTGGTCGATCTGTGCCAGCTACACGCCCCAAGTTAAACACCTTCCTCAGGTGCGAGTAGATGACAGAACATTCAGCGTTATTTGGTAGGGCCGAATGAGGCTCTACGAATGGTGAGGCCAGAACAAGTACAGGCGATAGTAGATTGGGTTTCTGACAGTGCATTCAGTTCCTTCACATTGTCACATTGTCTCCCACCAAGTCCCCTGCTGAAAGATCAGAGTTGGCACCTGCAGCCCATGGCCATCAGTCTTTCACCTCACCCCCTTGCAAATCAGCCAAGCAGTCTGAACCCCAAGTCATGCAGCAGTCTCTTCTGCTTTTTGATGACTCTGGTAGCAGGGTTTCCCAGGGCCATCCACATAGCCCTGCCCCAGAAGTGGAAGAGATTGAGTGCACCGATGCCCAACCACTTATATTTCAGGATGATGACGAAACACAGGTGCCAACTGCTGCGGCATCGACCCCACATGGAATCAAGGTCATGCAAGTAACCTGTGTAGTTCAGAGGAAGAAGCAGTGGTCGCACAGCAAAAGAGAGAGCAGGGTGCAAAAGCGGAGCGGCCGTTCCATAGACAGTATGCCTGCTACTGCCCACCGCACCAAGGGACCGAGCACACCAAAGCCAGCTCCAAGGAGTACCCTGGCATGGCAGTTCTTTAGACAATGTGCTGACGACAAGACACAAGTGGTTTGCACGCTGTGCAATCAGAGCCTGAAGCGAGGCATAAACGTTCTAAAGTGCAAAGCATGAGCTACAGTGGAGTAGACACCTCAAAAACCAAGAAAGGTCTCTGGCTCCTCCTGCTTCTTATGCTGCAGTCTCGGCCTCTTCATCCCTCTCTTGAGTGACAGTGGTATCTGCCACCACGCAAACAGAGGATGCGCCAGCAATGCCTCCACCTCGGTCAGCAAACATCTCCACAATGTCCCATGGAAGCGTTCAGCTGTCTATCCCACAAACACTGAAGCGATAGAGGACGTACCCCCCTACCCACCCACGATTCCTGTCCCTGAATGCCAGCATTTCCAAATTACTGGCCTTTGAAATGCTGTCATTCCGTCTGGTGGACACGGACAGTTTTAAGAATCTGATGGCGGTGGCTGTCCCACAGTACGTTGTGCCCAGCCGCCACTACTTTTCCAGGCGAGCCATCCATTCCCTGCACAACCAAGTGGGGGACAAAATCAGGTGTGCACTGCACAATGCCATCTGTGGCAAGGTCCACCTAACTACCGATAGGTAGACCAGTAAGCACGTTCAGGGACGTTATATCTCCCTAACAGCACACTGGGTAAATGCAGTAGCGGCTGGGCCTGAGGCGGATAGCAGTTTGGTGCATGTCCTTCCACCACCGAGGATTGCAGGGCGCTTCAGTTTGCCTCCTGTTGCTTGCTCCTCCTACTCCGGTCAGCGTAACACCTTCACCACCAACTTCAGCACAGCCAGGGGTTAACGACAGCAGGCAGTTTTGAAACTTATCTGTTTGGGGGAAAAACCCCACACCATGCAGGAGCTGTGGACAGGCATGGAACAACAGACCGATGAGTGGTTAGTGCCAGTGAGCCTCAAGCCCGGCCTGGTGGTGTGCGATAATGGGCGAAATCTTGTAGCAGCTCTGGGCCTAGCCGGTTTAAAACACATCCCTTGTCTGGCGCATGTGCTGAATTTGGTGGTGCAGAAATTCCTGAAAAATTACCCCAATATGTCAGAGCTGCTGCAGAAAGTGCGGGCCGTCTGTGCACGCTTTTGGCGTTCTTACCCTGCTGCTGCTCGCCTGTCAGCGCTGCAGCGTAACTTCGCCCTTCCCGCTCACCGCCTCATAAGCGACGTGCCCACAAGGTGGAACTCCACCTTGCACATGCTGGCCAGACTGTGCGAGCAGCAGCAGGCGATAGTGGAGTTTCAGTTGCAGCATGCAGTAGGTGAGTCGCTCTGTGGAACAGAACCACTTCACCACTAATGAGTGGGCCTCCATGCGAGACCTGTGTGCCTTGTTGCGCTGTTTCGAGTACTCCACCAACATGGCCAGTGCTGATGATGCCATTCTCAGCATTACTATCCCACTTCTATGTCTCCTTGAAAAAACACTTTGGGCCATGATGGAAGAGGAATCATTTACAAGGGTTTCAGGCCAGTCATTCACAAGTGACTCCGAGGGTGGGTTCCTGCACCAACATACTCCAGGTACACAATTGTCCAGCCAGGGAACAGTTCTGGAGGATGACGAGGTGGAGGATGAGGAGATGGAGGCGCAAGAACCGTGTTCACAGTAGGGTGGTGCCCAAACCAGCTCATGGGCATCACTGGTGCAGACGATACAGCTCTGACAGAGGACAGCTTGTCGTTGCCTCTGGGCAGCATGGCACACATGAGTGATTACAGGGTCAGCTCACCTGCAGGCCCACAACTCTTGCTGCCTTGCTTTGAAGTAGTAACCATAGCCGTTTATCAGACTCCCTCTCTGAAATCGAACAATGATTCCCCGTTACCGGTGGTCACCATGTTAGGCGACTAAAAGAACATCGAAAGTTGATAGGGAAGATATCCAATTGGATTCCCTGTAATTTTGTATTACTCATTCCAACAGGGCATCTTAAGAGTCCTGTATTGTTATTTATCGTCACTACCTCCCCGAGTCGGGAGTGGGCAATTGCCGCGTGCCTCCTGCCTTCCTTCGATTTTTTTGCTTTAATAACTTGGTCCACCATCTCCACCCAATCAGATTTCAGCCATTGACCTCCCTTGGATCTGGTATCCCTTTCTCAGGCTCTCTCCGGCATGGAACCCTGATTTCCTGTTACCCGTGATCACCATGGTAGGCACATAAAAGAACATTGAAAGTTGATAGGGAAGATATCCAATTGGATCGTGGACATCACGGGGACGTGCAATCAGGCAGAAGTTATCTAGAGTCAACAAAGCGGCAGCAGGGCCTCCCCTGTATAACTTTTCCTCATCCAAAATACTGCATTGACATTCCCTGTAATTTTTTATTACTCATTCCAATAACAGGGCATCTTAAGAGTCCTGTTTTGTTATTTATCGTCACTACCTCCCCGAGACGGAAGTGGGTAATTGCCGCACGCCTGCTGCCTTTCTTGAATGTTTATGCTTTAATAACTTTACCCACCCTCTCCACCCATTCAGATTTCAGCCATTGACCTCCCTTGGATGTGGTATCCCTTTCTCAGGCTCTCTCTCCGGCATGGAACCCTGATTCCCCGTTATCCGTGATCACCATGGTAGGTGCATAAAAGAACATCGAAAGCTGATAGGGAAAATATTTAACTGTATGGTTGACGTCACAGGGACGTGCGACATGGTGGAGCAGTATGTGTGCACAGGCCTACACGTACTGACTGATGGGTCTGACCCCTTCAACTTCTGGGTCTCCAAATTGGGCACATGGCCTGAGCTTGCCCTTTATGCCTTGGAGGTGCTGGCCAGCCCTGCAGCCAGTGTATTGTCTGAACGTTTGTTTAGCACGGCAGGAAGGGGTTATCACAGACAAGCGCAGCCAATGTGGACAGGCTCACGTTCATTAAATTGAACCAGGCAGGGATCCCACGGGACTTGCAGAATAGACATATATACCAGCATCACCCAGCCATTGTTGTACTCCAGCCGCGCTTTCTCTCCTCCACCGCTGCTTCCACTTACACCGCCACATCCACCGCCTCCTCAACCTCCTACTCCATATGAACCTCCTCCTCCTAGATCAAGATTATTATTTTTAATTTTAATGCATTTTATTGTTATTTTAAGTCATTTCCCTATGCACATTTGTTTGCAGAGCACTTGCCATGCTCTTAACCACATTTTGCTGCCTTTTGCAGCCCTCTATCCGTTTCCATGACTTTTTTAGAGGCATTTTAGTGCTCCAAAGTTTGGGTCCCCATTGACTTCAGTGGGGTTCGGGTTCGGCGTCAAGTTCGAGTCCCGAACTTAAACTTTTTTGGCGAAGTTTGGCCGAACACGTCGAACCCGAACTTCCAGGTGTCCGCTCAACTCTATACATGAAACCATGTGATTGCTGCCATGTTTACACAGACCAGTGATCGAGAATGGTCTTATGAATGCTTGCTCGGCCAATTATCAGCCCATGCAAAAAGGATTTACAGTTATACTCCACAAACAATTGAAAAATTAAGATGTTCCGCCATAAAGTACAGCCACATGCTCAGGTTTCCTGAATCCATTTTGGAAAACAAAACCAGGAGTGAATTCAAAAAAAAGAAGACATTGTATCTGTCCTTTATACTTTCTCTCCTTTTATGATTTCCTCCTGATTTTATTTTCCAGAACTGCATCAGGAAACTAACCGTGTGGCTGGACCCTAAGGATTATGCAGCTACATATAACTTTGTTCAGCTTTAAAGGGGCTTTACAAGACTTTCAACTGATGACTTAGCCTCTGGATAGGTCATCAGTAGGGTTGAGCGAACCCGAACTGTAAAGTTCGGGTTCGCACCGAACTTTAGGATTTTTGGACCCCGGACCCAAACCCGAACATTTTAGTAAAAGTTTGGGTTCGGTGTTCGGTGATTTCTCTGCGCTTTTTGAAAGGCTGCAGAGCAGCCAATGAACAAGCGTTTAACTCTGTGCCCTTAGAAACCATCACAGCCATGCCTACTAATGGCATGGCTGTGATTGGCCAGTGCAGCATGTGACCAAGGCTCTATATATGCTTGAGTCACGTAGCGCTGCACGTCACTCTGCTCTTACTAGTGTAGGGAGAGGATGCGGCTGGTGATTTCAGGGAGAGAATAGGAGAGAATCTTTGGTTCAGAACGTGAATCTAACTCATCGACATACTTTAGTTGTGTGGGTGAAGGGCACAATCTTTTTACCCTGCCCTGAGCCCAGTGACCGAAAAAAAATAACTTTTATCCGTCTGTTAGTTAGGTGGGCAGCGGCGGCGGCCATTTTATGCAAGCTCAGTGCACCAGCACTGCATCTGAGCTTTTGTGACTTTCAAATCCAAGCTTGAAAAACTGCACTAATAATCTGGTTGTAAAAAATCACCCTTGTTGGCAATATACAACATCTGGATTAGTCAGTGTGCAATTTAAGCTAGAAATACAGCCATAATTTTCTGGGTTTTTTAAAACACACTTTTTTTGGGCCAAAATCGACTATTTTACAGCAAGTGTGAAATTCAAGTTTAATATATACAGCTTTCATATTCTGTTAGTAAAAAAATCTCACTTTTTTGGCAAAATACAACATCTGGATTAGTCAGAGTGCAATTTAGGCTAGAAATACAGCCATAATTTTCTGGGTTTTTCAAAAAACACTTTTTTGCCAAAATACACAATTTTACAGCCATTGCAGCATCAGGAAGTGTGAAATTCAAGGGTTATATACTGCTGTTATATTCAGTTATTAAACAAACACCCGTTTGGGCAAAAAATTTGGCAGCCTTTGCTGCATATGTAATTGTGAGATACACCCTTTATATACAGGGGTTATATTCAGTTATTTGAAATACAGCCATTTTGGTTACAAATCTTTAATTGAGGCCTAGTCTAGGTCAGCGCGTGTGAGAAACAGCCTTTATATACAGGGGTTATATTCAGTTATTTGAAATACAGCTATTTTGGGCACAAATCTTTAATTGCGGCCTAGTGCGGGTCAGGGTGTCTGAGATACACCCTTTATATACAGGGTTTATATTCACGTATTTGAAATACAGCCATTTTGGGCAAACCAATTTAATTGAGGCCTATTCTGGATCAGGGCGTGTAAGATACAACCTTTATATACAGGGGTTATATTCAGTCATTTGAAATACAGCCATTTTGGTTACAAATCTTTAATTGAGGCCTAGTCTAGGTCAGGGTGTGTGAGATACACCCTTTATATACAGAAGTTATATTCAGTTACTTGAAATACAGCCATTTTGGGCACAAATCTTTAATTGAGGCCTATTCTGGATCAGGGCGTGTGAGATACACCCTTTATATACAGGGGTTATATTTTGTTATTTTAAATACAGCCATTTTGGGCACAAATCTTTAATTGAGGCCTATTCTGGATCAAGGCGTGTGAGATACACCCTTTATATACAGGGGTTATATTCAGTTATTTGAAATACAGCCATTTTGGGCACAAATCTTTAATTGCGGCCTAGTTTGGTTAAGGTCGTGTGAGATAGACCCTTTATATACAGGGGTTATATTCTTCTATTAATAAAACACCCTTTTTTTGGCAAAATGCACAATATTTCCGCCCTTGCAGCATCAAGACGTTTGAAATTCCAGGGTTGTTATATACTGCTGTCATATTCAGTTATTAAACAAACACCCATTTGGGAAAAACAAGCTTATTTGGCAGCCTTTGCTGCAGATGTCATTGTGAGATACACCCTTTATATATAGGTGTTATATTCAGTTATTTGAAATACAGCCATTTTGGTTACAAATCTTTAATTGAGGCCTAGTCTGGGTCAGGGTGTGTGAGATACACCCTTTATATACAGGGGTTATATTCAGATATTTGAAAAACAGCCATTTTGAGCACAAATCTTTAATTGAGGCCTATTCTGTATCAGGGCGTCTGAGATACACCCTTTATATACAGGGGTAGTATTCAGTTATTTGAAATATAGCCATTTTGGGCACAAATCTTTAATTGAGGCCTTTTCTGGATCAGGGCTTGTGAGATACACCCTTTATATACAGGGGTTCTATTCAGGTATTTAAAATACAGCCATTTTGAGCACAAATCTTTAATTTATGCCTATACTGGATCAGGGTGTGTAAAATACACTCTTTAAATACAGGGGTTATATTCAGTTATTTGAAATACAGCCATTTTGGTTACAAATCTTTAATTGAGGCCTATTCTGGATCAGGGTGTGTGAGATACACCCTTTATATACAGGGGTTCTATTCAGGCATTTGAAATACAGCTATTTTGGGCAAACTAATTTAATTGAGGCCTAGTTTGGATCAGGGCGTGTGAGATACACCCTTTATATACAGGGGTTATATTCAGTTATTTAAAATACAGCCATTTTGGGCACAAATCTTTAATTTATGCCTATACTGGATCAGGGTGTGTGAGATACACTCTTTAAATACAGGGGTTATATTCAGTTATTTGAAATACAGCCATTTTGGTTACAAATCTTTAATTGAGGCCTATTCTGGATCAGGGCGTGTGAGATACACCCTTTAAACAGGGGTTCTATTCAGGCATTTGAAATACAGCTATTTTGGGCAAACTAATTTAATTGAGGCCTATTTTGGATCAGGGCGTGTGAGATACACCCTTTATATACAGGGGTTATATTCAGTTATTTAAAATACAGCCATTTTGGGCACAAATCTTTAATTTATGCCTATACTGGATCAGGGTGTGTGAGATACACTCTTTATATACAGGGGTTCTATTCAGGCATTTGAAATACAGCTATTTTGGGCAAACTAATTTAATTGAGGCCTAGTCTGGATCAGGGCGTGTGAGATACACCCTTTATATACAGGGGTTCTATTCAGGTATTCGAAATACAGCCATTTTGGGCAAACCAATTTAATTGAGGCCTATTCTGGATCAGGGCGTGTAAGATACAACCTTTATATACAAGGGTTATATTCAGTTATTTAAAATACAGCCATTTTGTGCACAAATCTTTAATTGAGGCCTATTCTGGATCAGGGCGTGTGAGATACACCCTTTATATACAGGGGTTATATTCAGTTATTTGAAATACAGCCATTTTGGGCAAACAAATTTAATTCAGGCCTAGTCTGGATAAGGGCGTTTAAGATTCATCCTTTATATACAGGGGTTCTATTCAGGTATTTGAAATACAGAACCTGCAGCGGTATTATGTAGGGTCTAATGTG
The DNA here is from genome assembly GCF_905171765.1 of Bufo bufo. NCBI lineage: Eukaryota > Metazoa > Chordata > Amphibia > Anura > Bufonidae > Bufo > Bufo bufo. The sequence goes on from NC_053392.1 coordinate 93,275,954, forward strand.
GCTCTTCGAATTGTGAGGCCTGAACAAGTACAGGTGATAGAAGATTGGGTTGCTGACAGTGGCTCCAGTACCTTCACATTGTCTCCTACCCATTCTCCTGCTGAAAGATCAGAGTTGGCACCTGCAGCCGATGTCCATCAGTCTTTCACCTCACCCCCTTGCAAATCAGCCAAGCAGTCTGAGCCCCAAGTCATGCAGCAGTCTCTTCTGCTTTTTGATGACTCTGTTAGCAGGGTTTCCCAGGGCCATCCACCTATCCCTGCCCCAGAAGTGGAAGATATTGAGTGCACCGATGCCCAACCACTTATCTTTCAAGATGAGTACATGGGAGGACCATCGCAGCATGTCTCGGATGATGATGAAACACAGGTGCCAACTGCTGGGGCTTTCGAAAGTGTGCAGACCGACAAGGAGGGCAGGGGTGAAGACTGGGTGGAAGATGATGTGGAGGACGATGAGGTGCTCGACTCCACATGGAATCAAGGTCATGCGAGTGACCTATGTAGTTCGGAGGAAGAGGCGGTGGTCGCACAGAGCCATCAGCACAGCAGAAGAGGGAGCAGGGTGCAAAAACGGAGCAGTCGTCCTCTAGACAGTACGCCTCCTACTGCCCACCGCAGCAAGCACACCAAAGCCAGCTCCAAGGAGTTCCCTGGCGTGGCAATTCTTCAGACAATGTGCTGACGACAAGACACGAGTGGTTTGCACGCTGTGCAATCAGAGCCTGAAGCGAGGCATAAACGTTCTAAACCTGAGCAGAACCAGCATGACCAGGCTAAGCACGAGCTGCAGTGGAGTAGACACTCCAGGCTCCTCCTGCTTCCTCTTCTGCTGCAGTCTCGGCCTCTTCATCCACCTCTGGAGTGACAGTGCCACCTGCCACCCCGCAAACAGAGGATCTTCCAGCAACACCACCACCTGGGTCACCAAGCATCTCCACAATGTCCCACTGAAGCGTTCAGCTCTCCATCTCCCAAACACTGGAGAGGAAGAGGAAGTCCTCCTCTACCCACCAACGATGCCTAGGCCGGAATGCCAGCATTTCTAATTTACTGGCCTTTGAAATGCTGTCATTCCGTCTGGTGGAGACTGACAGTTTTAAAGGCCTTATGGCGGTGGCTGTCCTACAGTACGTCGTGCCCAGCCACCACTACTTTTCCAGGCGAGCCATCCATTCCCTGCACAACCAAGTAGTGGACAAAATCAGGTGTGCACTGCGCAACACCATCTGTGGCAAGGTGCACATCGCTACGGATACGTGGACTAGTAAGCACAGTCAGGGATGTTATATCTCCATAACAGCACACTGGGAAAATGCAGTGGCGCCTGAGGCGGATAGCAGTTTGGCGCATGGCCTTCCACCACTGAGGATTGCAGGGCGCTTCAGTTTGCCTCCTGTTCCTTCTTCCTCCTACTCTGCTTCCTCATCCTCTACAGGCTCCTCATCCGGTCAGCGTAACACCTTCACCACCAACTTCAGCACAGTCAGGGGTAAACGACAGCAGGCAGTTTTAAAACTTATCTGTTTGGGGGGAAAAACCCACACCGTGTGTGGACAGGCCTTGAACAACAGACCGATGAGTGGTTGGTGCCAGTAAGCCTCAAGCCCGGCCTGGTGGTGTGTGATAATGGGCGAACTCTCGTAGCAGCTCTGGGACTAGCTGATTTGACGCACATCCCTTGCCTGGCGCATGTGCTGAATTTGATGGTGCAGAGATTCCTTAAAAATTACCCCGATATGTCAGAGCTGCTGCATAAAGTGCGGGCCGTCTGTGCGCGCTTTCGGCGTTCTCACCCTGCTGCTGCTCGCCTGTCAGCGCTGCAGCGGAACTTCGGCCTTCCCGCTCACCGCCTCATATGCGACGTGCCCCCAAGGTGTAACTCCACCTTGCACATGCTGGCCAGACTGTGCGAGCAGAAGCAGGCGATAGTGGAGTTTCAGCTGCAGCACGCATGGGTGAGTCACTCTGCGGAACAGCACCACTTCACCACCAATGACTGGGCCTCCATGCGAGACCTGTGTTCCTTGTTGCGCTGTTTCGAGTACTCCACCAACATGGCCAGTGCCAATAGCGCCATTCTCAGCGTAACTATCCCACTTCTATGCCTCCTTGAAAAAACGCTGCTGGCGATGATGGAAGAGGATGTGGCATAGGAGGATGAGGAGGAGGAGGAGGAAGATGGATCATTTCGTAGAGTTTCCGGCCAGTCATTCACAAGTGGCTCCGAGGGTGGGTTCCTGCACCCACAAACGTCAGGTACACAATTGTCCAGCGAGGGCACAGTTCTGGAGGATGACGAGGTGGAGGATGAGGAGATGGAGAAGGAGGAACCATGTACACAGCAGGGTGGCACCCAGACCAGCTCATGGCCATCAGTGGTGCGTGGCTGGGGGGATGCAGAGGACACAGACGATACACCGCCCACAGAGGACAGCTTTTCGTTGCCTCTGGGCAGCCTGACACACATGAGCTATTACATGCTGCAGTGTCTCTGCAACGACCGCCGAGTTGCCCACATTCTAACTTGTGCTGATTACTGGATGGCCACGCTGCTGGATCCCCGTTACAAGGACAAGGGGCAGGGTTAGCATGGCCAAAATGTGGAAAAGCTTTGTCAGCACGCCACAACAACCAGCACCACCAGCTGATATGGAACATTTTAGCAGGAGGCAGCATATCACACGCGTGTGCACATGCCTACACGTACTGAATGACGGGTCTGCCACCTTCAACTTTTGGGTCTCCAAATTGGGCACATGGCCTGAGCTTGCCCTTTACGCCTTGGAGGTGCTGGCCTGCCCTGCAGCAAGTGTATTATCTGAACGTGTATTTAGCATGGCAGGGGGTGTCATCAGAGACAAGCGCAGCCGCCTGTCCACAGTCAATGTGGACAAGCTCACGTTCATTAAAATGAACCAGGCATGGATCCCACAGGACTTGTCCTTACCTTGTGCAGAATAGACATGTATACCGGCCTTAACCAGCCATTGTTATACTGCAGCGCAATTGCTCATTCTTGTATTTTGGATATTTCACACTCTTTTGGAGTGTACCCTAATTAACAAAAATAAAAATTAAAACCAAAAACCAGTGTTGGCTACCTCGACCTCCTCCACCGCCGCTTCCACCTACACTGTTACGTCCACCGCCTCCTCAAACTCCTACTCCATATGTAACTCCACCTCATGAATCAAATTTTTATTTTTTTATTTGTACTTATTTTAGTTTATGTCATTTCACTACTTTGTCAGTTAAATTTTCTGGTGAAATTCACCAATTTTTGGGTGTGATGTACCACTGCTATACCTATTAGACCGGTAAAAAAAAAAAAAATAATTGTCAGTTACATTTTCTGGTCAATTTCAGCAATTTTTGGGTGTTATGTACCACTGCTATACCTATTATACCGGTAAAAATAAAAATAATACATTTGTCAGTTACATCTTCTGGTGAAATTCACCAATTTTTGGGTGTAATGTACCACAGCTATACCTATTAGACCGGTAAAAAAAATTATAATATTTGTCAGTTACATTTTCAGGTGAAATTCACCAATATTTGGGTGTTAAGTACCACTGCTATACCTAGTGGACAGGTTAAAAAATAAAAAAATCTGTCAGTTACATTTTCGGGTAAAATTCACAAATTTTTGGGTGTGATGTACCAATGCTATACCTAGTAAACAGGAAAAAATAAAAAATAAATTGTCAGTTACATTTTCGGGGGAAATTTACAAATTTTTGGGTGTAATATACCCCTCCTCTACCTAGTTGACAGCTTTCAATAATTTTTCTTTTACATTTTCGGGTTACAATAAACAATTTTTTTCTGTCATTGACCCCTGCTTTACCAAGTAGACAGGTTAATACATTTCTGTAATTTTTCTGTTACATTCTTGGGTAGACATTTTACAATTTTAGACGTGAATAAACCCCTGCTCTTCATAGGTGACAGGGAATAAAATTTCAGTAATTCTTCTTTAATTGATGCGCGCCAACTCCTTTCATTCAATGCTTAAACCTTAACAAGTTGTACCACATTTGCGCTTCAATAATTTGGCCCACATTTCCGCTTTACTCATTTGGCCAACATTTGCGCTTCAATAATTTGTCCCACATTTCCGCTTTACTCATCTGGCCAACATTGGCGCTTCAATAATTTGTCCCACATTTTCGCTTTACTCATTTGGCCCACATTTGCGCTTCAATAATGTGTCCCACATTTCCGCTTTACTCATTTGGCCCACATTTGCGCTTCAATAATGTGCCCCACATTTCCGCTTTACTCTTTTGGCCCACATTTGTGCTTCAATACCGTGTCCCAAATTTCCGCTTTACTCTTTTGTCCCACATTTGCGCTTCTGTAATTTGTCCCACATTTGCGCCTCAATAACTTTTCCCATATTTCCGCTCGATCAAAATTTATATTAATAAATTTATCTCCCCTAAATTTGGTCTCTTTTTCTCACCCTCCCTCTCCGGCGTGGAACCCTGATTCGCCGATAACTGTGATCAACATGGTAGGCTCAGAAAAGAACATCGAAAGTTGATAGAGAAGATATCCAAATGGATGGTGGATGTCACTGGGGCACCTCTACATTGGTGACAGGAACATAAATTTAAAAAATCGTCAATTACATTGTCAGGTGACATTTTTCAAATTTTGCCGGATAGAAACGCCTGGTCTGCATAGTTGACAGGGAACAAAATTTAAGAAATTCTTCATTAATTAATTAATGCGCACCACATGCTTTCATTCAATGCTTAAACTTTTAAAAGTTGTCCCACTTTTACGCTTTAATACTTTGTCCCATATTTCCGCTCTATAATTTTAAATTTGAAAAAAATAATCCTCCCTTGGATGTGGTCTCTCTTTCTCACGCTTCCTCTCCGGCCTGGAACCATGATTCCCCGCCACCCGTGATCACCAGGGTAGGGCATAAAAGAACATCGAAAGTTGATAGAGCAGATATCATATTGGATCGTGAACATCACGGGGACGTGCGACATGGTGGGGCAGTAAGTATGCACACGCCTACACGAACTGACTGACAGGGGTCAGCCCCTTCAACTTCTGGGTCTCCAAATTGGGCACATGGCCTGAGCTTGCTCTTTACCCCTTGGAGGTGCTGGCCTGCCCTGCAGCCAGTGTATTGTCTGAAAGTGTGTTTAGCACGACTGGAGGGGGTTATCACAGGTTATATTTCCCAATGTTTTGGGGTGTACCCTAATTAAAAAAAATATAAATAAATTTAAAACTGAAAAGCAGTGTAGGCTACCTCCTTCTCCACCGCCGCTTCCACCTACATCACCACATCCACAGCCTCCTCAACCTCCTACTCCATATGGACCTCGTCCTCCTAGATCAAGATTATAATTTTATATTTTTACGTATTTTATGTTATTTGAAGTTATTTCCCTATCCACTTGTCATGCTCTTAACCACATTTTGCTGGCATTTGCAGCCCTCTAGCCCTTTCCGTGACATTTTTAGAGCCATTTTAGTGCTCAAAAGTTTGGGTCCATATTGACTTTAATGGGGTTCGGGTTTGGGGTCAAATTCGGGTCCCGAACTCGACCTTTTTTGGGAAGTTTTGCCAAACTAGTCGAACCCGAACATCCAAGTGTCTGCTCAACTCTAGTTATCAGTATCTGATCAGTGGGGGTCCAACACCCAGGACCCCCGCAGAACAGCTGTTTGAGAAGGCATTGGCTTTCCTTTAAGTGCCGTGTCCTTGTCTCAGCTTTGCCTAGGCCATGTGATGTCACGTTCATCGGACACGTGGCCTAGGTGCAGCTCAGCCTCATAGAAGTATCGGTACCATCACCGGTTTTTAATCATAAGAATCATCGGCATCCTGAGAAGGTCCCCACCCACCAACCTAATCATCCTAGGGTTTTTATTTTTTAAACACCTCCAAGTTCTTCCTTTACAGTCCACTTTCGCTTTTTTCAAGTTATGTAAATTAAATGCTTACCTCATCACTTCCCATTACTAAGCCCACCTCCCGTTATATTAGTGACTCTCCTCCCGAACTCACATCCCAAATGCCGCGCATGTGCAGAACCAGTCACCTCACTCCTCATCTCACACTGATCATATAATGTATACTACGCAGCTGCGAGACTTGGAAGAGAAGGGGTGGAGATATGCAATCGTAGAGGGTGTGTCTTATTAGTTTGTGGGCATGACTGCACTCCGCGAGTCAGAGAACGCTGGACTCATCTCTGAAGCATGGAGGAGACAGGACTCATCTAAGGTACATTTACATATATGGCGGACATTTTATTTTAGGTTTTTCTCTGATTGATAGTTTGTTCAGAATTGATTTTAATATCATTATTAATGTATTAAAAAGTATTTATACAAAAGTGAGTGGATAAATAGGCTTAGAAAGTGATGACAGATTTCCTTTAAAGTGGGGTCTCTTAGACAGAATAATGACAGTATATGTCATAAGTGTTTGACAGGTTACTCCTCTGGGACTCCGAACGGTCAGGAGAAGAGAGTCTATTTCTCTTCCACATTCCAGCTACCCAGTGCCCCCAAGAAGTGTCAGCTGCACAGCATCTCCCATAAGCCCTTTTTCACACGAGCGTGACGGATTAGGTCCGGATGCGTTCAGGGTGCGTTCCTTGAAACTCACACCATTTTGCAAGTAAGTTCAGTCAGTTTTGTCTGCAATTGCGTGTGCAATGCGTTTTGATGCGTTTTTCATACGCGTGATAAAAAACTGAAGGTTTACAAACAACATCTCCCAGCAACCATCAGTGAAAAACGCACTGCATCCACACCTGCTTCCGGATGCAATGCGTTTTTCACTGAAGCCCCATTCACTTCTATGGGGCCAGGGCTGCATATGTAAAACGCAGAAAATAAAACATGCTGCGTTTTTCATGCAACGCAGAACTGCTGCCTGAAACACAGACCCATTGAAATGAATGGGTCAGGATTCAGTGTGGGTGCTATGTGTTCACGTCACGCATTGCACCCATGCAGAAAACTCACTGGTGTGAAAGGGGCCTAACAGTGTCAGCCAAATAGGGGCTCCTATAGTAGTACCAGCCACACAATGCATTATTAATACTTACCTGTCCCTGGTCACATACCACCGCTCCTCTTCTCTCTGATATAGAAGATAATGGGATAAAGGAAAATGTGTATTTAGCTGTCTGTAGCAACCAATCAGATTGATCTTTTCATTTTCCAAAGGAGATCTGAAAAATGAAAGGTGGGATCTGATTGGTTGCTAAAGCCAACTAATTCAATTTTCCTTTGCACCAGTTTCACTAAATCTCACCCAATGTGTCTTCCACTGCAGTGATTTCTATGATATTACTGACGACACAGATCTCTCCATCAGATTGATTTATCCGTGTGTCTGTCTTTAGACAGCCCGATCTTTCTGAACCATTGTGACACAGACAAGCCGGTGTCCTGATAGTGGGGGCCTGCATAGAATAGCATTACAGGCCACAGGTTGTGTAGCCCTGGCCGAAGGTAAAAAACATATAATAGTTTACAACAGTGGTGGCAAACCTATGGCACGGGTGCCAGAGGGGGCACTCAGGGCCCTCTCTGTGGGCACCCGAGACCTGGAAAAAGTCTATGGAGTACCAATATGCCTTATACTTTCCCTGCCATTCATCAGCACAGAGCGCACTATTAGCAGCACAGGCAGCGCACTGAATGTAGGCAGGCTATTATAGCTAAATGATAAGGTACATGGAAGATATACTATATAGGACTGTAGTATCCAGGTTATTGGCAAGTTGCAATAAATAAGTTGGTTTTGGGCGGAAGTTTGGTCTCATCACTGGCTTACAAGAATGGCCTTGAAAGTCTACAATATTTTGCTTCGCAGGAGCCACTGACCAAGAAATGAGGCCTACAGATAAGACATTTCTAATCTTTTTGTTACACCAGTGCTTTTTATTTAAACTTTTTAAGTGGCGACATACTTTAAGTCAAGAACACCTCTGCAGCTGATAGTAAGAAAACCCAGTTAAAGAATTCTGAGGCTTTCCATTAATCTATTGCTCCTGTTTTCGTAGCAGAGGTTCTTAGCGAATTCTTCATTAAGCTGCAGTAACACTTTTGAAACCCGAAACCAAGTAAAATATTATCTTAACCTTCTGTCTTGACTTTTCCTTCCCTAAACGGTTTTAAAACTTCCATATAAATAACTGGCGTATTTCCAGTGCGCTTCAGAAATAGCAATGAGTCTTTATCTGAAGGTTTCCAATGATTCCAAAGAACAGAATCACTTACTTAATATTTCATGCTAGATATTTGTCTGTTACGCCACAGTGTATATTTTATGCACATTTGGAAATTGTGCAATGCTCTACAAGTTAATAGCATTTTTATTTTCTTGGAACATGCATTCTAATTCCACCACTGGTACACAATAGCACCATTTTTAAGAAAAAATAAATAAAAATACAAGAAGACGGAACGACGGAACATTTTAATACAGAGAGCAGCTGCAGATCAAATGTTTTATTGTTACTATTGTACAGATAAGAGTAGACAGCCGAGAGGAAAGTGCATTTTCTATCTAATTTATTACTACATGAGGTCTTTTGTAATGATAGTGTGTGATTTTTTTCATTTACAAAATGTGGCCTTGGTAAAACAGGAGAAATGTGCTTTTTCTAATTCAGCAGAAGCAGGCTGAGGTCTGTTCCCTAAAGGCAGGATGTAGTGTAGGTAATAATTGTTAGGTCTGAGTGAAAAGGAAAAAAAACAAAAACCTTGTGGCTTTTTAATATGACTATGAATAGTGTGACTCTTGAGCTTGATGAGATAAAGGCAGGAACAAAAAGAATCTTGAATTACACCAGCAGAAGCCTAATAGCAGCAATTACTGGGCCCTAGTATTCCGAGCTCCACACCCATAAGAGCCCGAAGGTAAAAGATGTTAGAGCCAAAGAGTGAAAGCCTTGTCTGAAAATGCAAACATGAGGGTATTCACTTGCAAAAGGCCTAAATGAGCCATCCGCACTGTTCTTTGTGCCCTTTCATATAAAGCTATTGAGTTGTCATGGTAATGGGAACATAAAAAAAACTTCAATGTGTCCCTTAATTTATACAGGACATTATTGATCTTCAAGTGAACTGTCTCGTTAGGAACTGTAGAATTATATTAGCAGCTGTCAATAATTAGAAGTTCACATATATAGATTTGTATATGAACTGAGATCTTTCAACTCAAAGTGCAAGCTACAGAATTTGGTAGAAAACGATGGGTATCTTGGTAACTTGGAAAAAACCTGGGAAAGTAAAAAAATAAAAAATTACAGAATCGGAATGGTGAACCAGGTTGTAACAGCCGCGAGGGATTTTCCAAAAAGTTATTCCATTCTTAAAGAACAACAGTATTCTGTCTCCACATCTTCCATACCCTCTAGAAGAATGAGCCAATATCTTTGGTGGATTGTAATCTACCAGTAATCGGGAACCATGAGATACTCGTTGGCCGAACACTCAATCGATGACAGCAATCTCACCCAGTCCTCCCATACGCGTGCACTCTTGTCTTGATGGAGTGTGTATGTGACCTGCATGGGTAGAGTGCAATACTCCACAAGTAAGGATGTATCTTCCTGAGAACAAAAAGTTTGGGCATATTGAAATCCAAGAGCCAAGAAACCCCCCATACATATTAAATGGTCAGCCGCCCCCCAAAATTGACATTTTCGGTGAGAACATTTAAAAAAAAAATGGAATGCTGTTTATACTGTAAATATAAACAGAATGCAATGATTTGCAAATCTCATAAACACAATTGATCATAGAACACATCTCAGATGTTAAAAGTGAGACATGTTACCATTTCATGTAAAAAATAACTTATTTAGAACTTGATGGCAGCAACACATCTCAAGAAAGTTGGGACAAGGCCATGTCTACCATTGTGTAGCATCCTCTTCTTTTAAAAACAGTCTGTAAACACCTGGGAAGTGAGGAGACCACTTAGTGAAGTTTTGGAACAGTAATGTTCCATTTTTGTCTGATGTAGGATTCTAGCTGCTCAACAGTCCTGGGTCTTGTTTGCTGGATTTTTCATTTTATGATGAGTCAAATGTTCTCTATTAGTGAAAGGTCTGCAGTCTGCACTGTAGGCAAGGAATTTCTTCTGCGTAACCATGCTGTTGTGTTAGATTCAGTATGTGGTTTAGCGTTGTCTTGTTAAAATATGCAAGACCTTTACTGAAAGAGACATTTTCTGGATAGGAGCATATCTTCTACTAAAACCTCTATATACTGCTCAGCATTGATAGTGCTTTTTCTGATGTGTAAGCTGCCCACACCATAGGCACTAATGCAACCCTACACCATCAGACGTGCAGACTTTTGAACACTGCACTGATGACAAGCAGGGTGGTCCCTCTCCTCTGGAGTCCTCAGACCACAGCATCCATGGTTTCCAAACAGAATTTAAAATTTTGATACATCTGACTACAGAACAGTTTTCCATTTTGCCTCAGTCCATTTTAAATGAGCTTTGACCCAAAGAAAATGGCAGTGTTTCTGGATTGTGTGGACATATGACTTCTTCTTTGCATGATATAGCTTTAACATCCATTTTTGGATTGCATGCCAAACTGTGTTCACAGACAATGATTTTTGGAAGTATTCCTGAGCCCATGCAGTGATTTCCAGAACAGAATCATGCCTGTTGTTAATGCAGTGCCACCTGATGGCCCGTAGATCACAAGCATCCAATATTGACCATTGCCATGTCCCTTGTCCACATGGACTTCTCCAGATTTTCTGAATCTTTTGATGATATTATGTACTGTACATTGTGGGATATTCTAAATCTCAATTTTATCTTGGGGAACATTTTTCTAAAATTGTTCCACAGTTTTTGTACATTGGTGAATCTCTACTCATTTTTGCTTCTTAGAGACTCTGCCTCACTAAGGCTACTTTCACACCTGCGTTTAGGTGCGGATCCGTCTGGTATCTGCACAGACGGATCCGCACCTATAATGCAAACGCTTGTATCCGTTCAGAACGGATTCGTTTGAATTACCATGAACAAAATTATTATTATTATTATTTTTTTTTTTTTCATGATAATGCCAACTGATCCGTTTTGACTTACATTGAAAGTCAATGGGAGGCGTATCTGTTTTCAACTGTACCATATTGTGTCAGTAAAAACGGATCCGTCCCCATTGACTTACATTGTAAGTCAGGATGGATCAGTTTGGCTCAGTTTCGTCAGACGGACATCAAAACGCTGCAAGCACCGTTTTGGTGTCCGCCTCCAGAGCGGAATGAAGGCTGAACGAAGGCAAACTGATGCATTCTGAACGGATCCTTATCCATTCAGAAGGCATTGGGGCTGTACTGATCGGTTTTGGGCCGCTTGTGAGAGCCTTGAAACGGATCTCACAGGCGGACCCAGAAACGGCAGTGTGAAAGTAGACTAACATGCTCTTTTTATACCCAGTTATGTGACCAAGGCTAGGTTCACATCACCGTTTATTTTTCCATTCTCCTAATCCGTCAGAAGAACAGAAAAATAAAGAAAAAATTATAATCCTGTATTTTAAGCAACCGTTATGCTTAGTTATGCACTTCTGACATCTGTATTATCCATTTTCAGCTTAGATTTATTATTTTAGGCTATATTGACACTAGCACTGGAGATTCGGCAGGCTGTTCTATCAGGGACTAGAGTTGAGCGAACACCTGGATGTTCGGGTTCGAGAAGTTCGGCCGAACTTCCCGGAAATGTTCGGGTTCGGGATCCGAACCCGACCCGAACTTCGTCCCGAACCCGAACCCCATTGAAGTCAATGGGGACCCGAACTTTTGGGCACTAAAAAGGCTGTAAAACAGCCCAGGAAAGAGCTAGAGGGCTGCAACATGTAGGTAAATCCCCTGCAAACAAATGTGGATAGGGAAATGAATTAAAATTAAAATTAAAAAAATAAAAATGAACCAATATCAATTGGACAGAGGTCCCATAGCAGAGAATCTGGCTTCACGTCAGCAGAGAATCAGTCTCTTCATGCCATAGCAAAGAATCTGGCTTCATGTCAGCAGAGAATCAGTCTCTTCATGCCATAGCAGAGAATCTGGCTTAATGTCAGCGCAGAATCAGTCTTCATGTCATAGCAGAGAATCAAGCTTCACGTCACCCACCACTGGAACAGGCCACTGTCACACATTTAGGCCCCGGCACCCAGACAGAGGAGAGAGGTCCTGTAACAGAGAATCTGGCCTTATGTCAGCACAGAATCTGTCTTCATGTCATAGCAGAGAATCAGGCATCACGTCACCCACCACTGGAACAGGCCACTGTCACACATTTAGGCCCAGGCACCCAGGCAGAGGAGAGAGGTCCCGTAACAGAGAATCTGGCCTTATGTCAGCACAGAATCTGTCTTAATGTCATAGCAGAGAATCAGGCTTCACGTCACCCACCACTGGAACAGGCCACTGTCACACATTTCGGCCCAGGCACCCAGGCAGAGGAGAGAGGTCCCGTAACAGAGAATCTGGCCTTATGTCAGCGCAGAATCTGTATTCATGTCATAGCAGAGAATCAGGCTTCACGTCACCCACCACTGGAACAGGCCACTGTCACACATTTAGGCCCAGGCACCCAGGCAGAGGAGAGAGGTCCCGTAACAGAGAATCTGGCCTTATGTCAGCGCAGAATCTGTATTCATGTCATAGCAGAGAATCAGGCTTCACGTCACCCACCACTGGAACAGGCCACTGTCACACATTTAGGCCCAGGCACCCAGGCAGAGGAGAGAGGTCCCGTAACAGAGAATCTGGCCTTATGTCAGCGCAGAATCTGTCTTCATGTCATAGCAGAGAATCAAGCTTCACGTCACCCACCACTGGAACAGGCCACTGTCACACATTTAGGCCCCGGCACCCAGACAGAGGAGAGGGGTCCTGTAACAGAGAATCTGGCCTTATGTCAGCACAGAATCTGTCTTCATGTCATAGCAGAGAATCAGGCATCACGTCACCCACCACTGGAACAGGCCACTGTCACACATTTAGGCCCAGGCACCCAGGCAGAGGAGAGAGGTCCCGTAACAGAGAATCTGGCCTTATTTTAGCACAGAATCTGTCTTAATGTCATAGCAGAGAATCAGGCTTCACGTCACCCACCACTGGAACAAGCCACTGTCACACATTTAGGCCCAGGCACCCAGGCAGAGGAGAGAGGTCCCGTAACAGAGAATCTGGCCTTATGTCAGCGCAGAATCTGTCTTCATGTCATAGCAGAGAATCAGGCATCACGTCACCCACCACTGGAACAGGCCACTGTCACACATTTAGGCCCAGGCACCCAGGCAGAGGAGAGAGGTCCCGTAACAGAGAATCTGGCCTTATGTCAGCGCAGAATCAGTCTTCATGTCATAGCAGAGAATCAAGCTTCACGTCACCCACCGCTGGAACAGGCCACTGTCACACATTTAGGCCCCGGCACCCAGACAGAGGAGAGAGGTCCTGTAACAGAGAATCTGGCCTTATGTCAGCAAAGAATCTGTCTTCATGTCATAGCAGAGAATCAGGCATCACGTCACCCACCACTGGAACAGGCCACTGTCACACATTTAGGCCCAGGCACCCAGGCAGAGGAGAGAGGTCCCGTAACAGAGAATCTGGCCTTATGTCAGCGCAGAATCTGTCTTCATGTCATAGCAGAGAATCAGGCATCACGTCACCCACCACTGGAACAGGCCACTGTCACACATTTAGGCCCAGGCACCCAGGCAGAGGAGAGAGGTCACGTAACAGAGAATCTGGCCTTATGTCAGCGCAGAATCAGTCTTCATGTCATAGCAGAGAATCAAGCTTCACGTCACCCACCACTGGAACAGGCCACTGTCACACATTTAGGCCCCGGCACCCAGACAGAGGAGAGAGGTCCTGTAACAGAGAATCTGGCCTTATGTCAGCACAGAATCTGTCTTCATGTCATAGCAGAGAATCAGGCATCACGTCACCCACCACTGGAACAGGCCACTGTCACACATTTAGGCCCAGGCACCCAGGCAGAGGAGAGAGGTCCCGTAACAGAGAATCTGGCCTTATGTCAGCACAGAATCTGTCTTAATGTCATAGCAGAGAATCAGGCTTCACGTCACCCACCACTGGAACAGGCCACTGTCACACATTTAGGCCCAGGCACCCAGGCAGAGGAGAGAGGTCCCGTAACAGAGAATCTGGCCTTATGTCAGCGCAGAATCTGTATTCATGTCATAGCAGAGAATCAGGCTTCACGTCACCCACCACTGGAACAGGCCACTGTCACACATTTAGGCCCAGGCACCCAGGCAGAGGAGAGAGGTCCCGTAACAGAGAATCTGGCCTTATGTCAGCGCAGAATCTGTATTCATGTCATAGCAGAGAATCAGGCTTCACGTCACCCACCACTGGAACAGGCCACTGTCACACATTTAGGCCCCGGCACCCAGACAAAGGAGAGCGGTCCCGTAACAGAGAATCTGGCCTTATGTCAGCGCAGAATCTGTCTTCATGTCATAGCAGAGAATCAGGCTTTACGTCAGCCACCACTGGAACAGGCCACTGTCACACATTTAGGCCCAGGCACCCAGGCAGAGGAGAGAGGTCCCGTAACAGAGAATCTGGCCTTATGTCAGCGCAGAATCTGTATTCATGTCATAGCAGAGAATCAGGCTTCACGTCACCCACCACTGGAACAGGCCACTGTCACACATTTAGGCCCCGGCACCCAGACAGAGGAGAGCGGTCCCGTAACAGAGAATCTGGCCTTATGTCAGCGCAGAATCTGTCTTCATGTCATAGCAGAGAATCAGGCTTCACGTCACCCACCACTGGAACAGGCCACTGTCACACATTTAGGCCCAGGCACCCAGGCAGAGGAGAGAGGTCCCGTAACAGAGAATCTGGCCTTATGTCAGCGCAGAATCTGTATTCATGTCATAGCAGAGAATCAGGCTTCACGTCACCCACCACTGGAACAGGCCACTGTCACACATTTAGGCCCCGGCACCCAGACAGAGGAGAGCGGTCCCGTAACAGAGAATCTGGCCTTATGTCAGCGCAGAATCTGTCTTCATGTCATAGCAGAGAATCAGGCTTCACGTCAGCCACCACTGGAACAGACCACTGTCACACATTTAGGCCCAGGCACCCAGGCAGAGGAGAGAGGTCCCGTAACAGAGAATCTGGCCTTATGTCAGCACAGAATCTGTCTTAATGTCATAGCAGAGAATCAGGCTTCACGTCACCCACCACTGGAACAAGCCACTGTCACACATTTAGGCCCAGGCACCCAGGCAGAAGAGAGAGGTCCCGTAACAGAGAATCTGGCCTTATGTCAGCGCAGAATCTGTCTTCATGTCATAGCAGAGAATCAGGCATCACGTCACCCACCACTGGAACAGGCCACTGTCACACATTTAGGCCCAGGCACCCAGGCAGAGGAGAGAGGTCCCGTAACAGAGAATCTGGCCTTATGTCAGCGCAGAATCAGTCTTCATGTCATAGCAGAGAATCAAGCTTCACGTCACCCACCGCTGGAACAGGCCACTGTCACACATTTAGGCCCCGGCACCCAGACAGAGGAGAGAGGTCCTGTAACAGAGAATCTGGCCTTATGTCAGCAAAGAATCTGTCTTCATGTCATAGCAGAGAATCAGGCATCACGTCACCCACCACTGGAACAGGCCACTGTCACACATTTAGGCCCAGGCACCCAGGCAGAGGAGAGAGGTCCCGTAACAGAGAATCTGGCCTTATGTCAGCGCAGAATCTGTCTTCATGTCATAGCAGAGAATCAGGCATCACGTCACCCACCACTGGAACAGGCCACTGTCACACATTTAGGCCCAGGCACCCAGGCAGAGGAGAGAGGTCACGTAACAGAGAATCTGGCCTTATGTCAGCGCAGAATCAGTCTTCATGTCATAGCAGAGAATCAAGCTTCACGTCACCCACCACTGGAACAGGCCACTGTCACACATTTAGGCCCCGGCACCCAGACAGAGGAGAGAGGTCCTGTAACAGAGAATCTGGCCTTATGTCAGCACAGAATCTGTCTTCATGTCATAGCAGAGAATCAGGCATCACGTCACCCACCACTGGAACAGGCCACTGTCACACATTTAGGCCCAGGCACCCAGGCAGAGGAGAGAGGTCCCGTAACAGAGAATCTGGCCTTATGTCAGCACAGAATCTGTCTTAATGTCATAGCAGAGAATCAGGCTTCACGTCACCCACCACTGGAACAGGCCACTGTCACACATTTAGGCCCAGGCACCCAGGCAGAGGAGAGAGGTCCCGTAACAGAGAATCTGGCCTTATGTCAGCGCAGAATCTGTATTCATGTCATAGCAGAGAATCAGGCTTCACGTCACCCACCACTGGAACAGGCCACTGTCACACATTTAGGCCCAGGCACCCAGGCAGAGGAGAGAGGTCCCATAACAGAGAATCTGGCCTTATGTCAGCGCAGAATCTGTATTCATGTCATAGCAGAGAATCAGGCTTCACGTCACCCACCACTGGAACAGGCCACTGTCACACATTTAGGCCCCGGCACCCAGACAAAGGAGAGCGGTCCCGTAACAGAGAATCTGGCCTTATGTCAGCGCAGAATCTGTCTTCATGTCATAGCAGAGAATCAGGCTTTACGTCAGCCACCACTGGAACAGGCCACTGTCACACATTTAGGCCCAGGCACCCAGGCAGAGGAGAGAGGTCCCGTAACAGAGAATCTGGCCTTATGTCAGCGCAGAATCTGTATTCATGTCATAGCAGAGAATCAGGCTTCACGTCACCCACCACTGGAACAGGCCACTGTCACACATTTAGGCCCCGGCACCCAGACAGAGGAGAGCGGTCCCGTAACAGAGAATCTGGCCTTATGTCAGCGCAGAATCTGTCTTCATGTCATAGCAGAGAATCAGGCTTCACGTCACCCACCACTGGAACAGGCCACTGTCACACATTTAGGCCCAGGCACCCAGGCAGAGGAGAGAGGTCCCGTAACAGAGAATCTGGCCTTATGTCAGCGCAGAATCTGTATTCATGTCATAGCAGAGAATCAGGCTTCACGTCACCCACCACTGGAACAGGCCACTGTCACACATTTAGGCCCCGGCACCCAGACAGAGGAGAGCGGTCCCGTAACAGAGAATCTGGCCTTATGTCAGCGCAGAATCTGTCTTCATGTCATAGCAGAGAATCAGGCTTCACGTCAGCCACCACTGGAACAGACCACTGTCACACATTTAGGCCCAGGCACCCAGGCAGAGGAGAGAGGTCCCGTAACAGAGAATCTGGCCTTATGTCAGCGCAGAATCTGTATTCATGTCATAGCAGAGAATCAGGCTTCACGTCACCCACCACTGGAACAGGCCACTGTCACACATTTAGGCCCCGGCACCCAGACAGAGGAGAGGTTCATTCAACTTTGGGTTGCCCCACAATATAATGGTAAAATGAAATTAAAAATAGTATTGAATGAGGAAGTGCCCTTGAGTAGAATAAAATATTGTTAAGGGGAGGTAGTTAATATCTAATCTGCACAAGGGATGGACAGGTCCTGTGGGATCCATGCCTGGTTCATTTTTATGAACGTCAGCTTGTCCACATTGGCTGTAGACAGGCGGCTGCGTTTGTCTGTAATGACGCCCCCTGCCGTGCTGAATACACGTTCAGACAAAACACTGGCCGCCGGGCAGGCCAGCACCTCCAAGGCATAAAAGGCTAGCTCTGGCCACGTGGACAATTTGGAGACCCAGAAGTTGAATGGGGCCGAACCATCAGTCAGTACGTGGAGGGGTGTGCACAGGTACTGTTCCACCATGTTAGTGAAATGTTGCCTCCTGCTAACACGTTCCGTATCAGGAGGTGGTGCAGTTAGCTGTGGCGTGGTGACGAAACTTTTCCACATCTCTGCCATGCTAACCCTGCCCTCAGAGGAGCTGGCCGTGACACAGCTGCGTTGGCGACCTCTTTCTCCTCCTCTGCCTTCGCCTTGGGCTTCCACTGGTTCCCCTGTGACATTTGGGAATGCTCTCAGTAGCGCGTCTACCAACGTGCGCTTGTACTCGCGCATCTTCCTATCACGCTCCAGTGTAGGAAGTAAGGTGGGCACATTGTCTTTGTACCGGGGATCCAGCAGGGTGGCAACCCAGTAGTCTGCACACGTTAAAATGTGGGCAACTCTGCTGTCGTTGCGCAGGCACTGCAGCATGTAGTCGCTCATGTGTGCCAGGCTGCCCAGAGGTAAGGACAAGCTGTCCTCTGTGGGAGGCGTATCGTCATCGTCCTGTGTTTCCCCCCAGCCACGCACCAGTGATGGGCCCGAGCTGCTTTGGGTGCCACCCCGCTGTGAACATGCTTCATCCTCATCCTCCTCCACCTCCTCCTCATCCTCGTCCTCCTCGTCCTCCAGTAGTGGGCCCTGTCTGGCCACATTTGTACCTGGCCTCTGGTGTTGCAAAAAACCTCCCTTTGAGTCACTTTGAAGAGACTGGCCTGAAAGTGCTAAAAATGACCCCTCTTCCTCCTCTTCCTCCTGGTCCACCTCCTCTTCCATCATCGCCCTAAGTGTTTTCTCAAGGAGACATAGAAGTGGTATTGTAATGCTGATAACAGCGTCATCGCCACTGGCCATGTTGGTGGAGTACTCGAAACAGCGCAACAGGGCACACAGGTCTCGCATGGAGGCCCAGTCATTGGTGGTGAAGTGGGTCTGATCCGCAGTGCGACTGACCCGTGCGTGCTGCAGCTGAAACTCCACTATGGCCTGCTGCTGCTCGCACAGTCTGTCCAGCATATGCAAGGTGGAGTTCCACCTGGTGGGCACGTCGCATATGAGGCGGTGAGCGGGAAGGCCGAAGTTACGCTGTAGCGCAGACAGGCGAGCAGCGGCAGGGTGTGAACGCCGGAAGCGCGAACAGACGGCCCGCACTTTATGCAGCAGCTCTGACATGTCGGGGTAGTTGCAAATGAACTTCTGCACCACCAAATTCAGCACATGCGCCAGGCAAGGGATGTGCGTCAAACCGGCTAGTCCCAGAGCTGCAACGAGATTTCGCCCATTATCGCACACCACCAGGCCGGGCTTGAGGCTCACCGGCAGCAACCACTCGTCGGTCTGTTGTTCTATACCCCGCCACAACTCCTGTGCGGTGTGGGGCCTGTCCCCCAAACATATGAGTTTCAGAATGGCCTGCTGACGTTTACCCCGTGCTGTGCTGAAGTTGGTGGTGAAGGTGCGTGGCTGACTGGATGAGCAGGTGGAAGAAGAGGAGGAGGAAGCTGAGTAGGAGGAGGAGTAGACAGGAGGCAAAGAATGTTGCCCTGCGATCCTTGGCGGCGGAAGGACGTGCGCCAAATAGCTCTCCGCCTGGGGCCCAGCCGCCACTACATTTACCCAGTGTGCAGTTAGGGAGATATAGCGTCCCTGGCCGTGCTTACTGGTCCACGTATCTGTGGTTAGGTGGACCTTGCCACAGATGGCGTTGCGCAGTGCACACTTGATTTTATCGGACACTTGTTTGTGCAGGGAAGGCACGGCTCTCTTAGAGAAGTAGTGGCGGCTGGGAACAACATACTGTGGGACAGCAAGTGACATGAGCTGTTTGAAGCTGTGTGTGTCCACCAGCCTAAATGACAGCATTTCATAGGCCAGTAGTTTAGAAATGCTGGCATTCAGGGCCAGGGATCGAGGGTGGCTAGGTGAGAATTTACGCTTTCTCTCAAATGTTTGTGAGATGGAGAGCTGAACGCTGCCGTGTGATATGGTTGAGATGCTTGGTGACGCAGGTGGTGGTGTTGGTGGTACATCCCATGTTTGCTGGGCGGCAGGTGCCAACGTTCCTCCAGAGGCGGAGGAAGAGGCCGAGGCGGCGGCAGCAGCAGCAGAAGAGGCCGAGGCGGCAGCAGCAGAAGATGTAGCAGGGGGAGCCTGAGTGACTTCCTTGTTTTTAAGGTGTTTACTCCACTGCAGTTAATGCTTTGCATGCAGGTGCCTGGTCATGCAGGTTGTGCTAAGGTTCAGAACGTTAATGCCTCGCTTCAGGCTCTGATGGCACAGCGTGCAAACCACTCGGGTCTTGTCGTCAGCACATTGTTTGAAGAAGTGCCATGCCAGGGAACTCCTTGAAGCTGCCTTTGGGGTGCTCGGTCCCAGATGGCGGCGGTCAGTAGCAGGCGGAGTCTCTTGGCGGCGGGTGTTCTGATTTTTCCCACTGCTCCCTCTTTTGCTACGCTGTTGGCTCGGTCTCACCACTGCCTCTTCCTCCGAACTGTGAAAGTCAGTGGCACGACCTTCATTCCATGTGGGGTCTAGGACCTCATCGTCCCCTGCATTGTCTTCCACCCAGTCTTGATCCCTGACCTCCTGTTTAGTCTGCACACTGCAGAAAGACGCAGCAGTTGGCACCTGTGTTTCGTCATCATCAGAGACGTGCTGAGGTGGTATTCCCATGTCCTCATCATCAGGAAAAATAAGTGGTTGTGCGTTAGTGCATGCTATCTCTTCCACCCCTGGGGAAGGGCTAGGTGGATGCCCTTGGGAAACCCTGGCAGCAGAGTCTTCAAACAGCATAAGAGACTGCTGCATAACTTGAGGCTCAGACAGTTTCCCTGATATGCATGGGGGTGATGTGACAGACCGATGGGCTTGGTTTTCATGCGCCATCTGTGCGCTTTCTGCAGAAGACTGGGTGGGAGATAATGTGAACGTGCTGGATCCACTGTCGGCCACCCAATTGACTAATGCCTGTACCTGCTCAGGCCTTACCATCCTTAGAACGGCATTGGGCCCCACCAAATATCGCTGTAAATTCTGCTGGCTACTGGGACCTGAGGTAGTTGGTTCACTAGGACGTGTGGCTGTGGCAGAACGGCCACGTCCTCTCCCAGCACCAGAGGGTCCACTAACACCACCACGACCATGTCCACGTCCGCGTCCGCGTCCCTTATTAGATGTTTTCCTCATTGTTCCCGTTCACCACAATTTTGAGAATGGCAAATTTGGGATTGCTTTTTTAACCCAGAACAAAAAGTCTGCTTTTACGGTCACTACAAATAACTTGACCAGCTAAAACTGTGCAGATTCGGTTCAATAGAGATGTGAGACCTGTTTTTTTTGCGCTGTGTGACAGTTCTAGGTTTAATCACAGAATGACACTTCTATCAGCACGCTAGCGTGTGTCTTAGGTTTTTCTGAATGATACTATCAATAACTTCAATGTAAGATTTTCTTTTTGGGATAGATTTCAAGTAGGCCTGAAATACCACAAACTAGTTATTTTCAGAATGGCAAATTTGGGAATGCTTTTTCAACCCAGAACAAAAAGTCTGCTTTGACGGTCACTACAAATAACTTGACCAGCTAAAACTGTGCAGATTTGGTTGAATAGAAATGTCAGGTCTATTTTTTAGGCGCTGGGTGACAGGCTCAACTTGCCCCTGATGTAATATATGGCCAAAAAATAACCAGACTGTTGATGGTTAAATGCACTTCGGTGACACAGGCTCAGCCTGCAGCTGATGTAGTATATGGCCAAAAAATAATCAGACTGTTGATGGTTAAATGCACTTGGGTGAAACAGGCTCAGCCTGCAGCTGATGTAGTATATGGCCAAAAAATAACCAGACTGTTGATGGTTAAATGCACTTCGGTGACACAGGCTCAGCCTGCAGCTGATGTAGGATATAGCACAAAATAACCACACTATCGATGGTTAAATACACTTGGTGATAGCTCGTGCTGGCGCACCACAAGTCACAAAATGGCCGCCGATCACCCCAGAAAAAAAGTGATCTAAAAACGCTCTGGGCAGCCTCAAAAAAGTGAGCAAGTCAATAATAGCACTTCAATGATCCACAGCTGCAGATCGATCACAGAATGATGTCTTTTGGAGGAGTTAATCTGCCTAATCTCGCCCTAACGTCGCAGCTGCAACCTCTCCCTATACTGATCATAGCAGAGTGACGTGCGGCGCTACGTGACTCCAGCCTAAATAGAGGCTGGGTCACATGGTGCACTGGCCAATCACAGCCATGCCAATAGTAGGCATGGCTGTGATGGCCTCTTGGGCCAAGTAGTATGACGCTTGTTGATTGGCTGCTTTGCAGCCTTTCAAAAAGCGCCAAGAAAGCGCCGAACACCGAACCCGAACCCGGACTTTTACGAAAATGTTCGGGTTCGGGTCCGTGTCACGGACACCCCAAAATTCGGTACGAACCCGAACTATACAGTTCGGGTTCGCTCATCCCTATCAGGGACCAGCCTTCCAGATCTCTCTGCATTTCAGCTTTCCTGGAAGCTCAAACATCTCCATCCTACCCAATTATCTATGGTAGGGACCGTCAGAGATCTGACCGCAACCTAGCAAATATACAGAGAATTGGCTGAAAGAAACTGGCAAAAACTGATGCAAACTGATCTTAACTGATGCTCAGAAAGAGACAGATCAGTTTTTTTACATGCAAACTGAGTCTAACTGAGCAAAACTGATGTTCAAAATAAAGGATCCTTTTATAAATATTTCTGCTCTTCTGATAGATTAGAAAAATGGAAAGCTGAACGGTAATGTGAACTCACCCTTAGTTGCAAATTGGTGCTCTAGCTGTTTTTCATTACTACCACTTACTTTTCAAGCCTTTTGTTGCCACTGTCCCAACTTTTTTTAGATGTATTGCTGCCGTCAGGTTCTAAATGAGTTAATTTTTATTAATGATATGGTAAACTGTCTCACTTCAACATCTGGCATGTGTTCTAGGTTCTATTGTGAATAAAATATGGGTCTATGAGGTTTGCATGTCATTGCATTGTTATTATTTACATTCATTGACATTTTGCGCAGTGTCCTAACTTTTGAAATTGCTGTTGTATGTGGCCAAAAAGTAGAAAGTAATATTTATTTTTAGGGTGGTAGTGGCCCTTGCCCACTGATTCAAATAGAGTGACTAGAATGGAGGGAACCCTCATTAAAAACGTTTTATGCCAGGTACACAGCTACCATACAAAAAAGAAACCTGGCCTTAAAGATCAGGCTGTAGACAGCTAATATGTGCATCTTAGCTTGTTCATGTTCTAAGGCAGTGTTGGCCATCTTAAAGCTCCCCTCTGTGGTGTATTATATAGACAACACCCAATCTGAGAGGTTAGAAGAGTGCACACATAGAGTTGCGTATTATCTGTGCTTCAAGTTTTTTTTAGCTTTTGGTAAGGCCATTATCAGCACACTTATGCCACATCCTTAGAGGCTGCCTCAATTGTTTTATTGTTGTGAGTCCAATTAATGAAACTCTCACTAATACCGTGAAGAGAAATCCCAAGTACCCTATTTGCAGGAGACAGGTGGTTAGATATAAGATCTGACCTTACATTATAGTGAATAGGGCAGCGTACTCAGGACGCCCTGGACTATAATATAGAATGATCCTGAATGTGTAACGTTCTTTCTATTGCAAATTGGAAGAAGCAGGACAGAAATATTATGTAGAGCCCTCAGATGAAGTCAAGGTCTTCATAATGTGCCAGGTAGGCCACCACATATTGGAAGGGGTGCCTGCTTTACCTGCTGTTAGCAACCAATTTTTATAAACATTTAAACTTAAAGCTAGTAGAAATTTCGACAATTAACCTTCCCTTCCTCATTAGCTTAGTTGAGACCCAGGTCTTCCTATTTGCTCTACAAAGTAGGTGAAGTTTCCCTTCCTTAATAATAATTACAGAGGCTCCCCACAACAAGATCATGTGCCATTATCAGGGTTCATACTGTAGATATTATAGAAGAAAACAAATTTATCTTGTGTTTGTTCTAATGACTATTGCTTTTTATTGTCTTTTATAATTATTTTTACACTATATGTCAATGTTCGTCATGTGTTTTTGCTTAGTATCTAATGCATTTCACCGAAGAAACATTTGCTATAATGCAATGTGCTGTTCACCTACTTCTCTTTTCTCTTAGTCAATGTTGTTCTCAGACCAGCATTTCGGGAACATTTTGTTTTGTATCCTGCTCTTTTTATCAGAGCACTTTTTAGTTTATTAAGAGCTATTTGAAAACATACTGAATTATTCACCATAGTCAAGGTGAGGTCATCTATAAAGTAGCAATGTAACATTCTTCTATCAACTAATAATAATTTTTTTCTACACAACCAATTTGCTGTTATATTAAAGTGCATGCTGACCTTCATCTTCAAAAAAATTATGTCTCTTTTCCCATTTTATTCTAGGAGCTCAGGCTTATACTGCCTGCTATCTGCTGAGCTAACAAATGTGCTGGATACCTATTGAGTTCAAGGACTGACATAGCTGGATAATCTGTGTTGCTGTCATCATTTGCTCACCTATTTGTGGTAATAACCTGTTACAATGTTTTGTCATCATTACTAATCAGACGACATAAAGAGGGACACTTGCTGTTACCAGATGAAAATTACATCTCCAGTAGAGTAGCATGTTGGTACCCACGAACACCCCCGGCACAATGTTGGCTAGGGCGGTATATTCATATTTGTTGGCAAATAATTTACTGAAAATTTTAGGGTTAGTCATACGTCTGGTGGTACACTGTTGTTGTATTTTTGCAGTGTGTATCTTTACTACACCAGTGGATCCACTTTGGACTTTGAGGGTAGATAACTAAAGTAGACAGCCTACCAGAAGATATATAATACAAACAGTTGTAAGGATATGCACATATCCACCTACAAACAAACCATTGCAAATAGATTCCATAATCTTTGCTGCTATGGGGTTTCCTCTAACCCCAACAACTACCATCTTGGTTCATAAATCAAGTTTTATTCTGAAGAAGACATCTAGATTATGTGTTGTAGACCATCCAGTGTAACTTTTAGAAGTTGACAGTTTTCTATGGTACTTCCACAGATAGATCCATTCTGATAGCCACATGGGATCAGAAGGGGAATTTTATCTCTTTAGGGTCAACTGCCCTAACGGCTTTATGGATTATTTACCATTTTTCTGGTTCAATAGGAGGAAATAAATTTCAAAAGTTTACTGACACCCCTTTCCTTCATCTATGTCCTATCTCATCCCTTAGTTGAACTTGATAGACATACAATATGTCTTTCTGACAATACTGCTGTAAGTATATACTGGTAGAGATAAGCAAATAGAGTCTAAGCTTATCAGATTCATCACATATTATACAAAAATTCTTCTGCCAAATAAATCCAACATTTTGGTGATTCACTTTGGATGAATTGCACAAAACAGCTTCTGGCCAAAATTCAGTACACTACCTAGGGAAACAAGGCCTTGAGGATTATGATGGGGGATAACATGACCTTGACAATGGCCTCAGCTGGCAGACTTTCCCACGGGCATTGCAGGTAGGCTGGCAGCCAATCGGGAGGGAGGATAGTGGCATGTCTACTAGGCTCTGTGCTAGCTGTGAAACACAGCTCCTAAATTGCACTCAGTCGCTGATGTGAGAGGATGTCTGCCTTGTCTCTGAAAAAAAAACACAAAGCAGGCATCTTATAGCCTTACATGGACAGAAGATAGATTTAGTTAGGTAAAATAATTTTTTTCTGGGCATGAGCTAGCCTTTTCCCCCCAAACAACCTGTTATAAAGCTTCTACAATTCATTCTTAGCACCACCAGCAGCATATATTTTGCTGCATATGCTGTGCTTTTGTGCCATTCTCTATTTACCATTTACCATTTTGCTACTGGTTAAGGGGTCAACTGAGAATTTTAGTATGTCAATACAAGTGTACAATGGGTTCGTAGCAGGAGACATTTAATTTGAACTGTATTTATTACCAAAAAAATGAGTTGCAATTTTGCTGCCACTTATAATTGCGCAATTTAGCAATTTAAATTTTGGACTGCTAGTTCAGAACAAGCAATTGTTTTTTGTCTAATAACACAGTGTTTAAACACCATCTGCCCCCAATATGGAACAATTTTTGGAATGTTTTTAATTTTAACCCCTTCAGGACTCTGCAATTTTCTATTTTTCCGTTTTTGTTTTTCAAACCCTGCTTTTCCGGAGCAATAACTTTTTCAATTTTCCATTCACATAGCCATATGAGTGCTTGTTTTGGGATGAAATAAAAAAAATGCAAACAGTTTTATGGGATTTGTTTTTATAGCGTCACCTATACAGTAAAACTGACATATTATCCTCATTCTCCAGGTCAGTATGATCATGCCGATACCACATTTATATAATTTTTCTTGTGTAGTAATACTGAAAAAATTCTGACTCCCATAACTTTTTTACAGTTATGTTTAGAGAGCTGTGTGAGGGCTTATTTTTTGCAGGTCGATCTGTACTTTTTATTTATAACACTTTGAAATGTGTCCTACTTTTCTTTCTTTATCACTTTTTATTTAATTTTATTGAGAGGTGAAGTGACATAAAATGGCAAATAGTGAATTTTTTTTTTTTTTCCCCCTAACGCCGTTTGCCGTATGGGATAAATATTTTTATATTTTAATAGTACGGACATTTTTATTCTAGGGAAAGTTGAATGATTAGATTTTTTATATATTTTTTCATTTTTTTATACTTTTTTATTTATTCTTTTTTAAAAACTTTTTTAAGCCACCCTAGGTGACTATAACACACAATCATTGGATTTCATCTTGTATTCCGTTACGCCTAGAGTTTCAGCTCTCTCTGCATTTGCCAAAGCCAGGCAGTGTAAACGTTATCGGGCCTGTCTGGCCCTGTCAATCAAAGTGGAGAGGCTGAGAAAGTTAAGAGAGAGCTGGGGAGGGGGAGAGAAAATAAATTTAAAAAAGAAAAACAAGACAAAAAATGTGAGTCCTAGGAGACCTCAGGGTGTCACATACCATTTTTTTAGGCCAATTGAGGCACTTTTGAATTGGGTACAATTGATTAGGACCCAGATCGAAATGTTTTGACCTGTACGTTACAATCAGATCCAAAATCTGCTGCAAGACTTCAAAGAAGTCCCTTATCTCTACATACTACATTTATGGTAGACCATATGAACAAACAAATATAGGTTATAAAATCAGCAGATGAAAACTCTGAAAGGGGATGCATATGCAGCATCAGCAAAAAAAAGCCACTGTTACAAATAAGCAAGACATGATCACCCACCGTGTCTGTCTTTGAAGAGACAGTCTTGACAAAAGAACAGCAGGGCAACATTATACCTATCTGTAGGGGTAGTGCTTATTTGTAGAGATTTCAGTTTCCCACAGTTCTTTCTGTAAGGGACACCTGCCAGAAGAAAGTATAAAAATACCCTTGATTGTACAATAAAGTTTTTAAATTATAATATGTTTTATCTTGAAGTTACAGGTCCAAAGTTTATTCTACAAAACTGCTCCTTACAGAGGACCTGTCACCTCTCCTGATATCTCGTTTAGTAACTACTTGCATTTCCCATGTAATAACAATTCTGGTGCATCTATTCTTATGACTCTATACTGTGTCATTCCTCTATTATTCCAATGAGACATTTATTAATAATTTGACAGCAGTCTGGGTGTTACTACTTGGTGGTGGATCCCTGCATGGTTTGACTCTAGCAGCTGTCACGGCTGAGGATGGGGAAAACCCT
The DNA here is from genome assembly GCF_905171765.1 of Bufo bufo. Classification (NCBI taxonomy): domain Eukaryota; kingdom Metazoa; phylum Chordata; class Amphibia; order Anura; family Bufonidae; genus Bufo; species Bufo bufo. The sequence continues at coordinate 93,303,542 of NC_053392.1, forward strand.
CAGCCGTGCGATGACTGAAGATGGTGGCCGCTGCTTGGTCAGGACAGGAATCAGGGAGCCGGTCACCTCCTATTACGTCCCTAGTTCTGACGCTGAGTCCTAGCTGTATGAGCCGACCCTGATGGTAGGAGGGCTCATACTCCGGAACCTTGGAGTCCCTACTAGCCCTCAGGGTGGCCCTGAACTAGGAGCAGGGTAAGACGACCTGTTCCTCCTAGATGCGGACGAACAGGAGTCTCACAGGCCAAGCTGCAAGGAAGGGGAAACAAATACAACATATGAATATGGCAGGTGAACTAAAGCAGTTCCAAACCTACCTGCCACAGCCACGCTGACTGGAACCCGTGCATAACTACTGCTGTCCACAAACATATGAGGGACACAGAACACAAACACATATCACACAGGTAACCAGGACATCCATAGTTGCAATAAACCGATAGACCAAAAAGACATCTTCAAACATCAGACATAAAGTTTATGACCACAAGGGTGGCCCTCACTGGCAGATGGTATATAACCAGGAGGATGACTTCAGATAACCATGGCTGAAGTACCCCTCAGAGTCTGGTATCCAGCAGGAGCTAAATAGCCCCAAGTGGCCACACCCACAACCCAGACACACACCCAGTGTTCACACACTAAGAAGGGATTTAACCCTTCCTACACCAGGCAAGGGAAAAAGCCACTTAAAGGGGAAGTGTACAAACAACAATCACACTGCAGCTGTTACCGCCTGCAACGACATGCGTGGCAACCATGCCCTGGGAAACAGCCAGAAGGCCGAGACACTGCCACCACATGTACACAAACCACACGTTGCCACGGGCAACCGCAGGTGACGAAAAGTGTCACAATACACACATACAAAACCTCGTGCACCACAAACAAGGAAAGTGCACATATACAAACACACCAAGCCAGGTGCAACCGCATGCACTTGACAGCAAGCTGCCTAGCAACCGCTCAGGCCGCTATACTGCCAAAATGTCATGTTGCCAGCGGCAACCACACGTGAGGCAACATATTAACAGCACTCACCAGTGGTTGAACAATAAGACCAAACCGCAGGCAACTGCATGCGGGGGAGTCACGACCAAGACCATGGTCGTGACAGCAGCACTGATTGGATAGTGTCAGGCTATGCAGGGACACACTCCCAACTGGTAACACCCAGTTAAACCTTTATTGTAGACCACTGGTAATGTATTTTTTAAACTTCAAGTAGGAATAACGGAGGAATGGAGTAACATAGGGTCATAATAACAGATGCTCAAGGACTGTTATAACATGGGATATACAAATCATTAGTAAAAACAGACATGGCATGACATCCAAGGCAGTATCAGTCACCATACTGTCTAAACATGAAATAAAGTAGGCCCCAATAGTGGCTGCTGATAGGGGCAGGTTGATTATTTCCTTTACAAAAGCCTTGTTGTTAGCACAGCTCTGCTTAATCAACATATAATCACTGTATGATACATGAGGCAGCTGTCGTATTTAGGATTTTGGTGGGATTAACCAACCAGCTAATATGTATGGAGGTTCCCAATTCTACAGATGTGGGGGGGAATGAATGATCAAAGGTTGCTCTCCTTTAAATCAATGTTCAACCTTTTAAACAGACCCTGAGACCTAATTTAGGATTTTAGCTAGTGGCTCTCGCTCCCAGGGGTTCGTGCAGAGGAAAGGTGGGTTGAAGGAATAAGACAGGCATTAGAGAACAACAAACTGCTTTTTTGCTAATGGTATCTTGAGGTACATCCAGCAATAATTAATACAAGGTGCAGTCTCTGTCACTAGATGATGATGTATGGTGGCTGGCTAGATGGCAGAAATATGCTAGCTGACAAAGTCTCTGTCTTCAGATTTCTCTTTAAATGGCTATAACGCTGGCACCTGTGACTGTAGGTGTTTATTATATAATGTAAGGTTTCAGATTTGCCTATCCAGCCCTGCGGTGGGATGTCTTAACTTGTTATCCCCCACCTCGCAGAGACTTGGGTTATGGTGGTGGGTGTCTTAACTCATTATACTCCACCTTGCAGCAGTGTCTGTAAAGCTGATTGTAGATGATCACTCTGCTGTCTGGAAAGCCGTAGCTTCTATGGACTCTGCACCATTGGACCTTTCTGTCCTTCTGAAGAAGTGTTCCTCACAGTGGATATGGATTTTTGGTCCTAAGGCCCTAAAAATCAGGAGCTGATGGACATGCTCCCTGTCTTCTCACTAGCCTAGCTAGCTCTACCTTCTTGACAGGAACTCGGAATAGCCCATTCATATGAGGGGGGGGGGGGGGGAGCGGGATGGAGTGATTAGCTCCATTGCCAGTGCCACTCATATGCTATCTGCTGGTGCAACAATACATGACATAAGTAAAACATTACCATAAATTAGCTATCTGGGGTATTGCACATACAGAAATGAAAGCTGACCCTCTAATGCCACCAGATGTAGAATAGCTATCCTATAAGTGGAAATAAAAGCTGACCCTCTAATGCCACCAGATGTAGAATAGCTATCCTATAAGTGGAAATAGTTGTCAACTGGTGACTTACTGATATCTTTTAGGTTGACCATACCCAATAGATAGCTGTTGACCAAATGTTCATTCAGCTGACAGCTATCTCTCCCAAAGTCAGATATACATACATGCGTGATTCTGTCATGACTGTTTGTGTTCTCAATAGGGAGATGGAGTTTGGCCAACATACATCTCACGTGCATAGTCAGCTTTACTTGTGTTCTTATGTACCTTAGTTGTTATATTTCATATGTAGAGGATTAGTGTGATTGTACTGACAGCATAGCATGACTGAATTGACTACTTTTATGCTATCCATATATAACAAGCATTAATATGATTAATATGGAACTTACAGTACACTGCTTCATCTCACTGTCAAGTAGAGATTGGAAAGAAATATTTCTTTGGTGTGTTTGTGTGTTTATATATAAGGGTCCCTGTGGTCGAACAATTAGATTATTAGCTCCACTAAGATAGATGTGGGAAGGGAAGTATTTTAATATAATATTATTATTATTATTACTATTATTATTATTAGGCTCATCATCATTAATTCTATTACTCTAGAATATACGCTTAGATTTATTTTAAAATATAAGATTAATAATAATAGTTATTATTCGAGACGAGAGAAGTCTAGCTGATATGGTGATGTTGCTCAATCTCTTCAATAAAGATGTCTGCAACGGCCTTTCCATGAGCAAATATATAAGGGGAATATGTATTTTTTTTAAACTGCCATTTCAGAAAACAATTATTTGTTACCATGATGTGTGAGTATATTTGGCTTCGCTGCGAATCAAATTTTTCATGAAATTCGGTTCAAAGTCAATTTATTTGACTTCAATTTGCTCAATGCTAATTAATATTATTACTACCACAGAAAAACCCACAAGGTCATTCCATGTTTTATACTACTACTATTCTTCTTTTTACTGTTATTATTGGTATAATCCATAGGTTCATCAGTTTCATCAGCCATTACTACATAGCATGAAAACTATAAATGTCTGGAAATGAGTTCCTGTGGATAACAGCAGTGTACATCCTCATGGTTACCACCACTGAATGAAAGAATTCTGAAAAATAGCTTTCTTTTTGCTTAACAATGCACTTTATGTCCTATATGTTAGTGTAGGTTTCTAAACAAGCAATAGAAAACAGCAGTAATATCCCTTCCCATGGGAATAATCCAACCTGTTTATTTCTACGCTGCAAAATTCTCAACAGGGAAAAGAGATAAAAATCACAGTAACTGTATGCATTATTAACCAACATCAACGTCAACCGAGGCAAGAAAAGGCAGAAAAGGGAAACAGTTATGTAATAGACATAAACCAAGATAGGGAACCACCATGCATGAATTAACAAGTAAATTTCCATCAATATTTCACTGCATTGCCAGACCCTGTCCACCCTAATGTCAAGGCTTCCATTTTTAATTACACCATGCTGGATACTAGCAAATTATAACAGACCTAATTGACTTTAATGGGGTCCATTTAGGGTTCTAGGCTTTGGAAATCAATGGTTTGGGTACTTGGGTTCAAAGAATAGTACTATGCTAACAATACAGCTATATTAACCATCTGGTTTAGCTTTCCATATGGGCATTGAGGGTATATGGAGCCATAGAGGGGTATCCTCTGTATACCCATCCACATTAACCACCGGTTAACATTCAATGTTTAGGGGGTATTGGGAACTGGACTGAATACTGTGAGGGTTCTCATTATAAGTGGGTTGTTTGTGATGAGACAACCCCTTTAAAGGGGCTTTCCAGAAAACACCATTCATGGCATCTTTTTTTGAATAGATCAACAGTATGTGATCCCTTTGGAATCCAAGGGCTGGAACACCCAAGAATAAGCAGACTGAAGGCCCACATTCAAGCAAACGTAGTTGTCCCTGGCACAGTCCCATTCAAAGTACAGTTCCACTCACACCAGCTTTAAAAAAGCAATGTTGTTTTGCGTACTGCCTCATAGGGGCTCGGGCACTCGATATGGCTTCTTCTTTCTTCTGATCAATGGAGATCATGGCACCTATTTCCCAAAATACGCAAAATGTGTTTTGATAAAGGTGCATTCATTTACCGAATTAATTTTTCAAGGTCCACCAGGATTGACATTCACTGTGAATTAGAGAGATTCACATTTTGGAGAATCAATAGAGATAAGAATTTGTCCATCTCTGGATAGGTTTCTGGAGTCTGGTCCCATGTCTTTGGCTAACATTCCTAATCAATAGTTGAGAATATGCAGCATGGTGGCTCATTGGTTAGCACTGGTGTCTTGCAACACTTGGGTCCTGGGTTTGAATCTAACCAAGGACAACATCTGCATGGAGATTGTATGTTCTTCCCATGTGTGGGTTTCCTCCTGGTACTTTGGTTTCCTCCGATACTCCAAGGACATACTGATAGGGAATCTAGATTGTGAGCCCCATTGGGGACAGCTTGATGCTGAGGTCTGTAAAGCGCTGCAGAATATGTCAGCGCTATCTAAGTGAGTAATATAAAATAAATAAAATAATACACCAGCAAGAGTTAAAAAAAATCCTCAAACAAAACTTGAGCCTTTACTATAAGATTCTCCATTATTTACATACAAAACAACGCACTACAGTAATAATGGTGCAAAAACACATAAAAAACAAACATGAATACATACACCCAAGAACCCACAATGAAGATAAATGTATTTGGTATAAAAAAGAATCCATTCCCGGGGACTCCCCTTTGTAACTATGAAGATCACTAATTAAACCCACTCCTAATTAGCACTTCCATTACACATGTTCACTTTGCCGTCATTAGCAGGCTTCTAAAAATTGCAACTATTAACTTAAGAGGAAAGACATAAGTGCCATCCAACTCCATTCTATTGATTTCTTGCATACTGTTGTTTAATTACGTGCTAGCTCTGCCATAAGGTGTCACAGCATTTACAGATGTGACACTGATTTACAGTATTTCTTTCATTGTACTAAATTTATGAGGCTTGTGTAATGTATATTGTATCCTTACATCAGAGGTCATCACAAGGAAGGTGACTGCATTCTTGTTTCACTGCATTTAGTAGAAAGCAGACATGCTTTTCTAATCCTGTACAATGGTGCTTAAACCTGGGTTGGGGGGGTCTCCATCTCCGCACCAGCTCACCATCTGTCTCGCTGTGCTAGTAAGGGCCTCTGAGAGGCTACCCTCTGCCACAGCCTGCACTGATTTTGTACTGGACATGGAGTTCAGCCAGTCACTTAGTGAACCTCCAATCTCTGAACCTCCATGGATCCTAATGACTGCTATGATACTAGCTTTCACAGATCCTGACCTCCCTCAGCTGCAAGTGTAGAACATTCAATTTGCATAATATATGAGCAACACCAGGAATGAGGCTTCTTAGCCAAATGAATTTTTGGAAGAACAAATCAGGAGTGGATCATAAAAGGAGAGAAGATAGGACAGATACGACCTCTCCTCTTTTTTGAGCTCACTTCCAAGTCCTTTGAAATTAAGTATTATCTTCTTTAAGAAAGCATTTTAGTTTGGTGCTTAAGGTACTTTGATTTTTTAACTTTATTTATTTTTTTGTTTTTGGTCTCGGTATTTCAAAAGCCATATTTTTTTATTTTTTTCCATCAACATATTCCATGTTGACCTATCAGCAAGATCAACCCTATTAAACCAGGTGTACTGGTTGATCCTGCTGAATAAAACAAAGCCTTTATCGCCTTTAAAATCCAGAGTTAGGTCAATTTTAATTAACGTGCTAATTAGGTCATTGCCATTCCTTTTACTTTGACTGACAGGGACAAGCACCATTATTGTGCTTTTGCGTGGTCCTGTAATCCTGCGCATGTGCCCCGATTATAAAGTTAGTGCATGCACAGTAAGCATGCTTACTTGGCTCACTCTGAATGGGACCAACACATGTGTTTGACTCTTTCTGATACCCCCCATTATCTCTACGGATAGAAAACCTGCATTCTCATTCTGCTCCTCGCCTGAGCAGGGGGATTTTGGCCCTTGTCCTCTGCAGGTTGGATGTCCTTCTAATTTACTTTTAAAATGTTTAATTCATGCCATAGGACAGGGATGGCCAACCTGTGGTTCTCCAGCTGTTGTAAAACTGCAACTCCCATCATACCCTGCTGTAGGCTGATAGCTGTAGGCAGTCTGGGCATGCTGGGAGTTGTAGTTTTGCAACAGCTGGAGAGCCTCAGGTTGGCCATCCCTGCCATAGGATAACCACTTTAAAGGGGTTGTGCAGAATTACAAAAAATTAACTGCTACCTTCAAAAACCAATCCTGGTATGTGTTTGGAATCAATATCACTGTTCAACTCTATTAAATGGGTTATCCCATGAGTAATATAAAAAAATAAAAATCAGACATCATATAGTACATGATAGTCTCTTTCTAACAAAGCTACAACCAGCCCTGTACCTGACATGGGTCCAGAGATCTCCCCATCCATTGCTCTACTAGATTTTTTACCAGCTGATAGCTGAAGGGGAGTGTCCATTCTGCTGCAGCTAAGGGGGGCGTGTCCATGCTCTCCCTATCACAGCTCAAGGGGAGTGTCATTTCTGCTGCAGCTAAGGGGGCGTGTCTTAGCTCTCCCTATCACAGCTCAGGAGGCAGTTGAAGGATAAAACTGAGCATGTGCGGCCATCTGAGTGGGCCGGCAAAGAAATCAGAAAAAAACTAACAGCAGGTGGCGCTATACAGATACATTTTATTGAATAATTCATTAGCTATACAAAATTTTTAATTACGTGCAATTACATAAGCATTCAGATCCAGGAGCTGGTTTGAAAACTATATTTTTTTTTAAAAAATATTTTTCGCAGGACAACCCCTTTAAAGTTTATGGCGCTGAGCTTTACTTATGCATCGTTCCTCTAGAAGAGATTCCTAGAATGAGAAAATGTAATAATAAGATATAAGAGATATAACGGAAATTATTCTATTTACTGAGCAATATTAGTAGAAAATAAAAAGGCGATGAACCAGCTTAATAAAGATATAATAGTATAATATCACCTAGGAAATAAGAAATATTGCAATATAAATTCCCATGTAAAGTACAACCTTGCAATATAAGCAAGAGTAGATTGCAATAAACCATCTGGCCAAACGGCCATATAATGTTTGAATATGCTCTGGGCAAAAATAAGCTTGCAAGAGGCAATGTAGTAGAGTTATAAAACAACTTAAGTGAGGGCGCATGCGCGGACAAATATAAGTGAAAAATGAACTAAGTCCGATAAAGGAAAGAACAGAATGAACTATTAAAAATGTATACTTACCAACGAGGTGTGGAAGAGAGAGGAAATAAACGTGAGGATAGGATGGATATCCTGTAAAAACAACATAAAATATAAAAGAAAGAACACTGTAAAATCATGTTTAGTAAGTATATAATAAAATAAAGGCAAGAACAGTCCACCGTGGACAAGGACAAATACTCGACGCATGCGTAATAGGCAAGAAAGTGAATTCTAGCAGCTAACAGCACTGACATGCGCAGTAGAAGAGAAATGGATAAAAGTTTTAGCGCATGGGCAGTAGCGATCCCTGAAGAGAATTACCCCATGAGCAGATACATGCATATAGAGGACGATCGCTCGGGGACATGACGCTGCATGCAGACGCAGGGGAAAACGAGAACATATCATACTTACAAGTTGGGTGACATGCGCAATGGGAAATGTACCATCTGAGAGCTGCCAAGTCCTGACGCATGCGCAAGAAAAGGGGAGCAGATGCATGCGCAGTGGAGGTCGATCGCTCAGAATCTAACACTGCACGCATGCGCAGTGGAGCAGTAAGGTCTGCCTTATGCACTAAGTCCCCTGACATGCGCATGGGAGACTGTATAGTCTGATTGATCGAGACGCGTGCGAAAGGAGTATGGGTGGGCGCATGCGCAGCGGAGGGTAACTGCCCAGAGATCCATCAGTACACGCATGCGCAGTAGAGAAATAGGTCCGCATCATATATATGTCCAGTGACATGCGCATTAGAAATTACCTTGCCCCACAAATTATAAGTCCTGAAGCATGCGCAAAGAATAGTAGCGCACAGATTGGATGACAATCTACATGGGAGTGATTAAAAGGCAGCAACTCCAACAAAACCAGCACGGATGAGTCGAAAAGTAAACATTGTAACAACAGAGATACACAGTAGCGAGCGATACCGTGACGTTGCTGGTTCCGCCCCCTTCACAATTAGACTGCCCGAACCCCTGAGGACGCCAAGTGTTTGGAGAAACATGTCGGGGGTCAGAGTGTGAATGCTACATGTGTTTTAAACAGCGAGTGTCTGCATAGCAATAGACATGCAGAATGAGCTAATAGGGACTGCAAAGTAACAGATATGCAGCTTGAATGAGCAAACAGGGAGCGCTAATAGGGAACCCATAATCCTACAGGTGCAGCGCACTGTGATGCAAACGGTGTGAGCCCATAACAGCACGGTAGATACTGCGGGAAAATAAAGGAGCCGGCAGGCAGAATTAAGCTAGGGCCCTACGGGCAGCCCCTTTGCAAAAACAAGGCAATAATATAGCGGGATCTGCAGACACAGCTGATAATTTTAAATGTCAGTAATAGGTAAAAAGTTTTAGTGATAAAGAAATAAATGTTATATTTTATATATAGGGACAAGTAACACATGTAAACCTAGAGACAACTTCTGGTCCTAGTGACCAACTGTAAATAATCAATTATTGTGTCTCAACATGTGTTAATGGGTCAACTTTGAAAAATTAAGAGCTGCAATACCACACCCACCCTGGTGTGGCACTGTTTTTTTTTAAAAGAAAATAGCCATGTTTTTCCAATCCTGTACAATCCCTTTCAATCTTATGACTCTTAATAAATGAACTATTTAGGAATACTTGGAGGGTTTACAATCTAAAATCGATTTTTTTTTATTATTCAAAATTTTCCTAATACATAATAATAAAATAATATTTGTAAAGATTTATTCATAAGAGGGTACATTTCAATATATCTTATCAGCGGGACCTGTCTGCCAGCGCCGCGACTGTCAGAACTCAGCCCGTCATATCCTTGTTTTTTTTTTTCTTTTCTCACGCTGAATAAACTTTACATTGATCATTATAAATTAATTATTGCCATTTAAATCTTCCATAACTTTTTAGCTAAGGACAACATGTCCTTCACATAAAGAAACACATGCAATTAATGACATCCCTCTTACAGTTCATAGGAGATTTTCTCATTACCAAAATTAATTAAGACTTCTGTAATTGAATAATTCCGCGCTGTGCAGATTGTGTGTCGGTTTGAGCTGCTTTCTGTGGCTCTCTGCGCTCCTGAATATGTATGCAGCTGCCGCCAGAGCGAGAAGTGAATATACAAAAGGCATAGGGAAGAATAGTTGTTGTCACCCAGCAGGTTGCATGTCTCCCTTGCTTGCTCCCTGTCTGCTCGCTGTGACCTCCCCTGCCTCTTCCTGCTGCTCTAAGGCACATGGAATAGTCCTCCTGGCCTCCTGTGCGCCGCGCAGATTATTCCCCCAATCTGCTACACATTTGTGATCCCATTGAATTTGCATGACGGTACAATGTCTGTTTTCTTCTTCCTAACATTTGAATGCAAATGATAAGCCACTAAATAAATCTGGGCATCACAGAGTGAATGTGTCCACCTGCCTTATTTCACGTTTAGCTGTGGCTTATGCATCAATTACGTAGATAATAAAAAAAGGAGAGTTAAGAAGATAATTTAACATAACAAAGGAGCTTGCAAGGTATGAATGCAGATCACCCCACACACAGGGGTGCACCTAGACTCTCTGCTGCCAGAGGCAAAAAGAGAAATGGCACAAATTTCCAATGGGAAAAATGTCCGTGTTAGCAAATCGTTGTCTTTAGCAGAAAGCCCTAAATGTTGTAGGATTTGGCTGAAGATTGTTACATAGAGTTTACAGTTTGTGTGTTCCATAAAAATCTAGCAAAAGCCAAAGTAACCTCTCGGAAATGTGTTGGATTTTTAGAGCTTGTCCTCAGCAGGAACATTCATATTATTGGTTGTGGGACTTGTTAGTAAAGGGGTTGATTACCTATGGAAGTGAATGAGTAAAGTACCTCGCCCCCAATTAATGGGCCACTACGAGGCTGACAGAAGCTAAATGTGGGGATTCAGGAAATGGAAAGTGGTCACTAGCAGTCAAAAGTGACCGTCAGGGACAGCCTTAAAGCAAGTACACACATGAATGGAATGTACACACACAGATGCGTACACAGAATATATATATATATATATATATATACATACAAAGAATAAGAGAAGATACTGAGAGACTTACACCCAGTATACAGGACAAGAGAAGAGACAGCGGGGAGGGAAGCGGGGCCCGGTGCAGTCACTGTATTCTATTACACCGGGCCCCGCTCACTGTAGTATTCATATCTAACCTGTAGGCAATGTGAAACTATAGAAATAATGTGCAATCCAGCCTGTAGTACTTACTACAATTTTCCGTAGCAGGCAGGATGACGGGCGGGCGCTGGCAGAGTAACTCACTACGTCACGTGCCTGCTCCTCCCACTTTATGAATGAAGTAGGCGGCGCAGGCGCGTGAAGTAGTGAGTGATCTCCCACCTGCCTGCTACGGAAGTAAGTACTACAGGCTGGATTCTATAGTTTAACATTGCCTACAGGTTAAATATGATTACTACAGTGAGCGGGGCCCGGTGTAATAGAATACAGTTACTGCACCGGGCCCTGCTGTCATTACAAAACCAGATGCCGGCCCCCATCCCCTGTATTGGGGGTCATTCACTACACAGGGACACTGTTATGGGGGGATCTGTGGATGACACATAGCATAAGATGCTATATATGTGTCATCCACAGATCCCCACATAGCAGTGTCATGCCATCCACAGATGCCCCCATAGCAGTGCCATCCACAGATGTCCCCATAACAGTGCCATCCACAGATGCCCCCATAACAGTGCCATCCACAGATCCCCATAAAAGTGTCATCCACAGATACACCATAACAGTGTCAGCCACCCTGCGTCTTATGGGCCAGTGCGTCTTATAGGACGAAAAATATGGTGTATATATATATATATATATATATATATACACATACACACTGGGGAAACTCGAAAAATTAGAATATCGTGCAAAAGTCCATTTATCTAAGTAATGCAAATTAAAAGGAATTGCATTAATGCAGCTTAAAATTAGAATTTTGTGAAAAGGCTCAAAAGTGTCACACTCTAGTCAGCTAATTAGTCCATACCCCCTGAGCAAAGGGTACCTCAAAATTGTGACTTTGGGGTTTTATAAGCTGTAAGCCATAATCATCCAAATTATAACAAATAAAGGCTGGAAATATCTCGCTTTGCATGTAATGAGTCTATCTCATATGTTAGTTTCACCTTTTAAGTTGCATTACTGAAATAAATGAACTTTGCACAGTATTCTAATTTTTCGAATTTCACCTGTATATATATATATATATATATATATATATATATATATATATATATATATACACATATACACTCACCTAAAGAATTATTAGGAACACCTGTTTTATTTCTCATTAATGCAATTATCTAGTCAACCAATCACATGGCAGTTGCTTCAATGCATTTAGGGGTGTAGTCCTGTTCAAGACATTCTCCTGAACTCCAAACTGAATGTCAGAATGGGAAAGAAAGGTGATTTAAGCAATTTTGAGCGTGGCATGGTTGTTGGTGCCAGACGGGCCGGTCTGAGTATTTCACAATCTACTCAGTTACTGGGATTTTCACGCACAACCATTTCTAGGGTTTACAAAGAATGGTGTGAAAAGGGAAAAACATCCAGTATGCGGCAGTCCACTGGGCAAAAATGCCTTGTGGATGCTAGAGGTCAGAGGAGAATGGGCCGACTGATTCAAGCTGATAGAAGAGCAACGTTGACTGAAATAACCACTCGTTACAACCAAGGTATGCAGCAAAGCATTTGTGAAGCCACAACACGCACAACCTTGAGGCGGATGGGCTACAACAGCAGAAGACCCCACCGGGTACCACTCAGCTCCACTACAAATAGGAAAAAGAGGCTACAATTTGCACAAGCTCACCAAAATTGGACTGTTGAAGACTGGAAAAATGGTTTCTTGAACATGACAATGAGTTCACTGTACTAAAATGGCCCCACAGTCACCAGATCTCAACCCAATAGAGCATCTTTGGGATGTGGTGGAACGGGAGCTTCGTGCCCTGGATGTGCATCCCTCAAATCTCCATCAACTGCAAGATGATATCCTATCAATATGGGCCAACATTTCTAAAGAATGCTATAAGCACCTTGTGGAATCAATGCCACGTAGAATTAAGCCAGTTCTGAAGGCAAAAGGGGGCCCAACACCGTATTAGTATGGTGTTCCTAATAATTCTTTAGGTGAGTGTATATATATATATACACAGAGAGGAGTAAAAGTAGATACTGAGAATTACACCCAGTGTACAGGATAAGGGAAGGGGTACTGTACAGTTTATATATACAAATAATAAGAGCAGATACTGAGCATTACACCCGGTATACAGGACAGGAGAAGTGGTACTGTGCAGTGTATATATACAGAATAAGAGCAGATACTGAGAACTACATCGACTATACAAGACAGGAGAAGTGGTACTGGGCAGTGTCCATATATACAGAATAAGAGTAGATACTGAGGATTACACCCCATTTACAGGACAGGAAAAGTGGTACAATGTGTGTATATATACAGTACAGACCAAAAGTTTGGACACACCTTCTCATTCAAAGAGTTTTCTTTATTTTCATGACTATGAAAATTGTAGATTCACACTGAAGGCATCAAAACTATGAATTAACACATGTGGAATTATATACATAACAAACAAGTGTGAAACAACTGAAAATATGTCATATTCTAGGTTCTTAAAAGTAGCCACCTTTTGCTTTGATTACTGCTTTGCACACTCTTGGCATTCTCTTGATGAGCTTCAAGAGGTAGTCCCCTGAAATGTTTTTCACTTCATAGGTGTGCCCTGTCAGGTTTAATAAGTGGGATTTCTTGCCTTATAAATGGGGTTGGGACCATCAGTTGCATTGAGGAAAAGTCAGGTGGATACACAGCTGATAGTCCTACTGAATAGACTGTTAGAATTTGTATTATGGCAAGAAAAAAGCAGCTAAGTAAAGAAAAACGAGTGGCCATCATTACTTTAAGAAATGAAGGTCAGTCAGTCAGCCGAAAAATTGGGAAAACTTTGAAAGTAAGGGCTATTTGACCATGAAGGAGAGTGATGGGGTGCTGCGCCAGATGACCTGGCCTCCACAGTCACCGGACCTGAACCCAATCGAGATGGTTTGGGGTGAGCTGGACCGCAGAGTAAAGGCAAAAGGGCCAACAAGTGCTAAGCATCTCTGGGAACTCCTTCAAGACTGTTGGAAGACCATTTCAGGGGACTACCTCTTGAAGCTCATCAAGAGAATGCCAAGAGTGTGCAAAGCAGTAATCAAAGCAAAAGTTGGCTACTTTGAAGAACCTAGAATATGACATATTTTCAGTTGTTTCACACTTGTTTGTTATGTATATAATTCCACATGTGTTAATTCATAGATTTGATGCCTTCATAGTCATGAAAATAAAGAAAACTCTTTGAATGAGAAGGTGTGTCCAAACTTTTGGTCTGTACTATATATATATATATATATATATATATATATATATATATATATATAGATATATAAGGTATAAAAGTTCAGGGCAGCATACCTGGTGAAACAACCAGTAGCAAGGGGTGCCAGCGGTATTGCACCTTACCAAGGTGATAATCGATAAAAAATAAATACACCGCAGCACTTCCAGTAGGTGAAAATAGTGGGATCCTTTTATTCACCCGTGCAACATTTCGGGCCACTTGCTGGGACCACTGAGAATTACACCAAGTATACAGGATAAGGAAAGTGGTACTATGCAGTGTCAATATATATATATATATATATTTATTTATTTATTTTGGAGAAGCAGAGTCTTGTGGTGCTATGCCATTGGAGGCTGTGACCATCTTTTTCTTCTATCACTGGCCAGAGTGCTCTGAAAGTTTCTATTGATAACTAGCACTAAGTTATTGACTGTGATCTTCTGTACTATTAACACTGGAAAGTACAGTGATTTCATCATTTATTATTAATCTAAATTCCTTATGTCAGATGTACAATGGGCCAACTTCTTTAGATGCCAACTAGTATGTTGGGGAAATCCATGCAGAACATATAAACTCCTCACAGTTGTTGGCTTTAGTTGAATTCAATAATAAGATCTTAGTCATAGCAGGTTGGGTGGATTCAAATCCAGGACCCCAGTTGCAAGGCAGCAATGCTAACCACTGAGCCACTGTACTACCCGCTATGGATCTCACGCTAGAGCCAATAGTTCCTTGTCATTGTTAATTGACTGACCAATCACAGTGTAGTCCCCTTCCTCTTCTGTGTCCACTTCTACGCCTTCCATCTTTTGGAAACATCAGTAACGTCCTTTGGATATGAGCTGCGGTGAACCCTGCCACAAATAGAGATTGAGAATAAGCTGTGTAGTGTGATCCTGGAGTCATATCTTACATATCTGTCTTCCACCTGTCCACTCTTATATTAAATTTCTGTTTTCTTAGTTGGAGTGGATGCTGGATTTGCATATGGAAAATGGAGAACCAATGGAAAGTCGGGCAATGGCTTATCCTGAAGATCTTCTGGGACTATGGTTCTTGGAGTACTACGAAGCCACCATCGATGCCGCTTCTGGAGACTTTCTTACAACCGCGAACCCGGGACTCTGGGTGTGGGGAGGGGGGAGGGGTTTATATTTTCCCCTTTTTGGGTTGTTTGCATAAAATCTTATTGAAAATCAATAAAAAAAGATTTGATAAAAAAAAATGCCTGTTTTCTAGAAGCATAGGACAAATGGAAGGTAGAATTATTACAGGATCAGACTACGCAGAATTTGTTTGTAGTCTGTAACCATGGAAGCACAGAGTCTGCATAGGATATTTTTATTTTAGATGCAATAAAAATGGTTACAAAATTGTACATGCTCTTTAAACTTTGAGTGCAAAACCTCACAGATGACTACTAAGTAGACTTCAGCTTGCTTTCTGGTAATATAATTAGTTTAATGTGTGACCAGATGATAATAAATGAGCCAAACAGTTTTTAGTCATTAATAGTCTATTTGCAAGCATTAACTGATGAAATCTCTAGAATAAATTACTTAAAAGGCTTGAAGATGAATTTCGGCTTTCAGAAGTAATTAACACACTTAAGATCATAACATAATTCAACTTCTTGTTCTCAGTGACCCATCCAAGGACAGTTCCCAGATTCTGTTTATTATTAAAAATACTGTATTATTTATACTGTTTCTCTTATTTTTTACCATCTGCTTTGGCCCCAGCTTCAGAAAACAGCTAAAATGCCACATATGACTACGACTAGAAATAATTTCCCATTTGTACTTGAAATTGAATGCTTGAAACATGTCAATTATTTTACCGTGCTGCTCTCCACTCTTGACATTATGCAGTCATTTTAGTGGTTTATCTATCAAAGACATCTGAGCAGCAATGTACATCTACGCTGTTTAAACCAGATTTACCTCAATGGTATTTGCCACTTAAGTGCATTACGGAGGACAATTTTCAACTCTTTTTATGGGTTTTCGTTTTATGTACTTCAAGAGCTTTATTTTTCCTTATTTTATCGGCCAGCTAAACTTTTCTTAACCCTTTTTACCGTAGCATGACATTTATAAATGTGATTTCAAAATAGTGATTGCGTGCCACTTTGTACATGTCCACTGCTGGAACTCCACAATTACACAGCAGGGCTCCAGGATCTAAAAGTAGTATTCCCAATTATTATAGTTATACAGTGATGTGAACTTGTTAGTCCTATAGACTTTTAAAACTAGGTTATGATTAGAGATGAGCGAAGTTTTGAAAAATTTGATTCGGCAGCTTCGCCCAATTTCGCCAAGAAATTTGATTAGTTACGAATTAATTTGTTAATTTCGCTATAAACCAGGTATACCCAGTCAACTCTGCCTAATCATATTCTTCCCACTTGGTGACCCAATCTCAGTGTAAGGCCCCTTTCACACGGGCGAGTATCCAGCGCGGAACCATGTTATAAGGGGAAATAATACAATCTACACTACAACTAACCCAAACCTGAACTTCTGTAAAGAAGTTCGGGTCTGGGTACCACAGTCGGTTTTTTATCACGCACGTGCAAAACACATTGCACCCGCGCGATAAAAACGGAGCATCGGAACACAATCGCCCGTGTGAAAGAGGCCTAAAGGCTTGGAAGTTAGCCCTTTCCTGACTGCTGACAGTAAATGTATGCTGGTAGTGGCGCATTTAAAAATGGTGCGTGCATCGGGTGCCATGGCTGCCGGGTGTTTGCTGTTTTAAAGAGCAGACACCCAGCACTAATGTCCGCGACTGGTGGAAATGTCAGTGACGGACTTTTAACCCTTTAGATGCCGTGGTCATCTAGGCATTCTCTAGCTCCCCCAGTGGGAATCGGTGGAGCTGGAGCATGTATGCAGCAGCCTCTGTCCTCCTGTGAGATGGTACCAGAGATGGTATACAACAAAAAATTGTGTGGTTTCAAAAGGCAGGAAGTGCTCAACCCCACATGCAGTTGTGCATCTATACCCAGGGGAGCAAATCCTGCACTTGTGGCCGGTTGCTAATGGTGATCCCAGCAAAAATGCACACAGTGAAGGATGCCCGCAGTGGACCACAAGTACCACAAAAAGACATCCTACACAAGATAGAAAAATGTGTGGATGTAAATAGCTATATGAAATAAACATTAATAAGGAAGGTGCACTACTGTGGATGCAAACAAACAAGTCTGACAAAACCCTCAAACTGGTGTTAAAATTGATAATTTAGCCAATATATCCTTATATGAAGGACATATCTGAGCCCGAACACATATCTGAGCACTTCCTGCCTTTTGACGCCACACCATTTTTTGTTGTATATAGATATGTTTGGAGGTATATAAACTCCATATTTAAATGTGCCTAATTTTCATCCACAGGCACCTTATCAGCTAGTCTTGGGTGGGACTCACAGCCTCCTCTCTCCTCTCATTGCAAACATGGCTGCATGCTGGAGGTAACTGGAGTTTGCTGTGAGTCGGACCTTACGCTCCTGTAATTTGCCCACTGGTTCCTGGTATTGGCCCATACGGCACAGGTAGGTTAGCGTTAGGTCCCGAGCTACTTGAGATACCTTGGCGCGGTGCTCGGGCTCAGATATGTCCTTCATATAAGGATATATTGGCTAAATTCTCAATTTTAACCCCATTTTGAGGGACTAGTCAGACTTGTTTGTTTGCATCCACAGTAGTGCACCTTTCTTATTAATGTTTATTTTACCAGAGATGGTACCACAGCATTAAGTTGTGAAGACCTTCCTCAAAGTAATAAAATTGAGGGATTCACAACAGGGATGACCATAATCCCATGTGGATCCTTCCATAAGGTCTGGGATCCCTCCCTACTATAAACCTAGTGGTATTTTGCTTTTAAAATTATTAGGGTTAAGACCAGATGCTGAACATGGTGGATTGATCAAACATGGTTGTTGGATTATTGCAGCAACACTGTCCCTAGTGCATGAGCGCTTACTACATTTCTCCCTATGCTCAGCTCACAGGACAATGGTGGAGATCAGCTTTTATAGGGCTGTGACATCACAGGGTATGGCTATCTCTGGATTGGCAGGCTGCAATATGGGTGATCTTGCGTTCCCGGGGTTCTTTCACTTTTTAACATATGCAACCACTAGGGTTGAGTGAATCGAATTATCTGCAGTGGACTTTGATTCAAATTTCAGGAAAAATGGCGAATTTCCATGAAATGGTGTTAAAAAAAATACATACTCACCTCATTTGAGCGTGAAGAGTTTGCCACAGCCATCTTGATTGAAGATCCCACGCAATGTCTTCAATCGAGATGGTCGTTGCCTCCTCTTCACACTCAAATGGATGAGGTGAGTATTATTTATTTATTTTTTAATACATTAACCCCTGAAATCTTTCACTATTATTCTCAGATGCTGCGTTCAGCGATGAGGGGTTCAGTGACGGGGGTGATGCAGTTGCTTTTGGCCCTGTCATTGCACCCGCTACTTACCAAGAAATGTGCTTCATGATTAAGTAATTTGTCACGCAGCGAATTTCCTTTTTTCATTTGGCGAAGCAGCCAAATCAAATTTTTCTAAACTTCTCTCAACACTAGTAGCCACCATTTTAGGAAAAGCTGATTCCTTACTACAAAGTGCGAGGAAATTAGCTCTGTTGCGAATCAACATTTTCCTAAACTTTGGTCCAAATTCCTCTTTGAATGCTTTTCTTTGCTCAACAATAATAATAATAATGATGATAATAATAATAATAATAATAATAATAATAATAATAAGTATAATAGTAATTCTAATTTTAAAAATATATCTTGTTAATACCAGTATGAAAATTTCAAAAATGCAACTCCCTATACACAAAGAGCAAATACACATTTACAAATTGATTTATGTAGATTCTTATATTAGAGATGGGAAAGGGTTCATGTCTTGTCAACTGGTTGAGTTGACTATGAGTTGATCAATATAGCAGTGTAGGAATGAGAGCAGTATAATTGAACAAAGAGATTTTTCAAAGTTATAGTTTTGCAACAGCTGGAAGGCCACGAGTTTGACATCCATGTTGTAAGGCATGAACATACACTACATGGACAAAACTATTGTCATTGAATTTAGGTGTTTCATTCAGTCCCATTTCCATGCATGCATGCTTTAATTTCTGTCATCTTTGGTGCCAAAATGGCCTCCATTATATCCAAGGAATGCAGGTACCAACATGCATGCCGAGCCCACTCCACACCTCTCCTGGTGCCAAATGGCCACCAAAGAATGCAATGAGAGTCCACACTATACCTCTCCTGGTGCCAAATGGCTTCCAGTGAATGAGGGGGAGCAGGCCAAGCTATATACTCACACTAATAAAAATCAGTCTATGGGGCAGACGAGCTGGTCAGGAGAGCACGACTGAGGTGTCAGACACACCTCCAGTACAATCTGCAAAGAAAAAGGGGGTCAGTCAGCACATCCCAATGCACAGGGGCACATTGCTATGGCTGAAAACAACAATGTACATTTCTGTGTTTGGTAAGCTGACCTCAAAGGGTGCCGGGAGTCAGACTCTTGCCTATCTCACATTGATGATCTATGCTCTGGATCGGTTATCAATATGTCAATCCCAGAGAACAGGTTTAACATTAGTACAAAAACTGTGTGCCAGGAGCTTCATGGCATGGGTTTCCATGGCCAAGCAGCTACATCACCAAGCACAATGCCAAGCATCATATGCTGCCAACAAACTCTAGACAGTGGAACTGTGTTCTGTGCAGTGATGCATCACGCTTCTCTATCTGGAAACCACTTTTCTATTTCAGCATCACTGTGACCCAGTGCATAAAGCAAAGTCCGTAAGGACATGTTTGGATGAGTTTGGTGGCAAAGAAATTTACCATCGGGCACTGGTAGAAGTTGTATTAACTGCAAAGAGGGGGGCATCTTCATATTAATGTTTATGGAGTTAGAACGAATTGTCATAAAAGCTCATGTAGGTGTAATGTGTAGGTGCCCCAATACTTTTGCCCATATAGTGTACCATGAACAGTATGACGGATCAAGTTTTAAGCTAACCTCAATTAATTCTGATGAATAACACTGAATTATACATCTTCTACATATATAAAGAAGGACATATATACAGTGTCGGACTGGGGTGCCTAGGGCCCACCAGTAAAATTTATTTTGAGGGTACACCATACGGATACATTCAAGTATAATAATCTAACAAGTTTTTTTATCTGAACATAGGCTGGCTGAGGTGCTGTACATTAAATATATGTATGTAGTACAGTAAGTCTACTGTGTTATGTGCCACTTGTGAAGTGGGTGGGAGACTAGGGGCCCACTTTGCTCAGGGGCCCACCGGGGGATTCCCCTGTACCCCTGTGGGCCAGTCCGAGCCTGCATATATATGTATGTATGTGTATATTTATGTTCTGCGATCACTTAAAAACACAACCATCGATTTCAACGAAACTTGGTATATGCATCCCTTGCTACCTGGAAATAAATCTTGTGGGGATCACAGCTCTCCTGAGATATTCCCAAAATATGGCCTGCATTAGCCAATACAAGCCTGCAAGTCTTTCTCTTCATATCCCAACTGCCATATACACAGTCACATGTCCCTTATCATCCAATAGAAGCTCACAGGCCCTTAGTCTCCACATACACACAGTTTTACTCCAGGTTTCCATAACAGCCCAGCCATTTCTTTTCTCTACCGTACGTCAGCTTTAGGCTAGGGCTACACGACAAGTAGGGCACAACGACACTACATCTTGGATGGATTTTTTGTGACTGTCGTGTCGCAGTCGCAGCATGTCGCAGTGCGACACCATAGCCTATCATTATAAAAATTGTTGAGACAAAATGTTGCACGACACATGTTGTCATGTAGCCCTAGCATTAAAGGGGCAGGGCGCTGTGGAGGTCACTGTTAAAGGGGCGCACACTGTGGAGGTCACTGTTAAGGGGTCAGGGGCCACTATTAAAGGGGCAACTGCTGTGGAGGTCACTGTTAAAGCAGCAGAGTACTGTGAGGTCACTGTTAAGGCAGCAGGGTACTGTGGAAGTCACTGTTAAGGGGGCGGGCCCCTGAGGAGGTCACTGTCAAAATAGTGGGGTGCTGTGAAACTCACTGTTAAAGGGGCGACTGCTGTGAAGGTCAAAGTTAAGGGGATAGACTGCTGTGGAGGTCCCATTTTAAAGTGACGGGTCACTGTGGGGGGGGGGTTCAGTGTTAAGGGGTGGGGGACTGTGGAGTTCACTGTTAAAGGGGCACGGTGCTGTAGAGGTCACTGTTATGTGGAATACTGTTGATATCTTTTAACGACACACACAAACATTAACCCCTTAAGGACCCATGACGTACATGTACATCATTTTTTTGCGGGACTTAAAGACCTGTGTCGTACATGTGCTTCATGGGGATCGGGCGGGTGCAGGAGCTGCGCCCGCCCGATCCTCAGCAGGGGTCCGGCAGTCACTGATAGCCGGACCCCTGCTGCATGTGCCAGCATCGGTGAAATCACCGATGCCGGCACATTAACCCTTCATGTGCCACGGTCAGCGCTGACTGCAGCACGTGCGATGTCGGGAGGGGATCGGAGCTGCCATCGGGTCCCTGTGCTGCTGTGACGGGGACCCAATGGCATGGAAGGCAGCTTAGGCATCGGAGATGCCTTCCGGGGGAGAGCCTGTGAGATCCAGCCCACCTGGATCTCACAGGCAGGAATTTGTATGAGTAATACACACTGTATCACTCATACAGCCAATGCATTCCAATACAGAAGATCAGACCCCCAAAGTGGGACAAAAAACACAAAGGGTTAACGACATTTGTAAAATCAGTTTTGAATACCTTGAGGGGTGTAGTTTCTTAGATGGGATCACTTTTATGGAGTTTCTACTCTAGGGGTGCATCAGGGGGCTTAAAATGGGACATGGGTGTCAAAAAAAACAGTCCAGCAAAACCTGCCTTCCTAAAACCGTATGGCATTCCTTTCATTCTGCGCCCTGCAGTGTGCCCGTACAGCGGTTTACGACCACATATGGGGTGTTTCTGTAAACTACAGAATCAGGGCCATAAATATTGAGTTTGGTTTGGCTGTTAACCCTTGCTTTGTAACCGGGAAAAAATTATTAAAATGGAAAATCTGCCAAAAAAGTGAAATTTTGAAATTGTATCTCTATTTTCCATTAATTCTTGTGGAACACCTAAAGGGTTAACAAAGTTTGTATAATCAGTTTTGAATACCTTGAGGGGTGTAGTTTCTAGAATGGGGTCATTTTTGGGTGGTTTCTTTTATGTAAGCCTCTCAAATTGACTTCAGACCTGAACTGGTCCCTAAAAATTGGGTTTTTGAAAATTTCTATAAAATTTCAAGATTCTAAACTTCTAAGCCTTGTAACAGCCCCAAAAAATAAAATATCATTCCCAAAATGATCCAAACATGAAGTAGACATATGGGGAATGTAAAGTAATAACTATTTATGGAGGTATTACTCTGTATTATAGAAGTAGAGAAGTTTACAGAAACACCCCATATGTGGTCATAAACTGCTGTACGGGCACACGGCAGGGCGCAGAAGGAAAGGAATGCCATACGGTTTTTGGAAGGCAGGTTTTGCTGGACTGGATTTTTTGACACCCATGTCCCATTTGAAGCCCCCTGATGCACCCCTAGAGTAGAAACTCCATAAAAGTGACCCCATCTAAGAAACTACAGCCCTCAAGGTATTCAAAACTGATTTTACAAACGTCGTTAACCCTTTAGGTGTTCCACAAGAATTTATGGAAAATAGAGATACAATTTAAAAATTTCCCTTTTTTGGCAGATTTTCCATTTTAATAATTTTTTTCCGGTTACAAAGCAAGGGTTAACAGCCAAACCAAACTCAATATTTATGGCCCCGATTCTGTAGTTTACAGAAACACCCCATATGTGGTCGTAAACCGCTGTACGGGCACACGGCAGGGCGCAGAAGGAAAGGAATGCCATACGGTTTTTGGAAGGCAGGTTTTGCTGGATTTTAATTTTTTTACACCATGTCCCATTTGAAGCCACCCTGATGCACCCCTAGAGTAGAAACTCCCAAAAAGTGGCCCCATTTTAAAAACTACGGGATAGGGTGGCAGTATTGTTGGTACTAGTTTAGGGTACATATGATTTTTGGTTGCTCTATATTACACTATTTGTGAGGCAAGATAACAAGAAATAGTTGTTTTGGCACCGTTTTTATTTTTTTTGTTATTTACAACATTCATCTGACAGGTTAGATCTTATGATATTTTTATAGACCAGGTTGTCACGGATGCGGCAATACCTAATATGTATCCTTTTTGTTTATTTATGTAAGTTTTACACAATGATTTCATTTTTGAAGCAAAAAAAATCATGTTTTAGTGTTTCCATAGTCTGAGAGCCATAATTTATTCAGTTTTTGGGAGATTACCTTGGGTAGGGTATGAATTTTGCGGGATGAGATGAGGGTTTTATTGGCACTATTTTGGGGTGCGTGTGACTTTTTGATCACTTGCTATTACACTTTTTTGATGTAAGGTGACAAAAAATAGTTTATTTAGCACAGTTTAAATTTTTCATTTTTTACGGTGTTCATCTGAGGGGTTAGGTCATGTGATATTTTTATATATCCGGTCAATACGGACGCGGAGATACCTAATATGTATACTTTTTTTTTATTTATGTAAGTTTTACACAATAATATAATTTTTGAAACAAAAAAAAACTAATGTTTTAGTTTCTCCATATTCTGAGAGTCATAGTTTTTTCAGTTTTTGGGCGATTATCTTAGGTAGGGTCTCATTTTTTGCGGGATGAGATGACGGTTTGATTGGCACTATTTTGGGGTGCATATTACTTTTTTATCGCTTGCTATTACACTTTTTGTGTTGTAAGGTGACAAAAAATGGTTTATTTAGCACAGTTTTTATTTTTTATTTTTTACAGTGTTCATCTGAGGGGTTAGGTCATGTGATATGTTTATAGAGCCGGTGATACAGACGTGCCGATACCTAATATGTATACTTTTTTTTTCCCTATATTTTACCAATTTTTTTTTTTACTTTATTTGGGGAAAATGACGTTTTTGTTTATTTTTACTTGAAACTTTTAATTTTTGGGGGGGAAAACTTTATTTTTTCAACTTTTTTTTTCACTTTATTTTTTGTCCCACTTTGGGACTCGAACTTTTGAGGGTATATTCTTTTACAATGCATTCCAATACTTCTGTATTGGAATGCATTGACTGTATGGCTAATACTGTGTGTATTACTCATACAGCTTCCGGGGCCTGTGAGATCCAGGGGGCTGGATTTCAGAGCCACTTCACCGGAAGGCAGTGCAGATGCCTCAGGAAGGCATCGCGCTGCCTTCCATGCCATTGGGTCCCCCCGACAGCCCCATGGGGACCCTATAGCCCACTGCCGCACCAGGTAAAAGCTGCAAACCGCAGGTCTAAATTGACCTGCGTTTTGCAGCGATCGCCGACACGGGGGAGTCACGGGACCCCCCCCGCGCATTTAGCCGTGGTGTCTGCTCAATGATTTGAGCAGGCACTGTGTTCCGGTGATCGGAACAACACATGATGTATCGGTACGTCATGGGTCCTTAAGGACTTGGGAAACATGCCGTACTGGTACGTCATGCG
This sequence comes from Bufo bufo, assembly GCF_905171765.1. Lineage (NCBI taxonomy): Eukaryota > Metazoa > Chordata > Amphibia > Anura > Bufonidae > Bufo > Bufo bufo. The sequence goes on from NC_053392.1 coordinate 93,328,469, forward strand.
TCCCTAAGGGGTTAAAGGGGCTGTTCACCTTTGGAGGCCTTTCTGTCAGACACCTCCTCTCCACCCCCACATGACCTGGACCTGCAGAGGGAAGTGTACTTACCTGCTCCCCACTCGGTTTCGGCTCCTTTGGTTTCGTCACTGCCTTGTTGCTGTCTCTGTGTTCGGGTCATGTGGTCATGCGGATAACATGACATGTCACCCATGCGTCACGTGACATGACACATGGGGGTCACGTCACTGATGTTCAGTATTGTGAGGAGTGTTTCGGATTTTTTTTTTTTATTAAAAAAATTAGTACTCGTCTTTTCACCCAGAACATTTGATTTTGTAGAAAATGGGAACATATTCATAAATTTCTTACATCTGCTTTATTTGAACACCCTAGATTAAAAGGAGAATTCTAGAGCATCTCAGTGAAAAGCCCACAGACTTCAATGGGAGTGTTTTTTCTGCATGAGGGACCAAAGCAGTGCAAGTCTCTAAGGCCCTTTGCAGACGAGCGTTCCTCCCGCAGCGAGTCCGCATAGCAGCACTCGGCCTGACCTCCCATCGCTGCCGGGAGTCACATTTCATTATATTGATTTATGATGCTATGTAACCCTTACAGTTCTGTAATGTATTGGATAACACTGGCATAATGCTGCCAGTATTATCCAATATATTCCAGAACTGTAAGGGTGCACCAGGTTTTAAGGGATGCCGAGTGGTGCGGCCTTATTAGTTTGCTGTGTCACGGCACTCCTACCTGGAAACTGTCGCTCCCAGGGTTAGGCTTCATAGACATAAATTGGAGAGTCGTAGTTGGTAGAGAATAAGCTAAGTCTAGACTTTATAAAATTGAACAGACAATACTTGATCTTTCTCTTGGTTCAAGTAGGTCTTGGGGTAAACTGGCAGGTGAACTTGGATACCTTGCTTTATCTTTCTCTGCTGTGCTAATCTCTGACTTCAGTCCGGGTTCTGGACTTTCTGGCAGTTCTGGGTTAGGGGCCAGTATTAGAGTTAAGGGCCAGTATTAGGGTTAGGGGGCAGTATTAGGGTTTAGGTCAGTATTAGGGTTAGGGTCCAGTATTAGAATTGGGATCCAGTATTAGGGTTTTGAGTAGAGATGAGCGAATTAAAAAAAAAATTCATTCGCCGGTTCGTAAAATTTTTCGGGAAAAATTTGTTTTGATCCGAATAGATTTGTGGTGAATTTTTGTTAAAAAACGTCTATTTCCTGGCTGCAGAGAGCCTTTATAGTGGTGTATAACACTGTGCCTTGTAGTAACACGCATAGGGAGTCTGCTTTGGTAGTGAAATTATACTGTGAGTCCGTATGACATGCAGATGACAGGCATCGCTCTTAGAATCACTGCACTCATCACTTATTAGGGCAGTCACGGGGCCAAAACTGACCACGTAACTCAAGTATGAACTCAGCCTTACAGGTCGATGTTAGCGCCAAGAAAAAGCGCACTCCTTTTACACCGTCGCCAGTTGATTCCACATAGATGTCTACAGAATCTGTTCTATTAAATGCGTATACAAGTAGATTCCCTCCGGACAGAGTGGAGAGGGTGTCAGCAGTAAGTTTGTGTTGACGTCACTGATTAATTTCCCCTTCCTCTGATCCGTCAGAACAATAACCCACAAAAAACAGATCCTGTCTGTGAAGCATACTGTCAGCATTTGCTCAATAATCCATCAGTATTGCTAATGGCAAAAAAACAGGAGTGGATCTAAAATAGAGATGACACATGAATGGAATATTTGCATGATTTCTGTGTTTTGTACCCACTCCTGCTACCAAATCATAAGCCAATTCTGATGGGACCATGCAGGCCTTATAGCTGCTACACAGACATGATCTGTTGTGCATCAAATTTTTCCTTCCTTCTGAAAGATCAGAAGAAAGGTCAAATAAATTATGATGTCAGCCAGGCTGAAAGGCAAAATAGTGGCCCAGTTATTAAGTGGGGAGGGTGGAAACAGCATGAGAAGTTCACAGTGTGGACCTATGACATATTGATGAGGTGGAAGCAGCATGAGGAGACCACAGAGTGGCCCAATGACAGAGTGTGAAGGTGGCAGCAACAGCAGCAGCATCAGGAGCTGACCAAGTGTGGGGATGGCAGTAGCAGCAGCAGGAGTCTACCACAGATTGGCAAGGTGACATAGTGTGGAGATGGAAGTAGCAGCAGCAGCATCAGGATATCACAGATTGGCAAGGTGACATAGTGTGGAGATGGCAGTAGCAGCAGCAGCAGCAGCATCAGGATACTACAGAGTGGCAAGGTGACATAGTGTGAAGATGGCAGCAGCAGCATCAGGAGACCACAGAGTGGCAAGGTGGCATAGTGTGGAGATGGCAGCAGCAGCATCAGGAGACCACAAAGTGGCAAGGTGACATAGTGTTGAGATGGCAGCAGCAGCATCAGGAGACCACAGAGTGACAAGGTGACATAGTGTGGATATGGTAGCAGCAGGAGGATACCACAGAGTGGCAAGGTGACATAGTGTGGAGGTGGCAGCAGAAGCTGCATCAGGAGTCCACAAAGTGATCTGGTAACAGAGTGGGGCGGTGGGTGGCAATACCAGTACCCGCTGACGAAGGTGGGTGAAAGAAGGAGCACTTGGCATCAGATGTGTGGCATCAGGCAGGTTGCAGCATCAGAGTAGTAGCTGAGGCAGGTAGCCATAAGAAACCGGTCTCTTTTATCAAAGTGTTGGTGTGGCATCATGGATGATCTAGTCTGATCAGGAATTAATCGTGGGAAATCCTGGCTGATTAATCTTTTTTTTATTTTTATTTTTTATTTATATTTTTATTATAAGTTTCAAAATATAACAATAGGTAACAGGGATACCAAGGTTTCGGCTCACAGGCCAAATTAAAGTATAATTACGGAGTAAGTAAATGATGGATACAACAGTGTTACGCCATTTATGGTCTGGTACACAAATCAATCACTATCAATCCTTAGAGAAGCATAAAGTAAGTAAGGCACATGCAGTGAATGGTAGGCAGGAAAGGCTGTCAACAGGGCATTTAGGTCTATATCATGAGGAAAGAGTGTCTTTTGCTCGAGAACCCTAGTGTGTTGAATGGCATTGCTAAGCGATTGCGCATTTATATTCTACTCTATTGAATCTTCAATGGGCCACACTATGATTTGGGGGATCTGTACTTAGACCACAAGGACCATTTTTTGAGGAAAGTTACGTGTGTGCGTGTTTCCCAAGATGATAACTCCTCAAATCTATGAATCTGGTCAATTTTTTGTATCCATTGTTCTAGGGATGGGGCTACAGGTTGTAGCCAATGTTTCGGGAGCTGTAGTCGGGCTGCTAGCATCTGCGTGAATACAAATGGGGGTTTTGCGTCTCCCCCGTCATGGGAAAAGGATAAGAGAGCAACTTGAGGAGAGGGAGGGATTGAAGAGCCACAAACTTCGTTTGCAACTGAGAAGACCTCGCCCCACCATTTAAGGATAAGGGGGCAGGTCCACCAGATGTGAAGAAAAGTTCCCTTCTCCCCAAGGCACCTCCAGCAGGCGTCAGAAGCAGACATGGTGTATTTTGATGATTTATCTGGCGTATTGTACCATCTGGTGAGGATTTTGTATCCATTTTCCTGGATTCTGACACAGCGGGAGGCCCTGTGGGGAGAATCTAGTAGTTTAGGTAGAGATTCATAAGGAATTGCAATGTTCAGGTCTTGTTCCCATTGTGTCACAAAGGATGGTTTCGCTAACATGGGGGGTAACCGCAGTTTACTGTAGACCTGTGAGACTAGTTTTCTGGGTGTTGAGCGTAAGGATATCTGAGATTCCAGACAGACCCACGGGCGAAGAAGGTCCCCAAATTTGATATGTTGTTTCAAGTAGGCTCTAATGTAGACCACTGAGAGAAAATCTTGCGGATGGGGGTTAAGCAAAGAGTTTGTGGCTTTTAAGTCCATCCACTCTCCAGTTGGGAGGGCTAAAGAGGACACAAAGGTAGTGGAGGATAATAGTCCTGTTGAGGTAGCGCTTATTAGTGCAGTAGGAGCTGTGTTTAGGATATCAGTTACAGATAGCGTGGGAGAGGGGAATGGAATATGGCAATGTCTAGCGGAGGTCCATTTCCATGCCTCAAGCGTGGCTTTGAGAATTGGGTAGTGGGACATAGAACCCGGAAAAATCAATTTATTGCCTAGGAGAAGCGCTCTGGCTGGTCTGTTCAAGATGTCTAGTTCTAACTGTACCACTACAGAAGGAGGGGAAGGACGTAGCCATGCAATTGCTCGTGAGAGTAGGATGGCCTTCCCGTACAGCTCGGGATTTGGTAAGCCTATTCCCCCTGCATGTCTGGGCTTAGTGAGAAGAGCAGATGATCCACTGAGGAAGGGGTTGTCCCCGAAACGCGTATGGTCCCAGGAAGTGAGCGCTAATATCCGATGTTCACAGAAGGACATTTGACTGATAACATGACAGGCCTGTCTAAGAAATAAACCAACCTCCAGCAAGTATACCCAGCTGACCAGCAGGGGGAGCTCCGCAATACGCCTTGCCGACGCCAGCTTCGTCACCACGTGGGACGCTGCGTGTAGTGTGAAAAGCAGGGCAGCGGAGGACGCCGTGGAGCGGGAGGCCGGTAAGAGACGCCGAGGAGGACACCTGAGAATCCGGTAAGCAAATCTATGTTCACCTCTGGATACGACTAGCGCACTTTACAGCCGGCTGGCTGATATACACAGCGCACCAGAGTTACGGACTCAGGGACAATTGAGGTCGATTTGACCTACAGCATTCAAACAGGACAACGATATATTGGACTGCTCAAATTGCATATATCCATCAAAGAACGGCACTAGTGCACTTTAATCTTTTCTTTGAAGATACGATACTATACTATATTATAACCAAGGACCTACTATCACTGAAAAGGTGGACCAATTAGCTATCTTTTTCTCTTCACACATATTGATTTTAGGAATTTATTTTATATTGATTGGAGTGTTTTTATTGTGTATATTAACATTTTAAAGGATTGCCCATGAGTGTTATCTTGTAGTGAAGATATTAAATTATATTAATTGATAACCAAGTCCAAGATTTGTGTGTGTTCCCTTCTGTAGAGAGTGCCCCTCTTATATTTATTCATATACTCTGTCTACCTAGGCCTGAGGTGAGGCCTTTTGGAGGTGAGCACCTCATATCCAATACTGATCCGTGGGTGTAGCCGCTGTTCTTTATTATCTATACAGATGATAATCTCGCCTTCCTTCCGTTCCAAATGAAGGATCTGAATTTTTGCATGATTGTATCATAATAGTCAATGTAGGATTGGCACACTCAAAACATGCGGAGCCCCACGGAGTTGAAACAATTTATTATAACTACGTTTGATAAAATATGATAAAATACAATAAAATACATAAAATAAATTAAACAATGGTAGTAGTTTTGTAATATTCGAATCAACTTATTGCAGACAAAGTATCCTGGATGTTCTCAATAGTGGATGGGTCTGCAATGACACACAATAGATGCTTAACTGCAGATCCTAACAACAGGGTGTTGTCTTGCAAATAAAACGCACTCTAGGTCACTACAGTCCATATGTATACAAGTCACAAAATATTCAGAAGGACTGTTTGAATTCCAGGAGGTTGCATCAAACTCCGGTTATATTCATATGCAAGAAAAACGCACTGAGAGACTCTACATGCAGAAAAGCGCATACAGTGATTTCCTATGCAGGCACTATATTCCTATCTCTGTATATCTACAGTTTCTGCAATCCATGCATTCCAAGGTTGTTATAGGAGTTTTTCATAAGAATTTTCTGCATGCATTTATATTTGTATTTTTCTCAAGAATTCTAATCAAGAGGATCCTCAAAGAAGTTATTCCACACAAAGTCCCGATTGCAATATTCACATATGAACGCTATATTGTTGTTTCGTTATAAATGTAAGTTTGTAACGATAACCCACACTTGTGGGCTTACCTGGCCTTTTTATTCAGCTGGTTTTTTCTGGGTGATTGTCGCTTCCAACTTTAGGCCGGCGTCCCGGTCTTTGCTGTGTCAGCGGCTTAGTATTCCCCAGTGATGACTTTCAGCTGGTTGCAGGCAGGTTAATATAGAGCGTCTTGTTTGAATCCTCGATATCCTCTGGTTTTTAACAGTGCACTGTTATTTCGGGGTTCAGATCCTTCAGGGGTGAAACTCTCGCCAGACGCGTTTCGGGGACACTCTCCCCTTCCTCAGTGGTATCACCCCTAAGAGTGAATGGTGGGTTTTTATATCCCTCACGGTCTTGTGTGGAAAAGGATCATGGGAAAATGGTATTCTGGAAAAGAAGGAGTATGGATTCTCCCAATATAGGTCTTCCCCTACCATATTTATTTTTCAATCTTTTTCAATCTTATTCATTTGTAAAGACAAATATAATGAAGAATGCCTGTCTCAGCTGTCTGACCAATCCACTAATAAAAAAATAAAGAAGGATCCAACAAGCGAATTCAAGTTGGTTTTGACCAATTATTGTGATAAAGGTTTTCAACAAAACATTCCGACTGCACCGGAATATAATTACATCACGGGAACATTAGGTAGACTTCCAATTTTCTACTGCCTGCCGAAGATCCATAAGGATATTGAAAACCCTCCGGGGCGCCCAATTATATCAGGGATAGGGTCCTTAACAGCGAATCTATCGCAATATATCGACATCCTGCTGCAGCCATTGGTAAAAACTACCAAGTCCTATATCAAGGACACAACCCAAATTATTGGGATATTGGAGGGACTGGATGTCCAACCGGAGTGGATTATTAACACACTGGACATACAGTCCCTCTACACGATAATAGACCATACACAGGGGGTTTTGGCCCTAAGGGAACAACTGAATTCCAATGGGACTATGCAGCAGGAACAGATAGATTTTATAATAAAGGGTGTGGATCATATCCTTCACCATAATTATTTTTTCTTCAACGATGAATATTATTTACAGTTGAGGGGCACCGCCATGGGTACCAGGTTCGCCCCCAGCTACACTAATTAATTTTTGGCCCAGTGGGAACATGAGTTTATAGACCCCAAGCTTGGGGGCGACCTGGTCCTATGGTGGCGCTACATCGACGATGTCGTTTTCATTTGGAGAAATGATGAGGATGGACTACAACAGTTTATGCAAGACTTAAATAAGAATATATACAACTTACGTTTTACGGCAGGCATGAACAAAGAAAAGGTAGACTTCCTAGACATACAAATAACAAACATAGACAATAAATACCTGTGTAACACTTATCACAAACCAACATCCAAAAATGGGTTTATTCTTTTCTCTAGCTGCCATTTGCCAAGATGGCTCACAAATGTCCCCCTCGGGCAGTTCCGCCGCATTAGACGTAACTGTACTGAAAATAAAATTTTTGAGGAAGAAGCCATAACAATGATTTTGCAGTTTAGAGAAAGGAATTACCCGGCTAAAATACTTGAAGAAGCTTTGGGAAAGGTAAGAGAGCTGAACAGACAGTCCTTCTTTGAGACCAAATCCCCAGTTCAGAATAATCCTGCCTTACAATGCTCAATCGAAACAAATTTCACAACTGATTAAACAACATTGGCACCATGTGCTATATGATAAAATAATTGGCCCTATTTTACCAGCTCAACCACTCATTACCTATACTAAAGCTCCTAACTTGGGTATACAAATAGCCCCCTCAATAAAGGACAAAAAGAAGAAAACAAACACATCAGGCTGGCTGAATGCTAAAGGTTTCTTTAGATGTGGAACATGCATAGGATGTAGGAAAACTAAATTTCCACAAAAAATGACAGAAATTTCCTCAACCAAAAATGCCTTCTCGATGACAGTGAAACAACCTCTGACATGCAATTCCTCCAGTGTGGTCTACCTAATCCAGTGCCCTTGTCCTAAACAGTATATTGGCCGCACTAAAAGACAGCTGAAAGTGAGAGTATCGGAACATCTCAACAATATCACAAAAGGATGCGAAAATAATCCACTATCTAAACACTTTAAAGAGACACATAACAAAAGCTGTACAGGCCTGACATTTATGGCGCTGACGAAGATAGACACACACTGGAGGTGGGGCAATCACATAGAGAAAATGTCGAGAGCGGAATCGAGACGTATATACGACTTTGGGAGCATGATGCCAAGGGGACTAAACTCAGAGCTTGAAATATTTGGCTTTTTATAAGACAGAGGGTTGCCCGCCCGTGAGTCCACAGAGAGTCGCATGTTTGGCTGTTTATCAGCACTGTGACTCTCTCTGGGCCACGGGCGTGCATCCCCTAACTCTTCCCTGAACGTGTCGGATGTATCGCCATCCGACCCAATTTGAGGTCATTTTTAAGCTGCTAAAATTGCCCTACAATTTTAAATATCAATGTTATTTTAATGCAACATGGGGTATAGTACATTTCGAAGTAAAAACACAACTAATTTTAAAAAAACGCAACAAATGGTTCAAAAAATGCAACAAATGGTGAAAAAACGCAATCTTAAAAAAACGCACAATAACCGCAACCAAAAACCGCTTGTATGAAAACCAACAATATCGTATGACTTATGAACTTTGAACTATCTATGAATGTTATTCTGAGAAAATATGGTTTACAGCAGATTCAGGAGTAAAGAATGTAAACAAATATAAAAAATAAAAAAAAACGCAACAAAAAGACGCATGCAAAAAAACGCATGCAAAAAACGCATGCATAAAAATATTTTGAAAATTAAGAAAATCATATCATTTATCAATCCTTGAATAATCATGGATGAATAAGATTGAAAAAGATTGAAAAAGAAATATGGTAGGGGAAGACCTATATTGGGAGAATCCATACTCCTTCTTTTCCAGAATACCATTTTCCCATGATCCCTTTCTTTTCCCATGATCCTTTTCCACACAAGACCGTGAGGGATATAAAAACCCACCATTCACTCATAGGGGTGATGCCACTGAGGAAGGGGAGAGTGTCCCCGAAACGCGTCTGGCGAGAGTTTCACCCCTGAAGGATCTGAACCCCGAAATAACAGTGCACTGTTAAAAACCAGAGGATATCGAGGATTCAAACAAGACGCTCTATATTAACCTGCCTGCAACCAGCTGAAAGTCATCACTGGGGAATACTAAGCCGCTGACACAGCAAAGACCGGGACGCCGGCCTAAAGTCGGAAGCGACAATCACCCAGAAAAAAACAGCTGAATAAAAAGGCCAGGTAAGCCCACAAGTGTGGGTTATCGTTACAAACTTACATTTATAACGAAACAACAATATAGCGTTCATATGTGAATATTGCAATCGGGACTTTGTGTGGAATAACTTCTTTGAGGATCCTCTTGATTAGAATTCTTGAGAAAAATACAAATATAAATGCATGCAGAAAATTCTTATGAAAAACTCCTATAACAACCTTGGAATGCATGGATTGCAGAAACTGTAGATATACAGAGATAGGAATATAGTGCCTGCATAGGAAATCACTGTATGCGCTTTTCTGCATGTAGAGTCTCTCAGTGCGTTTTTCTTGCATATGAATATAACCGGAGTTTGATGCAACCTCCTGGAATTCAAACAGTCCTTCTGAATATTTTGTGACTTGTATACATATGGACTGTAGTGACCTAGAGTGCGTTTTATTTGCAAGACAACACCCTGTTGTTAGGATCTGCAGTTAAGCATCTATTGTGTGTCATTGCAGACCCATCCACTATTGAGAACATCCAGGATACTTTGTCTGCAATAAGTTGATTCGAATATTACAAAACTACTACCATTGTTTAATTTATTTTATGTATTTTATTGTATTTTATCATATTTTATCAAACGTAGTTATAATAAATTGTTTCAACTCCGTGGGGCTCCGCATGTTTTGAGTGTGCCAATCCTACATTGACAGTTATACAATTTGAAGGGTGAATTCATCAGATTGTGCACCTCTTATGGTTGTGGGACTAGTGAGCTATTTCCAATATATTTACTAAGTTGTATCATAATAGTGTTTGGGGACAGGGATGGGGAGTACTTGCTGCAAATAGGTAAGTCGAGGGAGTATTAGGGAAGAAAGAAGGTTTTTGCGACCAAACCAGGACAATGTCGGGTTGGATCGGGCCAAATTATCTATTGCTTCAAAAAGTGATTGTTTTAATGGGGTGTAATTGAGAGAAAAAAGTTCAGTTATTTCAGGGCTGATCTTGACCCCTAAGTATGTGATATTGGGAGAGGACCAATTAAATGGGGAGTCCATCATCAGTTGGTGTTTAATTGTCCAGGATATACCTGAGCAAAGGATTAGTGACTTACTGGCGTTAATTTTAAAATCTGACAACATGCTATATGTGTTTAAGTGTATCTGAATACGAGGTAGGGAGACCTTCGGGTTGACCGTCATTATCATGACGTCATCTGCAAAGGCAGCTAATTTCTGTTCCCTACCTCCCAAACATAGACCCACTATCTCCTGGTCCAATCTTATAGTTGCAAGCAATGGTTCGAGAGCCAAAATAAATAAGAGGGGTGATAGGGGACAACCCTGACGTGTCCCATTTCTGATGGAAAATGGAGAAGACAGGGTACCATTGACTAAGACAGAGGCAGTTGCGTGTTTGTACATCGAAAAGGTCGCCTGAACGAAAGAGTCAGGAAGGCCAAATTTCGACAGGATGTGTTTTAAGTATGCCCAGTTAACCCTGTCGAATGCTTTTTCCGCATCTGTGCTAAGTAAAAGCAAGGGAGAGGAAGTCCGTTTGGCGTGGCAGAGGGTATTGATCACCCGAGTGGTGTTATCCTTGCCTTCTCTGTTGCGGATGAAGCCAACCTGATCTCCATGGATTAGCTGGGGGAGGAGGATAGCTAATCTATTGGCCAGCATCTTGGCCAGGAGTTTGAGGTCTATGTTTAGGAGGGAGATGGGTCTATAGTTGGAACACAATTTAGCATCTTTCCCTTCTTTAGGGATGAGGGTGATGTTGGCCGCCGTCATATCCCTTGAGAGAGGGATTCCCTGGAGAGTTTTATTACAGACATCTAAAAGATGCGGGAATAGGAGTTTGTGAAATGTTTTATAGTAAGCAAGCGGAAGACCGTCAGGGCCTGGACTCTTTCCTGGTGGCATTTGGTTCATTGCTTTTTTGAGCTCATTTAGGGAAAAAGGGGCTTCTAGGGCTAACTTCTGTGCTGAGGAAATGTTAGGGAGTTTAGCGGCTTCTAAAAAGGATGATATAGCAGAAGCGCGAGTTTCCAAGTCTGCAATAGAGGGAAGATTATAGAGATCATTGTAGTAGGAGCAAAAATGAGCAGCAATCTGGGTAGTCGAGAAGATGGGGGTCCCATCCTGTGAGGATAGCTGATGGACATAGTTTGCGGATCTCCTCCCTTTAATCCTGTTCATGACAAATTTAGTGGCCTTATCTCCATGGGCGAAAAATTAATGTTGGGAGCTCATATAATATTTGGCTGCTCTGGAGGTTAGGAGGGATCTGAGTTTGGCTCTATAACCCGACAGCTCCTGGAATTGTGGGTCGGAGGGCTTCATTTTATGCTGGGATTCGAGCCTCTGGATATTTTTTAGAACTTCATCAATTTCTCTTTCTCTAACTTTCTTTAGATGCGTACCTATGCTAATGAAGTGACCCCTAACTACTGGTTTATGAGCGTCCCAGAGAGTATTTATCTGGAGCTCCGGGCTTTTATTTAGGGAGAAGTATTCTGTGATGTGCTTGGAAATCGCCTCAATTGAATCCTGATATCCTAAGAGAGACTCATTCAGGCGCCAGTTGAAGCACGATGGAGTTTCATGGGGAGCCAGAACTGTTATAAAAATGGGGGAATGGTCTGATAAATGTATAGAACCTATAGATGATTCTTGACATAGGTGTATATGTTCTTTAGAGATAAACAAGTAGTCTATTCTGTGATAAGAGCCATGCATAGAGTAATAAAACGTGAAATCTGAAGTGTTAGGATGGTGAGATCGCCACACATCTATCAGGTGTAAATCCCATAGGGAATTCCTAATTGCTTTTAAGGACTTATTAGAGTGGAATGATTTGTGAGAAGAGATATCTAGCTGTGGCAGAAGAGCCACGTTGAAGTCGCCCCCTGCAACTACTATACCCTCCTTGAAGGATTCTATGATAGGGAAAATGTCAGAGAATGTCACGGGTGTATGTGAGCAACAATAGTAATACACAGTACAGAGCTACTGACTGGACCCAGAACTAGGGAGGATAAAGGGTGACCCCTGTCCGACCCTCAACGCTCTCCCTATTCTGCTAAAGCACATGCCCGGATCCAAATGGCGGAACGAGGCATGCCCACGTGCCTAAGACTAATGACCCCTGTAACCCCTACAATAGTGGAAGGGGCACGGCCACCAGTGCCCTACTCAGTATATGGAGGGAACCGTGGCCACCTCAGATCCAGTCAGAAAATAAACAGGAACACAACAATGTCTGCACACTTAGCTGAAGGTGTTGCAGCCGCAGAGAAGACGGATCCAAGGACAGGCTGGCAATATCCGGAGTGCTAGCTGCAGCAGAACACAGGTCCAGTGAACTGATAGCTACAAGTGAAGAAACTAAAGCAAGAGCTACAACTGAAGTGAGAACTATAATCCACATCCTATCATAGGAGGAGGGGTTATATAAAGAGAGGGAAATCAAACACATGAAGGACAGCTGTGGTGAAAGAAACCAAAAGTAAACAGAGTAGTGAGAACTCCTCCCAGCTCTAGTAGTGACATCATCACAGGGGTGGAGAAACAGAGCTGTGAGAACGTCCCAAAGCTCTGGTAGTGACAGAGAACCAACGGGATTGACTAGAATTAGGGGCATATAAATTTATTAAGGTGTAAGTCTGCGATCCAATAGTGCCCTTAAGTAGGATGTACCTCCCATCTGGGTCCAATATTTGACTAACAAATTTGAAAGGAATTTTCCTTTGTAGCCCTATACTGACCCCACTAGAGGCTGAAGAGCTACCCCCACAATGATACCAGTTGGAGTAATGGGAGAAGCGCATGTCAGGGTAGTGGTTAAAGCGGTAATGTGTCTCTTGTAGGAATATCACCCCAGCCCCGGCTTTTCTTAGAATGGCAAAGATTTGGCTCCGTTTTGATGGGGAGTGAAAACCCTTGACATTGTAAGAAGCTACCAATAGGTCAGCCATTAAGTAAGGTGTGTGTGGAATTACCTTGTAGCTGGTGTGACCTTCCCCAAGAGAGCATAGCAGATTTGTGGAGGTCCGCTGTTCCGTGTATCATAAAAGTTGTGGAAGAGAGGAGTTCACTCCATGTCAATGGTGGAGACAAATACCTTGGTTGAAGAATAGGAATAAAAATAGGGAGGGAGAACAGAACATAACAGGTTAGACAAACAAAACATGGAGAAACAGACATACTGACATATGTCATATTAATAGAGGGGTTTAAGTGGTCTATAGACCGGTTAGGAGACCGTATAACGCCCAGGTAAGGGCAGTATTTTAGGCTAGAAAGGGAAGAAAACTTTTTTAGGGAAAAGGCCACATTAAATCACTGTAATGGTGAAACCATGACTTTGAATAATACAGAGCTGAGGTTTCTAGATACCATCATAATCTAATATAATCTAATGTAATCAGGTAAGGGTCACATAAGTCCATCTACTGCTCTTGAGAAAGACTTCTTGGAGTAAGGTGCTGGCCTCTTTTCTTGGAGCGGGAGGACTTCGGTGTACGAAGAACTTCAAAAGGGACCACATTGGGAATATCAGGCAGGATGCTTAGGTCTTGAAAGAGTTCCCAGTTTTCGATCGGCATTGGAGGCACTTTCAATAGCTCGTATACTGCCGTGAGATCTGTGAAAGATGAGATATTAACCCTCTTGCCTGCATATGAAAAGGTGAGCCCAAATGGATAGGACCAGCGGTAAAGGACTTTGTTGGACCGAAGCCAGTCCGTCAGAGGCTTGAGGGATCTGCGTTTCTTTAGGGTTGATGGGGCTAAATCTTGGAATATCTTGACCCTGGAATCTTCATATGCCAAATCAGGGTGGTTGCGTGCAGAATCCAGAATAGCTGCCTTCACTTGAAAGTTAAGAAACTTGCAAATGATGTCCCTGGGTGGTTCTGTTGGCTTTGGCTTGGGCCTCAGGGCTCTGTGTGCCCGTTCTATGATGATTTCTTGCAGATGGTCAGGACCCAATAACGAACCGCAAATTTCTATGATGGCGGTCGACACTTCACCAGGGGGGACCGATTCTGGCACACCTCTGAATCTCAGGTTGTTTCGGCGCCCCCTGTTTTCCTGATCCTCTAGTGAGTTGTGGAGGTCATTTAGGTATGAAGCACAGCGTCGGAAGGAATCCGATACAGAAGCTTGGTGATTTAGTATCACTGCTTGGTGTGTTTCTAAGGACTCCACACGTTCCCCTACATGTCTCACCTCGTGCCTGCATGCAGAGAGCTCCGCGAGGATCGGCTCCATTACTCTATTTAGAGCACGGTCGAGGTACTTTCTTGTGATCGGTAGCTCAGTGGTGGCATGGGTACCTTCTGAGTCGCTTTCCCCTTCCGACAATGCAGGTGCGCGCTTCAAAGCTTTAGGCTGCGGCGTCGGCGCCATCTTGGGTTCTCTGGCTGCGATCGTGGCGGCGGCTTTCTTGAGAAATTTCTCCATATCTCCGCCCGATGCCTGGTTCTTAGAGGGAGCAGGTGGGTCACCGTGCCTAGCGTTCCCGATCTTGACCATATTTGCTTCTGTAAGCTAATTTTTGCTGGCGTTAGGGACGAGTCTCCTCACAGAGCAGAGAGCTATGCGACCATCTTCATCCGGTGCTAGCTCCGCCCCCCCACGCCTGATTAATCTTAACAAAGGTCAGTCTCTCCACATTTTGGGTGGACAGGCGAGTTCTCCTTAGGGTAACTACGGCCCTCGCTGCACTAAACACCCGTTTTGATGCCACACTACTGGACGGGCAGGACAGCTTTTCCAAGGCAAACTCTGCTAGTTGCGGCCACAAATCCAGTTTTGTGGCCCAGTAGTCCAGCAGATCTTCAATTTGGGTTGGCAGGGTGCTGTCCAAGTATACCACCACCTGCTGGTTCAGGTCCTGCTCCAGGTCTACCTGCTTCTGCTGCTGGTGAGTAGTTTCTTCACTATGCGGGTGAAGAAAGCTACTCATCAGTGACTGTAGACTCAGGCTGTTGCTGATGGAACTGTACCTGCTCCTGCCACGCCACCCCTCCCCAGTAGCTATGGCAGTGGAACGTGAGCGCAGACGGTCCGCCCGTTCAGACCTGCGAGAGGATGGACAATGTCGCAGATAGGCAGCGGCCAACTGACTACATCGGATGTCTCTGTAGTAGTTCAGTTTGTCCTCCTTCTCAGTGGGTGTAAAAAAGGCCCCCATTCTGGACCAGTAGCGAGGGTCCAACAAGGGAGTGAGCCAGAAGTCATCCCTCTGCTGAATAGTGACAATTCGACTGTCACTACGCAAGCAAGTGAGCATGCATCGGGGCATTTGCGCAAGTGATTCGGAGGGACTCCCTGCCTCCATCTCTACTGCATACTGCCACGGTGTGTCTGGGTCCTCTGTCTCATCTTTCTCATCGCCGAGCTCCTCTGGCTGCTCCTTCTCCTCCTCTCCTGTCACCTGAGTAGACATTGCCCGTGCTCCAATGTCCTCCTCCCCATCCTCCTCCTCTTCCAGTTCATCCCCCACAGGGGTCATGTGGCCGTGAGATCTAGCCGCCACGTCTCCAGTCCCCTGACCAGCCATTGTTACAAGCATCTGTTCCAGGACATGAAGCACTAGAATGACGTTGTTCAGCCCATAGTCCTGGCGACTTCCAAATAACGTGGCGTCCTCAAAGGGCCTGAGCAAACGACAGGCGTCACGCATGAGCTGCCACTGGCCGACATCGAAGTTAAACAGGGGAGTACTCCCATCCAATTGCATCATCAAGAAATCGTTGATGGCCTTTCTCTGTTCGTATAGTCAGTTCAACATATGGAGGGTGTAATTCCAACGGGTAGAAACGTTGCATATCAGCCTATGTTGAGGGATGCCGTTCTGCCGCTGCAGCTCAAGGAGGGTGTGCTTTGCGGTGTACGAGTGGCTGAAGTGCATGCAAAGTTTCCTGGCCATTTTTAGGATGTCTTGCAGATGGGTGGAAGACTTCAGGAACTGCTTGACAACCAGATTAAACACGTGTGCCATGCAGGGCGCATGGCTCAGCCTTTCTTGACGCAGCGCCTACACAATGTTCTTCTCGTTGTCGGTCACCATGGTTCTGATTTTGAGTTGTCGGGGAGAAAGCCAGGATTCGATTTCTTGACGTAGGACACGGAGCAGTTCCTCCGTGTCCTTTGTCCTGTGTGACTCCGCCCATGGAAACGATGTGCAGAACAGCGTGACACCGCCACATGTGGTATGCTGGAGGGGCACTGTGACTTGTCCCTGCAGTGGAGGCTGAGGACATGGTGGAGGATGAGGAGGCAGAGGCGGACATTGTCGCAGGACCAACGGCGTGACAACGTGGAGGCGAAAGCAGCGTGACCTGGCCAAGTTGCAGGTGTGGCTGTAGAACCACCACATTCACCCAGTTGGTCATAAAGGACATGTACTGTCCCTAACTGTAGTTACAGCTTCACACATTGGCGCTGCCGTGCACTTTGGCAGACACCGACAGGCTCAAGGACTGGCCCACCTTCTGTTCTACATGTGTGTGCAGGGCTGGTACTGCCTTTTTGGCAAAGAAATTATGGCTTGGGACTCTCCACCTCAGCACAAGCCATCAGTTCTCTGAAAGGTGCAGAGTCCACCACTTGGAAATGGAGAGACTGCAGCACCAACAACTTGGACAGGAGCACGTTCAGCTTCTGAGCCGTTGGATGCGTGTACGCATACTGCTGTCTCTTGGCATTCGCTTCAGTGATTGATTGCTGACGGAATGACTGACAAGGAGTAGGAGGAGTAGCAGGAGCATCTGGACCAGGAGAAGATGGGAATGACAGACAGCTCCCTTTGGCTGAGTTGGTGGAGCCTTGACTAGCTGAAACCGGGAGCGTGCCACTGGGTGATGTAGCGGTAGCTGCGGCAGGCTGGACCACTACATCAGAGCCACGGTTCTCCCAAGCCACTGCATGGCGACGCTGCATATGTTGACGCAGGGCCGTAGTGCCAACATTGGCACCCTGGCGACGCTTCACCTTCTGCCCACATGTTTCTACATATGGCCACGTTAACCTCCTCTGGCAGCTTAATAAACAATTGGCACACCGCTGAGTAGGTGATTTTCCCCTCAACAGTCCACACTGACTGACTGCTACCACCGCTTCCTCCGTGAACCCCTGCACCACTACTTCTGGGGCAGATAGGCTGCTGCGAAGCAGGTGGTCTACCCCGGGCACGTTTGGCTCCCGACCTGCAACTGCTGCCACCCTGCTGACTCCCAGCCATGCTACCACCTTGCTGGCTCAGCCGCTGCCTCACAGGCAAGCTGCCACCCTCTTCTCCTGATGATGATAAAGCCCCTTCTGCACCCGGCTCCCAAGGGCGATCGGCTTCATCATTGAGTAGTGTCTGCACGTCACTGATGTCCTACTCAACGGTCTCTGGGTCAGGAGCCTGACCGCTCGCAACACCACCTCCCACACCACTCTCCTCATCACTACTTGCCCGCCTAGCGGAGGAAGCGGCGGATGTCTCCTCCAGATCTGGGCTGGGCAGTAGCTGCTGACTGTCCTCTAGTAGCTGTTCCTCGCTGAAAAGTGGAGCAGAGCCTACAGCATATAATACTTCTCGTGGTGAGGGAACAGAAAAGGACAGAGGCAGGTTGAAGACAGGTGAGGGCACAGGGCCTGCTACCGGCCCATGCCAACTAAGGGTTGTGTCTGATGAACCCACTGACTGTTGGCTGGGGGTGTCTGATGTCATTTGGGATGAAGTGGATGACCGAGTTAACCAATCAAGAACTGCTGGGTTGCTTATCAAGACACGACCGCTAGATGACACTGGGAGCTTAGGCCTCTCGCTGCGACTCCTGCTGCCACGCCCGCTTACTCTGCTGCGACCTCTGCCTGCGCCAGAAACATTTATGCCTCTGCCACTCCCCTGTGCATGGCCTGGCACTTCTCTGTCTGACATACTTTTAGCTGAACTAAATAAATTAAAAGCAAATTAAAACACCCCTAAAAACAACAAAAATATTTTTCTTTTTGTACTGAAACAGGCCAGTAAACGCTTTTAGCAGAAATAAATGCACCAGTGAAGTGCGTATATATTTTTCTTTCTGTACTGAAATAGGCCACTAAACTGGGGGCGTAGCTAGAACTGACTGTGCCCCACAGCAAATTTTTGAATGGGGCCCCACCACCACCACAGACACATTTCTTTGCATCCTTCTCATCCCGTGCAAAATCCACTCCTGTGGTTATTTTACACTTTTTTTTAAAAAATGTACTTACTGTCAATTTTAGCATCCTTTTTGACGTTGGACACGTGACCGCTGCAGTCAATAACTGGCCGCAGTGGTGACACGTCATCTGTGTGGCACATGACCCATTTACAAGCTTCATGGATGACACATCACTGCTGCAAACAGTTATTGGCTGCAGTGGTCAAGCGCCCTGCTGTGTGGAGACCCAGGACCTACACAGATGGCAGAGATGCAAATTTTGGCACACTTACATATACATGCACCCGACTATCCTGGCACCACTTGTGTGTAAGTGTACCAAAATAAGCACTAATACACAGCGCAGCTGTGAGGTGGATAAGGGAGGCTGCCATGTGCTGTATGATATAATACAGAAGGATGGCAGAGGAAGGAGTGGGCAGAGGTTTGGGTCAGCATGAAGCTGTCAGATAGCCATCCCAGCCTCTGCTCACCTCCTTCTTTGGCCAGCCTCCTGTACTACAGTATGCATGCTATGAAAAATGGAAATGTGAACAAGGCCTAAGATCTCATCCCCTATCTACAAGATAGAGGATAAGTATCTGATTGGTGGGGATCTGACTACTGGAAACAGGGCCGTCTTTAATATTGATTGGACCCTGGGCAAGAATTTACTTGGGCCCCCTGGATCCCGCACTTTGCTGTACTTGCTATACAGCAGCACTTACCTGTCACGTCCAGGGCCTCCAGGTGACGTCTACTCCCTGTCATCATCTTCTCTGTAGATATTCTCTCTCATCATCTTCTCCACTCGGTCTGGACAACTTCTCTCAGCCGCCTCGTCTCTGCAGAGTGTGACACACAGGCATCTTTGCTTCCTCACATTCTATCAATATCCCCCAACTGGAGTCCCCACAGTGTTATCCTGCTGCTTGCTGGCCCCCCCCCCCCCCCAGGGGTGTAGCTATAGGGGGTGCAGAGGTAGCAGTCGCTAAAGGGCCCAGGAGCATGAAGGGGCCCAAAGACACTTGTGCCGCATAAGAAGACACACAAAGCACCAAGGGAAGGGGAGCCCAAGCTGAACTCTTGCACCGGAGCCCATGAGCCTTTAGTTACACCCCTGCCCCCCCATACCCCCAAATACTATCCTGAAGAAACATTACTGCCCCCCATAATAATAGTGCTCGTCATAGTCCCACCAATAGTAATTCCCTTCTAGAATGCCCTCATTAGTAGCACTGCCCCAACCGTGATAATGCTTCTCAACAATGCCCCCATTATTAGAAGAGCCCTCCCATATTAATAATACCCTCACAGAGTCCCCAGTAGAAATAAGGCCCCCTATTGTTCCCCCAGTGGTAATAAAGCTCCCTACAGACCCCTCAGTAGTAATAAGGCCCCCATAGTGCGCTTAGTAGAAAAAAGGCGGATCTATAAGACCCTCCTATAGAGCCCCCAGTAGTAATAAGACCGCCTATAATGTCCCCTGGATCTGCAGTGCCCCCTGCAGTTATAATCCTTCCTCCACCACACAGTCCCATGTAAATAACATCACCTCCTCCCCAGCCGCCTCCAACGCACAATCCCATGTAAACATCACCCCCTAAGGCTACTTTGACACTTACGATCGTGCGGATCTGTCCTGTACTTGTACAGGACGGATCCGCACCGATAATACAAACAAATGCATCCGTTCTGGACCGATTCGTTTGTATTAGATTTGAATTTCTAAGTCCCAATACAGATCCGTCCTGACTTACATTGAAAGTCAATGGGGGACGGATCCGTTTACAATTGCACCATTTTGTGTCAATGCAAAGGGATCCGTCCCCATTTACTTACATTGTAAGTCAGGACGGATCCGTTTGGCTCCGCAAGGCCATGCGGACACAAAAACGCTGCTTGCAGCATTTTGGGGTCCGCCTCCAAAACAGAACGGGGGGCTGTACGGAGCCGAACGAATGCATTTTGAATGGATCTGCATCCATTCAGAATGCATTGGGGTTAAACTGATGCATTTGGGGCTGCTTGTGAGAGCCCTGAAATGGATCTCACAAGCGGATCCCCAAACCCAAGTGTGAATGTAGCCTAAAGATTAAGTCCCATGTACATAAACATCATTCCCCCCCACCATCCACTTTCAACATACAGTCCCATGTAAATAACATCACTCCCTCCCCCAGCCACCTCAAGCACACAGTTCCATGTCAATAACATCCCTCCCTTCAGCCCTAACATACATCCTAGTTAAATAACTACAACTCCCAGCATTGCTCTGCCTCTCCCTTCACTTACCTCTCCAGTCCTCATATACAGACATCAGCATTAGGCTCCTTCTCCTCTTCACTCCGGTCCAATCCTGCACTGGTCACATGATAGTGAAATCATCCAGGTCATCCTATCACAGCCTGTTTTGCTGATCACATGACCTGTGATGTCATTACAGGTCCTTAACCTCTTCCCAGTCAGATTCAATTGTATTGCCGTTCTGTGTACGGCAATACAGTTGTATCTAGCAGGCAGGCAGGACATTCGGGGCCTGGGACAAAACATCAGGGGCCCAGGCCCTGAATGTTTTAACCTAGCGACGCAGTCACTAGTGAATGGGAGTCGGGAAACGGAGCTCCCTTGGGCCCCCAGGAGCAACTGGGCCCGGGGCAGCTGCCCCTTTTGCCCTGCGGCAAAGACGGCCCTGACTGGAAATCAGAATGAGATCACAAGAATGAGGTTTTGGAGTCCCCTGGAGTGAATGAACGGCGGTCACACAAGCGACCTCTGCTCCATTCAACTCTATGGGATTGCAGGTGGCAGGTCAGCGCTATTCACTTTCCATGCAGATGAATGGAGCGGCAGCGTGCATGTTACTGCCATTCCATTCACCCTGAGGACTTCACCTTCCTAGCAGTCAGAACTCAACTGATCAGATACCTTTCCTCTATCCTGTGGATGGCGGATACTTATAACAACCCCCTACTGTACAGAAAGGAACAATACTGGAATACATTATGCGGCATACATTTAAAAAAAACACACTCATATATACTGTATATAAAGACACACATTTTATATCTCTTTATATATATCCACATCATTGTATATACAAACATTTACACACTTTTAGAATATACACTCACCTAAAGAATTATTAGGAACACCATACTAATACGGTGTTGGACCCCCTTTTGCCTTCAGAACTGCCTTAATTCTACGTGGCATTGATTCAACAAGGTGCTGATAGCATTCTTTAGAAATGTTGGCCCATATTGATAGGATAGCATCTTGCAGTTGATGGAGATTTGAGGGATGCACATCCAGGGCACGAAGCTCCCATTCCACCACATCCCAAAGATGCTCTATCGGGTTGAGATCTGGTGACTGTGGGGGCCATTTTAGTACAGTGAACTCATTGTCATGTTCAAGAAACCAATTTGAAATGATTCGAGCTTTGTGACATGGTGCATTATCCTGCTGGAAGTAGCCATCAGAGGATGGATACATGTTCTCATTCTGTTTACGCCAAATTTGGACTCTACCATTTGAATGTCTCAACAGAAATCGAGACTCATCAGACCAGGCAACATTTTTCCAGTCTTCAACAGTCCAATTTTGGTGAGCTCGTGCAAATTGTAGCCTCTTTTTCCTATTTGTAGTGGAGATGAGTGGTACCCGGGGGGGTCTTCTGCTGTTGTAGCCTATCCGCCTCAAGGTTGTGCGTGTTGTGGCTTCACAAATGCTTTGCTGCATACCTCGGTTGTAACGAGTGGTTATTTCAGTCAACGTTGCTCTTCTATCAGCTTGAATCAGTCGGCCCATTCTCCTCTGACCTCTAGCATCCACAAGGCATTTTCGCCCACAGGACTGCCGCATACATCCAGCTATTGGATAGCTCAAGATAAGTAGAAAACAGCTTATTTAGACTGTAACCTCTGCCTTGAGACTATTGATTCAAGTAAATGTTCAATTGTTTTACGACAACTGATTCTTTGTTACTACGGCTACACTCAAAATTTGCACCTTACGGTGCTGGCGTCACAAACACAGGGGCCCAGCCACCAAAGCACCTTAAACACCTACATCATCAAGGGCACCTCAACTTCCATCTGGCTGATGTTCCCTGCAATAGAGAGTGCCCGGAGGATTTAGTGCTGTCTTCCCATCCACTACACTGCTGACCCAGGGAGGCTCTGCTAACCGTGAGTACATCAACTGCTACCCCTATCGGCCCACAGTGAGCCTCACGTGTTTTCCCCCGCAGTCCGGCTCACTGCAAATGCTTTCACCACATATAACTGCAGAAGTGAAATGCGCATATATTTTTCCTTTTTTGTACTGAAATAGGCCACTTAACTCTTTCACAAATAAATGTAACAGTGAAGTGCTTATATTTTTTTCCTTTTTGTACTGAAATAGGACACTGAACGCTTTCAACACATATAACTGCAGAAGGGAAATGCGTATATATTTTTCCTTTTTGTACTGAAATAGACCACTAAACTCTTTCTACACAATAAACTTCAGAAGTGAAATGCATATATATTTTTCTTTTTCCACAGATATAAGCCACTAAAGGCTTTTCAACATAGCACTTGCACCCCAATAACAAGAACAAATTGCTGGAATGACAGAGCTGTATAATGGCTATTTGGATCCCCAAATAATGTTTCCGTGCACTTATAAATGACTTTTGTTTTTCACAATGAGGTTTTTCTAGCACTGTCCCTAGCGCCTTCTGACGTCTCTCCCTGCACTAATATGCTGTGAAATGATTCCTTCCTATACTTTCTCTGCACTTATAAATCGTTTTTTCAGTTATTTTTTTCACAATGAGGTTTTTCCTATTGCTGTCCCTAACGCCTTTTCACGTCAGTCCCCGCACTCTGAACGCTTGAAAATGTCTGACTCTAAGATGGCCGCCGTATTTATAGTGCTGTGACATCACAGGGCTGGCTGGCTGCTGATTGGATGCATGCATGGCATTATGGGTCAGCCCGCCTTCCCACAGTTCCTTGCCCCATGTCCTCACATGTGTAGCCGCCATTTTAGGAAAAATTGTGATTCGTTACCTCAAAGCGCAAGGAAATTCGCATTAGTTGCAAATCAAATTTTTCCTAAAATTCGGATGGAATTCCACTTCGTCTGATTCGATTCGCTCATCTCTAGTTCTGAGTAGCATTCAAGTTAGGGGTCAGTATTAGGGTAAGGCGTAGTATTAGCATAAGGCTACATTCAAACGACCGTAAGTGTTTTGCAGTCCACAAATTGCAGATCTACAGAACACAGATACCCGCTGTGTGCGTTCCGCATTTGCGGAACGCACAGGGCCTATCCTGTATAAAAAAGCCTATTCTTGTCTGCGATTGTGGACAAGAATAGGACATGCTGTATTTTTTTTGCTGGGCTGCGGAATGGAAGTACGGATGTGCTGTCCGCAACTTTTGCGGCCCCATTGAAATAATTGGGTCCGCACCCGTTCCACAAAACTGTGGAATAGATGCAGACCCAGAAATACAGTCATCTGAATGCACCCTTAGGGCCAGTGTTACGGTTAGGGACCAGTATTGAAGTTAGAGTCAGCATTAGGATACATTCACTCAACTGTATTTCCATTCATTTCAATGGGGCCATGTGCTCTCTGCATCCATAGTTCTGTTCCACAGCCCAAAAAAAAAAAAAAGAACATGTCTTGTTCTCGTCCGCAATCGCATACAAAAACAGGCATTTCTATCCACAAAATGTCGAACGCACATGGCCAGTATTCGTGCTTTGCGGATACGCAGAGTTATGTGTCAGTATTAGGGTTAGGGGTCAGTATGGCGTAGTATTAGCATTAGGGGTCAATATTAGATCTAGAGACTAGTATTAGACTTAGAGATAATATTAGGGGTCAGTATTACGGTTAGGGACAGCATTAGGGGTCAGTGTTAGGGTTAGTGACAGTATTAGGGTTAGTACTAGGGTTAGGGGGTCAGTACTAGGGTTAAAGGGAGTCTGTCATCACAGTTTCACCTTTTTAACTCTTCCCATAGCTTTCTAGCAGCATTACAGTTGATAAAAACGTTACCTTTATAAGCAATCGTGGACTTATAAAAGTGGCAAAAATCATCTTAGTAGGATATGCAAATGAGGCCTCGCAAGTGCCCATGCAGCTCTGCCTTATCATTGCTTCCCCCCGCCCAGTCTTTCCCTCTGCCCGCCCATCCTTTCCCTCTGCCCGCCCATCTTCTTACTTCTTCTCTCGCTGAGATCCCGCACCTGCGCGCTGAGTCCGTCGGCCGGCGCATGCACACTGCGATGTCCATTCCTGGTACGGCATCACAGTAATTAATGTGCATGCGCCGGCTAACTTTGTCCGTTAGTTGCGATCGGTGTTGCGAGCGGTCAGGCTCTTGACCCTAAAACAGTACTCGATGATGCTGATGTAGCTGATCAAACTTGGGAGCTGGGTGAATTAGGGGCTTCATCATCATCGGGAGAAGAGGGTGGCAGCCTGTCCGTGAGGCAGTGGCGGAGCCAGCAAGTCACTAGTGTGGCCGGGAGTCAGCAGGGTGGCAGCAGTGGGAGGTCGGGAGCCAAACGTCCCCAACGTAGACCACCCGCTTCCCTGGAGCCTACCTGCCCGGAAAGTAGTGGTGTAGGAGAAGGTGTACATGGCCATTTGTAGAATCTGTGGGCAGAAGGTGAAGCGTGGCATGGGTGCCAATGTTGGCACCACGGCCCTGCATCAACATATGCAGCATCACCATAAAGTGGCCAGGAAGAACCGTGGCTCCGATGTGGTGGTCCAGCCTGCTGCAGCAACCGCTGCATCACCCAGTGGCACGCAGCTGATTTCAGGCAGTCAAGGCTCCACCACCTCAGCCGAAGGAAGCTGTCTGTCCTTCCCATCATTTGCTGGTCCTGATGCTCCTGCTCCTCGCCCTCCTATTCCTCATCAGTCATTCTGTCAGCAATCGATCACTGAAGAGATTGCCAAGAGACAACAGTATGCATGCACTCATCCAACGGCGCCGAAGCTGAATATGCTCCTGGCCAAGTTGCTGCTGCTGCAGTCCCTCCCTTTTCAAGTGGTGGACTTGCAATGAGCAGGACCGTGGTACAGTTACACTGACGCCAAATTATGCAGTGGGTCAGGATAGAGGTATAATAGTCTATTGTTTGTTTGTGACGCCAATTGCAGCGTGTGCAGGGTACTGTCCCAGGACCCTTTAAGGTGTTATAACTCACGCCCCAGGTTAGGAATGCCAGAGTGGTGTGATGTCTCTGTATGGTAGTAGTAATTGTGTCAACGGTGTCTCCTACCTAGGTACGGCTGGACTCCTGGATCCTGGCTCACTTGCAATAAATTGAGTGTGGTGCTAGTAGGAGTAATAGAGGAATTTGCAGCAGAAATTGAGATCCAGACCTTAGGTAAAGTTCAAACTTGTCTTTACTGAGAGTAGATTTCATCCAAGCAAGGTACAGCTTTAATCTTAGGTCCCAGCAGGTATTGGCAATGGTTGGTAGGAACTTATCTTCTGCTCTCTCATGTACCTGGAGCTTGCAGAAAAGGACGTCTGCTTTGTAGCTCTATACCGTGGCAGGAATTTGGCTTCCGCACTCTCTATCTTCTGCTGTCTGGGGACTGACTAGCTGAGGAGGAATGTCTTTTCCTGGGTCTCTGGACTTTACTCACAGTTATCTTCACAGGGTATGCTTCTTCCTGGAACTGGAGTTGTCTGCTTGCTTCTTCCAGCTAAGGCTACAGAGCTCAGTCTGGAGATGGTGATCAATGTCTGAGCCGAGACAAGATCCTGGCTTGATTCCCTTTATCTGGGAGCTCCTCCACGTACAATCTTCCACTAGCAGGGGTGGCTGGCACACTCACACTAACTTCCTTCTCCACCCATGAGGCAGGATGTGGGCACAGCCCACTCTGCCCACAGAGGCGGGGGGGGCTAAACTGGAATGAACTATTCCAGCCTAGATGTACTGAACTGAACTTAACTCCTTGCCAGAACATTGCTGCCACCTGCTAGTGAACATGGAAATTACAGCAATATACATTTAACAAGGTTTACCATGCACAGTTGTGAGGATATAATGTAAAATTACATCAGATGACAAGGTTAATGCTCTTAGGAGATTTTAGCGGGGTAGAAGAGTTTCGTAACACAACTCTGGGGTGTTACAGACTCTGCACCTTTCAGAGAACTGATGGCTTGAGCCGAGGTGAAGAGTCCCAAGCAATCATTTCTTTGCCAAAAAGCCAGTACCAGCCCTGCACACATATGTAGAACAGAAGGTGGGCCAGTCCTTGAGCCTGTCGGTGTCTGCCAAAGTGCACGGCAGGGCCGATGTGTGGAGCTGTAACTACGGTCAGGGACAATACATTTACTTTATGGCCCACTGGGTGAATGTGGTTCCTGCACAGCCACACCAGCAACTTGGCCAGGTGACGCCGCTTCTGCCTCCATGTTCTCACGTCATCGGTCCTGCGACAACGTCCGCCTCTGCCTCCTCGTCTTCCATCATGTCCTCAGCCTCCACTGCAGGGACAATTCACAGTGCCCCTCCACATGTGCAGGGCACAGCGGCGTCACACTGTTCTGCACCTCGTTTGCCTGGGTAAACGGAGTCACACAAGGGGGCAACTGCTCCGTGTCCATCAAGAATTTGAATCTTAGCTTTCTCCGTGACAACTCAAAATCGAAACCATGGTGTCCGACAATGGGAAGAACATAGTAACTGTGTAACTTCGATGTCAGCCAGTGGCAGCTCATGCGTGACACCTGCCATTTTCTCAGGCCCTTTGAGGAGGCCACGTTATTTGTCAGTCGCTAGGACTAGGGGATGAACAACGTAATTTCACTGCTTCATGTCCTGGCACAGATGCTGGTAAATCAGGCTGGTCAGGGGACTGGAGACATGGTGCCTAGATCTCACAGCCACATGAGCCCTTTGGGGGCTGAACTGGAAAAGGAGGAGGACATTGGAGCACAAGCACTGTTTAGCGAAATGGGTGGTTTTTATACACAGGTGAAAGGAGAAGAGGAGCAGGAGCAGCTGGAGGAGCAAGAGGGAGATGAGGAAGATGAGGCAGAGGACCCAGACACACCATGGCAGTATGCATTGGAGATGGAGACAGGGAGTCCCTCTGAGTCACAAATGGCCCGATGCATGCTCATTAGCTTGTGTAGTGACAGCCGATTTGTCACCATTCGGCAGAGGGGTGACTTCTGGCTCTCCACCTTGTTGGACCCTCGCTACCGGTCCAAAATGGGGGCCTTTTCTACATCCGCTGAGAGGGAGGACAAACTGAACTACTATAGAGATATCTTATGTAGTCAGTTGGCCGCTGCCTATCTGTGCCATCGTCTATCCTCTCGCAGGTCTGACCGGGGGGCCCACTGCGCTCCCGTTCCTGCTGTGGCAGGGTGGGGGGGTAAAAGCAGTTCCAGCTCCATCAGCAGCAACTTGAGTCTAGAGTCGCTAATGAGCAGCTTTCTTCACCCACTTAGTGAAGAAACTACTTACCAGCAGCAGCAGCAGCTAGACCTGGATCAGGACCTAAACCAGCAGATGGTGGCATACTTGGACAGCACCCTGCCACCCCACATTGAAGATCTTCTGGACTTCTGGGCAGTCAAACTGGATTTGTGGCCGCAACTGGCAGTTTGCCCTGGAAAAGCTGTCCTGCCCGGCCAGTAGAGTGACATCAGAGCGGGTGTTTAGTGCGGCGGGGGCCATAGTTACCCCAAGAAGAACTCGCCTGTCCACCCAAAATGCGGAGACTGACCTTTGTCAAGATGAATCAGGCATGGATCAGCCAGGATTTCCACCCACCAATGCCTGATGCATCAGACTAGATCATCCATGGTGCCACACCAACACTTTGACAAAAGAGACCAGTTTTTCGGCTACCTGCCTCAGCTACTATTCTAATGCTGCCACCCGCCTGATGCCACACATCTGATGCCAAGTGCTCCTTCTTTCACCAACCATCTTCAGCTGGTACTGGTATTGCCACCCACCTCTCCACTCTGTCACCGGGTCACTCTGTGGTCTCCTGATGCTGCTGCCACCTCCACACTATGTCACCTTGCCACTCTATGGTCTCCTGATGCTGCTGCCACCTCAACCCTAAGTCACCTTGGCACTCTGTGGTCTCATGATGCTGCTGCCACCTCCTCACTATGTCACCTTGCCACTCTGTGGCTTCCTGATGCTGCTGCTGCCACCTTAAAACACTCTGTTATTGTGCCTCTCTGTGGTTTCCTTATGCTGCTGCTGCCACCTCCACACTGTCATTGTGCCACCCTGTGGCCTTCTCCTAATGCTGCTGCTGCCACTCCACACTCTCATTGTGCCACCCTGTGGCCTCTTCTTGATGCTTCTGCTGCCGCTACCTCCACACTATGTCATTGTGCCACTCTGTTATTGTGCCACTCTGTGGTTTCCTTATGCTGCTGCTGCCACCTCCACACTGTCATTGTGCCACCCTGTGGCCTTCTCCTAATGCTGCTGCTGCCACTCCACGCTCTCATTGTGCCACCCTGTGGCCTCCTCTTGATGCTTCTGCTGCCGCTACCTCCACACTATGTCATTGTGCCACTCTGCAGCCTCCTGATGCTGCTGATGCCACCTCCACACTGTCATTTTGCCATCCTGTGGCCTCCTCCTGATGCTGCTCCTGTGGCCACCTCCAAACTCTGTCATTGTGCCACTCGGTGGCCTCCTTATGCTGCCACCCCATCCAGACTCTGTCATTGGGCCACTCTGTGGTCTCCTCATGCTGCTTCCACCTCATCACTATGTCATAGGGCCACTCTGTGGATTTTTCATGCTGTTCCCAACCTCCCCACTTTATGACTGGGCCATTATTTTGCCTTTCGGCCTGCATGACATCATCATTTATTTGACCCTTCTTCTGATCTGTCAGAAGGAAGGAAAAATGAGACGCGCAACGGATCCTGTCTATGTAGCAGCTGTAAGGCCTGTACCACATGGTCCCTATTTTGCATCAGAATTGGTTTATGATTTCGTAGCCAAAAGCAGGAGTGGGTACAAAACACAGAAGACATGCAAATATTCCATTCACGTGTATTTTTTGGGGATTTAGCAATACTGATGGATTACTGGCCAAATGCAGACCAAGTGAAGGCGGATGCTCCACAGACACGATCCCTTTTTTGGGGGTTATTGTTATGACGGATAAGAGGAAGGGAAAAATAATCAGTGATGTCAACACAAACTTACTGCTGACACCCACTCTACTCTGTCGGGGGTGGGGGGGCTCGACTTGTATAAGCGTTTAATAGAACAGGTTCTGTAGACATCTATGTGGAATTAGCTGATGACGGTGTAAAAAGAGTGCACTTCTTTGTGACACTAACATTCACCTGTAAGGTTGAGTTTACACTTGAGTTATTTGGTCAGTTTTGGCCCCGTAACTTCCCAAATAAGCAAAGTGTGCAGTGATTCTAAGAGCGACGCCTGTCATCTACATGGCATACTGACTCACAGTATTGTTTCACTACCACCGCAGACTCCCTATGCGTGTTACTGCAAGGCACAGTGTTCTACACCACTATAAAGGCTCTCTACAGCCAGGAAATAGCCATTTTTTAACACGATTCGCCACTAATAAACTCGGATCAAACCCCAAAAAAATTTAAAAAAATTGGCGAACCGGCCGAATCGAATTTTTGGGAAATTCACTGATTTCTAGTAGCGAGCTGGTGTTCCCCTACGGAAATTTTATCCCCACCACCAGGGGTATTGTGAAGATCAAGGGGTTCACTTAGATAATGCCCTTAGAGCAGGTAGGACACGTGGCACAATGGGTTCACACACCGCTGGTTCGTGACAAGCTGTATGTAATTTCTTCCAGATATATACAGTGGATATAAAAAGTCTACACACCCCTATTGAAATGTCAGGTTTCTGTGATGTAAAAAAGAGACAAAGATAAATCATTTCAGAACTTTTTTCACCCTTAATGTGACCTATAAACTGTACAACTCAATTGAAAAACAAACTGAAATCTTTTAGGTGGAGGGAAGAAAAAATATAAAAATAAAATAATATGGTTGCATAAGTGTGCACACCCTTAAACTAATACTTTGTTGAAGCACCTTTTGATTTTATTACAGCACTCAGTCTTTTTGGGTATGAGTCTATCAGCATGGCACATTTTGACTTGGCAAGATTTGCCCACTCTTCTTTGCAAAAACACTCCAAATCTGTCAGATTGCGAGGGCATCTCATGTGCACAGCGCTCTTCAGATCACCCCACAGATTTTCAATCGGATTCAGGTCTGGGGTCTGGCTGGGCCATTCCAAAACTTTAATCTTCTTCTGGTGAAGCCATTCCTTGTTGATTTGGATGTATGCTTTGGGTCGTTGTCATGCTGAAAGATGAAGTTCCTCCTTATGTTCAACTTTCTAGCAGAAGCCTGAAGGTTTTGTGCCAATATTGACTGGTATTTGGAACTGTTCATAATTCCCTCTAGCTTAACTAAGGCCCCAGTTCCAGCTGAAGAAAAACAGCACCAAAGCATGGTGCTGCCACCACCATGCTTCACTGTGGGTATGGTGTTTTTTTGGTGATGTGCAGTCTTGTTTTTGTGCCAAACATATCTTTTCAAATTATGGCCAAAAAGTTCAACCTTGGTTTCATCAGACCAAAACACCTTTTCCCACATGCTTTTGGGAGACTTCAAATGTGTTTTTGAAAAATGTAGCCTGGCTTGGATGTTTTTCTTCGTAAGAAAAGGCTTTCATCTTGCCACTGTACCCCATAGGCCAGACATATGAAGAATACGGGAGATTGTTGTGACATGTACCACACAGCCAGTACTTGCCAGATATTCCTGCAGCTCCTTTAATGTTGCTGTAGGGCTCTTGGTAGCCTCCCAGACCAGTTTTCTTCTAGGCTTTTCATCAATTTTGGAGGGACGTCCAGTTCCCTGTCACTGTTGTGCTATATTTTCTCCACTTGATGATGACTGTCTTCACTGTGTTCCATGGTATATCTAATGCCTTGGAAATTCTTTTGTACCCTTCTCCTGACTGATACCTTTTAACAATGAGATCCCTCTTATGCTTTGGAAGCTCTTTGTGGACCATGGCTTTTGCTGTGGGATGCGACTAAGAAAATTTCACGAAAGACCAACTAGAGCAGCTGAACTTTATTTGGGGTTAATCAGAGGCACTTTAAATGATGGCAGGTGTATGCTGACTCCTATTTCACATGATTTTGAATGTGATTGCTAAATTCTGAACACAGCTACATCCCCAGTTATAAGAGGGTGTGCACACTTATGCAACCAGATTATTTTATTTTTTTTGTTTTCTTCCCTCCACCTAAAAGATTTCTGTTTGTTTTTTAATTGAGTGGTACAGTTTATAGGTCACATTAAAAGTGTAAAAAGTTCTGAAATGATTTATCTTTGTCTCATTTTTTTACATCACAGAATCCTGACATTTTAACAGGGGTGTGTTTATATCCACTGTATCTAGGGCGGATGCAGCAGAAAGACTAGATTCTCCCCTGCCCCTTGCGACAAAGCACAGAGGGAAGGGGGGGCCAAAGCTAAACTCCTGCACCAGTGCCCATGAGCCTTTAGCTACACCCCTGAGTACCCAGCTTGGTACTGATAAGGGAGATGAAGCTGAAACAGCTGTCTATAGCATAGGCATGCGCAGACTATTGAATTAGTGTATGCACCCTAAAGCACAAACACAGCGCGTGTGTATATATATATATATATATATACACTCACCTAAAGAATTATTAGGAACACCTGTTCTATTTCTCATTAATGCAATTATCTAGTCAACCAATCACATGGCAGTTGCTTCAATGCATTTAGGGGTGTGGTCCTGGTCAAGACAATCTCCTGAACTCCAAACTGAATGTCAGAATGGGAAAGAAAGGTGATTTAAGCAATTTTGAGCGTGGCATGGTTGTTGGTGCCAGACGGGCCGGTCTGAGTATTTCACAATCTGCTCAGTTACTGGGATTTTCACGCACAACCATTTCTAGGGTTTACAAAGAATGGTGTGAAAAGGGAAAAACATCCAGTATGCGGCAGTCCTGTGGGCGAAAATGCCTTGTTGATGCTAGAGGTCAGAGGAGAATGGGCCGACTGATTCAAGCTGATAGAAGAGCAACGTTGACTGAAATAACCACTCGTTACAACAGAGGGATGCAGCAAAGCATTTGTGAAGCCACAACATGCACAACCTTGAGGCTGATGGGCTACAACAGCAGAAGATCCCACCGGGTACCACTCATCTCCACTACAAATAGGAAAAAGAGGCTACAATTTGCACGAGCTCACCAAAATTGGACTGTTGAAGACTGGAAAAATGTTGCCTGGTCTGATGAGTCTCGATTTCTGTTGAGACATTCAAATGGTAGACTCCGAATTTGGCGTAAACAGAATGAGAACATGTATCCATCATGCCTTGTTACCACTGTGCAGGCTGGTGGTGGTGGTGTAATGGTGTGGGGGATGTTTTCTGGGCACACTTTAGGCCCCTTAGTGCCAATTGTGCATCGTTTAAATGCCACGGGCTACCTGAGCATTGTTTCTGACCATGTCCATCCCTTCATGACCACCATGTACCCATCCTCTGATGGCTACTTCCAGCAGGATAATGCACCATGTCACAAAGCTCGAATAATTTCAAATTGGTTTCTTGAACATGACAATGAGTTCACTGTACTAAAATGGCCCCCACCGTCACCAGATCTCAACCCAATAGAGCATCTTTGGGATGTGGTGGAACGGGAGCTTCGTGCCCTGGATGTGCATCCCTCAAATCTCCATCAACTGCAAGATGCTATCCTATCAATATGGGCCAACATTTCTAAAGAATGCTATCAGCACCTTGTTGAATCAATGCCACGTAGAATTAAGGCAGTTCTGAAGGCAAAAGGGGGTCCAACACCGTATTAGTATGGTGTTCCTAATAATTCTTCAGGTGAGTGTATATATATTTATATGCTTTATGCCATTAGCCCCCATTGTCAGCCCTTATGCCTCATTAGCCCCCATTATACCTCTCATTAGCCCCCATTATGCCTCTTATTAGCCTCCTTTATGTGTCATGCCTTGCCGTGTGAGTGATCTGAGAAGGTCTGTCAGACTTGCGGCACATGAGCATGTCTGACAGATTGCTTTGTTGTGTTGTTGGACAGGGTCCCACTTCCTCGCAGATTCTGCTCGTTAGTTAGTGATGCTATTTATCTCCGCCTCTCACTATAGCCCTTGCGGTTTATAGCTTCATCTGGAGTTCTCTGCTGATGCTTGGTGGATCTCCTGCTTCCAGTCCGTCTTGAGATAAGTCCTCTTTTCTTCCCTTTTGTTGTATTTCCTGGCTAGGCCTTAGGAAGACACTGGTTCCTTCATCTCTTGCAAGAAACCGGTTGTCTTATCGCCTGTTCCCTAGCTGAGGGTCTGTTTCAGTTGCACCAGGGATTAGGTTCCAGTGCATGAACACTTCTACCATTGGGATTTGTTCATGTTGTTAGCAGTGAGGGAAAAGGCTTAGGATTTGTAAGGTGGTGACCAATCCCTGTTCCTTAGCTGTGGGGCCTAGCCTGGTGTTTTGTTACCTGTTAGTTGTGTTTGGTTTGCTTTCCTTCCCTCACCTTCCGTGACATTATGCCTCTCATTTGCCCCCATTATGCCTCATTAGCTCCCATATGCCTCATTAGCCCCCATTATGCCTCTCATTAGCCTCTATTATGCCCCCATCAACCTCATTTTTTTTAAATAAAAAAACACTTACCTCTCTGCCCCTGGACGCCGCCGCTCCTCGCCGCCCACGATCCTCTTCCTCCTGCTGTTGGCTGTGCTCTGAACTGGCGCGCACAGTGTGACGTCACAAAGCACCTCACGCTGTGCGCAGCCCTGCACAGCCGACAGCCAAGGACCAGGACGCGGTAACTACATAGCTTCCTGGTCCTCCGGTACTAATGAGCGCTTCCAAAATGGAAGCGCTTCATTAATATTCACCGGCCAGCAGGCTAGATTAAGGTGTGCCCAGGCACACCCGGCACACCCCATGCGCACGCCTATGGTCTATAGATGGGTTGCCCTTTCTTTTGAGGACTAACTGGTTTGGTTGCCAGAAAGTCTTCATTAGAGGAGACATCACTGGAAGTAAGAGGTATGGGGCGCTGTCTTACCCTGTATGTTTTGTATTGATATACGTAAT
Source organism: Bufo bufo (assembly GCF_905171765.1). Taxonomy (NCBI): domain Eukaryota; kingdom Metazoa; phylum Chordata; class Amphibia; order Anura; family Bufonidae; genus Bufo; species Bufo bufo. The sequence goes on from NC_053392.1 coordinate 93,363,076, forward strand.
GTTAGGATAGGAGGGTTAGGTTGAGAATTTGGTATAGGAATTGGGGGGGGGGGGCACTGTTTCAACTTTTGCCTTAGGCAACAGAAAGGCTAGGTGCACCCTTGCTTGAGATCTTCAATATAAAGTTGGAAACATAACATTATAATCTATGGAATGTCATATTATCATCAGATTTAAAATATATTCACATATTTTTATTTTTATAATATGAAGTATTATTATATACATGTTTTATTAACCATCATCATGTTCATGCACACAAAATGTATTTAATTGATTGTTTTAATAATGAAAAAATTATTTTTACCTTTTTATCTTATGGTACTTTCACACTAGCGTTAAAGTTTTCCGGTATTGAGTTCCATCCTAGGGGCTCAATACTGGGGAAAAAAACGCATCAGTTTTATCCTAATGCAATCTGAATGGAAAGCAATGCGTTCAGTATGTATCAGGATGTCTTCAGTTCAGTCCCTTTTACGGTATTTGGCCGGAGAAAATACCGCAGCATGCTGCCGTATTTTCTCCGTCCAAAACTCCGGAACACTTGCCGGATTGCTGGATCCGACATTAATTTCCATTGGAATGTATTAATGCCGGATCCGGTACCAAGTGTTCCGGAAAAACGGATCCGGTTTCCCGGTCTGCACATGTGCAGACCTTTAAATCTGTGAAAAAGATAAATACCGGATCCGTTTTTCCGGATGACACCGGAGAAATAGATCCGGTATTGCAATGCATTTGTTAGATGGATCCGCATTCGGATCCGGAAACAAATGATATCCGTTTGCATACGGATTTCCGGATGCGGCAGGCAGTTCCAAAAATGGAACTGCCTGCCGGATTCTTCTAACGCTAGTGTGAAAGTACCCTTACTCTTTGCACAATCACACCCGCACTTTCCTTTTCTGCACTGTGTTTCTTTTGTACTGTTTTCTTCACCTCACTAATTAATAATCTTATTTTTTAACTATTTATAATCAATTTTTGAATGTTACTATGTTTACATTCTCCTGTATAATCATGTATTCTTAAATATGATATTTTTAAATATGATGTAAATGTATAACACCATTATGATATTGTGATTAATATGTGGATGCACTTATGGAGTGTTAGTGTCTTGGAAAATTTATAATGTAGGATATAGTGCAACTTTATAAATTAGATTGAACTACTTTGATATAACACATGGACTACTATATAGAAAATGTGAAGCGCATATTTGGGCATGCATTCTATCTTGTGAAACCATCTTAATTGCCTCAATTTGGCCTGTATGAATGCGTGGTGACGTGCATCTTGGGCCTCAATTTGAACTCATGCCCAGACAACTTCCGGTTTGTTTACCTCCTTCATCCGGCCTTCGGAAGTGCTGTGACCACCATGTAACTTGTTAAGTTAATTGTGTCATGTATAAAAAGAGTAGGGTTTGACTGTTTTCACTAATCCCTGGAAGAAGCCTCAGTGTGAAACGGCTTTGGGAGGAGGGCGCCACCATATCGGTCTGTAATCCGTATATTTGTTTTTACTTATATTGCATTTAGCATTATGTAATATGATTGGAAACTTCTATTGGAGTCCTTTTGAAATACTTTATAGTAATCTCCATTGTTAGGCCATGTTTCAGAAGTACATTGTGGATTAATTATGACCTGATGTTATGGTGCCCCCCTATATCCTCTCCTGGATTTTTAGTCGCTGGTGACTGATGTACTTGTGTCAATTTTAATTATTAAATTCATATTGAATTACCAATAAAGTGTTTTTAACTATTAACTGTGTAAAAGGTGTCTTTGGTTTTGGTGTATTAACAATGTATGGTCTCTCAAATCACAAGCTATAATCTTCACCAGAATATGCAGCAAACTTTCATTTCCCCTGCAGTGTCATCACACGGCATATGAAATATTGCATAATGGGCATTAAAATCAGTGGGTTGTTCCTGTGATGCACTAATGAACACGGACTTCCAGAAATAGAGAGAGATACACACAAACTAATTGTAATCTTTCTCATGTTCAGTAATTGAAGGAGGTCTTAAATTTGGGATTTTGAATGACCTAATAGGGTATTTGGAAATATTTTTAACCTGACAACCTCTTAAAAATCTTCCACTGGAAATTCTTTAGATGAAAAACCATTCTTCTGTGACATGGTGGTTCTACAATTCACTTCCACTTATGATGTACATCATATTAAAGTGGTATAAACATTGGTGCTCACTAAGGAACTTCTTACATACACTACTCTTTGGTTCCTTCTAGATGGCCACAATCCAGTGCCGAATAATACAGAACAGACTACACAGCTGTACTTGCCAAACATGTTTTCATTAAAGTTACTGATCATTGAGTTGCTAGAAGTCCAACACATCACTTTCATCATTTACAGTACACAATTCTCCCATTGCCTAAATAGTACAGTCTATGACAATCCATTTCTTACAGTCCTAATCACCCATTATTAAAACATTCTACACACTTCACTACACAGAAATTATTACCCCATGTAATAAACTCACAGTACTAATACCAAAAGGTATAGTTAATACTTGGCTTAATGTGGGTCTAAATGACCAGACACTAGTTAGAGATTGTCCTGCTTGTACAGTTAGGTGGCTATAGACCAACATCCTTTTCTTGGGTCACTCAATGACTTCACCAAACTTGATTTTCTTTTTTTTTATGCTTTTATTTTCTAGATTCTGTATCAAAGGTCATATATACCATAGTATCACGGTCGGCGTGGCTATCACATACGTGACACAGAGGGAGGGAACGAGGAAGGCCCTGCCCAAGTGAGAGGGAAGATGGTGACCCCCTGACTCACCTGGCGGCTGGCACCTGGCTGCCCTGACGTCCCTAGACGGGTTCCTCACCCGTACGCCGATCACGTGCCTAAAGCCCTGGCTTTCCCTGAGCTGAGCCCTAGGTAGTGAACAGGGCGATGGGAACACTAGTCCGCACCACTAACTCTAAGGGAAAACACCAAGGGGAGGACAGACAACACAGACTCAACATATATTCCCAGGTGGCCGAGGAACAGGAGACAACAATAAGCCAAACAGGGATCCGGAGGGTAGCACACAGGAACAACAACCAGGATTAAACACTCCAGTGGGTCAGTATAGATGTCCAGGCAGGAAGCTCTATAACTGGCAACTAGAGAAGTGTGAGGGGAGAATATAAGGAGGTAGGGAGTGGCAGACAAGAAACAGCTGAGGAGGAGAAGCTACGGATCCCTGAGAGAGACAAAAAGGATAGCAAGGCAAACACAGAAAACAATCATTAAGAAACACCGTGATCTTTAGATATAGAGCGCGCAGCCACCCGCTGCGACTTCCTGACCCCGGGTATAACGGAGTCAGACGTGGCTCTTGATACCCTCGTGACAGTACCCCCCCTTTCACGAGGGGCCTCCGGACACTCAGGACCAGGTCTCTCCGGATGAGAGGCATGGAAAGTCTGAATTAACCTGTTGGCGTTTACCTCTGACGCTGGAACCCACATTCTTTCCTCGGGACCGTAACCCCTCCAATGCACCAGATACTGAAGAGAGCGGCGGACCCGACGAGAATCAACAATTCTGGCTATTTGAAACTCCAGATTACCATCCACAATAACAGGAGGAGGTGGCAGCGGCGATGGTTCTAGAGGTGGAACATACTTCTTGAGTAACGATTTATGGAAGACGTTATGGATCTTAAAAGTCTGAGGTAGCTCCAGGCGAAAAGCCACAGGGTTAATGACGGCTACTATTTTATAGGGACCAATGAACCTAGAACCCAGTTTCCAAGAAGGAACCTTCAACTTAATATTCCTAGTAGACAACCACACATAGTCATTCACTCCTAGGTCCGGACCTGGCGACCGTTTCTTATCGGCCATGCATTTATATTTACCACTCATCTTTTTCAAGTTAACTTGCACCTTCTGCCATACCGATGAAAGAGATGAAGAAAACCTTTCCTCTTCGGGAACCCCAGAAGACCCCCCCTCTTTGAAAGTACAAAATTGGGGATGAAAACCGTATGCACCAAGGAATGGTGACTTGCCAGTGGACTCCTGATAATGATTATTTATGGCAAACTCAGCTAACGGTAAATATGATGACCACAACTCTTGGTTTTCAGACACAAAACACCTTAAATATGTTTCTAGGTTTTGGTTGGTACGCTCAGTCTGTCAATTCGACTGAGGATGGAAAGCTGAGGAAAAGGACAAGTGAACCCCCAAACGGGAACAAAAAGCTTTCCAAAACTTAGAAATAAACTGGGTTCCCCGATCCGAAACCACATCGGAAGGGACCCCGTGAAGCTTCACGATTTCACTGATAAACACTTGAGCGAGAGTTTTAGCATTAGGAAGTGCGGGTAGCGCAATAAAGTGTACCATTTTGCTAAACCTGTCTACTACTACCAAGATAACTGTTTTACCCGCCGACAACGGTAAGTCAGTGATAAAATCCATTGACAGATGTGTCCATGGCCTATTGGGGATGAAAAGTGGCAATAAAGACCCTGCTGGACGTGTATGAGAGACTTTCGCGCGTGCACAAGTAGAACAAGTAGACACGAAATCCATTACATCCTGACGCAACCTTGGCCACCAAAAACGACGAGATAAAAGCTCCAAGGTTGCTTTACTACCCAGGTGTCCAGCAAGTGGCGAATTATGATGTTCTTTTAATAATTCAAGACGCAGGTTTAACGGTACAAACAATTTCTCTGAGGGGCAAGAGGCCGGGGCGTCCCCCTGAGCCTCTAACACCTTTCCCTCTAGAACAGAGTGTACAGCAGAGACAACCACTCCTCTTTGTAAAATAGGTACCGGATCACAAACATTACCCCCTCCAGGGAAACTACGAGATAATGCGTCTGCCTTGGTATTTTTTGCCCCAGGACGATAGGTGATTACAAAGTTAAATCTGGTAAAGAATAGCGACCACCTAGCTTGTCTAGGGGTGAGACGCTTAGCCGATTCTAGGTACAGAAGGTTCTTGTGATCCGTAATCACCGTGACGGGGTGGATTGCTCCCTCTAAGAAGTGACGCCACTCTTCAAGCGCCAGTTTAATCGCCAACAGTTCCCTATTTCCAATATCATAATTCTTCTCCGCAGAAGATAATTTTTTGGAAAAGAAAGCGCAAGGACGCCATTTGCCAGGAGACGGACCCTGAGACAATACAGCTCCCACTCCCACCTCTGACGCATCAACCTCGACAATAAAAGGCTGGGAGACATCAGGTTGAATTAGAACAGGTGCCGAGGTAAACCTCTCCTTTAGAGAGGAAAATGCATCTTTAGCGGCGTCAGACCATTTGGAAAAATCCGTCCCCTTCCTAGTCATGTCGGTAAGGGGTTTAACGATCACTGAATAATTTTTAATGAACTTTCTATAGAAATTAGCGAAACCCAAAAACCGTTGTAGGGCTTTAAGGTTCTCAGGAAGATCCCAATCTAAAATTGCCTGGACCTTCCCAGGATCCATGCGGAAACCTGAAGCAGATAATAGATATCCCAGGAACTGTAATTCCTGAACAACGAAGACACATTTTTCAATTTTCGCATATAATTTATTCGTCCGTAGGACCTGCAGTACTTGCCTGACATGCACCTCATGTGTTTTCAGATCAGCCGAATAAATTAAGATATCATCTAGGTATATGACTACAAACCTGCCGATGAGATGACTAAAAATATCATTAACGAAATGTTGGAAGACAGCAGGGGCATTGGTCAGACCGAAAGGCATAACTAGATTTTCATAATGCCCCTCAGGGGTGTTAAAAGCTGTCTTCCACTCATCCCCTTCCCTGATACGAATCAGATTGTAGGCCCCCCTAAGATCAAGTTTGGAGAACCACTTAGCACCCGCAATCTGATTAAAAAGGTCAGGAATGAGAGGAAGAGGGTATGGGTCACGGATGGTTATCTGGTTTAACTCACGGAAATCTAAGCAAGGACGCAGGCCCCCATCTTTCTTTTTAACAAAGAAAAACCCTGCAGCCACGGGTGAAGAAGAGGGTCTGATGTGTCCCTTAGCCAGACTCTCGGAGATATAATCTTTCATGGCTTGTCTCTCGGGACCCGAAAGATTATACAACCTGGACTTGGGTAATTTTGCCCCGGGAATCAGGTTAACCGGGCAATCATAAGGACAATGAGGTGGTAGTTTCTGACAACCCTTTTCAGAAAAAACGTCCTCAAAGTCCGAAATAAATGTAGGTAGGGAAGCTATGGAGGCGATTAAGCAATTGTTATTTAAGCAATTCTCTCTGCAATGCTCACTCCACTCCAATATCTCCCTGGCCTGCCAATCCACCACTGGATTGTGCGCTACCAACCAGGGAAGACCCAATACCACCGGAGAGGGAAGGCCCTCCAGAACGTAACATGAAAGACACTCATTATGGTGGTCCCCTACCCGAAGGTGTAAATTACGAACAATGTGGGTGAGGTTTCTCTGAGACAGAGGAGCAGAATCTATAGCGAATACGGGAATAGGTCTCTGCAGCGTACAGAGAGACAAACCCATAGTGCGGGCAAAATGGGCATCAATCAAGTTTAACCCTGCTCCACTGTCTAGAAAAACAGAAATAGACTCCGTCTTAACACCAAAAACAATGACCGCTGACAACACAAATTGAGATGTTCGTATGGAGGAAACGTATACCCCCCGGCTGACATCCTCCGCACAGCCCGGGGTTAGTAGTTTTCCGACGGTCTTTTGTTTTTGAGAAAGGAGGGACAGACATTAATGAAATGACCCCTCCCCCCACAGAAAAAACAAGCCCCCCCCCTACGGCGAACCTCGGGAGGACGGACCTGACGAGAAGTTCCGCCTAGCTGCATAGGCTCATCTAAGTCAGTACAGGCTGACTGTTGCTTGGGAGAGGTAACCAATTGCTCAGGAATTTTCGATCTCTCCCTAAGACGTCTATCTATTCTGATAGAGAGGGACATAACAGCATCAAGGGAAAGGGGGGTCTCATACAGCGCCAGTGCATCCTTAACCCTTTCAGATAACCCAGAGCAGAACTGACTCCTGAGAGCCGGGTCGTTCCACTGAGTATCCGTAGCCCACCTACGGAACTCTGAGCAATATTCCTCTGCTGACCGATCTCCCTGTAGGAGTCTCCGTAACTTCGACTCAGCCAGGGTGACTGGGTCAGGGTCATCATATATGAGACCCAAAGCCCCAAAAAATCCCTCCACTGAACGAAGAATCTGAGAACCAGGGGGTAACGAGAACGCCCAGGATTGCGGATCCCCCTGAAGCAGGGAAATGACAATCCCTACCCGCTGTTCTTCATGACCTGAGGAGTAAGGGCGCAACTTAAAATATAATTTGCAGGCCTCACGGAACGTCGCAAATTTGTCCCTTCCCCCAGAAAATCTGTCGGGAAGAGCAACCTTGGGTTCAGTGACAACCTGGTTACCCATAGCAACCACTGGGGGTGCGGTCTGCTGCATTTGCTGCTGTTGTTGGAGAACAGACGCCTTCAATCCTGCCACCTCCAAAGACAGGCTTTGAAGCTGTTCTGCCAAGGCATCAATAGGATCCATATTGGATTCTAAGTAGAGAGAGAAAAAAAAAAAACAACAAACAAAAAATTATTATTATTTTATTTTTTTTCTCAAAAAGTAAGGGCCAGTTATAATATCACAGTCGGCGTGGCTATCACATACGTGACACAGAGGGAGGGAACGAGGAAGGCCCTGCCCAAGTGAGAGGGAAGATGGTGACCCCCTGACTCACCTGGCGGCTGGCACCTGGCTGCCCTGACGTCCCTAGACGGGTTCCTCACCCGTACGCCGATCACGTGCCTAAAGCCCTGGCTTTCCCTGAGCTGAGCCCTAGGTAGTGAACAGGGCGATGGGAACACTAGTCCGCACCACTAACTCTAAGGGAAAACACCAAGGGGAGGACAGACAACACAGACTCAACATATATTCCCAGGTGGGCGACAACAGGAGACAACAATAAGCCAAACAGGGATCCGGAGGGTAGCACACAGGAACAACAACCAGGATTAACCACTCCAGTGGGTCAGTATAGATGTCCAGGCAGGAAGCTCTATAACTGGCAACTAGAGAAGTGTGAGGGGAGAATATAAGGAGGTAGGGAGTGGCAGACAAGAAACAGCTGAGAAGGAGAAGCTACGGATCCCTGAGAGAGACAAAAAGGATAGCAAGGCAAACACAGAAAACAATCATTAAGAAACACCGTGATCTTTAGATATAGAGCGCGCAGCCACCCGCTGCGACTTCCTGACCCCGGGTATAACGGAGTCAGACGTGGCTCTTGATACCCTCGTGACACATAAACAGAGCTCCTGTGCCTGCAATGGGTTACTTTATGAGAGATATCCCAGTTATGGACCAATCTGCTTTACTATTTTGTTTCAAGAACCTGTGCAGGTCCTCTCTTTCCAGGGGGTTTGCATTGTTTTTGCCCAAGGATGATGGAAAGGGTATGGAAGGGGAAACAAGCCTCAGACCCTCTTTCATCAGTGGAGGTCCATTGTGATCTTTGCAATAAGGTCCTTTCTTATGAATGCATGCAATTGTATATACCTATTTGTTGACTGTCCAGTGATAATTTTTGTACTCAACCAGTCCAAGGTATTCCATTCTGGTTATTCTGGTTTAGCTGCTGTTGGATAACTTTCTAATGTCTAACAATGCTCTATGAAAGTTATCCTTCGTCCTTCTACCCATAATTGCCACCCACTTTAAAAGAAAATCTGTTTGAAATAATGGTTAAAAAGAAATAGCTGTATGAACACTACAAATCACAAGAGTTAAGTATGAATAATAGAAGAAGGGGTATTGGATATACCGGCATTATCAATGCCATATTTTGGGCAAAATTAATAATTAAGGGTGTACTGACACATAGCGCCTAGGGCAGCACAAGGCACAAACATAGCCACAGAGCTGCTTGCTGAATAATTAAATATGAAAAAGTCATAATTCAAAAATAAATCATTAGCATGTTCATATAAATTAAATTTATATGGGTAGCATTTAACCAATGTCTTACAAACCCCCTCTGGATTTTAATCAGTTAATTGCAGTCAGGCTGCAGAAGAATTTCCCAGCCATCAACTCCTGGTGGTATCTCAAGATGTATTATGCATTATGTTTTACAAATTGCAATCCCTAAAATAATTTCTGTCTATTAGGAAAATAATACATTTCTTTTCTGTAAGGATTTTATTATTACTGTGAAAACGGTCATCTATGGTAAGTAATAGATCACCTTAGATTGAAAACAATGGCCTCCCTCTAGGATGCCGACATGCGTTGAACACTTGGAAGCCCTTCTTGATGATCATTATATCAACTTGAAAACCAGGTTAAAATCTAATAAAACACTTAACTCTGCCTTTAGATTAGGTTTGCCAATAATAGGTTTTCCGTATATATCTGGCCACTTTGCTTTTAATATAACTAGATATTCAATGTTTCTAAAAGTCTAGCATGAATTAAGAAATATACTGGGCTCCAGGACCTTAACCAATTTAAGACCAGGTAATTTTCTACTTCTTCCCTTCCTGAGCAGGTACATTTTCAGTTTCTTAGTAAATATGCCTTTGCAAACCATAACTTTTGTTTAACCATTTGGTTATGCCAGGCATGCTCAACCTGCGACCCTCCAGCTGTTGTAAAACTACAACTCCCACAATGCCCTGCTGTAGGCTGATAACTTTAGGCTGTTTGGGCATGCTGGGAGTTGTAGTTTTGCAGCAGCTGGAGGGCCGCAGGTTGAGCATGCCTAGGTTATGCAAATTCATTTTCCGCCAATTTTTAGTTTATACATGGGGCCTCATTTTTATGTCATTTTCAGTTTAGTATTATTATTTTTTATTAAAAGGAAAAATAGAAAAAAATTGGAAAAGTAGTTTGCTTTTCAAATTTTTTATATATTTTTTTGTTTAAAGGACAACATGCAACTAATATACAGTATATATATATATATATATATATATATATATATATATATATATATATATATATATAGAAGACAAAAAATCGGACTGCACTCCAAGCATTTCTTCAAAAAAGTTTAGTTTTTATTCACCCATAAGGTGGCAAAGCGACGTTTCGGCTCAAGCATGAGCCTTTCTCAAGCATTGGTGAACAGTGAATAGCCAGTATATAAAGGTGTGCCAATACATATAATCAAGCAACATAATTGGTACTTTAAAAATAATACATATATACAATGTACAAATATGTGCAAAAACCGTATAATGGTCATGATTGTTAAAGTGACTAGTGCATTCCATACAATAAATCTCCAAAATACAATAGATTACATCTAAAAACACCATAGGACATGTAATTGGTTACATCTGTAACTCATCAATACGTCATTCGTGCATCAACTGTAATAGTGCACGTGTGCAAATAAGGAAAACTAATGAATTGCTACCTGGAGGGATGATGGCGCCCACATATACAATAGCGCTGCTCAGCGCGTCCTCAGGAGACCAGCGCGCATGTCCCAATCGTTTGACGTCATCAAGGGAGACCGACCGGTGCATAACAGTGCCGCCTACTGATGACATCAGCGGCGCACCCGATAACATGTCACCGCCTTCTCCCATCAATGCTTCCACATAGCGACGCATGCGCAATAGTTCCGGCAAGCTGTTTTCCGCCATATTGGGTAAGGGAATCAGAGCAGATAAATGACCATACAATCTGTCGCTTATCGTCCTACTCGTTCTGCACATACAGTTGTTGTGGTTGAATGCCACCATGCTGCAGGGTGGATAAGTGACCATCTTTTCCAAAATGGTACACTTAAATCCACTCATCACCTCAATACCAGCGGCACGTCAGTGTCGTCAGCATTGTAGGATCATATCCTGCTTAAATATACAACTGTGAGGGTACTCCTCATTATAATAGACCGATTAAAAACAAGCGACAGTGTACACTATAGAAAAAATATAAGTTACTCGATATAAAATACATCGCTCATTCCCAATTTTTTTCAAACTCGTCCTAACGGGGACATACGCATGGAATCCAGAGAAAGAAATATATATGTTTCAACACAATTATTTTTTCGTGGGCTCATCATCCACCAATCAGGTTCATCAGTTTTCTGAGGTGCCATCTGTGCAGATGTATCTGGAAAGATAATACAAAAGTGTCAGTGTCATAAATTAGTGAGATTACCCATTACATTTATATTAAAATCAATTTATTACTCAAAATTATATGTTTAAATTTTCTGTTTTTTCTTTTTCTTTTTTTTATTTTTTTAAAAAACCAATGAATCTGTCAACCACAGGAGGTATTGCGGAGCCCATACCAATGCAACATAGGGGCAAAACAACCTCATCACAGACCTCCTCCATATCTATAATCTATATTTAAACCTTTGGGGTGCAGACTTTGTAGTGTCTGGATCCAATGCATTTCTCTTTTTTTGAGTAGAGATACTCGATCTCCACCCCTCCGTGGCATTGGAACCTGATCCAAAATCCAACATCTAAGATCTTTTTCTTTATGACCCAGTAACCCAAAGTGTCTGGGCACTGGCAAATCTTTGCGTCCCTTTCTGATTGTGTAACGGTGATTATTCAGCCTAGTCTTAAAATCTGTGGAAGTTTCGCCTACATACAGAAGGTGGCATGGACAGGATAAGACATAGACCACAAATGAGGAATCACACGTAAGGTGAAACTTAATTGGGTAAATTTGTCCCGTGTCAGGATGTGTGAATGTCCTAGATCTACAAATCAGGCTGCAGTTGACACAATGCAGGCATGGGAAACAGCCCGTGCCAGATGGTGCCAACGTTGTCTGTCTGACAATGGACCCAGGTCCCACATCCGCTCTCACCAGTTGATCTCTTATATTTTTACACCTACGGTAGGCACATAGGGGAGATGTTCTAAATTCTGGTACCGTTTTTAAGCAGCTACCAAGTATTGGCCAGTGTCTTTTTAGGATCTTATTGATCGCACCGCTGTGTTCTGAATAGGTGGATACAAACGTAATTCTTTTTTGCGTCTTCCTATTATCCTTACCCTGCAATAGGGAATCCCTGTCCACAGCCAGCGCTTTTTGTTTCTGCTCCATGAGCAGTTTCTCCGGATATCCCCGTTGTTTAAATTTAACAACCATGCTGTCAACCGTTTTTTCTAGGGCTTCATTATCAGCTACAATTCGCCTGGCTCTTAGAAATTGGGAATATGGCAGATGCTTTACCATGCTGCGTGGATGGCAGCTCTCAAACCTCAGCATCACATTCCTGTCAGTGGGTTTAGTATATAATGATGTAGATAGCATTCCATTCGTAACCATGACGTTGGTATCAAGGAACTGAACTGAGGTATCCGAGTATGTCACCGTGAACTGTAGCTCACTGTCCGCACCATTCAGGTAACCATGAAACTCCAACAACTGTTGTTCAGTTCCTGTCCAGATGAGGAAGATGTCGTCTATGTATCGCCACCACCCCAAAATATATTGGGCATGGCGGGACACATAGACGACATCCTCCTCGAACCTGCGCATAAAAATATTGGCATACGTTGGGGCCACATTGGACCCCATCGCCACGCCGCGTTTCTGGACATAGTATGTATCTTGGAAAAGGAAATAGTTGTATTCCAAGACAATGGTAAGAAGCGAGGTAACAAAGGCACTGGCCTCAGGTGTCATTGATGACATGTCCAACATACCTTGTACAGCAGCTATACCCTTTTTATGATCAATAGAGGTATATAAGGATATGACATCAAACGAAACCAATGTGATCTTATCCACACCCTCAAAATTAACCTTACTTAATTTGGTCAAGAAATCTGACGTATCTTTGATATAAGATAATCCCCCTGTAGAAAAATCCCGTAACACTTTGTCTAAAAAAATGGAAATGTGACAAAACACTGAGTCGGTGCCGGAGACAATGGGGCGCCCTGGTGGGTCCACCATTGTCTTGTGCACCTTTGGCAACACATAAATTACTGGGGTAATGGGGTATGAAACAATCAAATATTCCTTAAGCCCCTCATCTATAATACCTGCTTGTACAGCCCTAGTCACACATTGTTCAATGATACGTATGATATTGAATTTGGGGTCATTTGGTAACCGGTTATATACTTTCACGTCATTTAGTTGTCTTGTGATCTCTTTGATGTATTTTATGGTATCCATAACAACAACAGCACCGCCTTTATCGGCGGGCTTTATTGTCAGGTCATTATCCTTCTTTAGTTCAACCAATGCATATACCTCGGCCGCAGTGAGGTTGGGATACCTGAAGCCCTCCGGACAAGGGAGAGACCTCAGGGCACCAATCTCATTCTTAACCGCCGAGATGTACGCATCAATGGCTGGCTCATTTACCACTGGGTTAAAATAGCTCTTGTTGGACAAAACTGATGAACCTGATTGGTGGATGATGAGCCCACGAAAAAATAATTGTGTTGAGACATATATATTTCTTTCTCTGGATTCCATGCGTACTGTATGTCCCCGTTAGGACGAGTTTGAAAAAAATTGGGAATGAGCGATGTATTTTATATCGAGTAACTTATATTTTTTCTATAGTGTACACTGTCGCTTGTTTTTAATCAGTCTATTATAATGAGGAGTACCCTCACAGTTGTATATTTAAGCAGGATATGATCCTACAATGCTGACGACACTGACGTGCCGCTGGTATTGAGGTGATGAGTGGATTTAAGTGTACCATTTTGGAAAAGATGGTCACTTATCCACCCTGCAGCATGGTGGCATTCAACCACAACAACTGTATGTGCAGAACGAGTAGGACGATAAGCGACAGATTGTATGGTCATTTATCTGCTCTGATTCCCTTACCCAATATGGCGGAAAACAGCTTGCCGGAACTATTGCGCATGCGTCGCTATGTGGAAGCATTGATGGGAGAAGGCGGTGACATGTCATCGGGTGCGCCGCTGATGTCATCAGTAGGCGGCACTGTTATGCACCGGTCGGTCTCCCTTGATGACGTCAAACGATTGGGACATGCGCGCTGGTCTCCTGAGGACGCGCTGAGCAGCGCTATTGTATATGTGGGCGCCATCATCCCTCCAGGTAGCAATTCATTAGTTTTCCTTATTTGCACACGTGCACTATTACAGTTGATGCACGAATGACGTATTGATGAGTTACAGATGTAACCAATTACATGTCCTATGGTGTTTTTAGATGTAATCTATTGTATTTTGGAGATTTATTGTATGGAATGCACTAGTCACTTTAACAATCATGACCATTATACGGTTTTTGCACATATTTGTACATTGTATATATGTATTATTTTTAAAGTACCAATTATGTTGCTTGATTATATGTATTGGCACACCTTTATATACTGGCTATTCACTGTTCACCAATGCTTGAGAAAGGCTCATGCTTGAGCCGAAACGTCGCTTTGCCACCTTATGGGTGAATAAAAACTAAACTTTTTTGAAGAAATGCTTGGAGTGCAGTCCGATTTTTTGTCTTCTAAAGTGGGTAAGCACCTTTTTACCATACTTGGACATTGCACCCGTCTATTTTTCCACACTATCCAGGGTGGTGCTGCCAGTGGTTTTTTTTTTTGCTATATATATATATATATATATATGAGTATTACACTCACCGGTAATCCGGTTTCCTGGAAGTCTCCATGACAGCACAAACTGAGATTGCCTTCCTCTGATAGGACAGGAAAAAGCACACAGAGAGGTTAAAAACCCCACCCCCACCCCTCATCGCCAGTGTATTATAACAGGACTAGGACAAGGGGTAGAACGTAAAACTAGCCAAATAGTCTATTGACAAAGAAAAAACAAGGGCGGGACAAAGTTGTGCTGTCATGGAGACTTCCAGAAAACCGGATTACCGGTGAGTCTAATACTCATTTCCCCAGTCGTCTCCATGACAGCACAAACTGAGAACTAACAAAGTAACTTAGGGGGGGACTACAGCACCTAGGATTTTACGTCCAAAGGCCAAGTCCTCGTCAGCAAACACATCCACCCTATAATGCTTGGTGAAGGTGTGGGCCCTCTTCTAGGTAGCTGCCCTGCAGATCTGTTCTAACGAAGCAGAGGCCCTTTCAGCCCAAGAAGTGGAGACCGATCTAACTGAGTGGGCTCTAAGGGATGGAGGAGCCTCTCTACCAGAGGCTTTATAGGCCTCGGAAATGGTGCATCTAATCCAGCGGGATATAGAGCTCTTAGCTGCCTTCTTACCCTTATTTGGACCTGAAAACTGGATAAATAAATTCTTGTCGATACGCCACTCCTCTGTGGCGTGTAAATAATGAAGAACTGAACGCCTAACATCTAAATTGTGGAATCTAGATTCCTGCTCGTCTTTAGGGTTAGGAAAAAAAGACGGGATAACTATATCTTGCTACCTATGAAAGGAGGAGACCACCTTGGGGAGAAAACAGGGGTCTAATTTGAAAACGAGCTTGTCGTCTAGTACCTTGAGGAAGGGTTCCTGTATGGACAGGCCTGGAGCTCGCAAACCCTCCTTGCGGAGGATATGGCCACTAGGAAGATGGTTTTCAGAGTGAGCCACTTAATAGATAGGGAGAGCAGAGGCTCAAACAGAACATCTGACAGCCCTAAAAGGACAGTGTTGAGGTTCCATGGTGCGACCATATTCCTGACTCTGGGTTTTAGTCGATCTGCCGCTTTCAGGAATCTTGCTACCCAGGGGACCTCATAAAGGCTGGTATTATAGAGGGCCCCCAAGGCAGACACCTGAACTCGCAATGTGTTAGGAGCAAGACCCAAATCCAGCCCATCCTGGAGGAATTCCAGGATAAGCGGGATATTAGGGGTGGACTGGTTGAACCTTACTCCGCCCCAGGAGGCGAACTTCCTCCAAACCTTGAGGTACGCTTTGGAGGTGTTGGACTTCCTACTGAGTAAGAGGGTCTTAACTACTATTTCAGAGAGTCCTAGCCCTAGCAAGAGGGATTGCTATGGGACCCTGGGTTAGAAGACCCTCCTCCGGCTGGAAACTAATGGGATCTTCCGGGCTGAGGGACCTGAGGAGCCCGAACCAGCTTCTCCTGGGCCAGAATGGGACCACCAGAATCAGTCTGCACCTTTCGGACTGAAACTTTTGGAGCACTCTTGGGATTACTGGTATCGGGGGAAAGGCGTAGACTAGGCCCGTCGTCCAGCTCTGGGTAAAAGCGTCTATTGCCACACATGGGTCTCTTTGATTGAGGGAGAAGAAAATCTGAACCTTGCGATTCATTGCTGATGCGAACAGGTCTAGGATGGGATTCCCCCAACGGTCCCAAATCTGTTGGAAAGCGGTCTGGGACAAAGACCACTCGCCTGGATCCAGACTTTGCCGACTGAGGTAATCCGCCTGGAGATTCAGGAATCCCTTTAGATGTACTGCCGCAAGGGATTGTAGATTCTTTTCTGCCCAAAGGAAGATTCGGTCTGAGAGCCTCTGGAGATGACCGTGTCTTGTTCCTCCTTGGTGCTGGATAAATGCCACCGCTGTGGAATTGTCCGAATGGACCAGGACGTGGCGATTTTTGGCCTGTATTTGGATGGACCTGAGGCCTTCCCACACCGCACGGAGTTCTCTGTAGTTGGAGGACATCTTTCTCTGGTCCTCGGACCAAATCCCTTGAAAAGTCTCCGAAGCCGTGAGGGCCCCCCAGCCCCAAGAGCTGGCGTCCGTCATGAGGGAAAACACACTTTCCTGCCTCCATGGAACTCCCGATTCCAGGTTCTTGGTCTTGAGCCACCAGCCCAGTAAAGGTCTCGTATGGAATTGGGCCCAGGCTACCGCGGGGATGCAGGAGGTGAGATGGCCCAAAAGATTTTTGAAGAACTGAATCCAAGAGAATACCCAGGAATACCTTCCGATGGTCTGGGAACATGTCGGACTTCTCCCGGTTGATAAACCAGCCCAAGTTCTGGAGGCGCGAGAGAACCACTTGGATGTGTCTGTGAAGGAGATCTGAGGTTTCTGCTACTATTAGCAGGTCGTCTAGGTAAGGGACGATTATTATCCCCTCCTTGCTTAGGGAGGCTACGACCTCCGCCATCACCTTGGTGAATATGCGGGGTGCCGATGATATGCCGAACGGCAGGCACTTGAACTGATAGTGGCAAACTGTCCAGCCTTGCTCCACCGCGAACCTCAGATATCTTCTGGAACGGACCTGTATTGGGATATGGAAGTATGCGTCGGAGAGGTCTATTGTAGCCATCATAGACCCTCTTTTGATGAGCTTCACCGCTGACTTGACTGTCTCCATCCTGAACTTGTGGTAGGTGATGTGTTTGTTCAAGGGTTTTAAATTTATGATGGTCCAAAAATTGCCATTCGATTTCCGGACCAGGAATAAGGGGGAATAGTGACCCCTCCCCAAATCTCTGGCAGGTACCTTTTCTACTGCCCCCAGGCATAATAAGTTTCTTACGCCCTCGGATAAGGGAGACTCGAGGCCCCTGGTGAGCTTGGTCAGGACGAACCTCTGCGGAGGAAGGGAATCCAGTTCTATAGTGTAGCCATGTTCTACGATGCCTAATATATACGGATCCGTGATGGTTTGTTCCCAAACCCCCAGAAAGGAGCTGAGCCTTCCTCCGACCGGGATGATGTCATTGTTTTGATGAAGAGGGAGAGGGATCTCCTCTGTTGGGATTAAGGAAAAAACCTTTTCCTCTCCCGCCTCTCGTAAATCCGCGACCCTCGCGGCTCCTCCTATCGGCCCTGGGATCCTGCTGGGGTCTCCGAAAAAACTGTCTCCTGGACTTGGATTTGTCCTCTGGAAAGCCCTTCTTACGGTCCGTGGCATTCTCAAGGATTTTGTCCAGGTCGGACCCGAACACGTACTGACCGTGAAAGGGTAGAGATATCAGCCTGTTTTTCGATACGGTGTCGCCTGACCAGGCTTTAAGCCATAGTACCCGTCTGGTGGTATTGGACAGAACCGCCGTGCGGGCAGAAAGCCTAACCGATTCTGCAGCGGCATCGGCAAGGAAGAAAGTAGCCTTCTTCAGAAGAGGAATACTATCCAGGATCTCCTCCAGAGGGGCCTTATTCGCTATATGGTGCTCTAGTTGTTCAAGCCACACTGCGAGTGTACGAGCCACACATGTCGCTGCTACCCCCGGTTTTAGGAGAGCTGCTGTAGCTTCCCAGGTTCTCTTGAGCAGACTCTCGGCTTTCCTATCTAGAGGGTCCTTGAGCTGCGCTGCGTCCTCAAACGGAAGGACCGTTCGTTTCACTACCTTAGCAACGGGAGCATCCACCCTGGGAATGGCCTCCCAGTCGGCACAGTCCGCTTCGTCGAAGGGGTATCGCCTTTTGAGGCCCCGTGGGATAAAGGAACCCTTCTCTGGCTTCTCCCATTCTGCCCATATCATCTTCTGGATATTGTCCGGGACCGGGAACACCGATTTGTGCCTCTCCCCTAAACCCCCGAAAATCTCCTCCTGGACTGACTTGGACCTCTTAGGGACCTCCATCTTAATAGTAGCCCTGATGGTTTGGATCAATTCTTCTATATCCTCTGGGTTAAAGAGGAATCTCCTGTACTCACTACTTTCCTCCAATTCCTGAGATCTAGCCGAAGTCCCCGCATCTGACAAAACAGAGTCGGCCGAGTCCAGATCACTCCCGGAGTAGTCCAGGCCTCTGGAAGAGGGTGGTCTGCGGCCCTGACCGGGCTGGGGTATAGGGGAGGCAGGGGAGTCCCTAGCGGCCAACGCTGATTGGACCTCCGTTCTGACCAGAGTCTTGATCTCCTCCATGAAGCTAGAGGACTCTGCCTTCACCACGGTAGAGGTGCAGTCCTTACATAGTAACTTGGACCCTGAGGAAGCAAGGCGCTTAGAACAGATGCCGCACTTCCTGGGTCTGGATTTAACGGAGGAGGAAGACTCCTTTTCTCCCTGCAACTCCAAGGGAGGAAAGGGTCAACCACTGCAGGGAAAAATAAGCAATATGAAAGGGTGCCAGCAGGCTACTCACACTGCCGAGAATGGTAGGGGACTCAGGACCCGAGCCAGTGGTCGTAGGGGCGCTCATCTTCTCAGCTCCCGTCCACTTGTGTTGCTGTCAGCAGGTAGGGTGACCGTGAAGACCTCAGAGCGGCTGAATCGGCTTTACCTTTTTGAATTTGGCACCGGGCGCAGCCTCCGTGACGTCACGATGCTGGCCACGCCTCCCAGCGTCTGATGTCATCACCTGGCAACTGGAGGGAAGTGCGTCACAGCGTCGCTCCAGCCGCCCTACCTCACTGCTTTAAGCCCGCATGGCCCGCCGCAGAGGGAACTTTGCCGGGATCACCATGAGTGAGGGTGACCCGGGCATAGACCGCGCCTGGAGGAGGGAGAGCCGGACCCCGGAACCGACCTCCGGTCTAACAGGTGACACCCCGCCGTAGCAGGGTGAGAAGAAAAAGGGTAAAAAATCGAAATAAAAAACTAGGGAACCCAGAAGGGCTCCCAGCACCTCTCTGGCATTCCTTCCTTGACAGGACAGGAAAAAAACACTGGCGATGAGGGGTGGGGGTTGGGTTTTTAACCTCTCTGTGTGCTTTTTCCTGTCCTATCAGAGGAAGGCAATCTCAGTTTGTGCTGTCATGGAGACGACTGGGGAAATATATATATACAGTCAGGTCCGTAAATATTGGGACATCAACACAATTCTAACATTTTTGGCTCTATACACCACCACAATGGATCTGAAATAAAGCAAACAAGATGTGCTTTAACTGCAGACTGTCAGCTTTAATTTGAGGGTATTTACATCCAAACCAGGTGAACGGTGTAGGAATTACAACAGTTTGCATATGTGCCTCCCACTTGTTAAAAGACCAAAAGTAATGGGACAATTGGCTTCTCAGCTGTTCCATGGCCAGGTGTGTGTTATTCCCTCATTATCCCAATTACAATGAGCAGGTAAAAGGTCCAGAGTTCATTTCAAGTGTGCTATTTGCATTTGGAATTTGTTGCTGTCAACTGTCAAGATGAGATCCAAAGAGCTGTCACTATCAGTGAAGCAAGCCATCATTAGGCTGAAAAAACAAAACAAACCCATTAGAGAGATAGCAAAAACATTAGGCCTGGCCAAAACAACTGTTTGGAACATTCTTAAAAAGAAGGAACGCATCAGTGAGCTCAGCAACACCAAAAGACCCGGAAGACCACAGAAAACAACTGTGGTGGATGACCGAAGAATTCTTTCCCTGGTGAAGAAAACACCCTTCACAACAGTTGGCCAGATCAAGAACACTCTCCAGGAGGTAGGTGTATGTGTGTCAAAGTCAAAAATCAAGAGAAGACTTCACCAGAGTGAATACAGAGGGTTCACCACAAGATGTAAACCATTGGTGAGCCTCAAAAATAGGAAGGCCAGATTAGAGTTTGCCAAACGACATCTAAAAAGGCCTTCACAGTTCAGGAACAACATCCTATGGACAGATGAGACCAAGATCAACTTGTACCAGATTGATGGAAAGAGAAGAGTATGGAGAAGGAAAGGAACTGCTCATGATCCTAAGCATACCACCTCATCAGTGAAGCATGGTGGTGGTAGTGTCATAGCGTGGGCATGTATGGCTGCCAATGGAACTTGTTCTCTTGTATTTATTGATGATGTGACTGCTGACAAAAGCAGCAGGGTGAATTCTGAAGTGTTTCGGGCAATATTATCTGCTCATATTCAGCCAAATGCTTCAGAACTAATTGGACGGCGCTTCACAGTGCAGATGGACAATGACCCAAAGCATACTGCAAAAGCAACCAAAGAGTTTTTTTTTAAGAGAAAGAAGTAGAATGTTATGCAATGGCCAAGTCAATCACCTGACCTAAATCCGATAGAGCATGGATTTCATGCAAAATGCCCCAAGAACAAGCAGGAACTGAAGACAGTTGCAGTAGAGGCCTGGCAGAGCATCACCAGGGATGAAACCCAGCATCTGGTGATGTCTATGCGTTCCAGACTTCAGGCTGTAATTGACTGCAAAGGATTTGCAACCTAGTATTAAAAAGTGAAAGTTTGATTTATGATTATTATTATGCCCCATTACTTTTGGTCCCTTAACAAGTGGGAGGCACATATGCAAACTGTTGTAATTCCTACACGATCACCTGATTTGGATGTAAATACCCTCAAATTAAAGCTGACAGGCTGCAGTTAAAGCACATTTTGTTCGTTTAATTTCAAATCCTTTGTGGTGGTGTATAGAGCCAAAAATGTTATGGACCTGACTGTATATAATGTATTTAGTGACTGGTTTTTGGAACTCTTCATAATTCCCTCTAGCTTAACTCTAGCCCCAGTTCCAGCTGAAGAAAAACAGCCCCAAAGCATGATGCTACCGCCACCATGGTTAACTGTGGGTATGGTGTTCTTTTGGTGATGTGCAGTGTTGTTTTTGCGCCAAACATATCTTTTGGAATTATGGCCAAAAAGTTTAACCTTGGTTTCATCAGACCATAACACCTTTTCCCACATGCTTTTGGGAGACTTCAGATGTGTTTTTGCAAAATGTGGCCTGGCTTGGATGTTTTTCTTCGTAAGAAAAGGCTTTCGTCTTGCCCCTCTACCCCATAGGCCAGACATATGAAGAATACGGGAGATCGTTGTCACATGTACCACACAGCCAGTACATGCCAGATATTCCTACAGTTCCTTTAATGTTGCTGTAGGCCTCTTGGCAGCCTCCCAGACCAGTTTTCTTCTCGCATTTTCATCAATTTTGGAGGGACGTCCCGTTCTTGGTAATGTCCCTGTTGTGCCATATTTTCTCCATTTGATGATGACTGTCTTCACTGTGTTCCATGGTATATCTAATGCCTTAGAAATTCATTTGTACCCTTCTCCTGACTGATACCTTTTAACAATGAGATCCCTCTGATGCTTTGGAAGCTCTCTGTGGACCATGGCTTTTGCTGTGGGATGCGACTAAGATAATTTCAGGAAAGACCAACTAGAGCAGCTGGACTTTATTTGGGGTTAAGCAGATGCACTTTAAATGATGGCAGCTGTATGCTGACTCCTATTTAACATGATTTTGAATGTGATTGCTTAATTCTGAACACAGCTACATCCCCAGTTATAAGAGGGTGTTTTCTTCCCTCCACCTAAAAGATTTTAGTTTGTTTTTCAATTGAGTGGTCCGGTTGATATTAAAGGTGGAAAAAGTCATGAAATGATCTATCTTTGTCTCATTTTTTTTACAACACAGAGACCTGACATTTTAACATGGGCATGTGGACTTTTCTATATCCACTGGCCCAGATTCAGGTAGATTTGCCCATTACTTACACCTCAGCCGCTCAGCTGAATTTCTCTGCGCTGGAGCAATTTTGCCAAATTGCCACCTGATTCAGGAATCGTTTGTTCATTTAATTTGCTCCTGTTTAAGGCAAAGCTGAGGGCGCAAGGCCGTGCAAGTCAAAGTGGGTGTGCCCCTATGTAAATGAGGAATTTTCGGCTCAGCAGAGGTTTGCTAGCATAATTTCAGGGCAAATCCTGCTCAGCAGCTTGCACTGAGCAAATAAATAGGAGCAGACTTGCGCAGGTTCTTTGCTGAATTTCATCCTGCTTTTTCCTCCCCCCCCTCCTCCCCCCACCCCTCCATCCCCACCCCTCCATCCCCACCCCATGCCTCCTCCGCACCACGGAGATTGAGGAGCCAGAGCCGGGGCACCCTTGGCCCAAAGAAAAAAACTAAAAAATAATTTTATGTCGACATTTTTTTGCTCAACACAATATGATTTTTTTATTATTTTTCTATATGCTCAGGATTTGGGATTTGGATTTGGGTCGGGCTGCTGATGTCATCCTGCAGGATTGTTACCAACTCAAGGATGACTTCAGGGCTAAAGCGAAACATGCGATACACCTCAGTATCAGGCCTCATGCACACGACCGGTTTTTTTTGCGGTCCGCAAAACGGATTTCCGTTGTTCCGTGATCCGTGACCGTTTTTTCTTCCGTGGGTCTTCCTTGATTTTTGGAGGATCCACGGACATGAAAAGTGAAAAAAAAAACTAAGTCAAGTTTCCATTGAAAATGACAGGAAAAACGGACACGGATCACGGACACGGATCACGGACGCGGATGACTATCTTGTGTGCATCTGTGATTTTTCACGGACCCATTGACTTGAATGGGTCCGTGAACCGTTGTCCGTGAAAAAAATAGGACAGGTCATATTTTTTTCACGGACTGGAAAAACGGATCACGGACGCGGAAGCCAAACGGTGCATTTTCCGATTTTTCCACGGACCCATTGAAAGTCAATGGGTCCGCGAAAAAAAACAGAAAACGGAACAACGGCCGCGGATGTACACAACGGTCGTGTGCATGAGGCCTCAGTCATCTGAAAAAGGTTGTAGCGCCCTCTGTAAATCCTCTCCCGTGCCCTCCTACGAGTCGGCTCAGTCAATAGAATATCAAGAACCATAGCTGCCCCTGGCATGTTGGTGCACAGATGTGAGGTCCCGAAAATGTGGGTGCTCTGCTTGTTCAGATCGTCTGTCTAGGTGCTGCTGAAGTTGCGCGCTCCTTCAGATGACATTTGGCCATCTTTTGCTAACTTGCCCCTGCTTTTAACAGGAGCAAGTTTGCCCAGGGAAAAAAGCTTGCACGCTTCCAGCGCAAGATGCGCATCACACGCGCATGTTTCTGAATCATCGGCAGTACCTAATTTGCATATTCGCTGAGGGAATTCCATGAAGGCGCAACTTACACCCCGCGCAAAATTGCGCAGGAACAGCTAGGCTGCGTGCGCGGGAAAATGGCCGCATTTCAGGCTTAACTGGTTTACAGAATCAGCCGCAAATTTGCATAGGAGCAAATCAGTACTTGCGCGGCGCAAATCACACTTGTTCCCGCGCAAGTGCTTCTTGAATCTGGGCCACTGTATATATATATATATATATACACACACACAGATGGACATTATATACTGTATAGCATGTATTTCTGTAATCATTGAAAGTGACATGGACATATGCTTAATCTGCAATCAAATTACTGCTTTTTGACACCTTTGGAGAGCTGATTAAGAACTGTCTTTCGCATTTATTAATAAGTGTGAATACACTATAGATGCTAATCACACTTATCATGAAAATTAAACCCTGTGCTAAATACCATTCATGGGAGATATCCAGCCATGCTCATTATCATTAGAAAGTAGAGATATGCTAATTCATGATAATTTTCTTGACTTCTTTCTGTGGTTAATTTGATGATGTCTCTTCCAGTGTGTCAATATGTATTACTAATACACAGTTTTTCATTACATGTAAAGTGGTTAAAATTATTCACATGTAATGATTCCATACTGACTGAGAGCTTGTCATTTTCTCTAGACTTGTTGTCACTTTTCCGTTCATTACAATCCACCCATAACCTGTGACAAACGATGTGCATTATATTTAAGCTATGTAAATGTATTATTTTTTTTTTTGCAAAAGTCTTCCAGTACTGTGAGATTTTTGGGCTGTCTTGCATGCATTGCTTTTTTGAGGGCTATTCACAGATTTTCAATGATGTTCAACTCTGGGCACTGTGAGGGCCATGGTAAAGCCTTCAGCTTGCCTCTTTTGAGGTATTCTATTGTGGATTTTAAGGTATGTTTGGGATCATTATCCATTTGTAGAAGCAATCCTCTTTTCAACTTCAGCTTTTTTACAGTTGGTGTTAATGTTTGCTTCCAGAATTTGCTGAAATTTCATTGAATCTATTCTTCCCTCTACTCGGGAAAAAATAATTGATCTATCCCCATGCTTAATGGTTGAAAAGGTGTGCTTTTCATGAAATTCTGTGCCCTTTTTTCTCTAAACATACCTGTGGCGAAAGCCATTTCGCCACAGTGTTTTGGAGGGGCCTGTTTGCCTGCCTCCTGCCCCAGGATTATGGCCCATACTAACTTTGAAGGAGAAGACAGACCGGCCGCACAGCTTAAATCTGTGGAACTGTTTTGGGCAGCAAAGTCATGCTTGCGGCCGGCCAAATGTGACTTACATGGAATTCGGGAACCCCTGCTCGGATCTGGGTGATTTTTGGATATGTTGTTCACCCAGATAAGAGCTATCCATGGATGTATACATTATGGGAGTATGTGGGGTTTTGAGGTGTTTTCTGTGTTTGGGGGAAAAATGTGTGTTTTCTGTCTGTGAGTGATTAAGTTAGCCCATTGCGTTTGGTAATTGTATTTTGTTGATTGCGTCCCTTGCTAGGAGACCTGCATAAAAGGCTGAAAAATAACCCATTAAAGAGTTCTGCTTGACCTCAAAACGAAGTGTCGTCTCGTTATTGGGGGAATTGGACTGTATGCTGATTGCCAGGAGTGTAAGCTGATTGTATGCTTTTCCTGTTCAGCTGTTTCCAGTGTTCGTGTGTTTCCTGTTTCGGAGTTGAAGGATTCATTTAGTTTGCAGTTCGGCAGACTGGTGCTTGCAGTAGCTGCCTGTGCATTGGAAAGGGGAATATCGCCTAAACGGTTTTTAACCTCTTGTGTGCAAAATGGTCCGTTACAATTGGTGGCAAGCAGCGGGATCATTCTCACGGCCCAGAAGGACAGCTACAAGGCAACACCAGTTCCTGGATTACAAATTGAGGGCAACGCTAGTATCCGTACAGCGCCCCTATCTACAAAGGAACCAAAATCAGAAGAGCAAGCATGGAGCCCTGCTACACTCAGGAGGAGTTTGATAGAGAGGTTAATGGGTTGCTGTCTCTCTTGGGACCCAACCCAGCGGAAAACCTTGTACAGATCGTGAAGTGGAGGATCAGAGAGTACCTGCAGGCCATGGCAGCGGTAGACAGGGGGGAGATACCCCAGCGGCCGAGCAAGTTCCCGGGAGCTGAAGGTGCCGTCCTTGCTCCCCAGAGGCAGTGTGAGTTACAGGGAGATCAAGGTGCCATCCTCCTCCCCAACAGCCGAGTATTGTATTGGGAGCAGAGACAACCGGTCTCTCTCTCCAGCAGCAGTGTGTACCCTTAGGAGAGGAGACAGTTGGTCCCTCTCCACAGCAGCCAAGTGAGCCACAGGGAGCTGAAGGTGCTGTCCTCCTCCCCAGTGGCAGTGTGTCCTGCAGGGAGCAGAGATAGTTGGTCTCTCTCTCCAGCAGCCAAGTGAGTCCCAGGGAGCTGAAGGTACCATCCTTGCTCCCCAGCGGCAGTGTGAGTTACAGGGAGCGGAAGGTGCCGTCCTTTTTCCCCAGCGCCAGTGTGTATTCATGGGAGAAGAGACAGTCGGTCCTCTCTCCCAACAGGAACCAGAAGTACCCGAGGTCGCGGACCTCATAGACTGGTCCTGGGAGGACTCCCAGCAGGCAGGGGGAGATGGGACCGAAGTCTCTCTACCGGCCCTACAGGGATGCTGGGCACTTGGCCCAGATCTCCAGCAGCAGTGTGAGTACCAGGAGGAGGAGGTAAGCAATCCCTACCTTCCACAGCTAACCCCTACCAAGGTACTGAGGTCAGTAGAGGAGCCGTTAGCTCCCTCTGACCCCCTCCCAACAGAAGAGCTGCCATCTGGGCAGAGTGCCGCTGGCCTCTGCCCTAACTTTCCCTTTGTCACCGGGCAGGACTATACCCCGGTTGCTCCAGCGGAAGAGCTGGCAACTGAGCAGAGCACAGTTGGCTCCGCCCTCCTTTGTCCCCTTGTCCCAGGCTTGTCCATCTGCAGGTCCCCCCAGCTGAAGCGCTGGCACCAGGACAGAGTACCGTCAGTCTCTGCTCACTCAGCGACCCACAAAGCCAAGAGACCAGTGCCCAACACAGCCATGGTGAAGCCAAGGGACCGAACCAAGCTACAAAATTGCCCGGGTGCAGTAACCAAGTGTTGGGGGGGACTGCACTGCGGATTGTATATTATTGTGGGGGGCTGCCTTGTTGATTGTAATTTACTGTGGGTAGGTGACTCGACTAACTCAGGCACTGACCGACAGAAGGTCAGCTACCTGGTTAGTCTCCCCCGAATGGGAAGATATGTGACCAAAGCCACTTCACCACGGTGTTTTGGAGGGGCCTGTTTGCCCGCCTCCTGCCCCAGGATTATGGCCCATACTAACTTTGAAGGAGAAGACAGGCCGGCCGCACAGCTTAAATCTGTGGAACTGTTTTGGGCAGGAAAGCCATGCTTGCGGCCGGCCAAATGTGACTTCCATGGAATTCGGGAACCCCTGCTCGGATCTGAGTGATTTTTGGATATGTTGTTCACCCAGATCAGAGCTATCCATGGATGTATACATTATGGGGATATGTGGGGTTTTGAGGTGTTTTTTGTGTTTGGGGGGAAAATGTGTGTTTTCTGTCTGTGAGTGATTAAGTTAGCCCATTACGTTGGGTAATTGTATTTTGTGGATTGCGTTACAGACAGAGGGAAGGGGATTTTGTGTACAATTGCTGGGAAGGTTTCAATACTGTAAATGCATGTGATTGGCTAAAATATAAACTGTCACAGTCTTTTACAAGGGCCCCAAGGAGACCTGCATAAAAGCCTTCAGCTTGCCTTTTCTCCTATTCTATTGTTGATTTTAAGGTATGTTTGGGATCATTATCCATTTGTAGAAGCAATCCTCTTTTCAACTTCAGCTTTTTTACAGTTGGTGTTAATGTTTGCTTCCAGAATTTGCTGAAATTTCATTGAATCTATTCTTCCCTCTACTCGGGAAAAAATAATTGATCTATCCCCATGCTTAATGGTTGAAAAGGTGTGCTTTTCATGAAATTCTGTGCCCTTTTTTCTCTAAACATACCTGTGGCGAAAGCCACTTCGCCACAGTGTTTTGGAGGGGCCTGTTTGCCCGCCTCCTGCCCCAGGATTATGGCCCATACTAACTTTGAAGGAGAAGACAGACCGGCCGGCCTGTCTGGGCAGGAAAGCCATGCTTGCGGCCGGCCAAATGTGACCATGGAATCCGGGAACCCCTGCTCGGATCTGGGTGATTTTTGGATATGTTGTTCACCTAGATAAGAGCTATCAATGGATGTATACATTATGGGGGTATGTGGGGTTTTGAGGTCTTTTTTGTGTTTGGGGGAAAAATGTGTGTTTTCTGTCTGTGAGTGATTAAGTTAGCCCATTACATTTGGTAATTGTATTTTGTTGATTGCGTCCCTTGCTAGGAGACCTGCATAAAAGGCTGAAAAATAACCCATTAAAGAGTTCTGCTTGACCTCAAAATGAAGTGTCGTCTCGTTATTGGGGGAATTGGATTGTATGCTGATTGCCAGGAGTGTAAACTGATTGTATGCTGTTCCTGTCTACCAGCGGAGTTATTGTGGATTATACGGCCTCTCTGTTACAATACCTTGGCTCATTGTGGCCAACAATTCTCTTTTAACCTCATTGGTCCACAGGACTAAAATGTGTCATGCTTGTTTAGATGTTCCTTTGCTAAATTCTGAAAATGGATTTTGTGGTGGAGATTAGTGATGAACGGCAGGGGCAATATTCGAATTTGCGATAGTTCACAAATATTTTGTAGAATATTCATCATATATTTGCAAATTTGAGAATTCGAGGATATATTCTTGATTGCGAAAATCGGCAATGTATTATTCGCATAATGCACGCAAAATGCCGGCGTGGGTCACTTATGCAAAATTTTTCAAGCTGGTAAAAGTTTCCTGAGACTGGAGAAAATGGTTGGCACGGCAGAACATTAGAATAGCTTTATATTAGAGGTGGGACGAATCCAATTTTTTTCGAATCCGAATCCGAAAAGGTTCTCG
Organism: Bufo bufo; assembly: GCF_905171765.1. Lineage (NCBI taxonomy): Eukaryota > Metazoa > Chordata > Amphibia > Anura > Bufonidae > Bufo > Bufo bufo. The sequence goes on from NC_053392.1 coordinate 93,391,820, forward strand.
AATATATTGAATCTTTCGAATCTCGAATCCTACGAATCCTGTATATAATTGTGTGAACGGTGTAAGAAACAAAGTCAGACCGCGTCAGTTTGTCTGAACCTCCACCTCCCAGTCACGGTCGCACCCTATATGACCGCGATGACCCCTGCTATGACCCCTGCTCCTATCACTACAGAACATACAGGGTAATACAGCCCCATACCTCTTACATTCAGTGACGTCTCTTTGATGTACATGTTCTCTTTCCTCATTTTCTCCTTTCAGACCTTCAGACCAGACCACCATTTTTCAGCCATTTTTCGTCTCTGCAGCTTGACAAAAAAAAATCTTAGTTTACTACTTTTCCATCATCCTCCCATCTTCTGGACAAATCACCCTAACACCCCCAATACTGTGCCGCTGTGCTTCCCAATACTATACTGCAGAAACAGATAATACCCCTGATAATACTAGTACCACACAGAGCCCCCCATATAAAATACCCCTTCTTTGTGGCCTCAGTAGATGCCCCCATAGTGCCCCCCAATAATGTGCCAATAAGAAGTGGCCCCACAGTGCCACCTAATAATGTGCCAGTAAGTATCCCCATAGATGCCAGTATCAAGTGCAGAGTGCCTCTCTCCTCCCCCCCATGTGCCGATATCATAGTGCCATCTCCCCCCCAATGTGCCAGTATTATAGTGCCATCTCCCCCATAATGTGCCAGTATCATAGTGCCACCTCCCCCCATAATGTGCCAGTATCATAGTGCCATCTCCCCCCATAATGTGCCAGTATCATAGTGCCTCCCCCCAATGTGCCAGTAGTATCATAGTGCCTCTCACCTCTCCCCCTGGCATCCACAGATCCCCCATCCTATAACAGTGCCATCCACAGACCCCCCCATCCTATAACAGTGCCATCCACAGACCCCCCCACCCCATAACAGTGCCATCCACAGACCCCCCCATCCTATAACAGTGCCATCCACAGACCCCCCCATCCTATAACAGTGCCATCCACAGACCCCCCCACCCCATAACAGTGCCATCCACAGACCCCCCATCTCATAACAGTGCCATCCACAGACCCCCCCACCCCATAACAGTGCCATCCACAGACCCCCCCATCCTATAACAGTGCCATCCACAGACCCCCCCACCCCATAACAGTGCCATCCACAGACCCCCCATCCTATAACAGTGCCATCCACAGACCCCCCCACCCCATAACAGTGCCATCCACAGACCCCCCCACCTCATAACAGTGCCATCCACAGACCCCCCCACCCCATAACAGTGCCATCCACAGACCCCCCCCACAACAGTGCCATCCACAGACCCCCCCCCACCTCATAACAGTGCCATCCAAAGACCCCCCCACCCCATAACAGGGCCATACACAGACCCCCCCACCCCATAACAGTGCCATCCACAGACCCCCCATCCTATAACAGTGCCATCCACAGAGCCCCCTCCACCCCATAACAGTGCCATTCACAGACCCCCCCATCCTACAACAGTGCCATCCACAGAAATAACAGTGCCATCCACAGACCCCCCATCCTATAACAGTGCCATCCACAGACCCACCCCTCACCCCTTAACAGTGTCACCCACAGACCCCCCATTGCCGCTCCAGTAGTTATAAAATTTGTAATTCTGATTAATAATGATTCATGCTGCCCCCTCTGTCTGTAGTATTATATTCAATGAATCTTACTCACAGGGCTACTGATATCGTAATGCAGGCCGGCCGGCAGACGAGCGGCAGAGTGACTGACTGACGTCACCTGCCTGCGCCGCCTGCTTTATGAATGAAGCAGGCGGCGCAGGCAGGTGACGTCAGTCAGTCACTCTGCCGCTCGTCTGCCCAGCCGGCCTGAATTACGATATCAGTAGCCCTGTGAGTAAGATTCATTGAATGTTATACTACAGACAGAGGGGGCAGCATGATTATTAATCAGAATTACACATTTTATAACTGTACTGGAGCGGAGGGGCCGGAGCACAGTGAACGCACCGGCCCCCAGCTCCTCCTCCCAGTCCCTCCCACCGGGATTCGTATCATGTAAATTACGTCGGGATTCGAGTCCACAAATCCCACGAATCCAGCAAGATTCGAGGGATTCGTGGATTCGACGAATCCCCCGTCCCATCTCTACTTTATATGCAGATAGAGTGCTCCAATACATTTGCGCAATTAATGATGCGCATATTTTTTCGCAATACGTGCAACTTGTGACATCACAGCACTATGTCTGTAGCATGTATGGACAGCAGAACCTATTACACTGCCTAACACCCTGCACTGGATCAATCTATAGATCAAGCTAACCTACACTGACTATCTCCCCCTAACTATCTGAATTATATATACACTGACCTAAAGAATTATTAGGAACACCTGTTCTATTTCTCATTAATGCAATTATCTAGTCAACCAATCACATGGCAGTTGCTTCAATGCATTTAGGGGGGTGGTCCTGGTCAAGACAATCTCCTGAACTCCAAACTGAATGTCAGAATGGGAAAGAAAGGTGATTTAAGCAATTTTGAGTGTGGCATGGTTGTTGGTGCCAGACGGGCCGGTCTGAGTATTTCACAATCTGCTCAGTTACTGGGATTTTCACGCACAACCATTTCTAGGGTTTACAAAGAATGATGTGAAAAGGGAAAAACATCCAGTATGCGGCAGTCCTGTGGGCAAAAATGCCTTGTGGATGCTAGAGGTCAGAGGAGAATGGGCCGACTGATTCAAGCTGATAGAAGAGCAACGTTGACTGAAATAACCACTCGTTACAACCGAGGTATGCAGCAAAGCATTTGTGAAGCCACAACACGCACAACCTTGAGGCGGATGGGCTACAATAGCAGAGGACCCCACCGGGTACCACTCATCTCCACTACAAATAGGAAAAAGAGGCTACAATTTGCACGAGCTCATCAAAATTGGACTGTTGAAGACTGGAAAAATGTTGCCTGGTCTGATGAGTCTCGATTTCTGTTAAGACATTCAAATGGTAGAGTCCGAATTTGGCGTAAACAGAATGAGAACATGTATCCATCCTCTGATGGCTACTTCCATCAGGATAATGCACCATGTCACAAAGCTCGAATCATTTCAAATTGGTTTCTTGAACATGACAATGAGTTCACTGTACTAAAATAGCCCCCACAGTCACCAGATCTCAACCCAATAGAGCATCTTTGGGATGTGGTGGAACGGGAGCTTCGTGCCCTGGATGTGCATCCCTCAAATCTCCATCAACTGCAAGATGCTATCCTATCAATATGGGCCAACATTTCTAAAGAATGCTATCAGCACCTTGTTGAATCAATGCCACGTAGAATTAAGGCAGTTCTGAAGGCAAAAGGGGGTCCAACACCATATTAGCATGGTGTTCCTAATAATTCTTTAGGTGAGTGTATAAGTTAACTGTCTAATGTAATACAACAAAGCACAGAGCACAGCAATGACACTGCTGTCTCTTTCATAACTGCAATAGACTTTAGAAAATAGCTGCTGGGGAGGTTCTTATATAGTAAGGGGCAGGCAACTTTTCTATTGGTTGCTAGGGATGTTGCTAAGCTGTTGCAAAGCCTTCTCATTGGCCCACAAGCTAGAAGAAGGGAGGGATAATCACCTGATGTGTACATTGTTAAAAAAAAAAAAAACAATATGCGTCATTACGAATATATAGCACTAAATTCTAAATATTCGCGGATTCTCGAAGTGCCGATATTCGCAATAAAAATTTGATTTTCGAATATTCGCGCTCAACACTAGTGAAGATTACTTATGCACTTCCGGTTCACTCGGCGGTCGGTTCGCGGCGAACTTTGACCGTTCGCGATCAGCCAAACATGCGAACATATGGTGCGAACATATGCGCCATATTATTTTGCATTGCGCCGAACTTTGACCTATGACACATCCATCAGGTGAGACAGGACAGCCAACTGAGACATTTCAGCACATGGACACACTCCCACCCTATAACAGAACCCGATCTGGCAGCCATTTTGCATTCTGTATTTTGTCAGTAGGGAAAGGTTGCTTTGTGGAGCAGGGACAGGCTGTTAGGGACACCAAACGCTAGCTAATAGGGCCACAGAAGGACTGGTATAGGTGTGCTATTGATAGGTGTGAAATACAGAGGGGTGTGATATACTTATAATATACTTTCTAACATAGAAAGTATATTATAGTGCAATTGTATTGTGCAGCAGTTGTGTGTGGTTCTACTGCGATACCACAGCTATACAGAGGGGCAAACGCTATTGGAACAATGAATTGCAACGGGTGTGATATACCAGTTTCCCCCCAAAAAAACTGATTGAGACAGGGGTGTGATATACCTATAGTATACTTTATATATAGTGTATTTGAACTGTACAGCAGTTGTGTGCGGTTCTGCTGCGATACCGCAGCTATACAGAGGGACAAACGACATTGGAACAACTAATTGTAACGGGTGTGATATACCAGTTGCCCCCCAAAAAACTGATTGAGGGGTGTGTTATACCAGCTTCCACGAAAGACTGATTAAGGGGTTAGATATACCTGCTTTCAACAAATATTGATTGAGGCCTGCAATATACCTGCTTCCACAAATACTGCTCTTCTCTAGGGATTTAGGCACAGGGTCATTTTGAAAATGACAGGCAAAGGAAGAGGCAGGCCGTTACGCAGGGGTGGTAGGGGTCGGACTGGTGCACCAAGCTGGAGCCTAAGTGGGAAGTTGGAGAAGGTGCATGTGATTACTTCAAAGGATGCACCAGAGTTGGTTGAGTGGCTCACTCACCCTTCCGCTTATGCACTCCTCTGTATCTGCACCCTCCTCACTCTTAGCTGTGTGCACCCCCAAATCCACCACCACCACCACCACCATAGCACCTCCACACGAGTTAGAGGAATTATTTTCCCATCCATTCCTAGACCTTACCGATGCAGAGTTATTCTTGACATCGGATGAGAAAGAGGAGGTAGCAACGGCCGCCACCCAGCGGTCTAATGACAGTACCTAGATGGCCCCAAGGAGGGAGGTCCCCGCTGTTGCTGCCTACTCCGAGATCTCAAATGTCAGTGGTGGTGAAGGTGAGGATGATGACATGTCGAAGGACATCACATGGGTGCACACAAGAGAGGAAGAGGATGGGAGTAAAGAGGGAGATCCGAAGCAGCAGAGAGGGAGGAGAAGCAGGCAGAACTCGCAGTGCACAGGAGGCAAAAAGCAGACTGCAAATGTATCTGGAGCAAGCCATCCACCATGCACGGTCACATCTTGCTCTCCCAGGACGCCGGCACATGGCTCCGCAGTGTGGTCTTTTTTTAACGTGTCAGCTGCTGACAATAGTGTTGCCATCTGCAGCCTGTGCTGTCAACACAAAAGTCGCGGTAAGCCCAACACTCACCTAGGGACGACCGCCTTAAAAAGGCACCTGGCCTCTCATCACCGAGCCCAATGGGACCAATGCCATCAGAACCCAACTACTGCTAGCCCGCCAACTACTGCCATATAAACTGGTGGATTCGGAGACATTTAGAAAATTTGTGGCCATTGGCACACCACAATGGAAGGTCCCCGGAAGGAAATATTTCTCCCAGAAGGGCATCCCAGATCTATATGGCCCAAACGTTCAGCGGCAAGTGAATATATCTCTGGCACACAGTGTCGGTTCCAAGATACATCTGACCACAGACACGTGGTCTAGCAAACTCGGGCAGGGAGGGTACATAACTTTTGCAGTTAATGTACAAGGTTCCAGTCTGTTTAGAAAGGATCGTCAAAACCGAAGAGGGGGAGGGGTTTGCCTTTATGTAAAGTCTTGTCTAAAGCCCACACTCCGTGAAGATATAAGTGAGGGACATGAACATGTGGAGTCACTGTGGGTAGAGATACATGGAGCTAAAACAACAATAAATTACTAATAGGAGTTTACTATAAACCACCTAATATACCAGAGTCCACAGAAAATCTACTACTAAACGAGATAGACGATGTAACGGTCGCGTACACACACACAGTGGGGAGGGAAATGACTACTGCGCTCCACCCTCACCCCTGGCCCTGCCTACTTGCCTTGCGAGTCCTAATGACAGGGGACAACTGGACGGCAATTCCTAGCTTTGAATAAGTGCAGGGAGGACAGACCAGACAAACAACAGAATGTGAAAATAGACCGAGTCTATACCAGGAGAGCTACGAAGTACAAATGGAGCAAGCAGAGAATAGTCAGGAGAAGCCGGGTTCATAAATACCTGGAGAGTCGTGAAGTACCAAAGGAGTCAGCAGAGGATCGCCAGGAGGAATCCGGGGTCAGAATACCAGGAGAGCAGCAAAGTACACAAGGAGCAGGCAGAGAATCATCAGGAATTCAGCAGGAGGTAAGTACGCCAGGAAAGACAAAGTCGCAGGTGGAACCTAAATAACAGGCAATCTGTGGCCAGCAGACTGCCTGTTTAAATAGGGAGCCAGAGGGGTCATGTGACGTGGCCAGCGTCACATGACTCCACACAGACTACACAGCCGAGCGCCGAGTGATCAGCTCGGCGCTCAGCCCTAAAACCATTCTCATGAATGCGCATAGACGCGCGGGGGGTGTGCGAAGTTTTATCAGGAGCGCGGGCGACGCTGGACGCGCTGATGATGCATGCCCACTCCGGACGTGCCCGCCTCCTAGACCGCGCCGTGACAGACGAGGCGGCAATTCATAATGAGGTGGTTATTATGGGGGACTTTAACTACCCAGATATAGACTGGGAAACTGAAACTTGTATATCTCATAAAGGAAACAGGTTCTTGGCAATAACCAAAGACAATTACCTCTCCCAACTGGTTCAGGGACCCGACTAGAGGGACGGCCATACTGGACTTAGTATTAACCAATAGGCCTGAAAGAACAACAGACGTGCAGGTTGGGGGACACCTGGGAAATAGTGACCATAAAGTAATAACCTTCCAATTATCATTCAAAAAAGCATTTCTACAGGGAGGAACAAAAATACCAACCTTCAAAAAAGCTAAATTTAGCCAACTAAGAGAGGCCATAGGCCTAACTAACTGGGACAAAGTCCTCAAAAATAAAAATACAGCCACAAAATGGGATATCTTTAAAAGCATCCTAAAATCTCATTGTGAGAGGTACATACCGTATGGGAATAAAAGGTTAAGGAACAAAAAGAAACCAATGTGGATAAATAGAACTGTGAAGAAAGCAATAAATGACAAAAAGAAAGCATATAAATCACTAAAACAGGAGGGTAGCACAGAAGCACTGAAAAACTAGAAGGAAAAAAATAGAACATGTAAATAACAAATAAAAGCGGCCAAACTAGAGACCGAGAGATTAATTGCCAAAGAGAGTAAAACTAACCCTAAAATGTTCTTCCATTATATAAATGTTAAAAAGTATAAATCTGAAGGTGTCGGCCCTTTAAAGAGTAATGAGGGGGGAGCCGCAGAGAGCGACGAGGAGAAAGCAAAGCTGTTAAATATTTTTTTCTCCAATGTATTCACTGAGGAAAATAAACATGCAGAATGTAAAAATAAATTCCCCATTAAAAGTGTCCTGTCTGACCCAGGAAGAAGTACATATGCGACTTAAAAAGATTAAAATAGACAAATCGCCAGGACCGGATGGCATACACCCCTGTATACTAAGGGAATTAAAAGGGTATTCTCATCTTCCCTTTTCATACTTACCTTCCTTGAGCGCAACGTTCACTTCCTGGATTCTTCTACCGGCCAGGCCGCGCTTGCACAGAAGACTAAAGATTTTCTTCCGGCCATGCCGCGCAATGTCCTGAACGTGCACGCCGCCGCGCATACGCCATGGTGACTTATTCCTGGACTGTATAGTACAGAGCCGGCGTGCGCGTTTGCGGCCCTGTACTATACTGGCCAGGAAGAAGTCATCATGGCGCATGCGCGGCGGCGTGCGCGTTCAGGACATTTCGCGGCCTGGCCGGGAGAGAATCTTCAGTCTTCTGCACAAGTGCGGCCCGGCGGGATTCGACAGGAGAGGTGGCCGTAACCAGGGGAGACCAAAGACAACATCAGGTAAGAGGGGACTTATTTTCTAAAAAAGGGTGGGAATTGGGTAATAAAATGTATTTAGAAAAATGATCACTGTCAAATCATTAAGAGATTTAACAGTGATCATTAAGATGAGAATACCCCTTTAAGTAATGTCATAGCCAGACCATTATTTCTGATATTTGCAGACTCTATACTGACAGGGAATGTCCCACATGATTGGCGCATTGCAAATGTGGTGCCGATATTCAAGAAGGGTCCAAAAACAGAGCCTGGAAACCATAGGCCAGTAAGTTTAACATCTGTTTTGGGTAAACTGAAGGTTTTCTGAGAGATGCTATCTTAGAGCATCTCAACGGAAATAAGCAAATAATTAGCATGGCTTCGTGAGGGATCGATCATGCCAAACTAATTTAATCAGTTTCTATGAGGAGGTAAGTTCTAGACTTGACAGCAGCGAATCAATGGATGTCGTGTATCTGGACTTCTCCAAAGCATTTGACACTGTACCACTTAAAAGGTTAGTATATAAAATAAGAATGCTCGGACTGGGAGAAAACGTCTGTATGTGGGTAAGTAACTGGCTCAATGATAGAAAACAGAGGGTGGTTATTAACGGTACACACTCAGATTGGGTCACTGTCACTAGTGGAGTACCTCAGGGGGTCAGTATTGGGCCCTATTCTCTTCAATATATTTATTAATGATCTTGTAGAAGGCTTGCATAGTAAAGTGTAAATTTTCGCAGATGACATTAAACTGTGTAAAGTAATTAACACTGAAGAGGAAAGTATACTACTACAGAGGGATCTGGATAGACTAGAGGCTTGGACAGATAAGTGGCAGATGAGGTTTAACACTGACAAATGTAAGGTTATGCACATGGGAAGGAATAATGCAAGCCACCCGTACATACTAAATGGTAAAACACTCGGTAACACTGACATGGAAAAGGATCTAGGAATTTTAATAAGCAGCAAACAAAGCTGCAAAAACCAGTGTCAGACAGCTGCTGCCAAGGCCAATAAGATAATGGGTTGCATCAAAAGGGGCATAGATGCCCGTGATAAGAACATAGTCCTACCACTTTACAAATCGCTAGTCAGACCACAAATGGAGTACTGTGTACAGTTCTGGGCTCCTGTGAACAAGGCAGACATAGCAGAGCTGGAGAGGGTCCAGAGGAGGGCAACTAAAGTAATAACTGTAATGGGGCAACTACAGTACCCTGAAAGATTATCAAAATTAGGGTTATTCACTTTAGAAAAAAGACGATTGAGGGGAGATCTATTTAATATGTATAAATATATCAGGGGTCAGTACAGAGACCTATCCCATCATCTATTTATCCCCAGGACTCTGACGAGGGGCATCCTCTGCGTCTGGAGAAAAGAAGGTTTGTACACAAACATAGAAAATGATTCTTTACGGTAAGAGCAGTGAGACTATGGAACTCTCTTCCTGAGGAGGTGGTGATGGTGAGTACAATAAAGGAATTCAAGAGGGGCCTGGATGTATTTCTGGAGTGTAATAATATTACAGGCTATAGCTCCTAGACAGGGGTCGTTGATCCAGGGAGTTATTCTGATTGCCTGATTGGAGTCGGGAAGGAATTTTTATTCCCCTAAAATGGGGAAAATTGGCTTCTACCTCACAGTTTTTTTTTTGCCTTCCTCTGGATCAACTTGCAGGATAACAGGCCGAACTGGATGGACAAATGTCTTTTTTGGCCTTATGTACTATGTTACTATGTTACCAGTGCCTTCTCAAACAGCTGATTAGCGGTGGTCCTGGGTGTCAGACCCCCATCAATTGAGAACTGATGACCTATCCTGAGCATAGGTCATCAGTATCAAAATCCTGGGAAACACCTATAACTTTATGTCTTTTGGAGATCATTTCATCTTCAACTTACTTAACTATTCACAGTAACAGTACTTTTGAACAGGGATGCCCAAACATTTGCATGCCACTGTATTCATGTTGCAATGCATTTTTCCTGCTGTATTTCATAACAAGGTTCCCCAGTTTCATAATGAAATTGTTTTATCTGCCCAGAGTACCTCATATACCTGTTTTTCATATCAGTACTTTACTCCCTCTTTTCTCAGCATCATTGAATCTTGGCGGGATGTTTACAAGCATAACTTCCTGTTTTGCTCAGCTTCCTGCTGAATTTTCAACCCTAACCCAGCATGCTGTGTTATGTAATGTTTCTTAGCGCTTGCTCCACCTGACACATTGACCTCTATACATAACCACACCTCCTATACCTTATTTCTCTGTGTTAGCTAGGAACAGCAAAACAAAGCATGCTGGGTTTGGTCAGAAATCTCAGCAGGAAGCAGATGAAAACAGGAAGTTCTGCATGGAATAGTCCTACCAGGATGCAGTGATGCTGAGAACATGGGAAGGAAAGTGCTGACATGAAAAACAGATATATAGGGCATAAATATGCTGTATCTGGGTAGTCTTGTAAAAAAAAAAGTAATTTGGCCTGTGCGAGATGTGAGTAAGATGTTGAGATGCAAGAGGATGACAGGACCACTGCTGGGAAGCATCAATCATTGGATTGAAGGCAGAATTTTGACGTGGCAGCCATGAGGAGGATGCAAGTTCCAGCCTCCTTGACTTCAAAATTATCATTAGCAAATGATGGGAGCAAGATATCAACAACCATGAAACAACCATGAAATGGAAAAACAGAAGATAGGAGGCATCTGGGACAACATGCTTCTATTGATAAGGTAATGTGTATAGCTAAAAGTGGAAAAAAGGTTCCCTTTAAAGAACTTAGGGGAACATTTATCAATTCAGATATGTCCGTTTTTTGGTTTAAAAATGCAAAGCACAGTACAGGTGCAGATCTTTCTATTATACCTTACCTCTGAGTAGGCTTCACTACTGGTTTTGACTCACAATAACTGATGGAAATAACTGACCAAATAGATGAAGTGTGAACTCAGTCTATGGGGTACTATTTCATAAATTTGGCACAGACACTCAAAGTGAAGACAGACTTAAAAATGACACAAAAACAGCCACAAATGATAAATGTCCCCTCAATCTGTGTAGCCTTGGGAAAAAGGAGAAAGGGAGACATGATAGAAACCTTTCATTATGTTAAAGGTATACATACGGTTTAGTAGAGAAGCGATAATTATTTTTTTTTTTATATGGGGTGAGGGGGGTTAATGAGATGTTTAAAACCATTGTCAGAAAAAAAATTAAGTAGTTCAGGCTTGGAACAACCTACCAGCAAATGTGGTTGGGAAATACAGTGGAGGAAATAATTATTTGACCCCTCACTGATTTTGTAAGTTTGTCCAATGACAAAGAAATGAAAAGTCTCAGAACAGTATCATTTCAATGGTAGGTTTATTGTAACAGTGGCAGATAGCACATCAAAAGGAAAATCGAAAAAATAACTTTAAATAAAAGATAGCAACTGATTTGCATTTCATTGAGTGAAATAAGTATTTGAACCCCTACCAACCATTAAGAGTTCTGGCTCCCACAGAGTGGTTAGACACTTCTACTCAATTAGTCACCCTCATTAAGGACACCTGTCTTAACTAGTCACCTGTATAAAAGACACCTGTCCACAGAATCAATCAATCAAGCAGACTCCAAACTCTCCAACATGGGAAAGACCAAAGAGCTGTCCAAGGATGTCAGAGACAAAATTGTAGACCTGCACAAGGCTGGAATGGGCTACAAAACCATTAGCAAGAAGCTGGGAGAGAAGGTGACAACTGTTGGTGCGATTGTTTGAAAATGGAAGGAGCACAAAATGACCATCAATCGACCTCGCTCTGGGGCTCCACGCAAGATCTCACCTCGTGGGGTGTCAATGGTTCTGAGAAAGGTGAAAAAGCATCCTAGAACTACACGGGAGGAGTTAGTTAATGACCTCAAATTAGCAGGGACCACAGTCACCAAGAAAACCATTGGAAACACATTACACCGCAATGGATTAAAATCCTGCAGGGCTCGCAAGGTCCCCCTGCTCAGGAAGGCACATGTGCAGGCCCGTCTGAAGTTTGCCAATGAACACCTGAATGATTCAGAGAGTGACTGGGAGAAGGTGCTGTGGTCTGATGAGACCAAAATAGAGCTCTTTGGCATTAACTCAACTCGCTGTGTTTGGAGGAAGAAAAATGCTGCCTATGACCCCCAAAACACCGTCCCCACCGTCAAGCATGGGGGTGGAAACATTTTGCTTTGGGGGTGTTTTTCTGCTAAGGGCACAGGACAACTTATTCGCATAAACGGGAAAATGGACGGAGCCATGTATCGTGAAATCCTGAGCGACAACCTCCTTCCCTCTGCCAGGAAACTGAAAATGGGTCGTGGATGGGTGTTCCAGCACAACAATGACCCAAAAAATACAGCAAAGGCAACAAAGGAGTGGCTCAAGAAGAAGCACATTAAGGTCATGGAGTGGCCTAGTCAGTCTCCGGACCTTAATCCAATCGAAAACCTATGGAGGGAGCTCAAGCTCAGAGTTGCACAGAGACAGCCTCGAAACCTTAGGGATTTAGAGATGATCTGCAAAGAGGAGTGGACCAACATTCCTCCTAAAATGTGCGCAAACTTGGTCATCAATTACAAGAAACGTTTGACCTCTGTGCTTGCAAACAAGGGTTTTTCCACCAAGTATTAAGTCTTTTTTTGTTAGAGGGTTCAAATACTTATTTCACTCAATGAAATGCAAATCAGTTGCTATCTTTTATTTAAAGTTATTTTTTCGATTTTCCTTTTGATGTGCTATCTGCCACTGTTACAATAAACCTACCATTGAAATGATACTGTTCTGAGACTTTTCATTTCTTTGTCATTGGACAAACTTACAAAATCAGTGAGGGGTCAAATAATTATTTCCTCCACTGTAGACAGTGAGTGAATTTAAACCTTTCTGGGATAAACATGTTTATCCTAAGATAAATAATAGGGCAGACTAGATGGACAATGTGGTCTTTTTATGCTGTCAATCTTCTATGTTTCTATGCAACCAGGTGGTAGTTCCCTTAGAAAAGTTATCTGATGTAGTAATACTGTTATAGACCATTTCATCCAATGCCCCCCAAAAAGGACTTCACTGGTGTGACAATACACCAGTAATTGTAAGACATTTCTGGAAATAAGCACAGCCTCTTATATTTCATAAGCAGTGGAGTAAGGTAGCACTGGACACACTATCCTGCAAAGGTCGCACATATGGTAAGTCCGCCCTTGGTGTTTTTCGACTTGAGCAACCATTACACTGGACAGTTGTGTGATTTGAGTTGAAAACTGTGAGACAAGATTATAGAATTGTTTTATGCTAGAACCAAGCCCTGATAAAAGAATCTACCCTAAGTTATAATTTATTTTAAAAAAATAGAAAAGGATAAATTATAGCTGAATCGGGCGATTTTGGATGGAAGAATTATTCAGCATTTTATAGTTGAGCACATTTCTTTTCATTGATATCTAATATATAAAGCTGAGTGTATGTGTGTATGTCTGCTAAAGGAATCCGCACCGTTGCATTTACAATCACACAATTTGGCACAGAGGCACATCAGGTGTCTGGCAAGGTTTTAGACCAAGTCTCAGCTCTCTAGCACATACCGTTCCTGAGATATTCCCAAAAAAATGCAAATATGGCACATCACATGACCTACATTAGTCAATAGAAGCCTGCAGGTTTTCCTCTTCATATCCCAACTTCCTATCCCAACTGCCAAACAAACAGTCACATGTCCCTTATAAGCCAATAGAAGCTCGCAGGCCCTTAGTCTCTACATACACATAGTTTTACACCAGGTTTCCATAACAGCCCAGCCATTTTTCTTCACTGCTGTAGGTCAGCTTTAAAGGGTCAGGGCGCTGTGGATGACACTGTTAAGAGAGCGGAGTGCTATGGATTTCACAGTTAAGGGGACAGGTAGAGTGGCCATTCAGGCCACCCTCAAAAGACAGACTTAAAAACCCCGCCCCCAGGTCCCGCTAAGCCACTCCCCAACCCGGTTAGGGCATTCCCACTCCACAGCCGATGTGGATTGAAAAAATTAAGGTAAAAATCAACTTCTGTTAGCTGCAGGGGTGGAAGGGAGGGTGACTTTCTCCCTGCAGATCATACTCAGACAGCACAGTGCTGCTATTTGAGTGTGAGCTGTTCAAAAGGACATCCCTGTGTCCGTCCAGGTCCTGCGTTGGACGAAGGACAGGGAGTCTGAAATCTGGACTGTCCGGCCTAAAACTGGACCTCTGGCTATCCTAGGGGCAGGCTGCGGTGGAGGTCACATTTAAGGAGACGGTCTGCTACGGAGGTCAGTGTTAAGGGGCAGATTGCTGTAGAGGCCACTGTTAAGGGGATGGGGTGTTGTGAAAATCACTGTTAAGGAGATGGGGTACTGTAGAGGTCACTTTTAAAGGGGCGGCCACTGTGGAGGTCACTGTTAAGGGAGCGGAAACCTGTGGATGTCACTGTTAAAGGGGTGAGCACTGTGGAGGTCGCTGTTAAGGGGCAGGGAACGGTGGAGGTCACCGTAAAGGGGACGATCCGCTATCGAGGTCAGTGTTAAGGGGCGGGGTGCTGTAGAGGTCACTGTTAAGGAGGTGGGTGTTGTGGAAGTCACATTTTAAGGGAATGGAGGTCTGTGGAGGTCACTGTTAAAGGGGCAGGTTATTGTGGAAATCAATGTTAACGAGATGGGGTACTGTGGAGTTCACTAATAAAGGGGAGGACGCTGTGGATGTTACTGTTAAGGGGGCAGGCCGATGTGGAGGTGTCAGGAACCTTCCTGCTATGTCTGTTTAGTTCAGACTGTCTTGCCCTTAAGTTTTCCTTCAGTTAAGATGGTGGATTGTGTCTCAGCTGGGTGCCATCTTACTTGCTGTTTCATATAAAAACCTCTCAAGCCTGTTACTCATTGCTTGAGTATTGTGTTTCAGCTCCTACTTGTGCAGTCCTCTCGCCTGGAACTTTCTCTCTGGTTTGTTCTTACTCCTTGCAGTTTACCCTGCAACTCCTGAACACCTGCTGACCGCTCACTGGTTTTCCTCCTGACTTCTCGTCTGGATACTTGCCTTCATCTGCATTCCTGCTACCTCCTGTTCAAGACTCCAGTGCTTCCTGTGTTTAGGCCTTGTCCCTGCCATTGGATTCCAGCAGTTTTCCACTAGTATCGTGACAGAATACTCAAGCCTAAAATGGAGTCCGCCGGGACAGGGAGTTCGGAGGTTCTCATTAAGCAACTCAAGACTGCTATGGCTAATATGCGCACCGAGATGCAGACTTTAAAAAACAAATATGACGCCTTTGAAGGACAGACTTCCCACAACATCCAAATTTTTGAACAAGCGATTCAAGAGCTACGTGGTACCGTGCAGACATTATCTGACCGGATAGTCCACTTGGAGAATCAAGTTTCTGTACCACCCGCTTCAGTGCCTGCAATGACCCCTAAGTTGCCAACATTTAGATTTGGCGGAGACCGCAACAAATTCCGGGGATTCCTCAATCAATTTAGGCTATACTTTGATGCAAATCCAACTCAGTTTCCAACTGATAGATCTAAAGTCTTATTTATTATTATGCTGCTGACACAAAAAGCCATTGTCTGGGCTAGTCCGTTGATTGAGACTCAAGACACTGGCTAAATCACTTAGAGGACTTTATCGATGCCATGAGTCAAATGTTTGACAATCCCAATCGAGGTGCTACAGCTGAAGCAGCATTACTAGCATTGCGCCAGGGCAGACGCCCTGTCACAGAGTATGCAATGGAATTCAAGAGATGGGCTGTTGACACTAGTAATGATCGAGCACCAAAGTGCTCGGGTGCTCTGGCCGAACACATTGGGATGCTCGTATAATGGGTATAATGGAAGTCAATAAGAGAACCCGAGCATTAAACCAGGCACCCCCTGCTCTGAAGAGGGGAGGGTGCCTGGTTTATAGGAAAAGGTCAGAAATTGATGGAAACACCACCGAAATGGTTCAGGAACAGCATTGGGAGGATGTCTCAATGCATCTTGGACTCCCAGGTCGCTGCTGGGAACCATGTTGTCCGAGTAGTACGCAACTTTTAAAGACTGACAATAATACGCACAAAACTGAAAAAAAACTAAATTTTTGAGAAAAAATTGTTAAGAAACATTCTTTCCTGTATATTTACTTGTATATAAAGTGCAAGTGCTGCCAAAAATTACAAGGAAGAGGTACTCCGATACAACCTATATATCACATAATGGAGGGCCTCATTCACATTGTGGTACAATAGTTCAGGTAGTGGGACTCCTACACTCATAAAGCCTATGCACTAAGTGAAAGGGCTGCCAAAAATTACAAGGAACCGGCACTCCAAAACACCCTTTGTTACACATAAAGGAGGGCATCATACACACCCTTGAAAAATTATTATTAATGGCCTGCTGGTGACCCTCAAAAACATTTGGAGCAAGGGCCTGCTGATCTGACCATCTAAAACCTTAGGGGCGAGGGCCTGCTGCCACATTAGTGACTGTAGATAACCTCTGGGCGATTGCACGTCCCCGTGATGGCGACAATCCATTTGAATGTCTGCCCTATCAACTTTCGATGTTCTTTTCTGCGCCTACCATGGTGATCACGGGTAACGGGGAATCAGGGTTTGATGCCGGAGAGGGAGCTTGAGAAAGGGATACCACATCCAAGAGAGGTCAATGGCTGAAATCTGATTGGTTGTTGTAGCCTTGCCCCTTTTTTTCCTAATTGTGAGCCACCCAGAGAGGGTGGGTCAAGTTATTAAAGCACAAGCATCCAAGGAAGGCAGCAGGCGCGCGGCAATTACCCACTCGCGACTCAGGGAGGTAGTGATGTTAAATAACAATACAGCACTCCGAAGCGGCCCTGTTATTGGAATGAGTATACCTTCTGTGAAAACAAGGATCTATTGTAGGGCAAGTCTGGTGCCAGCAGCCAACTTGCTTCCGGTCTCCACAACGTTCACCCAGTGTGCTATCATGGTGAGGATTGTGTTGACCAGACTCTTGACTACTGAGCCTGGACCTGTAGGTGAGGGCCTGCTGCCGCTTTGTTGAGTCTAGATAACTTCTAGGTGATCGCACGTCCCCGTGACGGCGATGATCCATTTGGATGTCTGCCCTATCAACTTTTCAACAAGGACCTTCTGGTATAGCACCGTTTTGCTTGTCCTCTACACCAGAGGAATGAGAGATGAGAAATTATCTTTGTAGCGGGGGTCGAGAAGGGTGAAAAACCAGTAATCCGTGTTGTCTAAAATGCGTATAACGTGCAGGTCATGGGACAGGCAGACTAACATGAAGTCAGTCATGTGTGCCAGAGTACCAACAGGCAAGACTTTGCTGTCGTCAACAGAAGGTGAGCTGACCCTGTAAAAGATTGTAGGTGAGGGCCTGCAGGTGAGCTGACCCTGTAAAACATTATATGTGAGGGCCTGCAGATGAGCTGACCCTGTAAAACATTATATGCGAGGGCCTGCAGTTGAGCTGACCCTGTAAAACATTATATGCGAGGGCCTGCAGTTGAGCTGACCCTGTAAAACATTATATGCGAGGGCCTGCAGTTGAGCTGACCCTGTAAAACACTATATGCGAGGGCCTGCAGTTGAGCTGACCCTGTAAAACATTATATGCGAGGGCCTGAAGTTGAGCTGACCCTGTAAAACATTATATGTAAGGGCCTGCAGTTGAGCTGACCCTGTAAAACATTATATGTGAGGGCCTGCAGGTGAGCTGACCCTGTAAAAAATTATATGCGAGGGCATATATGCGACGAATAATCATGTTTATATGATGGAAGAGGAGGAGGAGGATGAGAAAAGGAAGATTTAACCATATACTCTTTATTGTGGTGGAAGGGGTGCATGGGAATACAGTGTATCGCTTTACTCTGGTGGAGCCGAGAAGTCTGGGAAAATCCAGGCCTTGTTCATTTTTATAAGAGTCAACCTGTCAGCATTTTCAGTTGACAGGTGGATACTTTATCTGTTATAATGCCACCAGCAGCACTAAATACCCGCTCAGACAAAACGCTGGCGGCAGGGCAGGCCAGCACCTCCAAGGCGTAGAGCGCCAGTTCGTGCCACGTGTCCAGATTGGACACCCAGTAGTTGTAAGGCACCGAGGGATCACTGAGGACGCTGACACGGTCTGCTACTTATTCCTTCACCATCTTCCAAAACTTTTCCCTCCTTGTGACACTAGGCCACGCATCAGGTTGAGGGTGCTGGCAGGGTGTCATGAAACTGTCCCAGGCCTTGTAGAGTGTTGCCCTGCCTCTGTTGGAACTGCTGTGTGTTCCCCTTGTCTCTCCTTCTCGGTTGCCCAAGAAAGTACGAACTCTGCCGCCAGCGTTGTCAGATGGAAATTTTTGGAGCAATTTTTCAACAAAAACCTTCTGGTATTGCACCGTTTTGCTCGTCCTCTTCACCTGAGGAATGAGAGATGAGAAGTTCTCTTTGTAGCGGGGGTCGAGAAGGGTGAACACTCAGTAATCCGTGTTGTCTAAAATGTGTATAGCGCGCGGGTTGCGGGAAAAGCAGCCTAACATGAAGTCAGCCATGTGTGCCAGAGTACCAACAGGCAAGACTTCGCTGTCGTCTTCAGGAGGATCACTCTCAATCTCCTCATCCTCTTCTTCCTCTTCTGCTTACCCATGCTGAACAGATGGAATTGAACTTCCATGGGTACTACCCTCTGTAGCTGAGGCAACCGTCTCCTGCTCCTCGTCCTCCTCCTCCTCTTCATCGTCTAATTCGCGCTGTGTAATGTCTTCCCCCATTTCCACCTCCTTCACATGCAAAGAGTTGTCCTTAATTGTGAGCAGCGAGCGTTTGAGTAGACACAGAAGTGGGATGGTTATGCTGATAATAGCGTTATCACCGTTCACCATCTGTGTTGATTCCTCAAAGTTTCTTAAAACATCACAGAGGTCAGACATCCATGCCCACTCCTCGCTTCTGATTAGCGGAAGCTGACTGGAAAGACGATGACCATGTTGCAGCTGGTATTCCACTACTGCCCTCTGCTGCTCACAATGCCTGGCCAACATGTAGAATGTGGAGTTCCAGCGTATGGAGTTCCAGCACGTCGCACAACAGCCGGTAAACTAGCAATTTAAAGCGCTGCTGCAGCGTTGATAGACCGGCTGAAGCTGTCGATGACTTGTGGAAATGTGCACACACGCGGCGCACCTTCGCCAGTAGCTCAGGCAAATTGGGGTAGGTTTTGAGAAACCGCTGAACCACTAAGTTTAAGACGTGGGCTAGGCATGGGATGTGTGTGAGCTTGCCGAGCTCCAAAGCCGCCACTAAGTCACGGCCATTATCACACACAACCATGCCTGGTTGTAGGTTGAGTGGCGAGAGCCACAGCTCAGTCTGGTCTCTTATCCCCTGCAACAGCTCTGCTGCGGTGTGCTATTTGTCCTCTAAGCATATCAGCTTCAGCACGGCCTGTTGACGCTTCCCCACTGCAGTGCTACACTGCTTTCAGCTACCGGCTGATGGCTGACTGGTGCTGCATGCGGATGATTCGGAGGTGGGGGAGGAGGCGGAGGAGGAGAAGTGGGGGTTGTAGCCACTAACGTAAGTGCTGGCGGAAACCCTGATGGAATTAGGGCCCGCAATCCTCAGCGTCGGTAGCACCTGTGCCATCCCAGGATACGACTCGCTTCCGGCCTCCACAATGTTCACCCAGTGTGCTGTCAGGGAAATGTAGCGTCCCTGGCCAAATGCACTTGTCCATGTGTCCGTGGTTAAGTGGACCTTCCCAGTAACTGAGTTGGTCAGGGGCACTTGTGACGTTTCGGTACATATGTTGGTGTAAGGCGGGCACGGCACACCTCGAAAAATAGTGGCGGCTGGGGACAGAGTACCGCGGGACGGCCGCTGACATCAGGCTGCGGAAGGCCTCAGTGTCCACAAGCCTAAATGGTGCGCATTTAGTGCTATGGCCTGTGGGTGGTTGGCTGGGTATTTGCGCTTGCGTTCAAATGCCTGGGGTAATGACATTTGGATGCTGCGCTGGGACAGGGAAGTGGATGTGGTCGCTGATGGTGCTTGCGAAGGTCCAGGAGGCATCCTGGCCTGCACCTTTGATAGGTCATTGGCCAGCACGCACCATAGGGGAAGAAGAGGCAGTGGTGTGACTCACAGACACAGATTGTGGACCCAGACGTTTGTCTCACTTATTATGGTGCTTGGATGCCATGTGGCAGATCATGCTGGTGGTGGTGAGGTTGCTAGTGTTCACACCCTGGCTCATTTTGGTGTGGCACAGGTTGCAAACTACTATTCTTTTGTCGTACGCACTTTCCTCAAAAAAGCGCCATACTGCGGAACATCTACCCCTTGGCAAGGGAGATTTACGCAAGGGGGTGCTCCGTGGAACAGTTGCAGGCCTGTTTGGTGTGGCCCGCCTTCTCACTTTTGCCACCCCACTGCCTCTTCCAGCCTGTTGCGGTGCTGCAGATCCTTCCCCCTCTGTACTGCTGTCCTCGCTCGTCTTTCCACCTTCCTAGGTTGGGTCAGTGACCTCATTGTCCACCACCTCCTCTTCCACTTCCTCACTCTGATCATCCTCTTGATTTGTTGACCTAACCACAACCTCAGTGATTGACAACTGTGTCTCATCCTCTTCATCAACTTCTTGAGTAATTGCGGTTGAATCATTGGCAACTGTGTCTCATCATCATCCACCTCATTAAACACTAATTGCCATTCCCCACTGTCATGTTCTTTTGACTGTGGATGCTCAAGAGGTTGGGAATCAGGGCACAAGATCTCATGTCCCTCTTCAAGTGTGCTTGGCGAGAGGGCCAAATCAAGTAATAGCAATGAAAAGAGATCCTCTGAATTTCCAAGTGTGGGATCACTTGTTTGGCCAGACTCTTCATGGTTAGAGGAAGGAGGATCAGGAAGAGGATTCTGTTGACCAGACTTTTGGCTACTGAGACTGGACTTGGTGGAAGACAGGGTGGTGCTTAACCGACTGGAAGCATTATCTGCTGCAATCCAACCGACCACCTGGTCGCACTAGTCTGACTTCAAGAGTTTTGTCCTGCAACGCTCTGCGAACTGGGACATGAAGCTAGGTATCGTGGATAATTGATTTTCTTGTGCTCTGGCAGCAGGCACAGTTTCAATGTGCCCAGGCCCATGGCCTCTGCGTGAACCATCAGCATCACGGCCACTTCCCCGTCCCTTACTGCTCGCCTTGTGCATATTAAATGTTATATGCACTCTTGACACACAAGATGTGGCACGGATGTCACAGTTCACAGCAAGCACAGTATATGGAAAAAGTACTTAAAAGTATAGCAAAAGGAAAATAGATTTCACTTCACTATTTTTCCTATCTCTGGCCCTGACAAACAGAATGTATTGGACAGATGTCTCTAGTCGCTGCAGACACCCTCTATAGAAGATTTATAAAAAATGATGGAAAAAATATATTTATTTTCAGTTATATTTCTACAATCTCTGGCCCTGATACACAGAAGGCATTGGACAGATGTCACAAGACACTACTGACACCCTCTATAAAAAAAAAAATCGAAAATGATGGATAAAATACAGTTTATTAATTTTCTGTTATATTTCTCCAATTTCTGGCCCTGACACACAGAAGGTATTGGACAGATGTCACAAGTCACTGCTGACACCCTCTATATAAAAATTATTGAAAATGATGGAAGAAATAAAGCAATTTTAAGTTATATTTCTCCAATTTCTGGCCCTGACACACAGAAGGTATAATACAGAAGTCACTGCTGACACCCTCTATAGAAAAATTATTGAAAATGATGGAAAAAATATAGTAATTTTCAGTTATATTTCTCCAATTTCTGGCCCCGACACACAGAAGGTATTGGACAGATGTCACAAGTCACTGCTGACACCCTCTGTATAAAATTTTTTGAAAATGATGGAAAAAATATAGTAATTTTCAGTTATATTTCTCCAATCTCTGGCCCTGACACACAGAAGGTATAATACAGATTTCACTAGTTACTGCAGATACCCTCTATAGATTTTTTTTTGAAAATTATGGAAAAAATATATATTTTTTCAGTTATATTTCTGCAATCTTTGGCCCTGACACACAGAAGGTATTGGACAGATGTCACAAGTCACTGCTGACACCCTCTATATAAAAATTATTGAAAATGATGGAAAAAATAAAGCAATTAAGTTATATTACTCCAATTTATGACCCTGACACACAGAAGGTATTGGACAGATGTCACAAGTCACTGCTGACACCCTCTATATAAAAATTATTGAAAATGATGGAAAAAATATACTCATTTTCAGTTATATTTCTCCAATTTCTGGCCCCGACACACAGAAGGTATTGGACAGATGTCACAAGTCACTGCTGACACCCTCTATATAAAAATTATTGAAAATGATGGGAAAAATATAGTAATTCTCAGTGTCACGCCTTGCCCTGTGAATGTGCGGAGGTCTGTCAGACTGGCTGCACATGTCTGACTTCTCTGTTTCTTTTGGTTTGGGTTTGAGCAGATCCACCATCCCTCAGGTCTAATGGGTTGGATTCTTAGTGAGGCTATTTATCCCTCCTTCCCCAATGGCCTATGCGGGTTATAGTTCTTTCCTGTGAGCTCTGGATGTGTGGTGGATCGTCTGCTCCAGCTCTGCTCTAGATAAGTCCTCTCTGTTATTTCCCATTGTATCTTTTATCTAGGCCCCTAGGGAGACGCTTGCTACCTCCGGGTTTGAAGGAGCAGGTTGCCTCTTCCCTTTTCCCTACAGCTTAGGGTTTGCCCAGGGTGTATAGGTTTACGCACGAGGGCATTTGCATATCCACCATTAGGGTATGCACATGGGCACAGCAGTTTAGGGAAAACTTTTAGGGATCGCTAGGAGGTGACCCTTTTCTCCCTAGCTTTTGGGCCTAGACATTTGTTCTGTTTGTTTTCCTGTGTTTGGTTATTTCCTCGCTTATCTACCTGTCGTGACATTCAGTTATAGTTCTCCAAGCTCTGGCCCTGACACACAGAAGGTATAAAACAGATGTCACTAGTCACTTCAGACACCCTCTATAAAATACTGCCAGCCTGCCACCACACACAATAGTCCTTAAAAGGACTTTTGGGTCTTTGAAATGTTTTTCTACTGAATTGCGATCAGACTCCCTACACTCTCTGTCCCTTCCAAAGCGCAGCTCTCCCTGACTACAAATGAGCCGAACATGCGTCATCGGGTGCTATATAGCACCGGATGACGTATTCCGGCCAGCCAATCACTGTAATGCCAGTACTTACCTGCACATTTATTGGCTGCATAGCAGCCATGAAACGTGCAGGGAGGAGACTCAGCCGAGTACCGCCATGTGCCGAGCATAGCGATGCTCGAACCGAACAGCAGTTCAGCCGAGCATGCTCGCTCAACACTAGTCCACACCGATTGGAACGACGCAGTGAAAATTTATTTTTTTAGGAAAGGACTATGCAGCGCATTAAAAGATAACCTTGCCCGTGCGGAGGCCCCTTTAGGTTTGATGCCTTTATTAACCATTGCATTCGTATCGATACCCGACTGTCTGAACGATGACAAGAGAGATGGGCTACCTTGAATTATGATACTAAGCAGTCCCCTTCTTTCCCTGTCCCCATTTCCAAGGAACCCAGAGAATTTTTTTTACAGAGAATCAGGAAGTGAGCCTATGCAAGTAGATTCCATACTAAGATGTGAAAACGTTTATCGAAGGGACCACAGGCTCTGGGAAAGTCTATGCTTTTACTGTGAAAAGTCTGACCACTTCCTTATCAACTGCCCTAGCCGTCCACCGAGGTTGGTGGCAGCGATTACAGATCCTGACTTTTCAGATGGAGAATCAATTGCTTCTGAAACAGAATTATCTGAGAAAGCAGTTTCATCTCATTGGTGGCCCCTCATATTAAGAAAGAGAATAAAGACTCCCATTGCTTCTTTCCCATTAAGTTCCTGATTAACTCTCAGTGGATATCCACCTCTGCTATGCTGGACTCCGGGGCTAGTGGAAATTTCATGGACCTTTCTTTTGCTCAAAGGCAGGGTGTTAAATTTCAGAAAAAACTCTCACCCGTGGTAATGGAGACGTAGATGAATCTCCACTGAGCTCGGGGCCAGTGGATCAAGAGACGTAACCATTTGAAATCATTATAAATACCCCATCACCGTGAAGTCCTATCCTGTCTATTGATCTCTTCTCAACATTTCCTTTGTTATTCTAGGGAAACCCTGGTTGCAGGCACAGAACCCTGTTATCAACTGGGAAACCAAAGAAATAAGCTTCCTGCGGAGGATGTTCTCTCGACAGCTCAGTCTGAACAGTTTCAGAAAATCCAGCTCAAGATAATAAGATAATAGAGTTACCCTCTGTATACAAGGAATTTGCGGATGTTTGCGATAAACAAAATGCGGCCAAGCTCCCTCCACACCGACCCTACGATTGTCCTATAGAATTGCTTCCTCGTGAGTCTATACCTTTTGGAAACATCTATCCTTTGGCAGGCCCTGAACTAAAAGCCCTCAAGGACTACATAGAAGAAAATCGGGGTAAGGGATTTATCTGCCCATCTTCCTCACCAGCGGGGGCTCCCATATTCTTTGTTAAGAAGAAAGACGGTTCTCTAAGACCTTGCATTGATTACCAAGAACTTAACAAAATTACAATCAAATATGGAGTATGAATGGAAAACAGCTTTTAGGTCACGTTACGGACATTTCGAATATCTTGTTATGCCTTTTGGTCTTTGTAATGCCCCGGCCACCTTTCAACATCTCATCAATGATATCTTCAGAGACCTTCTGGACCAGTTTGTAGTCATCTATTTGGACGATATCTTGATCTTCTCCAACTCTATGGAAGAACATCAGAGACATGTGAAACTCATTCTGAAACGTCTAAGAAAGAATCAACTCTACATTAAGATTAAAAAATGTGAATTTCACCAGACTGAGATCCAATTCCTTGGCTATATAATTTCACCTCGTTGTCTACACATGGACTCTAGCAAGATTAAAGCAATAGCAGACTGGCCTACCCCCAGGAGCATAAAAGAAGTTCAACGTTTCATAGGTTTTGCTAATTTTTTAGACGCTTCATTAAGAATTTCTCAGAAATAATTACTCCTATTAGACAGTTGACTAAGAAATATTTTTTTTTTGCCTGGTCTCCCCAAGCACAGGAATCCTTTTCTCTCCTGAAGTCCAAGTTCACTACAGCCCCTTGTATTAGTTCTTCCCGACCCAGAACTCGCCTTCATTGTGGAAGTACAGGTGAAACTCGAAAAATTTGAATATCATGCAAAGTTTATTTATTTCAGTAATGCAACTTAAAAGGTGAAACTAACATATGAGATAGACTCATTACATGCAAAGAGAGATATTTCAAGTCTTTATTTATTATCACTTGGATGATTATGGCTTACAGCTTATGAAACCCCAAAGTCACAATTTTAAGGTACCTTTTGCTCAGGGGGTATGGATTAATTAGCTGACTAGAGTGTGACACTTTGAGTCTAGAATATTGAACCTTTTCACAAAATTCTAATTTTAAGCTGCATAAATGCAATTCCTTTTAATTTGCTTTACTGAAATAAATGGACTTTTGCACGATATTCTAATTTTTAGAGTTTCATCTGTAGATGCTTCAGACTGTACTATAGGGGCTATTCTGTCTCAGAGAACAGGAGACAAGGGTTTATTGCATCCTTGTGCTTTTTCCTCCCAACGTTTATCCCCTGCTGAGAAGAATTATGATGTGGGGAATAAAGAACTGTTAGCTATCATTGCAGCTTTTAAGGAATGGAGACATCATCTTCAAGGAACCTCACAGCAAAAAATAGTTCTGACTGATCACCATAATTTGGAATTGCGCCGTCGGACTCAAGCGAGATCCTGTAACTGAATCGCGCATGCGCCGTCCCCGATGCCTGCCTGTCTTCTCTTCCTCAAGTGCGATTCAGTTACAGGATCTCGCTTGAGTCCGACAACGCATGCGCCGCCTGTACAAGCGCAGTCCCGGCGACTGAGCCGGGTGTCAGTTAGACTGCAGAGAGGCGGGGTTAGGGCAGGGGAGTTACAGCCTGGAGTGAGGGAAGGGCTACCCCCTTGACTTCTACCGTGACTTGTGGAGCTGGAGAAGAGTACTTTATAAAGCGATTTTTCCATGCATATACATCACAGAAAAGCGGGACAAGACCGTGTGCTAACACAATGAGGATGATCTATAAGGTACTTTTGATAGTTTAGTAAGTGAAATCCAGGTGAAAGGTTCGCTTTAAAGTGAGGGACAAAGTATGGCTTTCCACCAGAAATTTGAGACTTAAGGTTCCTTCACCAAAACTAGGACAGAAGTTTGTTATGACTTATAAGATTGTTGGGATAATTAGTTCAGTAGCTGTACGGCTCAAACTCCCACGATCTATGAAGATTCATCCTGTTTTTCATGTGTCTCTATTAAAGCCTGCCATGCCCAACCCTTTTCCAGGGCAAGAACAGTTTGCTGTAGAGAAAATCTTGGACTCTAGAATTTTCAGGAACCACCTACGATACCTCATTAAGTGGCAGGGTTATGGGTCTGAAGAGAATTCTTGGGAACATTAATGCTCCCCAACTGATCAGTTTCATCAAAGACATCCTGGGAGACCGAGTCAGTTCTCATCCAGAGGCCGCTGTTGAGGTGGGAATAATGTCAGGAACTTTCCTGCTATATCTGTTTAGTTCAGACTGTCTTGCCCTTAAGTTTTCCCTCAGTTAAGATGGTGGATTGCGTCTCAGCTGGGTGCCATCTTACTTTCTATTTCATATATAAAACCTCTCAAGCCTGTTACTCATTGCTTGAGTATTGTGTTTTAGCTCCTACTTGTGCAGTCCTCTCACCTGGAACTTTCTCTCTGGTTTGTTCCTACTCCTTGTGGTTTACCCTGCAACTCCTGGACACCTGCTGACCGCTCGCTGGTTTTCCTCCTGATTTCTTGTCTGGATTCTTGCCTTCATCTGCATTAATGCTACCTACTGTTCAAGACGCCAGTGCTTCCTGTGTTTAGGCCTTGTCCCTGCCATTGGATTCCAGCAGTATTCCACTAGTATCGTGACAGGAGGTTACTGTTAATGGAGGAGGGGACTGTGGAGGCCACTACTGTGAGGTCACTGTTAAGGGAGCGGAGTACAGTGGAGGTCACTGTTAAGGGAGCGGGGTACTGTGGCAGTCACTTTTAAAGAGGAAGTCGCTGTGGAGGTCTCAGTTAGGCCGGGAATATTGGAGGTCAGTTAAGGGGACTGTAACCTATGGTCAGTGTTAAGGGGCGGGTGCTGTAAAGGTCACTGTTAAGGGGGCAGGCCCCTTTGGAGGTCACTGTCAAGGGGGTGGGGTGCTGTGGAACTCACTGTTAAAGGGGCAGGCTGCTGTAAAGGTCAAAGTTAAGGTGGTGGGCTGCTCTGGAGATCCTATTTTAGGGAGACGGGGCACTGTGGGGGAGTCGGTGTTAAGGGGTAGGGGGCTGTGGAGGTCACTGTTAGTCTACTTTCACACTTGCGTTTTGGCTTTCCGTTTGTGAGATCCGTTCAGGGCTCTCACAAGAGGTCCAAAACGGATCAGTTTGCATTCTAATGCATTCTGAATGGAAAAAGATCCGCTCAGAATGTATCAGTTTGCATCAGTTCAGTCTCCATTCCACTTTAGCTTGCAGCTTTTTGGTGTCCGTCTGATGAAACTGAGCCAAGCGGATCCGTCCTGGCACACAATGTAAGTCAATGGGGATAGATCCGTTTTCACTGACACAATCTGGCACAATAGAAAACGGATCCGTCCTCCATTGACTTTCAATGCTGTTCAAGACGGATACGTCTTGGCTATGTTAAAAATAATACAAACGGATCCGTTCTGAATGGATGCAGACGGTTGTATTATCTGAACGGATCCGTCCATGACGGATCCGCACAAAACGCGAGTGTGAAAGTAGCCTTATACTGGATGTTGTCAATATCTTTTAACGACACACACAAACTTTTAATGAAATTGATTAAATTTACCCGTGCGAAGCTGGGTCCTTCAGCTAGTTTCTTTATATATTTAGAGCGGTGCTGATTAAAGTAAATAATAACCATTTTGCTCCCTGGCAGGGATTAAGATAGTCTGCTAATTGTCAAGTATTATATGAATAAGACAAAGCTGGAGTAGCACTTGAGGTAAGGCTTACGCTCAGTCTTGTTGTGTGGTCCTCAGTAAGATCCTTTTGTTATAAGCAGCTTACATTAACAACCACTGCTACTTTACTTCTTATAGTACCGGTCAATGAGTTCTTGAGGATCCTGCAGTTATTATACTAACCATCTGAAATGGGGAAAAAAAGTGGCTGCAGGTTTTCATTATAGATATTTCATTATCTAGAAAACATGCTATAAAAGGTGAAAACGACTTTCCAGGATGTAAATATCGAGGACCTATCCTCAGGCTAGAAAAAAAGGACAATGCAGCAGCACTCTGAAAACACAAATAAAGTACAATAATGCCACAATTATAGAAAATATACTGGTGCTAATGCTACGCTTATGTTGCAAAATGGAGATTCTTGGCAAATACATTTTGTACAAAATTATTTGAGCCCGTCTGCCAAACGTCAAGGCGATCTCTATAAGACGGGAACCTAACACTAAATCCTACCTGTTATGTGCCATAATGGCCACCATAAAATTCAGGGAGTGCAGGTTCCACATGCATGCTGGGTCCACTCTGCTTTTTACCAATTTTGGTGCCATAACGGCCTCCATTAAATCCAGGGTTGCAAGTACCAACATGCATGCTGAGCCCACTCTATACCTCTCCTGGTGCCAAATGGCTTCCAATGACTGCAATGAGAGCAGGCTAAAGCTTTATACTTATACTCTAATTAAAATCAGCCTATGAGGCAGACAGGCTAGTCAGGGGTTTAATGGAGGCCGTTATGGCACCAAAAATGGTAAAAAGCAGAGTGAACCCAGCATGCATGTGGAACCTGCACTCCCTGAATTTTATGGTGGCCATTATAGCACATAACAGGTAGCATTTTGTGTTAGGTTCCCATCTTATAGAGATTGCCTTGACGTTTGGCAAACGGGCCCAAATAATTTTGTACAAAATGTATTTGACAAGAATCTCAATTTTGCAACATAAGCGTAGCATTAGCACCAGAATGTTTTCTATAATTGTGGCATTATTGTACTTTATTTGTGTTTGCAGAATGCTGCTGCATTGTCCTTTTTTTCCTGTATGTTTCTAGCCATGGCAGCATGCACCTGCGCATTGGGATGTGCTGACTGGCCCCCTTTTTTGCAGCTATCCTCAGGCTAGTGATGTCACGTTCATCGGTCACATGGCTTATTTGCAGCTCAGTCCCATTCAGGTAAATGGTCGTAGGCTTCAATACCAAGCACAGACACTATACAATGTATGGCACTGTGTTTGGTATGCTGTTAGGAGACTGCAGTGCTCACCAGAATGCAGCCGCCTCCTCAAACAGCTGATCGATGGCTATGTCAGGTGCCGGACTCCTATGATCAGATATTGATGACTTATCCTGAGGATAAGTCATCAATGTTTTACTGTACTTTCAGAAAACACCTTTAGGGAGTTTAAACTTTTGAGGGTGCCAGAAAAACGATTAAATTATATTTGGGTTAAACTACAAGGAACATGACATTTGCTTCCAGATGATGAATTGTTTAATTAGAGTTAAACAAACAATATGTTTTAGGGTCAAGCCCCTTCTTCAGGTCAATTTGGACAAAACAAAACACGTTTAGTGCACTCTAATTCAATTAATCATTTTATTGTCCAGAATGTGGTGGTGCTTGTGATGTAATTTTTACCCCTTCCGATGTTCTTTTCCATGCTCAGGAGTTCCTTCAGATATTCCAAGGTGAAATCCACTGCTCCAGCTCCCTCCAGAAAAGCTGGATATATCACTGAAAGTGTTTATCATTGTGAATTCTAAGATTCAGGAAAAAATAAAGTTAACGTGACTTAGGTGTATAAAAGTTTACTAGACTATGATAATATATATACAAAAGATAACATACAGAATAAAGTAAGTAACAGTCACTAAAAGCCATGAACAAATGAGCGAGCCGCCAATCGACTTGTGTTCAACACGGCACCTGGCTGATGCCCATATGATACAAAGAGAGGTAATGATAGCAAGACACATCTTACCCTGTTGATGTTGTCAATGGAGCTGAGCTCTTTGTTACATAGCTAGATGTTTTCTAGTCTGCTGGCCCCTCCTAGCCGAATTTCCTCATGCTTCATGGTAATTAATAAATTTTTCCTGAAATTGCCATTAATAAAAAAAAAATCATACTCACCTCATCCTTTTGAGTGCAAAAAGGCCGTCGCGGCCATCCTGCTTGAAGACTTTGAGCAAAATCTTGTACGCATGACATCACCATGCCGGTCAACGTGATGATGTCATCACACACCGCGTGAGATTTCGAGCTGGATCTTTAAGCAAATGGCCGTGGCCGCCTCTTCGTGCTCAAATGGATAGGGTGAGTACAAATTAATTTTTTTTTTTTAACTAATCAACCTCTGAAAGGTCTTAAAATTCAGCGATAAACGCACATCTGAGGAGTGGAATTACGAGGCAGAGGGTGCGGCGCAATTGCCGTTCTCTGTCATTGCACCCACTACTTACAAAGAAATGCACTTCATGACGAAGTAATTCGTCCCTAAGCAAATTTGTTTGTAAAATTCAGCAAAGCAGCAAAAATAGAATTTTTAAGAACTTTGCTCATCCCTAGAGTTGAGCGCATACCTGGATGTTCGGGTTCGACGGGTTCGGCCGAACTTCGGAAAAAAGTTTGAGTTCGGGACCCGAACTTGACCCCGAACCCTATTGAAGTCAATGGGGACCTGAACTTTTGAGCACTAAAATGGCGGTAAAAATTTCATGGAAAGGGCTAGAGGGCTGCAAATGGCATCAAAATGTGGTTAAGAGCATGGAAAGTGCTCTGCAAACAAATGTGGATAAGGAAATGACTTAAAATAACATAAAATACGTAAAAATAAAAAATTATAATCTTGATCTAGGAGGACCAGGTCCATATGGAGTAGGAGGTTGAGGAGGCGGTGGATGTGGCGGTGTAGGTGGAAGCGGCGGTGGAGGAGGAGGAGGTAGCCTACACTGCTTTTTGGTTTTAAATTTTATTTTTTAAATTAGGGTACACCCCAAAACATTGGGAAATATAACCTGTGATAACCCCCTCCAGTCATGCTAAACACGCGTTCAGAGAATACACTGGCTGCAGGGCAGGCCAGCACCTCCAAGGGGTAAAGGGCAAGCTCAGTCCATGTGCCCAATTTGGAGACCCAGGAGTTGCAGGGGCTGACCCCTGTCAGTCAGTTCGTGTAGGCGTGTGCACACTTACTGCCCCACCATGTCGCACGTCCCCGTGATGTTCACGATCCAATTTGATATCTGCTCTATCAACTTTCGATGTTCTTTTATGCGCCTACCATGGTGATCCCGGGTGGCGGGGAATCAGGGTTCCAGGCTAGAGAGGGAGCGTGAGAAAGAGAGACCACATCCAAGGGAGGATTCAGTTTTTCAAATTTTAAATTAGAGTTGAAATATGGGAGAAATTATTAAAGCATAAAAGTGTGACAACTTTTCAAAGTTTAAGCATTAAATGAAAGGATGTGGTGCGCATTAATTACTAAATAATTAATAATATTTTATTCCCTGTCACCTATGCATAGCAGGTGTTTATTCACGTCTAAAATTGTATAATGTCAACCCAAGAATGTAACAGAAAAATTGTTGAAATTTATTAAGCTGTCAACTAGGTAGAGGAGGGGTATATTACACCCAAAAATTGGTGAATTTCACCCAAAAATTTAACTGACAAATATATATATTTTTTCAGTCTGCTAGGTATAGGAGTGGTACATCACACCCAAAAATTGGTGAATTTCACCAGAATATATAACTGACAATTATTTTTTTGTTTAACCTGTCTACTAGGTATAGCAGTGGTACTATACACACCAAAATTGGTGAATTTCACCCTAAAATGTAAATGACAATTTATTTATTTTTTAACCGGCCTACTAGATATAGCAGTGGTACTATACACCCCAAAATGTGTTAATTTCACCCGAAAAAGTAAATGACAATTTTTTTATTTTTTTTTTGTTTAACCTGTCTACTAGGTATAGCAGTGGTACTATACACCCAAAAAGGTTTTAATTTCACTATAAAATGTAACTGACAATTTTATTTTTATTTTTTACCGGTCTACTAGGTATAGCAGTGGTACTATACAACCAGAAATTGGTGAATTTCACCCGTAAATGTAAATGACAAAGTGGTGAAATGATCTAAAATAAAACACGTGCAAAAAAAAAAATGGATTTATGAGGTGGAGTTCCATATGGAGTAGGAGTTTGAGGAGGCGGTGGACGTAGCGGAGTAGGTGGAAGCGGCGGTGGAGGAGGACGAGATAGCCAACACAGGTTTTTTGTTTTAATTTAATTTTGTAAAATTAAGGTACACTCCAAAAGAGTGTGAAATATTCAAAATACAAACATGAGCAATTGCGCTGCAGTATAACAATGGCTGCTTAGTGCCGGTATACATGTCTATTCTGCACAAGGTACGGACAAGTCCTGAGGGATCCATGCCTGGTTCATTTTAATGAATGTGAGCTTGTCCACATTGGCTGTGGACAGGCGGCTGTGCTTGTCTGTGATGACGCCCCCGCCGTGCTAAACACAAGTTCAGATAATACACTGGTTGCAGGGCAAGCCAGCATCTCCAAGGCGTAAAGGGCAAGCTCAGGCCATGTGCCCAATTTGGAGACCCAGAAGTTGAAAGGGGCAGACCCATCATTCAGTACGTGTAGGTGTGTGCACACATACTTCTCCACCATGTTGGTGAAATGCTGCCTCCTGCTAAGACGTTCCATATCAGCTGGTGGTGCTGGTTGTTGCGGCGTGCTGACAAAGCTTTTCCACGTTTCGGCCATACTAACCCTGCCTTCTGAGGTGCTGGCGGTGCCCCAGCTGCGTTGGCGACCTCTTCCTTGTCCTCTGCCTTCGCCTTGTGCTTCCACTGTGCCCCCGCTGTCAGGTTGGAATGCCATCAGCAGTGCGTCTTCCACCGTGTGCGCTCGTACTCGTGCATCTTACGATCAGGCTCCAGTGACGGAATAAAGGACGGTACGTTGTCCTTGTAACAGGGATCCAGCAGCGTGGCCACCCAGTAATCAGCACAAGTTAGAATTTGGGCAACACTGCAGCATGTAATCGCTCATATGTGCCAGGCTGCCCAGAGGCAACGAAAATCTGTCCTCTGTGGGAGGTGTATCGTCTGTGTCCTCTGTATCTCCTCATCCACGCACCAGTAATGGCCATGAGCTGGTCTGGGTGCCACCCTTCTGTGAACATGGTTCCTCCTCCTGCATCTCCTCCTCCTTATCCTCCACCTCCTCATCCTCCCGAACTGTGCCGTGGCTGGACAATTGTGTACCTTGGGTTTTTGGGTGCAGGAACCCACCCTCTGAGCCACTTGGGAATGACTGGCTGGAAACCCTACGAAATGATCCCTTTTCCTCCTCCTGTGCCACATCCTCTTCCATCATCGCCAGGAGCGCTATTTTAAGGAGGCATAGAAGTGGGATAGTAACGCTGAGAACGGCGTTATCGGCACTGGCAATGTTGGTGGAGTACTCGTAACAGCGCAACAAGGAACACGGGTCTCACATGGAGGCCCAGTCATTGGTGGAGAAGTGGTGCTGCTGCTCGCACAGTCTGGCCAGCATGTGCATGGTGGAGTTCCACCTTGTGTGCACGTCGCATATGAGGTGGTGAGCGTGAAGGCCGAAGTTACGCTGCAGCGCTGACAGGCGAGCAGCAGCAGGGTGAGAACGCCGAAAGCGCGCACAGACGGCCCGCACTTTAAACAGCAGCTCTGACATGTCAGGGTAATTTTTAAGGAATCTCTGCCCCACCAAATTCAGCACATGAGCCAGGCAAGGGATG
Organism: Bufo bufo; assembly: GCF_905171765.1. Lineage (NCBI taxonomy): Eukaryota > Metazoa > Chordata > Amphibia > Anura > Bufonidae > Bufo > Bufo bufo. The sequence goes on from NC_053392.1 coordinate 93,425,885, forward strand.
TGCGTCAAACCGGCTAGTCCCAGAGCTGCTACGAGATTTCGCCCATTATCGCAAACCACCAGGCCGAGCTTGAGGCTGACTGGCACAAACCACTCATTGGTCTGTTGTTCAAGGCCCGTCCACAGCATCTGCGCGGTGTGGGGTTTGTCCCCCAAACAGATAAGTTTTAAAATTGCCTGCTGTCATTTACCCCTGGCTGTGCTGAAGGTGGTGGTGAAGGTGTTACGCTGACAGGATGAGGAGCTGGTAGAGGATGAGGTAGCATGGTAAGAGGAGGAAGCAACAGGAGGCAAACTGAAGTGCCCTGCAATCCTCGGTGGTGGAAGGACATGCGCCAAACTGCTATCCGCCTCAAGCCCAGCCGCCACTGCATTTACCCAGTGTGCTGTTATGGAGATATAATGGCCCTGACCGTGCTTACTGGTCCACATATCCGTAGTCAGGTGCACCTTGCCACAAATGGCGTTGCGCAGTGCACACCTGATTTTGTCCCCTACTTGGTTGTGCAGGGAAGGGATGGCTCGCCTTGAAAAGTAGTGGCGGCTGGGCACGCAGTACTGTGGGACAGCCACCGCCATAAGGCCTTTAAAACTATCCGTCTCCACCAGACGGAATGACAGCATTTCAAAGGCCAGTAATTTAGAAATGCTGGCATTCAGGCCTAGGGAACGTGGTGGGTAGGGGGGTACTTCCTCTTCCTCTACAGAATTTGGGATATGGAGAGCTGAACGTTTCCATGGGACATTGTGGAGATGCTTGGTGACCCAGGTGTTGGTGTTGCTGGCAGATCCTCTGTTTGCGGGGTGCCAGGTGGCACTGTCACTCCAGAGATGGATGAAGAGGCCGCGACTGCAGCAGAAGAGGAAGCAGGAGGAGCCAGAGACCTTTCTATGTTTTTGAGGTGTCTACTCCACTGCAGCTCGTGCTTTGCACTTAAATGCCTGGTCATGCAGGTTGTGCTCAGGTTGAGAACGTTTATGCCTCGCTTCAGGCTCTGATTGCACAGCGTGCAAAACACTCGTGTCTTGTCGTCAGCACATTGTCTGAAGAACTGCCACGCCAGGGAAACTCCTTGTAGCTGGCTTTTGTGTGCTCGGTCCCTTTGCTGCGGTGAGCAGTAGGAGGCGTACTGTCTAGAGGACGGCCGCTCTGCTTTTGCACCCTGCTCCCTCTTCTGCTGTGCTGGTGGCTCTGTGCGACCACCGCCTCCGAACTACATAGGTCACTCACATGACCTTGAGTCCATGTGGGGTCGAGGACCTCATCGTCCTCCACATCATCTTCCACCCAGTCTTCACCCCTGACTTCCTTGTCGATCTGCACACTTCCGAAAGTCCCAGCAGTTGGCATCTGTGTTTCGTCATCATCCGAGACGTGCTGCGATGGTCCTCCCATGTACTCATATTGAAAGATAAGTGGTTGGGCATCGGTGCACTCAATCTCCTCCACTTCTGGTGCAGGGCTAAGTGGATGGCCCTGGAATCCCTGCTAGCAGAGTCATCAAAAAGCAGAAGAGACTGCTGCATGACTTGAGGCTCAAAATGCTTGGCTGATTTGCAAGGGGGTGAGGTGAAAGACTGATGGACATCGGCTGCAGGTGCCAACTGTGGTCTTTCAGCAGGAGACTGGGTGGGAGACAATGTGAAGGAACTGGATCCACTGTCAGCAACCCAATCTACTATCGCCTGTACTTGTTCAGGCCTCACCATTCGTAGAGCAGCATTAGGCCCGAACAAATACCGCTGCAGGTTCTGTCGCCTACTCGCACCTGAGGAAGGGGTTTCACTTGTGCGTGTAGCTGGCACAGATCAACCACGTCCTCTCCTTGCAACAGGAGCTTCACCAGTAGCACCACGACCTGGGCCACGTCCCTTATTTGACGGTCTCCTCATATTTTTCAAATTTAGGATCTTGCCCTAAATGGGTGTTTAATTAATAGTAGAATAGAACGACAGTATGTAAAGGGTGTATCTCACAAGGCCTGAACCAGACTAGGCCTCAATGAAAGATTGAAATGAAAGATTTTTTGTCTGTATTTTAAATGCCTGAATCAAACCCCTGTATATAGAGGGTGTATCTCACACAGCCTGAACCAGTGTAGGCCTGAAGTAAATATTTCTTTGCACAAAATGGCTGTATTTCAAATGGCTGTATTTCAAATGCCTGATTCAAACCCCATATATTAAACTTGAATTTAACACTTGCAGAACAGGAAAATACTGTTTTTTGAAAAAAAAAAGTGTGATTTTCAAACCGTAGAAAATGATGGGTGTATTTCTAGCTTAAATTGCACACTGACTAATACAGATGCTGTAGCTTGCCAAAAAAGTCTTTTTTTGGTAACAGAATTTGAAAGCTATATATATTAACCCCTAATGCATAATGCCGTAAATGCACAGCATTATGCGTCCGCAATTGCATCGAGTGGGCTGCTGCAGTGAGCTCCCTCTGCCTTTCAGTCTGAGACCCACAGTGAAACCGGTTACCATAACAGCCTGGGCCTGCTGAGGCTTCCCAGGGCTGTCTTAGTAACCTCTCTGCGAAGCTGTGCACAAGTCACAAAAACAATAAAAGATTTAACATATCAGGTATTGCCACATTCAAAAATGTCTGAAATATTAATATATTTTTAAAAAGCTATAAAACAAAATAAAAACTATACAAGTTATATCGATGTAAACGTATTGAGCTGCAGAATAAGGACATCATGACGTCAAGATTTTTTTTCCCGTTTTCCAATACAAGACATGGTAAAATAAATAATGCCAATAAAAAATGCATCTTGTCCCGCAAAAAACAAGTCCTCATACATGAATGGAAAAATAAAAAAGTTACGGCTATTAGAATGTGGGGGAAAAAAATAAATAAATACTAAAATGAAAATAGGCCCAGTCTTTAAGGGGTTAAACTTGAATTTAACACTTGCAGATATAGAAAATACTGTTTTTTGAAAACCCCCAGAAAATGATGGGTGTATTTCTAGCTTAAATTGCACACTGACTAATCAAGATGTTGTAGATTGCCTCCTCCTGAGGAAGCAAATTACGCAAAACGCGCGTTGAGGAGCGCTTCGACCCTGCCAGCAGCCCCCGCTATATCGGTATGTTTCATCCTTACTTCATGCACCCTCGGTTTTTGTCTTTGACCCATGTGGTCTGAGCCGTGGTTATGCAGTAATTAGTTGTAAGGGAGGCATGCCTTTAACTTAGATAGGTTCCCATACTGTATATCCCCATTTCTGAACATCCACCAGGAAATTTCTTTCCCTGATCACTGATCAAAAGGGGGGTATACCACTGAGTAGTTTTCAGAGGGGTGTGCTGACAGGGTGATGTATGACTGTGTTTGTCCCTGCTTAGTTATTCTCACATTGTGTATAATATGTTATGATTTTAACTGTTATATGAATAAAATTGATTTTTTATTGATAAATAGTGTGGTTGCACTCCACTTGTGTTGTGTAGTTTCATATATTGTGGGAGTGTACCTCCTTTGTTAGAGACCGCGTGTGATTTAAAGATGTTGTAGATTGCCAAAAAAGTGTTTTTTTGGTAACAGAATATGAAAGCTGTATATATTAAACTTGAATTTAACACTTGCAGATCTGGAAAATACTTTTTTTTGAAAAAAATAGTGTGTTTTTAAAACCCCAGAAATGATGGGTGCATTTCTACCTTAAATTGTACACTGACTAAGGCCTCTTTCACACGACAGTATTTTGCGTTCAGTATACTGGACGTTTTTTGAGTTCAGTATACGGAACATATACTGAACCATTCATTTCAATGGTTCAGCAAAAAATACTGAAGTGTCTCCGTGTACATTCCTTTTCAGTATTTCAGTATTTCAGTGTCGTGAAAAGATAGAACATGTCCTATTCTTGTCTGCAAATCACGGTGCTTGGCTCCATTCAAGTCAATGAGTCCGCAAAAAAAACTGAACACATACGGAAATGCATCCGTATGTCTTCCGTTTCCGTTCTGTTTTTTGCTGAACCATCTATTGAAAATGTTATGCCCAGCCCAATTTTAGCTATGTAATTACTGTATACTGTATATGCCATACGGAAAAACGGAACGGAAAAACGGAACAAAAATGGAACAACGGATCCGTTTAAAACGAACCGCAAAACACTGAAAAAGACATACTGTCGTGTGAAAGAGGCCTAATACAGATGTTGTAGATTGCCAAAAAAGTCTTTTTTTGTCAACAGAATATGAAAGCTGTATATATTAAACTTGAATTTTACACTTGCAGATATGGAAAATACTGTTTTTTGAAAAAAAAAGTGTGTTTTTCAAACCACAGAAAATGATGGCTGTATTTCTAGCTTAAATTGCACACTGACTAATACAGATGTTGTAGTTTGCCCAAAAAAATTGTGATTTGCAATGTCCCAAAAGCTCAGATGCAGTGCTGGTTCACTGAGCTTGCATAAAAGATGTTGTAGATTGGCAAAAAAGTATTTTTTTGGTAACAGAATATGAAAGCTATATACACTCACCTAAAGAATTATTAGGAACACCATACTAATACGGTGTTGGACCCCGTTTTGCCTTCAGAACTGCCTTAATTCTACGTGGCATTGATTCAACAAGGTGCTGATAGCATTCTTTAGAAATGTTGGCCCATATTGATAGGATAGCATCTTGCAGTTGATGGAGATTTGAGGGATGCACATCCAGGGCACAAAGCTCCCGTTCCACCACATCCCAAAGATGCTTTATTGGGTTGAGATCTGGTGACTGTGGGGGCCATTTTAGTACAGTGAACTCATTGTCATGTTCAAGAAACCAATATGAAATGATTCGAGCTTTGTGACATGGTGCATTATCCTGCTGGAAGTAGCCATCAGAGGATGGATACATGTTCTCATTCTGTTTACGCCAAATTCAGACTCTACCATTTGAATGTCTCAACAGAAATCGAGACTCATCAGACCAGGCAACATTTTTCCAGTCTTCAACAGTCCAATTTTGGTGAGCTCGTGCAAATTGTAGCCTCTTTTTCCTATTTGTAGTGGAGATGAGTGATACCCGGTGGGGTCTTCTGCTGTTGTAGCCCATTCGCCTCAAGGTTGTGCGTGTTGTGGCTTCACAAATGCTTTGCTGCATACCTCGGTTGTAACGAGTGGTTATTTCAGTCAACGTTGCTCTTCTATCAGCTTGAATCAGTCGGCCCATTCTCCTCTGACCTCTAGCATCCACAAGGCATTTTTTGCCCACAGGACTGCCGCATACTGGATGTTTTTCCCTTTTCACACCATTCTTTGTAAACCCTAGAAATGGTTGTGCGTGAAAATCCCAGTAACTGAGCAGATTGTGAAATACTCAGACCGGCCCGTCTGGCACCAACAACCATGCCACGCTCAAAATTGCTTAAATCACCTTTCTTTCCCATTCTGACATTCAGTTTGGAGTTCAGGAGATTGTCTTGACCAGGACCACACCCCTAAATGCATTGAAGCAACTGCCATGTGATTGGTTGACTAGATAATTGCATTAATGAGAAATAGAACAGGTGTTCCTAATAATTCTTTAGGTGAGTGTATATTAAACTTGAATTTAACACTTGCAGATCTGGAAAATACTGTTTTTTGAAAAAAATAATGTGTTTTTAAAACCCCAGAAAATGATGGGTGTATTTCTACCTTAAATTGCACACTGACAAATACAGATGTTGTAGTTTGCCCCAAAAAATTGTGATTTGCAATGTCCCAAATGCTCAGATGCAGTGCTGGTGCACTGAGCTTGTATAAAATGGCCGCCGCAGCCACCCACCTAACTAACAGAATTATAAAAGTTTTAGTTTTTTTGGTCAATGGCCCCAGGGCAGCGTAAAACGATTGTGTCCTGTACCCACACAACTATTTCTCTGTAGATCGCTGAGTTAGATTCTCTCCCTGAAATTACAAGTCCAGCAGCATCCTCTCCCTACACTTGTGACAGCAGAGTGACGTGCAGCTCTACGTGACTCAAGCTTATATAGAGGCTGGGTCACATGCTGCTCTGGCCAATCACAGCCATGCCATTAGTAGGCATGGCTGTGATGGCTTCTAAGGTCAGACAGTTAACCGCTTGTTGATTGGCTGCTGTGCAGCCTTTTAAAAAGCGCCAAGAAAGCGCCGAAAACCGAACCCGAACCCGAACTTTTACGGAAATGTTCGTGTTCGGGGGCGGGAACCAAAAATTCTAAAGTTCGGTACAAACCCGAACTTTACAGTTCAGGTTCGCTCAACCCTACTCATCTCTAATATCCACTATAAAATCATAATATAGTAACATATTAATATAAATCTGTAAGTATAATGACACAGATTTTATGTAATAGACTAGACATGTAAAAAAAAATATGGATATATATATATATATATATACAAAATTTGTATAGGAATATATTTTTAGTAAAAATTACAATAATCAGGTATTGCTAAAAATAATATAACAACAATAAAATATGAAATCTTAATAAAAATAATAATAATAATAATAATTAATAATTTAGTAAAGAAGAAGAAAATTAGTAAATAATAATAAACACGTTAGTAAATAATAATAATAATCAATTAGTAAATAATAATAATTATTATTATTATTAGAAGAAAAAGAATACAGATGTATTACTTACTGGGCCCCTTTGAGCAAAAGGCAATAAGACATTCAAAGCAGAATACACAACATATTTCGCATTTCTATTTATATTGAGATATTGTAATGTTGTGTTTTACCTCGTCAGCATTTTATTGTGTTTTTAATTTCCTGTGTTAAGCCGCATCAATACAGCAATAATAATTGCTGGAACGGACATGTTTTCATGTCTCTTATATAAAAGTCCAGTGGAAAAACATACCTCATATAAGAAAGTGCACCATTTGGAAGAGCTGACAACAAACCATGTGGCATTACCTAATTAGTGCAAACACTGTCATCTTCAAGACTAGATAGGCTGAAGTGCAAATTATATAAATCCCTGTAATTTCACATCTCGCAATTAACAGCAGAGCTCATGTTCTTTTATAATGACACCAATAGTAGATTAGTATAGCCGAAGAACAGAAATAGAAAAAGAAGTCTACGAGTGGCACTGGTTTTAGTATAATAGATACTCAAATTCTGTGAAGCCTGTAAGATGTCTCCATACTGTGCTGAGCTGTATGCTTCCTATGCACAGTTGTCTGTGGGCAATGTGAATGCCTAACCCTTAGCCCCACATTCAGTATGGGACCAAACTGTGCGGCTAATATTATAAATATTTGCTTGTTTTTTAAATCTCAGCACGTCTGCTTGTTTTATTTTATTATATTACATTTTATTATAAATTAATAACAGTTTTTTTATTCACATTATATATATTATTATTATTATTATTATTATTAATAAATTATTATATTAGTTTAGAGCACTTTATGATTATTTTGCTCATGTGCAATGCATTTACAGGGAGTGCAGAATTATTAGGCAAGTTGTATTTTTGAGGATTAATTTTATTATTGAACAACAACCATGTTCTCAATGAACCCAAAAAACTCATTAATATGAAAGCTGAATATTTTTGGAAGTAGTTTTTAGTTTGTTTTTAGTTTTAGCTATTTTAGGGGGATATCTGTGTGTGCAGGTGACTATTACTGTGCATAATTATTAGGCAACTTAACAAAAAACAAATATATACCCATTTCAATTATTTATTTTTACCAGTGAAACCAATATAACATCTCAACATTCACAAATATACATTTCTGACATTCAAAAACAAAACAAAAACAAATCAGTGACCAATATAGCCAACTTTCTTTGCAAGGACACTCAAAAGCCTGCCATCCATGGATTCTGTCAGTGTTTTTATCTGTTCACCATCAACATTGCGTGCAGCAGCAACCACAGCCTCCCAGACACTGTTCAGAGAGGTGTACTGTTTTCCCTCCTTGTAAATCTCACATTTGATGATGGACCACAGGTTCTCAATGGGGTTCAGATCAGGTGAACAAGGAGGCCATGTCATTAGATTTTCTTCTTTTATACCCTTTCTTGCCAGCCACGCTGTGGAGTACTTGGACGCGTGTGATGGAGCATTGTCCTGCATGAAAATCATGTTTTTCTTGAAGGATGCAGACTTCTTCCTGTACCACTGCTTGAAGAAGGTGTCTTCCAGAAACTGGCAGTAGGACTGGGAGTTGAGCTTGACTCCATCCTCAACCCGAAAAGGCCCCACAAGCTCATCTTTGATGATACCAGCCCAAACCAGTACTCCACCTCCACCTTGCTGGCGTCTGAGTCGGACTGGAGCTCTCTGCCCTTTACCAATCCAGCCACGGGCCCATCCATCTGGCCCATCAAGACTCACTCTCATTTCATCAGTCCATAAAACCTTATAAAAATCAGTCTTGAGATATTTCTTGGCCCAGTCTTGACGTTTCAGCTTGTGTGTCTTGTTCAGTGGTGGTCGCCTTTTAGCCTTTCTTACCTTTGCCATGTCTCTGAGTATTGCACACCTTGTGCTTTTGGGCACTCCAGTGATGTTACAGCTCTGAAATATGGCCAAACTGGTGGCAAGTGGCATCTTGGCAGCTGCACGCTTGACTTTTCTCAGTTCATGGGCAGTTATTTTGCGCCTTGGTTTTTCCACACGCTTCTTGCGACCCTGTTGACTATTTTGAATGAAACGCTTGATTGTTCGATGATCACGCTTCAGAAGCTTTGCAATTTTAAGAGTGCTGCATCCCTCTGCCAGATATCTCACTATTTTTGACTTTTCTGAGCCTGTCAAGTCCTTCTTTTGACCCATTTTTCCAAAGGAAAGGAAGTTGCCTAATAATTATGCACACCTGATATAGGGTGTTGATGTCATTAGACCACACCCCTTCTCATTACAGAGATGCACATCACCTAATATGCTTAATTGGTAGTAGGCTTTCGAGCCTATACAGCTTGGAGTAAGACAACATGCATAAAGAGGATGATGTGGTCAAAATACTCATTTGCCTAATAATTCTGCACTCCCTGTACTGGTATATCTTACATACAGTAGAATTAGTTTAGCAATTTATAGTTTTATTATTTTGGCATCATGTGGCAGCATTATTTGGTAACTGTGAGGGTTTAGCTCTATCTCCGGGGTCTCAGTCACAGAATTTTCGCTGACAACCGTGTTGATTGTCTAAACAGTGCATTTATTTTGACACCAGCACCAACAAACATGGTACAAAATGAAAACCTGCCCGTCTGGGCTCTACCTAAACATATAACATAATTCCCTTTCGTCCTAACCAGCAGCACAAGTGGGGTATTTGCCCCTGTGAAGCTGGTCAGGACAGGCAGAATTTTTAATGAACACAAAAAATTTCTGCCTAAGTATCCTAATTAGTAATTAATTAATTAAGCCCCTACCCCATATAACCCGGCTCCTAACTGGACAGGGTTGCTTTTTTATTGTCCTGTGGACTCCAGGACAGGCTAGACTCCTTATTGGAGTCTCCCATTTGTTAGCCATAGAGTTATTATATGGTTATTATAATCTTTAATTCTGCCTTTTTGTTTTTTCTAGGTATCCTGAACCTGCCCTCTCCTACCTCTGTGGGAGCGTGCCTCCGGTGGATTACTTCGGAGCCCATCTGTGTTACAGTCATATCAGATGCAGGGGGGAGATGGCGGCGGTTTGGCTTCCTGCCTTTCACCTCGTGTGCCGCTGAAGCGGTCGCTTCGTTCCTCCGGCGTCTCACGAGTACCGGAAGTGCGTCATTGTCGTTACTTCCGGTCCGCGGCTCCGACCTCCAGCGCTGTGTTCAGCGCTTCCCCTGTTCAAAATACACCTTAAGTTCGTGCCTCAGTTTTGCTGGGGCACCTAATGGGGGAATTAGGAAGGTTATGTTATATTATTAAAATTGTACCTTTTAACCGGGAATCCACCCCCTGGGTGGGGGAGTGACTATAATCTCCTCCCCTTTGTGCTATTTAAGGCACCTGTGTGTGGTCAGGTCAATGTTGCTCTCAGTTTTCTGAGCTCAACGGACTTCTGCTGTTGATTACTACTGCGCTCAGGAAGATTTCCTTGAAGTCACCTTGCTTTCTTCTAAGATGGCATCGCCACCTCACGGTAAGGTACTGCTCTCCCTTTTTGTACCATTTTGGGTCCAAATTCTTATTCTGTTGTCTGTGTTTTAGGCAAATCTACCCAGAAGCAGAAGCATCTCACCTGCTCCAGCTGCAGCACCCCATTACCGGATTCATACGAATTCCACCGATGCCCAGGCTGCCGTCCCAGACCAGCGGACCCAGAACCAACGGTGGTGGATATGTTCTCATGGATGAAACAGTTCATGGATACGTCCATTGCCGAGATTAAGGGAGCAGTCTCTAACAAGAGGCCCAGACAGGCTTCTCCTGGTCCTGTTCCCATGTCTGAAGACATCGTCTCCATTGAGGACAATTCTTCCTCTGAGGAAGAGAGTTCGGCCTTCCTTTTTCCGGCCGAAAAAACTCAAAGACTGTTACGCTCCATCAGGTCGAGGGACCATGCTGTTGAGCAAGGGGAAGCTCCACAGTCCACCTCTAGGGGGCCAAGGGCCTTTAAAGTGGACGAGTCTTTAAATAAATTAATGGCGACCGAGTGGAAACACCCAGAGAAGGGGCCAGTATTAACAAAAAGATTTAAACTAATGTTCCCTCTACAGGATGCGGATTCTTTAGTCTGGGTTCCACCTCCAAAGGTGGATATGGCCATATCAAAGCTCTCTAAAAGGACTCTAGTCCCATCAGACGACGGCAGCAACCTAAAGGATCCCCTAGACAGACGAGCAGAGTGCACGCTTAGACGCAACTACTCGGCTGCCTCCGCCTCTGCCTCGGTTGCTATAGCGTGCTCTGACGTATCAGAGTTTATCCGTGCACGCACTCTCAGAATCCAATCAGACTTGGATTCTGGGGTTGGCCGGGACGACATCCTGGACCAATTTAAAACTCTCTTACTGGGCATTGATTTCCTATCTGATTCCTCCCAACAGCAATTAAAATTAGCGGCCAAGTCTATGGCGCTCTCCTCTGCCAGCAGGCACCCACTCTGGTTAAAACCATGGGCGGCGGACAACACGTCCAAATTTAACCTTTGCTCCCTTCCTTATGAGCCGGGGAGATTGTTCGGTTCTGAGTTAGATTCTCTCATGGAGAACTTAGCGGACAAAAAAGGTAAATCCCTCCCCCAGCAGTCCTTTCGGGGTCGAGGAAGAGGTAGAGGAGGAGGAGGAAGATTTCAGGGGGGAGATAGAACCCAGAGGGCGTTCTGAAGGTAGTAAGAGAGGTAGGGGTCGCGGTCGTGGGAACCGCAGGGCTGACCTATGACTCTCTACAGCCCGTCAATTCCCCTTCCCCACCCCCCGGGGTCCCAGAGGAAGGTCCGGTTCTCAGTCCCCCAGTCGGTGGACGTTTGAGTCTATTCAAAAAATTTTGGGTGCAAAAAATTCCAGACTCTTGGGTGCTACAAGTGATAGCATCAGGGTACACTATAGATTTAATTTCCCTTCCTCGGGACAAGTTCGTCCTAACAAGGACTTTAGCACCCGACAAACAATTAATCCTGGAAGACTCGGTTCTCCAGTATATACAGAAAGGAGCATTAGAGGAGGTTCTTCCTCGCGAGTGGCGGCAGGGGGTTTATTCCCCCATCTTTCTGGTACCAAAACTATCAGGAGACTGGCGGATGATCATCGATTTACGTTACCTAAATCGTTTCATCAGGAAGAAGCGTTTCCGGAGGGAAACCATTCGCTCTGTAATAAACATCCTGAACCCAGGAGATATGATGGTAACTATAGACCTGCTGAAGGATGCTTACCTTCATGTTCCCATCTGCCCAGCACACAGGAAATATCTCAGAGTTGCTGTGGCCTTGCAAGGGGTAGTGAAGCACTACCAGTTTGCTGTATTGCCCTTCGGCATATCCTCAGCTCCGCACACCTTCACAAAGGTAGTGGCTCCTGTGGTCGCCCATTTAAGACTTCTTGGGCTAGAGGTCGTACCGTACTTAGACGATTGGCTTTTAAAAGCCGCAAACGCAGACGTCCTGCAGAGTCAGCTTCAACAAGCTCTCCAGATTCTCCAGGGTCTGGGTTGGTTGATAAACTGGGACAAGTCGCACTTAGTCCCCTCAACCACGAGAACGTTCTTGGGGTTTGTGATCGATTCACAACTGATGACCCTGTACCTGTCCCCACAGAGGAGGGATAGAGTAATAAAAGCTGCACAGTCTCTTATACCGCCCAAACGAGTCTCCATAAGGGTTCTTATGAGGATGTTAGGCCACATGTCAGCATCTGCAGAGGCAGTTCCTTGGGCCTTATGGCACTTACGCCCCCTTCAGGAGGAGGTCTTAGCAGCTTGGAGTTGCAAGCCCAAAGACCTAGACAGAATGCACTCCCTGTCGGTAGAAGTCCGTTCTTCGCTCAAGTGGTGGAAGAACCTAAAAGATGGGAGGTCTCTGATCCAACCTCGTTGGGTCATGCTGACCACGGACGCTTCACTGCTGGGCTGGGGGCCCATCTGGAGGACAACCCAGTACGAGGTACTTGGAATCCCCAGGAGAAAATCCTCTCATCCAATTGGAGAGAGCTGAGAGCGGTCAAACTAGCCCTCCTTCATTTTGCTCCTCTCATCCGCAGTCAGGCGGTGAGAGTCTGGACAGACAACACAACTGTGGTCGCTTACCTGAACAGACAGGGAGGGACGAAATCCCATACCCTCCTGAGGGAGGTGGGTTCTATTCTCTCTTGGGCAGAGGTCAACCTGTCCCACCTAATGGCAGTCCATATCAAAGGGGATCTCAATGTGGTCGCAGATCGCCTGAGTCGGGGTCTACCAGTTCCAGGGGAGTGGTCCCTGAACAAGAGTATCTTCTCCACGATTGTCCAGCGGTGGGGCACCCCGGAAATCGACCTGATGGCTACCCGATTGAACGCTAAGGTGAGCAAGTTCTGTTCCCTTTACAGGGAGGACAACCCGGTAGCAATAGACGCTCTGTCCATAACTTGGAGGTTCAGGCTGGCATACATCTTCCCTCCAATTTCCATGATACCGAGGGTATTGATGAAGATCAAGCAATACCAGACCTCGGTGATCGCCATCATGCCATTCTGGCCAAAGAGGTCTTGGTTCACCCAGCTCATGCAGATGAGTCAGGGCAATTATTGGAGACTTCCCCTAATACAGGACCTTGTGTATCAGGACACAGGTCCCTGTCAAGATCTGAGGAGGCTCAATCTGACAGCCTGGAGATTGACAGGTCCCTTCTAGAAGCTAGAGGGTTATCTATGGAGGTCCTGAGAACAATTTCTCACTCCAGAGCGGAATCTACAAGCAAGAAGTATTCTAGAATCTACAGAATATTCCTGCAATGGTGTAATGACAGAGAGGTAGTTGCCTCAGACCCTCCTCTCTCCGCTATTCTACAATTCCTCCAGGATGGTCTAGACAAGGGTCTAAGCCCATCTACACTCAGAGCTCACGTCTCTGCCTTATCGGCATGCCTTAGCAGACCGATTTCTCAGGACCCCCTAATCAAGAGGTTCCTGAAGGGAGCCGAGAGGCTTAAACCCAGAATCCTGAGACCAGTCCCACAGTGGGACTTAACAGTGGTTCTAAAAGGGTTATGTGTTTCCCCCTTTGAGCCTTTGAATGAGGTAGACTTGAGGTTCCTATCCCTAAAGATCACCTTCTTACTAGCTATCACATCAGCTAAGAGAGTTGGGGAACTTCAGGCTCTGGGGGCTTCTGAGCCCTATTTAAAATTCCTTCAGGACAAGGTCCTGTTAAGGTTTTTGCCAACCTTTTTGCCAAAGGTTCCTACTTTCTCTAATATCAATCAGACGATATGTCTGCCCACTTTTTCACCGGCTGCGACTTCTCCTGAGGACGAAAAGCTCCGTACATTGGACATCTCAAGAGGTCTTAGGATATATTTGGACAGAACAAGCGAATTCAGAAGGTCGGAAAACCTCCTTCTGACCTATTCAGGGAAGAACAGGGGTCTGAAGGCCTCCAAACCCACTTTGAGCAGGTGGATTAAAGAAGCAATCCGTCGGGCTTTTCTGTCCCAAGATTTGACACCTCCTTCTTTTGTCTCCGCCCATTCTACCAGGGCTGTATCCACCTCTTATGCAGAGAAGAAACTGATCCCCCTGGATCAGATTTGTGCAGCCGCTTCTTGGAGTTCTCTGAACACCTTCATCTCGCATTATCGTCTAGAGGCTATACAGGCGGAGGGAATGGCCTTTGGACAATCCGTTTTAAGTGCCGCCTTCTCCTGAGAGGGGAGTAGGGAGCCCTCCCAATTTGGGTGAGGTTTCTTGCTACTTCCCCACTTGTGCTGCTGGTTAGGACGAAAGAGAAGCGTCAATTTTGACGTAAATTTGTTTTCCCTTAGTCCTAACAGCAGCACACAAATTTCCCTCCCCTTGTGTGATTATTATCATTTACTTGTTATAAAGCAACCCCGTCCAGTTAGGGGCCGGGTTATATGGGGTAGGGGCTTAATTAATTAATTACTAATTAGGATACTTAGGCAGAAATTTTTTGTGTTCATTAAAAAGTCCGCCTGTCCTGACCAGCTTCACAGGGGCAAATACCCCACTTGTGCTGCTGTTAGGACTAAGGGAAAACAAATTTACGTCAAAATTGACGCTTCCTTGACTCACCTATACAGAGCACAGTTCACAGACTGTCTCAGGTGCGGCTTTCTCAGCCAGTAGTCCACCAGCCCCCAGGCTGTAGCACGGTCAGTCCAGACTATCTCCCAGTGGTCTCTCAGTCTTGATCAGATGAGACCACACTCACAGAGCCTCACCAGGCCTCTGTTTCCTCACTCCCCCTAACTGACACCCTGGGAGGATCTTTATCCCAGTCTGATTATCGCAGACCTCACCTGCGAACCTCTCTGGTTCAAGGGAACACCCGTGCAGGAAGGGTATGAATTGGCAGTTCCCACTTCCAATCCTATCTGCCAATTCCAATAAAATCCAGACTATACAAACAAGAACCTTGTCTCAACAACCTATATGCTGCTGAGACTATTACATCCCAGACTTTAGCTATCCCACCCACAGGGCCGCTGATAGGCCAGTACAGCTGGCCCAGTTGTACCGGGCCCGGCTGGCAGGGGGGCCCGGGCAGCCTCGACAATTAATGTTTTTTTTAAAAAAAAAAAAAAAAAAAAAAAAAACCTCCACAGCCCTGACCGCTAGTCAACGTGTCGCCCCTGCCCGACCCCCCCCCCCCCCGCTTTCTACTTTTTTTTTTTTTTTTTGTAAATTGCCGCTCAGTACTACCTGCCTGCTTGTTGTGCCTGTAGGGACTATTTCCTCTGTTTCGGGCGCGGAAGAGTATCTCTTCTCTTCTCTCTCCCGCGCCCGCTCCTCTGCTCTGCTCAGTCCCGGAATCAAGTCCCGGCCAGCTTGTCGGCTGTTTTTTTTACCGCCGCTTCCGGGTAGGTCTTCTGCGGGACTGGGCGTTCCTATTTGATTGACAGGCTTCCGACCGTCGCATACTGCGCGTCACGAGTTGCCAAAAGAAGCCGAAGACCGTGCAACATCGACTGTGTCAGGTGGGGGTCAGCGTCTGTGTCAGGTGAGGTGGCCAGGTGGGGTCAGCGTCTGTGTCAGGTGAGGTGGCCAGGTGGGGTCAGCGTCTGTGTCAGGTGGGGGTCAGCGTCTGTGTCAGGTGGGGGTCAGCGTCTGTGTCAGGTGGGGGTCAGCGTCTGTGTCAGGTGGGGGTCAGCGTCTGTGTCAGGTGGGGGTCAGCGTCTGTGTCAGGTGGGGCCCCCTGATCACCCCCCTGTCATTGATTACCCCCCTGTCATTGATCAACCCCCTGTAAAGCTCCATTCAGACGTCCGCATGATTTTTACGGATCCACTGATAGATGGATCGGATCCGCAAAACGCATCCGGACGTCTGAATGAAGCCTTACAGGGGCGTGATCAATGACTGTGGTGATCACCCCATATAGACTCCCTGATCACCCCCCTGTCATTGATCAACCCCCTGTAAAGCTCCATTCAGACGTCCGCATGATTTTTACGGATCCACTGATAGATGGATCGGATCCGCAAAACGCATCCGGACGTCTGAATGAAGCCTTACAGGGGCGTGATCAATGACTGTGGTGATCACCCCATATAGACTCCCTGATCACCCCCCTGTCATTGATTACCCCCCTGTCATTGATCAACCCCCTGTAAAGCTCCATTCAGACGTCCGCATGATTTTTACGGATCCACTGATAGATGGATCGGATCCGCAAAACGCATCCGGACGTCTGAATGAAGCCTTACAGGGCTTACAGAAGGCGGCGTCTGGGGAGGGGCCAAGGGCGGGGCCAGGGGTGTGGCTGAAGGAGGGATCAGGGGGTGGAGCTGAAGGGGGCCCCGTCATGTATGCCGTACGGGGCCCCATGATTTCTATCAGCGGCCCTGCCCACCCAGCTGAGTAGTGTTGAGCAAGCATGCTCGGCCGAACTGCTGTTTGGCTCGAGCATCGCTATGCTCGGCAGATCCGAGTGCTCGGACAAATATTTTGGGTGCTCGAGTACAAATTAATACAATGAAAGTCAATAGGAGACCCGAGCATCAAACCAGGCACTCCCTGCTCTGAAGAAGAGAGGGTGGCTGGTTCACAAAAAAAGGTTTGAAATTGATGGAAACCCCATCAAAATGGTTTGGAAACAGCATTAAGAGGACGCCTATTATCTACGACATACAATAGACAACCACACAAAGTCTATATGCCAAAAGCCAGGTATATGCAAGCCATCAATCTATCCATGAGACAGATGACAGGCTTAGTCAGCATACCTTACAATGGCAGCCTTGTGCACTATGAGATATTCCAAAGCAGCTCTCATCTGACTGAGAACCAGTAACCTCAAAGTTATTTTGCATCTGTTGGATGGCTTGGGTTGGCCTGCACACCTAGATCAATATCATTTGTCCGAGCCATCCTCTTAAAGGGCTTCTGTCACCCCCCAAAACACATTTTTCATTTTTGGGCATATTAAAATCCTTATTGTACGACTATTCAATATATAGGGCTCTTACCTTGTTCTGTGGCTTTGTTTCATAAAAAATCTAGCTTTTAAAATATGCAAATTACTTCACTACCAGCAAGTAGGGCGTATACTTGCTGGTAGCCACCGCATCCTCCAGTTGATTGACAGGGCCAGTGAGTGCTCTCCTCCTCCGGCTGGCCCTGTCAGCATTTCAAATCACGCGCCTGCGCCTTACGTGTCTTCATTCGGCGCAGGCGCTCTTAGAGAAGGACGCTCGCTTCCTCAGCACAGCCTCAGTGCGCCTGCGCCGATGACGTCACCTCTAAACCCGAAAGAGAAGACGTCATAGGCGCAGGCGCACTGAGGAAGTGCTGAGGAAGCGAGCGTCCTTCTCTCAGAGCGCCTGCGCCGAATGAAGACACGTAAGGTGCAGGCGCGTGATTTGAAATGCTGGAGGAGGAGAGCGCTCGCTGGCCCTGTCAATCAACTGGAGGAGGGGGCGTTTTTTTAAAAGAAGGATGCGGCGGCTACCAGTGCTGTGGTGGAGATTTTGGTCAGTATGCCTTATCAACTTTTTACTACTTGTTTATATTCATTGGTGTGAGTTTTGGGTCCAATTAGTCTAGGGTCCACTGTTGACCTGTTGATGTTAGATTATAGACAGGACCACACTCTGGTATAGGCACTGACTTATCTTATTGCTGTGAAGTAATTTAGCACTTGCACTTTACGCATAACTATTGTAACTACCACACATTTGCGATCTGTATGGCATTTTAAGTGTTCTTAAATGTCTGTGTGGCCAGTGGTCACAACTTTATTTTGTACCAATAAAAACATCTGTGATTTTGTATAAAATTTCGCTGTTTGAGTTGTGATTTGGAACCCATAGATCCATATATCCTCTCTTGGTTATTACCAGCAAGTAGACACCCTACTTGCTGGTAGTGAAGTAATTTGCATATTGTAAAAGCTCGATTTTTAATGAAACAAAGCCACAGAACAAGGTAAGAGCCCTATATAGGGAATAGTGGTCCAATAAGGATTTTAATATGCCCAAAAATGAAAAATGAGTTTTGGGGGGTGACAGAAGCCCTTTAATGCTGTTTCCAAACCATTTTGATGGGTTTCCATCAATTTCTAACCTTTTTTTATGAACCAGACACCCTCTTCTCTTCCGAGCAGGGGGTGCCTGGGGTATCCCATTGACTTCCATTGTGCTTGGTAGAACACACAAGCATACCGATGTGTAGAGCACACAAGCACTTTGGTGAACTCTCAACACTACAGCTGAGGTATCTTAGTGGGATATACACCTCTTCCTGCGCCGTCCACCTTATCACATAACCATGAGTCTTTATTATTTAGAATTAGCACTGTATGGCAACACTGTTTAGGAAACAATACAGGCAGTATTATTATCATTGAAGATTGTATGATGGTATTTCAGCAGTATTGGAAGTATTGTACTTTTTGTGGTATTATTACTTATCAACTGTATAGCACTGTTACCTGAGAGCAATATTAATATCATTTTGTCACATCATAGTGGTATCATTTAAAACTGTATAATCACTATAAAAGGCATGATAAGAGCAATTCATAGTGATATTATACACTCATTGACAAAAGAAAATAACACACTAGAAGAAGTTGTTGGAATGTAATGAAACTTTCTACTAGTGTAAGCGAAAGAAGTTCATTGGGAAAACTGTAGAACTAAAAGGAGGCTCTAGGACCCTGTTGGGTCGACTCTAGTGGATGCAAGATGAGATATGATAGTCACTGAGGCATACAGGTTCTGTATGGTAACCTGAGGCACATTTGCCCACAGATGTTGCAGCTTGGCCTGTAGATCCTGCACACTCATAGGTTGCTGAATCTGGTGTCCCGGCTGGTCCCATAAATGCTTGATTGGCAATAAATCTGGCGACCGGTAAGCGAAGGAGGTGTTGTAAACTGGAGGACACATTCCTGGGAAACCCTTGCTGTTTGTGGGTGAGAATTATCCTGCTGAAAGATGGCAGCTGAACCCCAACCATAAGAGGTAAAACATTTGACCACAGGATGTACCCTCATGCAATAACTGCTCCCAACAACTCCTAACAGCTAGGTCAGAACGGCGTAGATGGTGGGCAATTCATGAATCAACCATCCTGCTTCTCTCAGTCCAGTGATGTGCTCCCTTTCAGAGTCTGTCAACTGTCTTCGAGTGCATCGTACAGGCATGTATAGCAGTTAATGGCTTCTCTCCAAGAAGTACACTACCCAAAAGTATCCTCTGAGGGCCTTTTTTAGGGCAATGGGGAAGCAATTTTACACCCTCTTCTGGCAAGATCCAGTGTCTGATCAGAACACACCTGTAACCATTTACAATTACCAATCTGCCTGAGGTATGTCGAGTTTTGCAGCAATCTGACATTTCTATCTGGGTGCGTTATTTTTCTTTTCTTTTTTGTCAATGAGTGTATAATCACAGATTGCTTAATGACTTTTTTGGGATATTCATTACATTGTTTCAATGTTACAAGTTACAGTATACTGTACTTTCAGTTTGGATACTTTATACCTGTGCAACATTTAAGCTTTATGGTTTTGGATCCAATTAGCCCATTGAGATACCAGCAAGGTTTGGACTTGAAAACCTGAAGAAATTTTCAGTTTTGCCTCTTCGCATAACAGTGTTCATAAAATGTCTGCAGTCCAATTTGTATTTTCTGTGCAATAACTGTGTCATATATATACTGTGTTACATAGGTAGACATTTGTTGGTACATTAGCCTAGGCACACCTGCAGTTTGACAATATAACAGCCAAACTGCCCTGGGGCCCTTCAATGGACCCTGAACTGGCAACTCATATGGTATACACTACAATTGTGTCACAGGGTTACTAATGGGGCGATCATCTGATGTTCAGCCAATGACTGTTCCCTTGTTTGATTAGCTCAGTGGCAGCTCCTATATAATTAGGCCCTTTTCACACGAGCGAGTTTTCCATGCAGGTGCGATGCGTGAAGTGAACACATAGCACCCCCACTGAATCATGACCCATTCATTTCAATGTGTCTGTGTACATGAACTTTTTGTTTTCAAGCATCAGTTCTGCGTTGCGTGAAAAACTGCAGCATGTTCCATATCCTGCGTTTTTCACTCAGCCCTGGCCCCATAGAAGTGAATGAGGCTTCAGTGAAAAACGCATTGCATCCGGATGACACCAGGGCTGAGTGAAAAAAGCAGAATATAGAACATGCTGCGATTCTCACGCAACGCAGAACTGAACTGTGAAAATAACTCTCATGTGCACAGACCCATTAAGCTTAGTTCCATATTTTAGGATATTGAGTTACACTGTACTAACCGATCATGTATCATGAGTTGTTCTGTACGGATATGCATCATAAAACACAGAGTAATCAGGAAAAGCTAAAAGTATTACTTATTTTTCTCATGAAATCCAAAGTGTAACTAATAATTGACTAACTTAATTAAGACTTACATCAATTGGTTCAGCACAGAACTGCTTCAATTGCAAAATGAAGCACCATGTTTTTTATCCCTTAGGACATGAAGAAATAAACATGCCTGATACAGTGATCCAACAATCTAGAGTAGAGCATGCTCGCATAAGATATAAAAATAAGTTAAAATTACAATTTGCATAAAAATGCAAATGGTACGTACCAATAGGTTGAATACCTATAAAATGTTAGACTGTGCAAAGTATGTTTTCTATGGCTGTGTGAAGGTGTGGAATATATTGGCCTTATATAAATAAACTTTAGTATTATTATCCTTAACCCCCAAAGGACCCCCGCCATACATGTACGGCGCTGGTGGACGACAACCTCAGGGAACGAACTGCGCATGCTCTAGCTGCGAGATTACGTCGCTCTAAAATTGTGACGTCGGAGAGCAAGGAGGAGATTCAAAGGATGCGGGCGGTGCTGGGCTCCTTCACAGTGGGTGTGGCTTGGCACCAGAAACGTTAGTAACAGTTCCTTGGGCACGTTACTTGCCTCATTTACATATATATATAAAATCGTTTTTTTGACACAATAAAAGCACTGAGAGCTATGGGGAATGTATATTTCAGATGTGTTGGTGGCGATCTAGCAGCGCATGTCTGCAGCTCTATAGGCAAAATCCAGGTGACAGAATCCCTTTAAGGGATGGATTTTTTATGGAATGGCAGGTAGGTTGGTAGTGGGACTTGCCATTCCCTCTTCACTCCAGTACTAGACTTCGCCCTAGTCTCAGGCCAACCGGCTGCAGGGATATTACTGGTGGAATAAATACAGGGCTGAAAGACTCATTCCTAGTCAGAGCCTGGAATCTGCATTATCTGCTGGCTATGTAAAGCCTGATCTTTTTCTGTTTATATCTTTTTATCTGTTCTTTCTTTCTTTCTTTCTTTCTTTTTTCTTTCTTTTTTTATATTATAGGTGACTTATTTTATTGACCATTTTTATCTGCAGATTGTACAAGATCTGGCATTGTGTGACATTTGTGTGACACAGATATATCTGCACATAAAGGACATACAGGATACAAGAGAGTGTTCCTCAATTTCTCAAAGGCAGACAATGGGAACAATTTATTTACATTAAATTTTTGTTATCTCCCTTATAATGTTTTTCTAACACTTTACAAATGACATCATTACTTTTGATTGCTCTCCTTTCTTTATTGCTAGTTCTTGATTTATACTGTAAAGGTAAGATGTGGGTAAATGATTTGTTATTATAGATAAGGTGATGATGTGAATCCTATTTGCAGTAGAATTGTAGAGGGAAGCATGTAATATATAAGACCCACTGAAGCTTAGCATTTAATTCTTGGACTTTTAATACCATATGTGACCCTGTGTTAACCCTTACAAACATTATTTATGAACCTGGCTGCATATACATTTATATACATAAGTTGCTGGATCAAAAGTCAGCACAGGTTCATGCAGAGAACTAATATGTGAGCTTTACCTTTGTAAAAGCACGTTTAGTTGGATAACCCTGTTTCTTAGCTTACAAAAGGAGTTAACCCATTGAATACTGAAGCATTTTAAACAATAGTGAAATTATTATGTGTATAATCCACCATGTGCTATGGAAAATACTTAAGATAGTCTCCCTGTTGAGGACTTTGTGAGAACAGTCAACATTTGGATTGCCATGAGGCGGAGGTTCTAGTGGAAGTGGGGAAATCATACATAGCTGTGTTGGTGGTAATGGTGGCAGTAGTGGCAGTGGTCGTCAAAGTGGCACTCGGGGCAAGTCCACTTTGTTACTCAAATACATGACAATCTTATTCAATATCACTTGTAGAAGTGTGAGCCAACAATACTACAGCCTACTCACAGTCCACCCCGACATATAAAGAGCCTTCTTACTTTTATTGCCCAAAGACAGATTACAAAAACTCTTTCAAATATGAAATTTTAAAGTGTTTTTGTAATCAATCTTTGGGCAGAATGGGGGAGATTTATCAAAACTGGTGTAAAGGAAAATTGTCTTAGTTGTCAATAGCAACCAATCAGATTCCACCTTTTCCAAAGGAGATCTGAAAAGTGAAAAGTAGAATCTGATTGATTGCTCTGGGCACCCAAATCAGTTTCCCTTTACACCAGTTTGATAAATCTCCCCTTATGTTTTTACGTAATTATTGGAGATGTTATATATTTGTATTGTAATCATGACCTCATAGTGTCCTCATCATGTTTAAGCCTTGAGATTTTGTATATGGAAATCACAATAAAAGCAAGAAGGCACTTTATGTACTGGATGAACTGTGAGTAGTTATTATTGGATCACACTTCTACGATATTGAATAAGATTGTCCTGCGTCTGTGTAGCAAAGTGTATTGGAGCTGAGAAGAGACAGGTTCTGCAGCGGACAATTTATGTGCTCCATGTGTGAACTTTGAGTTGTGCAGACTTTGGGAAAATACAAAGCAGGGATTCGGTGGGGGGAGGGGGGGAGAAGAGCCCACAATAACATATCACAGTTTGATAAAAGTGGCAGAGAAGGTGAGTAGGGATGAGCGAACCCGAACTGTATAGTTCGGGTTCGTACCGAATTTTGGGGTGTCCGTGACACGGACCCGAACCCGAACATTTTCGTAAAAGTCCGTGTTCGGGTTCGGTGTTCGCCGCTTTCTTGGCGCTTTTTGAAAGGCTGCAAAGCAGCCAATCAACAAGCGTTATACTACTTGCCCCAAGAGTCCATCACAGCCTTGCCTACTATTGGCATGGCTGTGATTGGCCAGTGCAGCATGTGACCCAGCCTCTATATAAGCTTGGGTCACGTAGCGCTGCACGTCACTCTGCTGATTGAAGCATAGGGAGAGGTTGCTGCTGCGACGTTAGGGCGAGATTAGGCAGATTAACTCCTCCAAAAGACTTCATTCTGTGATCGATCTGCAGCTGTGGATCATTGAAGTGCTAATATCGACTTTTTTGAGGCTGCCCAGAGCGTTTTTAGATCACTTTTTTCTGGGGTGATCGGCGGCCATTTTGTGGCTTGTGGTGCGCCAGCACAAGCTATCACCAAGTGTATTTAACCATCAATAGTGTGGTTATTTTGTGCTATATCCTACATCAGCTGCAGGCTGAGCCTGTGTCACCGAAGTGCATTTAACCATCAACAGTCTGGTTATTTTTTGGCCATATACTACATCGGGTGCAGGCTGAGCCTGTGTCACCCAAGTGCATTTAACCATCAATAGTGTGGTTATTTTTTGGCCATATACTACATCAGGGGCAAGTTGAGCCTGTCACCCAGCGCCTAAAAAATAGACCTGACATTTCTATTCAACCAAATTTGTACTGTTTTAGCTGGTCAAGTTATTTGTAGTGACCGTAAAAGCACATTTTTTGTTCTGGGTTGAAAAACTATTCCCAAATTTGCCATTCTCAAAATAACTAGTTTCTGGTATATGAGGCCTACTTGAAATCTATCCCAAAAAGGATATCTTACATATTAGGTGCTGATAGTGTCATTCAGAAAAACCTAAGACACATGCTACCGTGCAGATAGAAGTCTAATTCTGTGATTAAACCTATACCTGTCACACAGCGCAAAAAAAAAACAGGCCTCACATTTCTATTCAACCAAATCTGTACAGTTTTAGCTGGTCAAGTTATTTGTAGTGACCGTAAAAGCACATTTTTTGTTCTGGGTTGAAAAACTATTCCCAAATTTGCCATTCTCAGAATAACTAGTTTCTGCTATATGAGGCCTACTTGAAATCTATCCCAAAAAGGATATCTTACATTGAAGGTGCTGATAGTGTCATTCAGAAAAACCTAAGACACACTTGCTACCGTGCAGATAGAAGTCTAATTCTGTGATTAAACCTATACCTGTCACACAGCGCAAAAAAAAACAGGCCTCACATTTATATTCAACCAAATCTGTACTGTTTTAGCTGGTCAAGTTATTTTTATTGACCGTAAAAGCACATTTTTTGTTCTGGGTTGAAAAACTATTCCCAAATTTGCCATTCTCAAAATAACTAGTTTCTGCTATATGAGGCCTACTTGAAATCTATCCCAAAAAGGATATCTTACATATTAGGTGCTGATAGTGTCATTTAGAAAAACCTAAGACACACGCTACCGTGCAGATAGAAGTCTAATTCTGTTCTGCCACAGCCACACGTCCTAATGAACCAACTACCTCAGGTCCCAGTAGCCAGCAGAATTTACAGCGATATTTAGTGGGGCCCAATGCCGTTCTAAGGATGGTAAGGCCTGAGCAGGTGCAGGCATTAGTCAATTGGGTGGCCGACAGTGGATCCAGCACGTTCACATTATCTCCCACCCAGTCTTCTGCAGAAAGCGCACAGATGGCGCCTGAAACCCAAGCCCATCGGTCTGTCACATCACCCCCATGCATATCAGGGAAACTTTCTGAGCCTCAAGTTATGCAGCAGTCTCTTATGCTGTTTGAAGACTCTGCTGCCAGGGTTTCCCAAGGGCATCCACCTAGCCCTTCCCCAGGGGTGGAAGAGATAGAATGCACTAACGCACAACCACTTATTTTTCCTGATGATGAGGACATGGGAATACCACCTCAGCACGTCTCTGATGATGACGAAACACAGGTGCCAACTGCTGCGTCTTTCTGCAGTGTGCAGACTGAACAGGAGGTCAGGGATCAAGACTGGGTGGAAGACGATGCAGGGGACGATGAGGTCCTAGACCCCACATGGAATGAAGGTCGTGCCACTGACTTTCACAGTTCGGAGGAAGAGGCAGTGGTGAGACCGAGCCAACAGCGTAGCAAAAGAGGGAGCAGTGGGCAAAATCAGAACACCCGCCGCCAAGAGACTCCGACTGCTACTGACCGCCGCCATCTGGGACCGAGCACCCCAAAGGCAGCTTCAAGGAGTTCCCTGGCATGGCACTTCTTCAAACAATGTGCTGACGACAAGACCCGAGTGGTTTGCACGCTGTGCCATCAGAGCCTGAAGCGAGGCATTAACGTTCTGAACCTTAGCACAACCTGCATGACCAGGCACCTGCATGCAAAGCATGAACTGCAGTGGAGTAAACACCTTAAAAACAAGGAAGTCACTCAGGCTCCCCCTGCTACCTCTTCTGCTGCTGCCGCCTCGGCCTCTTCTGCTGCTGCCGCCGCCTCGGCCTCTTCTGCTGCTGCTGCCGCCACCTCGGCCTCTTCCTCCGCCTCTGGAGGAACGTTGGCACCTGCCGCCCAGCAAACATGGGATGTACCACCAACACCACCACCTGCGTCACCAAGCATCTCAACCATGTCACACGGCAGCGTTCAGCTCTCCATCTCACAAACATTTGAGAGAAAGCGTAAATTCCCACCTAGCCACCTTCGATCCCTGGCCCTGAATGCCAGCATTTCTAAACTACTGGCCTATGAAATGCTGTCATTTAGGCTGATGGACACAGACAGTTTCAAACAGCTCATGTCGCTTGCTGTCCCACAGTATGTTGTTCCCAGCCGGCACTACTTCTCCAAGAGAGCCGTGCTTCCCTGCACAACCAAGTGTCCGATAAAATCAAGTGTGCACTGCGCAACGCCATCTCTGGCAAGGTCCACCTAACCACAGATACGTGGACCAGTAAGCACGGCCAGGGACGCTATATCTCCCTAACTGCACACTGGGTAAATGTAGTGGCGGCTGGGCCCCAGGCGGAGAGCTGTTTGGCGCACGTCCTTCCGCCGCCAAGGATCGCAAGGCAACATTCTTTGCCTCCTGTCTCCTCCTCCTCCTACTCAGCTTCCTCCTCCTCTTCTTCCACCTGCTCATCCAGTCAGCCACACACCTTCACAACCAACTTCAGCACAGCCCGGGGTAAACGTCAGCAGGCCGTTCTGAAACTCATATGTTTGGGGGACAGGCCCCTCACCGCACAGGAGTTGTGGGGGGGTATTGAACAACAGACCGACGAGTGGTTGCTGCCGGTGAGCCTCAAGCCCGGCCTGGTGGTGTGCGATAATGGGCAAAATCTCGTTGCAGCTCTGGGACTAGCCGGTTTGACGCACATCCCTTGCCTGGCGCATGTGCTGAATTTGGTGGTGCAGAAGTTCATTCGCAACTACCCCGACATGTCAGAGCTGCTGCATAAAGTGCGGGCCGTCTGTTCGCGCTTCCGGCGTTCACACCCTGCCGCTGCTCGCCTGTCTGCGCTACAGCATAACTTCGGCCTTCCCGCTCACCGCCTCATATGCGACGTACCCACCAGGCGGAACTCCACCTTGCATATGCTGGACAGACTGTGCGAGCAGCAGAAGGCCATAGTGGAGTTTCAGTTGCAGCACGCACGGGTCAGTCGCACTGCGGATCAGCCCCACTTCACCACCAATGACTGGGCCTCCATGCGAGACCTGTGTGCCCTGTTGCGCTGTTTCGAGTACTCCACCAACATGGCCAGTGGCGATGACGCCGTTATCAGCGTTACAATACCACTTCTATGTCTCCTTGAGAAAACACTTAGGGCGATGATGGAAGAGGAGGTGGCCCAGGAGGAAGAGGAGGAAGAGGGGTCATTTTTAGCACTTTCAGGCAAGTCTCTTCGAAGTGACTCAGAGGGAGGTTTTTTGCAACACCAGAGGCCAGGTACAAATGTGGCCAGACAGGGCCCACTACTGGAGGACGAGGAGGACGAGGATGAGGAGGAGGTGGAGGAGGATGAGGATGAAGCATGTTCACAGCGGGGTGGCACCCAAAGCAGCTCGGGCCCATCACTGGTGCGTGGCTGGGGGGAAACACAGGACGATGACGATACGCCTCCCACAGAGGACAGTTTGTCCTTACCTCTGGGCAGCCTGGCACACATGAGCGACTACATGCTGCAGTGCCTGCGCAACGACAGCAGAGTTGCCCACATTTTAACGTGTGCGGACTACTGGGTTGCCACCCTGCTGGATCCCCGGTACAAAGACAATGTGCCCACCTTACTTCCTACACTGGTGCGTGATAGGAAGATGCGCGAGTACAAGCGCACGTTGGTAGACGCGCTACTGAGAGCATTCCCAAATGTCACAGGGGAACCAGTGGAAGCCCAAGGCGAAGGCAGAGGAGGAGCAAGAGGTCGCCAACGCAGCTGTGTCACGGCCAGCTCCTCTGAGGGCAGGGTTAGCATGGCAGAGATGTGGAAAAGTTTTGTCAACACGCCACAGCTAACTGCACCACCACCTGATACGGAACGTGTTAGCAGGAGGCAACATTTCACTAACATGGTGGAACAGTACCTGTGCACACCCCTCCACGTACTGACTGATGGTTCGGCCCCATTCAACTTCTGGGTCTCCAAATTGTCCACGTGGCCAGAGCTAGCCTTTTATGCCTTGGAGGTGCTGGCCTGCCCGGCGGCCAGCATTTTGTCTGAACGTGTATTCAGCACGGCAGGGGGCGTCATTACAGACAAACGCAGCCGCCTGTCTACAGCCAATGTGGACAAGCTGACGTTCATAAAAATAAACCAGGCATGGATCCCACAGGACCTGTCCATCCCTTGTGCAGATTAGATATTAACTACCTCCCCTTAACAATATATTATTCTACTCCAGGGCACTTCCTCATTCTATACTATTTTTATTTTCATTTTACCATTATATTGCGGGGCAACCCAAAGTTGAATGAACCTCTCCTCTGTCTGGGTGCCGGGGCCTAAATGTGTGACAGTGGCCTGTTCCAGTGGTGGGTGACGTGAAGCCTGATTCTCTGATATGACATGAAGACTGATTCTCTGCTGACATAAGGCCAGATGCTCTGTTACCGGACCTCTCTCCTCTGCCTGGGTGCCTGGGCCCAAATATGTGACAGTGGCCTGTTCCAGTGGTGGGTGACGTGAAGCCTGATTCTCTGCTATGACATGAAGACAGATTCTGTGCTGACATAAGGCCAGATTCTCTGTTACGGGACCTCTCTCCTCTGCCTGGGTGCCTGGGCCTAAATATGTGACAGTGGCCTGTTCCAGTGTTGGGTGACGTGAAGCCTGATTCTCTGCTATGACATGAAGACTGATTCTGCGCTGACATAAGGCCAGATTCTCTGTTACGGGACCTCTCTCCTCTGCCTGGGTGCCTGGGCCTAAATGTGTGACAGTGGCCTGTTCCAGTGGTGGGTGACATGAAGCCTGATTCTCTGCTATGACATGAAGACAGATTCTGCGCTGACATAAGGCCAGATTCTCTGTTACGGGACCTCTCTCCTCTGCCTGGGTGCCTGGGCCTAAATGTGTGACAGTGGCCTGTTCCAGTGGTGGGTGACATGAAGCCTGATTCTCTGCTATGACATGAAGACAGATTCTGTGCTGACATAAGGCCAGATTCTCTGTTACGGGACCTCTCTCCTCTGCCTGGGTGCCGGGGCCTAAATGTGTGACAGTGGCCTGTTCCAGTGGTGGGTGACGTGAAGCCTGATTCTCTGCTATGACATGAAGACAGATTCTGTGCTGACATAAGGCCGGATTCTCTGTTACGGGACCTCTCTCCTCTGTCTGGGTGCCGGGGCCTAAATGTGTGACAGTGGCCTGTTCCAGTGGTGGGTGACGTGAAGCCTGATTCTCTGCTATGACATGAAGACAGATTCTGTGCCGACATAAGGCCAGATTCTCTGTTACGGGACCTCTCTCCTCTGCCTGGGTGCCGGGGCCTAAATGTGTGACAGTGGCCTGTTCCAGTGGTGGGTGACGTGAAGCCTGATTCTCTGCTATGACATGAAGATAGATTCTGTGCTGACATAAGGCCAGATTCTCTGTTACGGGACCTCTCTCCTCTGTCTGGGTGCCGGGGCCTAAATGTGTGACAGTGGCCTGTTCCAGTGGTGGGTGACGTGAAGCCTGATTCTCTGCTATGACATGAAGACAGATTCTGTGCTGACATAAGGCCAGATTCTCTGTTACGGGACCTCTCTCCTCTGTCTGGGTGCCGGGGCCTAAATATGTGACAGTGGCCTGTTCCAGTGGTGGGTGACGTGAAGCCTGATTCTCTGCTATGACATGAAGACTGATTCTGAGCTGACATGAAGCCAGATTCTCTGCTATGGCATGAAGAGACTGATTCTCTGCTAACATGAAGCCAGATTCTTTGCTATGGCATGAAGAGACTGATTCTCAGCTGACGTGAAGCCAGATTCTCTGCTATGGGACCTCTGTCCAATTGATATTGGTTCATTTTTATTTATTTTATTTTTATTTGATTTCATTTCCCTATCCACATTTGTTTGCAGGGGATTTACCTACATGTTGCTGCCTTTTGCAGCCCTCTAGCTCTTTCCTGGGCTGTTTTACAGCCTTTTTAGTGCCCAAAAGTTCGGGTCCCCATTGACTTCAATGGGGTTCGCGTTCGGGGCGAAGTTCGGTTCGGGTTCGGATCCCGAACACGAACATTTCCGGGAAGTTCGGCCGAACTTCTCGAACCCGAACATCCAGGTGTTCACTCAACTCTAAAGGTGAGGACTCTGAAGATGATTGTGTGTTGGACAGTACCTGGGAGCTGGATAGGGAAGATGAGGAGAAGGTGACTTCAGACGAAAAAGGTGGTGATCATGGCAACAATAAAGAGCAGAGGCAAAGTATGGCCAGGACCTCCCAAAACTGCCAGGGCCAAATCAGCTTCTATCATGGTCAGCTCAGGAACTGTTGATGCCACTGATATTCTGGGCTCAGGCTCAAAAGGTGCTGGATCTAAGCCAAGCTCAGCCAAGCGTAGCTCTGTGTGAGTATCTTCGGTCTGGTAGTTTTTCTCCACAGTGCCCAAAGACAAAAGAATTGCTGTGTGCTATACCTGCAGGATTAAAATTAGCCATGGGCATTAGACCACAAAAGTAGACACCACAGCTCTATTGCAACACATGAAGCAGCATCACCAGATCCTGTGGGGAAAATAGAAGTGGCCGCCAGCTACTGCAACAAGAGTGTCCGCTTTCTCTTAGTCTCATTTGTGACAGCCAGGCTGCATCCACTTGCAGTACAGTGTTCTTGTCATCAAAATCATCAGTTACTGCTTCTCCTGCTCAGACTACTCCTCCTCTTACTCCACTACTTTATCAGCCATCGATAAATAAATGTGTGGCCAGGAAACAACTCTAAGCGCCTAGCAATCAAATGGAGTGCAAGTTTAACTCCCACCTGACCAAGTTGCTTGGTGTGTAGTCGATGCCATAACCCTACCTGAATTCTGCTGCCTTTAGGGAACTGATGATGTGTGCTCAACCTTGCTGGAAGATAACTAGCTGCCATTATTTCTCCAAAAAAGCTATCCCTACCTTATATTGCCACACAGTGGAGAACATGAGCCTTCCTTGCAATTCACATTGTGCGGCATGGTGTATGCCACCATGGGCACCTGTAGCTGTTATGGGCAGGAACAGTACATGTCTTCCACATGCCACTGGGTCAATGTTTTTGGCAGCACCTCAGCAACAAGGCCAATTAGAGCATAGTGTCTGTGTGAACCATCTACCAAACTGCCTACAGACTTGTTGCACAAGTTTCATCACTGCATCACAATTTGCATCACCATAATGCTGCATTGCCAACCCATCCGTGGGACCTCTGCCTTCCACCTTAACACTCATCTCCATGAAGGGCACCCAAGATAACACCAGGCAGGAGCCCAGGGCCAGAATGTGCCTTGACACCATAGCCACTCTGTGTAGCCATGCTCCTCCTGCTTCCTGTGTCAGTCCCTCACTCCTTTTCTTGATTGAAAAGGCCAGGCTCCTGCATAGTCTTCTCGTCTGGCCCTGTCTCCTCTGGCAGAGGAACCAGGAGGGGCAAGAGTGCACAGAGTGTCTTGGACCTAACCTTGGTGCACTTAACTACTAATTTCCATATGGATTAAAAGTACTTTTTCTCCATAAGGAAGTAACAGATCGCTAAAATGAAATGTACTGTATCATGAAATTCTGGTGAGTTAGCAGTACAAGGCATTGTGTCTGATTTATCAGTGAATTTCCTAGTGACAGACTCACCTTATATATTTTTGAAAACTTTTTGGGAGGATTTGAATTTGAATAAAATAATAAACCATCCTAGGTTAAATCAGCATTTTATGTTGCATTGCAAATTATATTATTTAAAAATATAAACTTTTGCACAGAAGAGTAGTAGATGTTTCATACCTATAAACCCTTCTCTCCTGTACTGACTGGGAGTGCACTAGAGAAGAAGCAAGGCAATCACTAAGAGCTTTCTCTGCTTTCACTGTCTAGTTATAATCTATTGAAACTTGTCCTTCCATATTTTCAATTGGCACTACCACGATTGTGATTATTATTCAAATATATTTTACATTTAAGGCTGATAAAGACTGTAAGGAGGCTGGTTGTGCTTTTAGTATTCCATCTTGCCTCCAGTCTTTTATATACAACTGAGCAGTAGATGCGCTGCACCTGCCATTATTTGTACATGTCAGAGGTCATAAACCTCAAGCTGTCAATGGAAATGGAGAAAAGGAGACTTGGTTCTGCTGGGAGCTGAACTGGGGGGAGAACAGTGAACGTACAGCTGAGGACAAAATCTGTTAGACCAGGCTGCATGGGTGATTTCCAACTGTGTCACTCAATTAGAAGATGGGGTACTCTGTTTCCATGGCTACAATAGTCAACAATGCACTATTGTTATTTTTTATGACATGATTGCTAATAATGTCATTACAACATACAAGGCATTGATTTTTAGCATCATATAATAGTGGCCATGACATATAAGTACTGCAAGTGGCAGCATGACGGATTCAAAGTGCTCAACAATTTTCTCTCCTTTTGTGAATGATTTCTTTCTATCGAAGATTGGTCAATGTATAAAATGAAAACCCATTCTCATGACAATAAGCCTTGAGAATACAATATCCTTAGCAAAGTATATATATATATATATATATATTATTTTTTTTACAAACATCACTTAGCATGTACTAGTTAAGGACGGGTTCGCATTGGTGTTAGGGAATTCCGTTATAGGTTCCGTTATAACATAGTTATAACAGAATATAATGGAATTTTAGGACGGAAAGCAAAATGGAAGCCTTTAAGAGGCATTCTGCTTTTCTCTGTCCTAATACATGAAGGAAAAAATTGTCCTGATGACAGGATTATTTTTTCTGTCATGTATAACGGAAACAAACTGAACCGTTGTTTGGCTCCATAGACATGTATTAGGATGGAGCAAAACGGAATGGCTCTTAAAGGCTGTTATATCCCGTTATAACTCTGTTATAACGGAATTCCCTAACGTCAATGCGGACCTGCCCTTAAGGCTACAAAATCACTTATGGGATGTTAGATTCTCATAAAACTGAAAATGTGTCACACCACATAGTTGCACATGTGCACGCATACATACAAACATACACTCACACACATACAATACAGACACCAGAGCCGTAACCAGGCTTCCCTTCAACAGACGCAAAAGTTTAGTTTTCTGCAATTGAGATGTATTTAAATGGAATCTGTCACCAGTTTTATGGTGTCCTAAGGTCAATATAAACTAGCGACAGATCCCCTTAGCAAAATGCTGGGTCGTTTTCTTTAGTTGACTCAGCCGTTTTGCTAAAATCTTGTAATGAACAGCTCCAGCGTATGCCAATGAGTCCTGAATATTCCTGAAAGCCAGAGGCTCATGAATATCAGGACTCATTGGCATGTGCTGGAACTGGTAGAACCTAGCAGCACAAAACTGGTGACAGATTCCCTTTAAAGGGGTTGTGCAGTGCAAAGATATTGATGACCTATCCTCTGATATCACCCTCGCCAGCTTATCCATATACACATACACACAGGGGCATAACTATCACCATAGCAGTTGCTTTGGGGCCTGGACTTCCCAGCACACAATGTCCTGAGGCTAGACAACCTCATATACAAACAGATATACGACACTTTTGTAGCGTATATCAGGACGAGCCTGTAGGCCTATCTCATTAATCATTTTCTATACCTGGTTTAGGCGTAGCAAATGGTCTAAATGTAAGACAGCAAGTTAGAATCGCCAGTAGATACACCAAAGTTATGTAGAGCCTGGCGCCTCTTCCTAATTTCAGCAATCCACCACTAGTGCAAGGGCTTATAAA
Organism: Bufo bufo; assembly: GCF_905171765.1. Lineage (NCBI taxonomy): Eukaryota > Metazoa > Chordata > Amphibia > Anura > Bufonidae > Bufo > Bufo bufo. Next base: position 93,459,468 of record NC_053392.1, read on the forward strand.
AACCCCTGTCTAAAACGCCGGTCTTAATAAATGTGCTCTATTGTGTGCAGGTATAGAACTGCCTTTAGGGCAGTACTGGGGGTGCTGGCTTTAGGTCCTCAGCACAAATTAAAACAGAAAGGGGCCACAGTATGTCAACCCCCAGTGATGTACTTACCAGCCTACCTTTGCTACTTTCCTCCTTTTCACCTCAAGGTGGTATCAATGCAGAATGTAGCCAAAAGGAGGAGAGAAGCAGGTGGAATCTAAAGGCTGTGGCCGGAGGTTTCAGCTTCATGTTCTTCATCTGGATTGGGCAGCAGGAGCTGAGGAGCAGCAGTCCTTACACAGAGAGTACCTTGATACAGTCGGAGGAAAAGCCCATGAAGCTGCTGTCTGCTTCGCTACTCTAGGCAGGTAGCGACTTTTGTGTATATGCAAACATTCACAAGTACGCATATACACAAATCTTTGTGTCATCTAGGCAGGTTTACTTGCAAAATGGGAGCAAAACCGAAAGTGTTGCATTTATATTTTTGTTCAGTGTATATATATATATATATATATATATATATATATTCCTCATATATATTGGGCGAGCAGGGTCCTCACTCCTAGTGTTTCAGTGTACGTATATTAGCCAATTATCTTGTGATGTCTTTTGTTTTGTACATGAGCCCTCTGAATTTGTAAAGCGCTGCAGAATATGGTGGAGCTATATATATAAATAATATACAGGTGAAACTCGAAAAATTAGAATATCGTGCAAAGTTCATTTATTTCAGTAATGCAACTTAAAAGGTGAAATTAACATATGAGATAGACTCATTACATGCAAAGTGAGATATTTCAAGCCTTTATTTGTTATAATTTGGATGATTATAGCTTACAGCTTATGAAACCCCAAAGTCACAATTTTGAGGTATCCTTTGATCAGGGGTATGGATTAATTAGCTGACTGAGTGTGATACTTTGAGCCTAGAATATTGAACCTTTTCACAAAATTCTAATTTTAAGATGCATTAATGCAATTCCTTTTAATTTGCATAACTGAAATAAATGGACTTTTGCAAAAATATTATGATTTTTCGAGTTTCACCTGTGCATATATATATATATATATATATATATATATACAGTAACATATACAATCACATATGTTAAAACATATACGCACACTTGTATACGTACATATATACATATACAGTCACAAACACAGACACATTCATATACAGTATATATACACTCACCTAAAGAATTATTAGGAACACCATACTAATACGGTGTTGGACCCCCTTTTTCCTTTAGAACTGCCTTAATTCTACGTGGCATTGATTCAACAAGGTGCTGATAGCATTCTTTAGAAATGTTGGCCCATATTGATAGGATAGCATCTTGCAGTTGATGGAGATTTGAGGGATGCACATCCAGGGCACGAAGCTCCCGTTCCACCACATCCCAAAGATGCTCTATTGGGTTGAGATCTGGTGACTGTGGGGGCCATTTTAGTACAGTGAACTCATTGTCATGTTCAAGAAACCAATTTGAAATGATTCGAGCTTTGTGACATGGTGCATTATCCTGCTGGAAGTAGCCATCAGAGGATGGATACATGTTCTCATTCTGTTTACGCCAAATTCGGACTCTACCATTTGAATGTCTCAACAGAAATCGAGACTCATCAGACCAGGCAACATTTTTCCAGTCTTCAACAGTCCAATTTTTGTGAGCTCGTGCAAATTGTAGCCTCTTTTTCCTATTTGTAGTGGAGATGAGTGGTACCCGGTGGGGTCTTCTGCTGTTGTAGCTCATCCGCCTCAAGGTTGTGCATGTTGTGGCTTCACAAATGCTTTGCTGCATACCTCGGTTGTAACGAGTGGTTATTTCAGTCAACGTTGCTCTTCTATCAGCTTGAATCAGTCGGCCCATTCTCCTCTGACCTCTAGCATCCACAAGGCATTTTCGCCCACAGGACTGCCGCATACTGGAGGTTTTTCCCTTTTCACACCATTCTTTGTAAACCCTAGAAATGGTTGTGCGTGAAAATCCAAGTATTTGAGCAGATTGTGAAATACTCAGACCGACCCGTCTGTCACCAACAACCATGCCACGCTCAAAATTGCTTAAATCACCTTTCTTTCCCATTCTGACATTCAGTTTGGAGTACAGGAGATTGTCTTGAACAGGACCACCCCCCTAAATGCATTGAAGCAACTGCCATGTGATTGGTTGACTAGATAATTGCATTAATGAGAAATAGAACAGGTGTTCCTAATAATTCTTTAGGTGAGTGTATATATACTGTATATACACTGCCTGTCCCCCCAAAAAAGTCGCCACCTGGATTTAACTAAGCAAATAGTTATGAGCCTCCTATTGGATAATTTTTGCTTTCAGCTGGCAATAAGTTATTTAACCCCAACTGGTGCATTGACTTGCTTCTCATTTCTTAAACAACCAGGTTGAAAGACACATCTCGTGGTCGTGGAAAAGATGTTAGTTTGTTTGAGAAGGGTCAAATCATTGTCATGCATCAAGCAGATAAAACATCTAAGGAGATTGCAGAAACTACTAAAATTGGGTTAAGAACTGTCCAACGCATTATTAAAAACTGGAAGGATAGTGGGGACCCATCGTATTCGAGGAAGAAATGTGGCGGGAAAAAAATCCTGAATGATCATGATCGGCGATCACTTAAACGTTTGGTTAAATTAAATCGAAGAAAAAGAACAGTAGAACTCAGGGCTATGTTTAATAGTGAAAGTAAGAGCATTTCCACACGCACAATGCGAAGGGAACTCAAGGGATTGGGACTGAACAGCTGTGTAGCCGTAAGAAAACCACTAATCAGTGAGGCAAACAAAAAAAAATGCTTCAATTTGCTAGGGAGCATAAAGATTGGACTCTGGAGCAATGGAAGAAGGTCATGTGGTCTCATGAGTCCAGATTTACCCTGTTCCAGAGTGATGGGCACATCAGGGTAAGAAGAGAGGCAGATGAAGTGATGCACCCATCATGCCTAGTGCCTACTGTACAAGCCTGTGGGGGCAGTGCTATGATCTGGGGTTGCTGCAGTTGGTCAGGTCTAGGTTCAGCAACAGTATGTGCTCCAAGAATGAGATCAGCTGACTACCTGAACATACTGAATGACCAGGTTATCCCATCAATGGATTTTTTCTTCCCTGATGGCACGGGAATATTTCAAAATGACAATGCCAGGATTCATCGGCAAATTGTGAAAGAGTGGTTCAGGGAGCATGAGACATTATTTTCACACATGGATTGGCCACCACAGCGTCCAGACCTTAACTCCATTAAGAATCTTTGGGATGTGCTGGAGAAGGCTTTGCACAGCAGTCAGACTCTACCATCATCAATGCAAGATGAAAAATTAACACTGGATGGAAATAAATCTTGTGACATTGCAGAAGCTTATCGAAACAATGCCACAGTGAATGTGTGCCGTAATCAAAGCTAAAGGCGGTCCAACAAAATATTAGATTGTGTGATTTTTTTTTTGGTGGCAAATTTTTTTTTAGACAGGCAGTGTATATATACGCATTAACTACATACATACACACATACAATAACATACTATACACGGACACATTCACATATGTTCACACACATATACACACACTTGCATACATGCATACACACATACAGTCAGAAACACAGACACATGTTCAAATATGTTCACACACACATATATATGCACACACATTCACATACATGCATACACAAATATAGCAACATACACAGACACATTTACATATGTTCACACATGTACTGTACACACATTCACATACATACATACCCAGACACATACAGTCACATTCACAGACACATTCACGCTAGTGTTGGGCGAGCATGCTTGGCCGAACACCATTTTCACTCGAGCATCGCGATACTCTGCTACGCAGCCAATAAACGTGCAGGTAAGTACTGCACTCATTGTAATACCGTAGCGATGTTGGCTGCTGGCATTACAGTGATTGGCTGGCCTGAACGTGTCATCGAGTGCTATATAGCACCCGATAACACGTGTTCGGCTTAGTCTTTGTCAGGGAGAGCTGTGCTAAGGAAGGGACAGATAGTGTAGGGCGGGCGTTGCTCCTGCACCTAGAGGCTCCCATCTCCCACCTCAAGTCACGCCTTCCAAGTGTTGATTGACAGGACCAGGCATCGTTCGCATCCTTCTGCCTGCCCTATGCCCTAGGGAAATCTCGTGCCGTTCGGTATTCTGCGCAGGCGCGGTGAGGAAGCTGGGACCCTGCGAGTGTGACATTAATTCAGTGTCATTTTTTATTAGCCGCTGGTGACAGCGACATTGCTAGCGCTATATCTCCTGTATAATGTTTGCGCGTTCTAAAATTATCTGTGACATTCAGTGTACTTTTTTCATAGACGCTGTGGACAGCGACATTATCTGTGCTACATCTCCTGTTTAACGTGTGCGCATCCTAAAAATATCTGTGACATTCGGTGTACTTTATTTGCGCATACACTTACAAAACCTGAGCTACTGTACGTGTGACATACTTGCAAGTATATATACCATTTAATATGCGCAAGTCGAGCAGTAAGGGATGGGGAAGTGGTCGTGCTGCTGACGGTGCACTCAGAGGCTGTGGCTCTGGGTGCGGTGAAACTGTGCCTGCTGCCAGAGCACAAGAAACACAATCATCCACGATACCTAGCTTCATGTCCCAGTTTGCAGGGCGGCGCAGGACACCACTCTTGAAGTCAGACCAGTGCGACCAGGTTGTCGGTTGGATTGCAGCAGATATAGCTTCCAGTCGGTTAAGCACCACCCTGTCTTCCACAAAGTCCAATCTCAGTAGCCAAGAGTCTAGTCAACACAATCCTCACCCTGATACTCCTTCCTCCCACCATGGAGAGTCTTGGCAAACAAGTGATCCCACACTCGGAAATTCTGAGGAGCTCTTTTCATTGCCATTCCTTGACTTGGGCCTCTCGACAAGCCCGCTTGAAGAGGGACATGAGGAAATATTGTCCCCTGATTTCCAAACTCTTGAGCATCCACAGTCACGAGAAGATGACAGTGGGGAATGGCAATTAGTGTTTCACGAGGTGCATGATGATGATGAGACACAGTTGCCAATAAGTCAACCGCAATTAGTGTCTCAAGAGGTTGATGATGAGGTTGAGACACAGTTGTTTTAATAACTGAGGTTGTTGTTAGGTCAATCCGCAGCACCGCAACAGGCTGGAAGAGGCAGTGGGGTGGCAAAAGGGAGAAGACGGGCCACACCAAACAGGCCCGCAACTGTTTCTCGGAGAACCCCCTTGTGGCAATCTCCCTAGCCAAGGGGTAGGTGTTCCTGCAGTCTGGCGCTTTTTTGACGAAATCGCGGACGATAAAAGAATTGTTATTTGCAACCTATGCCGTACCAAAATGAGCAGGGGCATGGACACTAGCAACCTCACCACAGCATGATCCGCCACATGGCATCAAAGCACCCTAATAGGTGGTCTGAATGCCTGGGTCCACAATCGGTCTCTGCGGGTCACACCACTGCCTCCTTTTCCCCTGTGTTACGTGCTGGTTAATCCCCTGTCCAAGACGCAGGCCCGGATGCCTCCTGCCCTGCACCTGGACCTTTGCAAGCAACACCAGCTAGCACATCCTCATCTGGGTCTCAGCGCAGCGTACAAATGTCTTTACCCCAGACCTTTGAACGAATGTGCAAATACCCAGCCACCCAGCCACAGCACTAAATGCGCACCTTTCCAAATTGCTGGCCCTGGAAATGTTGCGATTTAGGCTTGTGGACACTGAGGCTTTCTGCAGCCTGATGGCGGTGGCCGTCCCGTGCTACTCTTTCTCTAAGCGTCAACTATATTTCACGGTGTGCAGTCCCAGCCTTACACCAGCATGTGTCCCATAACATCACCCGTGCCCTGACCAGTGCAGTTATTGGGAAGGTCCACTTAACGACTGACACATGGACAAGTGCTTTTGGCCAGGGACGCTACATTTCCCTGATGGCACACTGGGTGAATGTTGTGGAGGCCGGGGGAGAGTCGATTGCGGGCCCTACTTCCATCAGGATTTCTACCACCACTTAAGTTAGTGGCTGCAACCCCCCCTTCTCCTCCTCCGCCTCCACTTCCACCTCTGAATTATCACCTTGCAGCACCAGTCAGACATCAGTCAGTAGCTGGAAGCAGTGTAGCACTGCAATGGGGAAGCGGCAATAGGCCTTGCTTAAACTGATCTGCTTAGGTGAAAAACAGCACTCCGCCGCAGAGCTGTGGCAGGGGATAAGGGACCAGACTGAGCTGTGGCTCTCGGCACTCAACCTTCAACCAGGCATGGTTGTGTCTGTTAATGGCCGTAACTTGATGGTGGCTTTGGAGCTTGGCAAGCTCACACACATACCATGTCTAGCCTATGTTTTCAACCTAGTGATTCAGCGGTTTCTCAAAACCTACCCCAATTTGCCTGAGCTACTGGTGAAGGTGCGCCACGTGTGTGCCCATTTCCGCAAGTCATCGACAGCTTCCGCCGGTCTGGCAAAGCTGCAGCAGCGCTTGCAATTGCCAGCTCACCGACTGTTGTGCGACGTGAGCACGTACTGCAACTCCACGTTCCACATATTGGCCAGGCTTTGTGGCCAGCAGAGGGAAGTACTGGAATACCAGCTGCAACATAATCGTGGCTTTTCCAGTCAGCTTCCGCTCTTCACAAGCGACAAGTGGGCATTAATGTCTGACCTCTTTGAGGTTTTATGCAACTTTGAGGAATCAACACAGATGGTGATCGGCGATAACGCTATTATCAGCGTAACCATCCCACTTCTGTGTCTACTCAAACGCTCGCTGCTTCCAATTAAGGGTGACACTTTGCATGTGGAAGAGGTGGAAATGGGGGATGACAGTACACAGGGTGATAGCCAGACCACCCTCAGTTTGTCTTCTCAGCGCAAATTGGATGATGAGGAGGAGGAGGAGCAGGAGACGGTTGCCTCCGCTACAGAGGGTAGTACCCGTGAAAGTTTTATTCCATTTGTTCAGCGTGGACAAGGAGAAGAGGAGGAAGAGATTGAGAGTCATCCTTCTGATGAGAACAGAGGCAGGGCAACACTCTCCAAGGCCTGGGACAGTTTTATGACACCCTGCCAGCACCCTCCACCTGATGCGCGGCCTAGTGTCACAAGGAGGGAAACATTTTGGAAAATGGTGAAGGAGTACGTAGCAGACCGTGTCAGCATCCTCAGTGATCCCTCTGTGCCTTACAACTATTGGGTGTCCAAACTGGACAAGTGGCACGAACTGTCGCTCTATGCCTTGGAGGTGCTGGCTTGCCCTGCCGCCAGCGTTTTGTCAGAGCATATATTTAGTGCTGCTCGGGGCATAATAACTGATAAGCGCATCTGCCTGTCAACTGAAAATGCTGACCGGTTGACTCTTATAAAAATGAACTAGGCCTGGATTGCCCCTGACTTCTCTACTCCACCAGAGGAAAGCGGCTGAACATAAAGGTACTCTAAATGTGGCTTTTATGGTGTATTGAATACACTGTATTCACATGCACCCCTTCCACCACTAAAATGGGTATCTGGTTCCATCTCCCTTTTCTCCTCCTCCTCCTCCATCATATCAACATGCTTATTAGGCTGGCTTCACTCCTAATGTTGTAGAGGGTCAGCTCAGCAGCAGGCCCTCACCCATAATGTTTTAGAGGGTCACCAGCGGACCCTCGCCCATAATGTTTTTGAGGGTCTCCAGCAGGTCCTCACCCATAATGTTTTAAAGGGTCACCAGCAGGCCCTCGCCCATAATGTTTTTGAGGGTCATAAGCAGGCCCTCGCCCATAATGTTTTAGAGGGTCACCAGCAGGCCCTCACCCCTAATGTTTTAGATGGTCAGATCAGCAGTAGGCTCTCGCCCCTAATGTTTTAGATGGTCAGATCAGCAGTAGGCTCTCGCCCCTAATGTTTTAGATGGTCAGTTCAGCAGCAGACCCTCACCCTAAAGTATTAGATGGTCAGATCAGCAGCAGTCACTCGCCCCTAATGTTTTAGAGGGTCAGCTCAGCAGCACGCCCTCGCCCCTAATGTTTTAGATGGTCAGATCAGCAGTAGGCTCTCGCCCCTAATGTTTTAGATGGTCACATCAGCAGCAGGCCCTCGCCCCTAATGTTTTAGAAGGTCAGATCAGCAGCAGGCACTCGCCCCTAATGTTTTAGAGCAGGGGTGCTCAACCTTTTTTGGTCTGGAGGCCGCATTGTCACATCGCAATTTCAAGTTGCCACAAAAAAAAGAGTTAATCAGCGCTTTCTTGCATCAGCCTATTACACAGGCTTAATGCAAAGTGACTGGGGAGGAATAATCGCTACCACAGTAATTCCTCCCTCATTCAATTCTATCGATTATCGGCAGCACATTCTTGATTACTCGGTGAGATGTGCTGACGATAATTGTACATCTTTCATCCTGATAAAATATGCAAATCAGCTGACAAACGAGTGATTCCTTGTTTATCGGCTGATCAGCTTCAGGATTATACTGACCAGATATCAGGAATGAGCGCTCCTATCAACACTTGTTCTGAATATCGTGCCGTGTAACAGGGGCTTAGAGATTTCCTGGTAAAAAATAATTTTTAACACATTCCTGCAGCATGAGCCTGAAACCGAAGATTCATACTCTCCTGCTCCCCGCCGCTCCCGCTTTCTCGGTTTGGTGCGTATTATTGTCAGTCTGTAAAAGTGGCGTACTACGCGGACAACATCGTTCCCAGCAGCGACCTGGGAGTCCAAGATGCATCCAGACATCCTCCCCATGCTGTTCCCGAACCATTTCAGTGGAGTTTCCATCAATTTCTGACCTTTTCTTATGAACCAGACACCCTCCCCTCTTAAGAGCAGGGGGTGCCTGATTTAATGCTCGGGTTCTCCCATTGACTTCCATTGTGCTCTACCGAGCACCCGGCATCCCGAGGTGTTCTACTCGGGCACCCGAGCACTTTGGTGCTCGACCAACACTAATTCACACATGTCCTCACACACACTCACATGCATATTTACACACACATTCACATACATACTGTGCATATTCATATAGGGACAAACATGCCAACACACAGGTTAAAAAACACAGGTGTTAGGTGCAGACATAGACACACTTATACTGTACCTGTGGTAGCCATGGGGGGTATACCCCTAAACATCGATGGATTATAAATTTGGGTTAGGCACCCAGATTAGGTCAGAACTCAGACTGTATGAAAAAAACCATATTCATTATTGGGTTCCATCGAAATCATACACCATGTTTGGGACCTCTATACCCTATTATGTATTTATGATATTTTCTATACTGTATGATATATTTAGATTTTTTTTTTTCTGTGAACATTCCTACTTGTATACAATATATTCGGCCCAAGCCATGCTGCTTCAGTAATATTGGAAGGCCAGCGGGGTCCGAAGGTGGACAGAAATGTTCTCGACCATGAGATATTCTCAGTGTACAGAGATGCTAAGCTCACCCTATCTACAGTCTATCTACAGCTTAGTTCCATGCAAAAGAAGTGCAAGCGCAAACGAAAAAAATCTCATTTAGAAAAATCTATATCATTTACGTTTTCTAGCGTTACATGGTGTGGCTCCATGACTGTAGAATACACTGTACTAATATTTCCCTTCCTTCTTTTGCCTCCACTGATTACTAGTTTTCCTTCTAACCAGACAGAATGATGGATGCCACTTTTCTCTGACAAGAATTTTTAACAGCCCTTATCCAGCTCTCTGTGCACACCCAATTATGTGTCTGAGCTGGTAACCTTGAATTTATGTTGCTATGGTGAGAAACTGGTGATGCATTATGTATTATCATTGAAATTCTACACCCCTACCTAGCATAATGAGAGTTGGGGACTTAATCAAATCAGCCATTCTGTCTGACACAAAGTGAAGAGCTAGCTCTTTTTGTTCAGAGTGGAGAAAGAAAGCCTGCCTGATGGACTGGCAGCTGTGGGGCCGCAGCCTGATAGATTGACCTTATATACATTTGTGAATGTATAGACAGATGGTTCTCAATGCCTGGAATTTTCAGCTTAGGAAGCAGCTGTTCTGATAACCTCTGCTGTCTCACCTAGTTGTCATGGAACATTGAGCAGAGGCTGAGAATGCAGATCACTTCATTGACATTACAACCTAAATCACACTGTGCTGTATCTCATACCAGCAAGAATTACAACTTACATGAATGATTTTGAGCAGTGACAACAGACCACAGATTTTGGGATGAGTCAAGTAATGTGTTAGACATTATGTCTGTGGAAGGACTTCCGCGGCCTGGCAATAAGGCTTATAAGGAGCTTTGTGTTGTAGCGAAGATGTAGATAGGTCATCAGTAGTTTTGAGCGAACCTGCGATTTGCAAGTTCGGCGTTTGGGTTTGGGTTATCTAAGAATTCCGTAATAGATTCCGTTACCAAGGACCATAACAGAATTCTATGATGGCATGCACCACGGAAGCCTATAAGAGGTGTTCTGTATTGCATTCCATCATAATAGAAGTATATGCTGGCCATCGACTTCTATTATGACGGAATGCAATACGGAATGCTTCTTATAGGCTTCCGTGGTGCGTGGTAACGGAATTCTTAGATTACCTGAACCCGAACACTAGTCATCAGTATCTGATCAGTGGGATCCTACTTCCAGCACTTCCGCCTCCTCATAACATTCCCTAGACCAGTGATGGCAAACCTTTTAGAGACCGAGTGCCCAAAGTGCAACCCTACAACCCACTTATTCATCGCAAAGTGCCAACAATGTAACCTGAATGCTACAATCCAATATAGTATATCTCCCATCTACTTTATCATTTAGCTATAATTGCCTGCCTACATTCAGTGCGCTGCTTGTGCCATTTATTGCACGTCCTATGCTGAAGAATGGTAGGAAAAGTCTAAGGCATATTGGTACATCATAGACTTTTTCCAGGGTGCGGGTGTCCACAGAGAGGGCTCTGAGTGCCGCCTCGGGCACCCATGTCATAGGTTCTCCACCACCACCCTAGGCCAATGGTGTCACACTTATCGGTCATATGGCCTAGGCGCAGCTCAGTCCCATTTAAGTGAATGGGACTGAGTTACAATGCATAGCTGCTATCCAATGGAAGGCACTTTGCTTGGTAAGCTGTGAGGAGGCCACGACGCTCAATGGCCTATTCGAACAGGTGATAGATGGCGGTGCCAGGAGTCAGACCCACTGAGCAGATAATGATGGCTTTTGTGGTCCAGTAATAAGGCTTATTAGGAGCTGTGTGTTGTAGCGCAGATGTTGATAGGTCATCATCGGTATCTGATCAGTAGGGTCCAACTCCCAGAACCCCCACCTCCTCATAACTTACCCAAGGCAAATGATGTCACATTCATTGGCCAAATGGCCTAGTGGCAGCTCAGTCCCGATACCAAGCACAGCCGCTATCCTATAGAAGATACTGTGCTTGGTAAGCTGCGAGGAGACTACAGAGCTCACCAGCCGATTGATGGGGAAGTTGGGAGTCAGACCCCACTGATCAGATACTGATGGCTTCAGTGGTCCAGTAATAAGGCTTATTAGAAGCAGTGTGTTGTAGAGCAGATATAGATCTGTGATAGATCAGAATAGGTCATCAGTATCTGATTGGTGGGGACCTACTAACAGCATCCTTGCTTCCTCAAAACTTACCCTAGGCATGTGACATCACATTTATCCATCACATAGCCTAGGTCCAGCTCAGTCCCATACAAGTGAATACGGTTGAGCTGGAATACCAATCATAGCTGCTATCCGATGGAAGGAACCATACTTGCTAAGCTTCAAGGTGGCCATGGCACTGACTGTCCTCTTCAAACAGCTGATCGGAGGAGGTTCCAGAAGTCAGACCCCCACCGATTATACACTGATGACCTTTAAAATTTGTTCAGCCTTAAATGGGTTGTCCAACTGATATAAAAAAAAATCTTCCCAACCAGAAGTTGCTTCCAGCTCCACCACTCCAATTCTCTCTGCTGCTGCAGTGATGATGTGCTTGAATGCACCAGACAGTTCTGCACCCAATCACTAGTCTCAGTGGAATATAGCACATGACCCCTGAGGCCAGTCATTGGCTGCAGCAGTCACATGGAATATGCAGGCACATGGAAGCTATAGGCCATGAAATAACTGAGTATGAATTATTATTTTTTTTTAATCACAATTGCTGGCTGGAGTGCGGGTTTAATATAAGGCGACGTCCCCTTTAATAAACAACTATAAGGGTCAAAATTGTGTCAAAAATTTTGAAAGTTGGTGGTTCAAGTGCTGAGGCCCCCAAAAGTTGCAAAACCATGTGTCCTGGCTTTGCTTTTGCTGTAAGAAGTTAGCAGGTTATGGGCCATAGAGTTTCTCAGAGTACTAACACCATTCTATTCAGATGTCGCAGCAGAGAAGATTATATGCAATCAAAGCCAAAAGGGGCTTCTGTCCCTTCTCTAAAGTTATGTGTTAGGGCTCATTCACACAACCGTTAGGGCTCATTCACACGACCATTTTTTGCGGCTCAGGTGCGGACCTATTCACTTCAATGGGGCAGCTAAAGATGCGGACAGCACTCCGTGTGCTGTCCGTATCCGTTGCTCTGTTCCGTGGCCCAGCAAAAATTATGAATCTGGTCCTATTCTTGTATGTTTTGTGGACAAGAATAGGCATTTCTATAAAGGGCCGTCCGTTCTGCAAATTGCGGAAGGCACACGGGGGCATCCGTGTTTTGCGGAACTGCAATTTGCGGACCACAAAATATGGCACGTTCGTGTGAACTATAGTTTCAATACCCAAACCCCCACGTGATTAAAACTTTTGATATGTCACTATGACATGTTGAAATAGTAGATGCCATTTTAAAAGAGGGTGTGATTTTTTTCATATACTTTATGGAAATACGACAATACCAAATTCAAGAATGCTCACCAACTATCCTGGAGCCCTGCCTACTGACCACTCCCAGTTGTGATAAATACCAAAATAATAAATATGGCTGGATGTCAGTAGTTTGCAGGTGCTTTTCCTTCATTAGTGCTGCATACTGTGGGGATTCGCTCTGGTAGGCAGATTAGCGGACGCAGTACAGAGGCAAAAACAAAGTCTTTGACTTAAACAATGCAGTGTTTATTCACACATGACAAAATGACAGTTCGTCGTTTTGGTGTTCATTCACACCATGACAAGTCCACAGAACAAAAAGCATTCACCTTGTCAGCGGTTTTGGCAGTAGCAGTCCAACAGGCTTTAGGGCCAGCTTCCCAGCAATGCGGCTCTCAGCCCTTTAGTACGGCACACATCATGCAGATCTCAAACCACAGAGACTCCACAGATTCACTGCGAAATGGAGGATAATCCACCCCCTGCTGAGACTGCTGGCTGGGTTTTATATCCCTAACCAAAACCCGACCTGGAACATGGGGAACAGCTGGGTATTAGGACTATTGGACAGCTTGGGTATTAGGACTATTGGATTGGCCCATTCACTTTTTGACTCCTCGATGACACCTAGCTGTAGCATTAGCTGCACTTCCTCCGCGATGGCTTGTCGCCGGGCCTCAGGTAGTCAAGTGGGCTGTCTTCCGTACAGGTTTCTCTATCTTTCCTGGGTTTGAGCTGATTCACACGGTACACCTGCTCCGGCTCTCGTCTCCCCGACTGATGTGCCTTGTAATCTACCTCTCCAATCTTTTCAAGTACATCGTAGGGCCCCTGCCACCTAGCTAGGAACTTACTGTCTACGGTTGGTACCAGCACCAATACCCGATCACCCGGGTTAAAGTTCTGGACCCGAGCCTGCCAATTATAGACCCTACTCTGTGCTCGCTGCGTTGCCTCCATATGCTCCCTAACCAGAGGTAACACTGTTTCCATCCATACTTGCATCTGGATGACATAATCAACAACACTTTTGTGTTGTTTTTATTGAGAGAAATTTAGTAGTGATGAGCGAGCACCAAAGTATTCGGGTGTTCAGCCTGAACACATTGCTATATTCGTGTGCTCGGCCGAGTCAATGGGAGACAACCAGGCACCCCTGCTCGGAAGAGAAGAGGGTGTCTGGTTCATAAAAAAGGTTAGAAATTGATAGAAACCCCATCAAAATGTTTTGGAAATAGCATTAAGAGTATAGCTGGATGCATCTTACACTCCTATTATGTACAACATACAATAGACAATCACACAAAGGCTATATGCCAAAAGCCTGGTATATGCAAGCCATGAATCTATCCATTAGTTACTACCCAGCTTTTCCAGTGTCAGATATTATCACTTACTTACTACATAATCATTACATAATATTCGCTATATTGCTATATATTCATTTTTTAGAATATTACAAATATTGTAAAAAAAAAACAGCTTTCCCAGTGTCAGATATCATCTTAGTGTAGATCGCGAATATTCTAATCGTCAATATTCTGATCGCGAATTTTCCATGCAAAAGGCTACACTAATAAGCTTGTCATAAGACTCAGTCTAACATTCTTGTCAGAAGACTATAAAACCAATAGAGGGCGTTTTTGAGTTATTAACAGCACCCTCTATTGGTTTCATAGTCTTCTGACAAGAATATTTGTCATGTCATAAGACTGTAAAACCAATAGAGGGCGCCATTCATAACTTAATAGCGCCATCTATTGGTTTTCATAGTCTTATGAAAGCTGAAAAACAAGGCAGATTCTGCTCATTTGCATGTCTTTCCCATATGCCCATGTTTATGCAAATGAGTTTTTACATGACAAAACTGTATAGAAAAGGTTATTGAATATTATGTTAGGACAATCGGAAAACTTTTTTTGTCGCCCTAATGATTTTTATCTAGGTGTGCAGGTCCACCCAAGCCATCCAACAGGAGGTTTACTGGTTCTCAGTCAGATAAGAGCTGGTTTGGAATATCTTATAGTGCACAAAGCTGCCATTGTAAGGTATGCTGACTAAGCCTGTCATCTGTCTCATGAATAGATTGATGGCTTGTACATACCTGGCTTATGGCATATAGCCTTTGTGCGGTTGTCTATTGTATGTTGTACATAATTGGAGTCTAAGATGCATCTAGGTATTCTCTTAATGCTGTTGCCAAACCTTTTTGATGGGGTTTCCATCAATTTCTAACTTTTTTTATGACCCAGACACCCTCTTTTCTTCCGAGCAGGGGGTGCCTGGGGTTCTCCCATTGACTTCCATTATATTAAATTGTATTCGTGCACCCAAATTATTCGGCCGAGCACTCGGATCTGCCGAACATAGTGATGCTCGAGCCAAACAGGTATTTGGCAGAGCATGCTCGCTCAACAGATTCCCTTTAAGGGTACTTTCATGCTTTTCATAGTGTTTCACATGGCAGTTTTGCTATAACTAGTTTTAGATTGTGGTATTTTGTGGTCAGTAGCATTTCAAACTGTAGCTCACACGGTGTGTCAATTTTGCTGGTGTTTCACTATACGAACTGAATGCTTGAATCCTTTTACACGTTTGTAAGTATGTGTGAAGCCATTCATATTCTTTTCAACCTGATCACCATACTTTGCCCTGTAATTGCTCCAGAAAACAAGCAAAATTGCCGTCATACATTAAATACAACCCATTATTGTAATACATAATTAGACTGAAGTCAATAGTATATATATAATGATAATAATAATAATAGCAACATTAACATAAAGCCTGAATTAAGCGATACAAAATATGAATGAAAAATAATTTGATAATTTTATTAATACAATTTTACATAATGGCATAATAAAATTGATAGTCATACAAAAACATAATAACAATAATACAAAAATTATTATTATTAATAATAATAATAATAATAATAATAATAATGAAAAATAATCATTCTTAGAAGAAGAAGCAACATTCTATAACAAAATGAGAATGAAATGGTATACGATATGAATGAAAACATTAATAGTATACATTACCTAGTTTGTTATATTTTATGAATAAAAGTCTACATAATAGGATAATAAACTGTTAGGCATACAAGTAATATTATTAATATTAAAGTAGTTTTAAATAACAAAATTAGAAATTATATAAAAGATAATGATATAAACTATTAATGAAAACTAATTTTCTGAATTTTTATTTATTAATTGTCTACTCTATACAGTATGTATTATATTATAGTTGTAGTTCATAGATAAAATGATAAATTATTGCATAATAATAATGATATGTAATAATGATATTGTAGTAGTAGTAGTAATAATAATAAAAATAATAAGGGCAAGTACTATTTATAAAATGTATAGAATAGAACATTCCAGTAAAGTTTTAGCCTGTAGCATGTAGAAGATAGAAGTTAAGCAGGTATAAGATAAGAGACATATAGGAGGAGCAACCAGCACATTGATTGTCATGTCAGAGGAATTTGCAATCTGATAAGAGATATTTGAGGTAAGAATAAGCATTGACAGTAAATATCAGATCAGATTAGCTGAATGCACATTTACATTACTCACGGCTATCCAGTATTTACCATTGAAACCAAGACTACACAACTCCAGGCCTTGAGGGCCAATAACATCCTCGTGGTTTTCGAGCATCCACAATTAATCAAAGTGATTGCTTCACTGGCTGACACGCCTGTGATGAATGGCCCAGCAGCCTTCCTCTTGAGATGCCCCAGGCAATGACAATTAGGATCACTAGTTCTCAAAACCGTCCTTAGTCCTTCTCACCAACAGTGAACATCTTGTGGATTTTCAGAGAGGGACAGGTGAATTTCTTATTAAGGGTCAGAGTGTGCTTAGGCCTCCAGCAGTGGAAATGCCATTTGTATTGGTGTTTGGACTAATGTACCTGATTTACTGAATGAATCATGACTTGGGATCACCTCAAAAAGTGCTGAATGGATGGAGGTGGAATTCTGATTGAAACTCAAGGATATGCAGCCACATGCAAAGACTAACTTTTGTTTTGTGCTATATAATCTTCTTGACTTTTTCTTTTTCTTTTGATCTTCTTCAGTACTTATACAGTATCAATATGTGTCGTCAGAGGTTCCTGAATGACAGATATATGACATATCTAACAGATTTGTAAAGTTCAAGGATGTAGGAATATTCATATAATAAGATGAGGACACGGGGGGTGGGGGTGTTGACATGCAGTACCAGTTTACTATAGATACCCATATAGAAAGAAAAATGGACAAAAAACTGCAGGTGATAATCGTGTAAATGTTAAAAAGTTCTCAATTGACAAGTGCAGAGAATGGAACAAGGCAGGAAATGGTGGCTTTTTCACCAACGTGTCGTCAAATATCATCTTCCTTGTTGCAGTGGTGGTTTATGGGTTACATCATCAGAGCTTCCCTAAGACCTGCTATGCTTTCCAGGGTCGGCTTCACAGCTTCTGACTTTCTCTCTTTTACAGATTGTCTGAGGTAACCAGCTGCGTCAGACTCTGAGCTCTAAGTGCCAGTTCCCTATTGACTAGACCTGTGGCTACTACTGAGTGCAGCAGCAACATGCATTTGCTTAGGGCCCTTTACACGGCCCGACTCTTGGCCAGATGATCACGTTCATATTAACACTCATTAGCAATCATCTAGTGGTGTAAAGGTGCCGTTAATTTCTTAATGAACGAGCAAAACTATTGGCATTAGCGATTGCTGCTCACCATACTGTGGAGAAGATTTCTGCATGTAATTGCCACATTTTCCTTCACTGACAAGCAGGTGATTGCCAGAAAGGAACACTTCCCTCCTTATAATTACCTTATCAAACTTAGCGTATGTAAATGGACATTTTGGCAGTACAGCACCAGTAGCGTGCCTGGGGGGGGGGGGTGGTCCGCTCCGGGTGCCGGCCTGCCCCGGGTGCCGGCTCTCAGGGGGGTGCCAGAAGCAATGAGCGCTTCCATCAATACAGATGGAAGCACTTATTGCTGGAGCGCTGACGCCCACATACTGTGGCGGGGCAGGGGAGCGCACAGTTCCCTGCCCCGCCTCCGATCACCGCCATAGGCTTCAGGCCTAGTAAGCCTGAGGCCTATGCAGTAGTGAAATCCCGGCACAGGTGTGCGCGATGACATCATAGCACGCGCCTGTGCCAGGACGCAGCAGCACAGTGAAGTGTGCGCACCTTCCTCTCCTCTGCAATTCCTGAGCCCCCCCCCTCCGAAAAGACATCCGCAAAATCTGAGAGATACTGAGGTAGAGCCGTAGTGGACACACCAGAGATAGATGTGCCAAGACAATTATCCGAAAAAAATTCACTCCAACCAATGATTTGTCTTGCTTGCCAATCTATAATTGGGTTATGTTTTGTCAACCACGGTCAGGGCCGTTTCTAGGGACGGGCGGGACGGGCGGCCGCCCGGGGCGCTGTCAGAAGGAGGGCGCCGGCAGGGGTGCCCTCTTGTCGTTTCTCTGTTGTGCGCCCTGTGTGGTGTAAAAAAAATAAAAAATTATATATAATTGCCGGCCGGCGGCGCCCCTCATGCTGCGCCTCCTGAGCGGCTGAGCGCTTGCCGCTCCTCTAAAGAATCTCCTGCCTTCGCCTGCTGTCTCTGCTCATGTTAATGTTGCGTGACCGAGCTCTGTTCCGTCCGCGGTACAGGAGCATTTGTTTCCTGTACCCGGCCGGACTGACAGGAAGTGCTCACTTAGTGTGCACTTCCTTTCAGTCCGGCCGGGTACAGGAAACAAATGCTCCTGTACCGCGGACCGAACAGAGCTCGGCCACGCTACACTAGAGGTGACAGAATGGAAATGAGTGACAAGGGGGGTGGGAATGAGTGACAAGGGGGGGTGGGAATGAGTGACAAGTGGGGGGGGAATGGAAATGAGTGACAAGGGGGGGGGGAATGGAAATGAGTGACAAGGGGGGGGAATGGAAATGAGTGACAAGGGGGGGGAATGGAAATGAGTGACAAGGGGGGGGGGAATGGAAATGAGTGACAAGGGGGGGGAATGGAAATGAGTGACAAGGGGGGGGGAATGGAAATGAGTGACAAGGGGGGGGGAATGGAAATGAATGACAAGGGGGGGGGAATGGAAATGAATGACAAGGGGGGGGGAATGGAAATGAGTGACAAGGGGGGGGGAATGGAAATGAGTGACAAGGGGGGGAATGGAAATGAGTAACAGGGGGGGGAATGGAAATGAGTGACAAGGGGGGGGGGGGGATGGAAATGAGAGAGTGAGAAGGGAGGGGGGGTAGAATGAGAGTGACAAGGGGGGGGGGAGAAGAGAGTGACGAGGGAGGGGGGGGAGAAGAGAGTGACGAGGGAGGGGGGGAGAAGAGAGTGACGAGGGAGGGGGGGGGAGAAGAGAGTGACGAGGGAGGGGGGGGGAGAAGAGAGTGACGAGGGAGGGGGGGGAGAAGAGAGTGACGAGGGAGGGGGGGGAGAAGAGAGTGACAAGGGAGGGGGGGGGGGAGAAGAGAGTGACAAGGGAGGGGGGGGGGGGGGAGAGTGACAAGGGAGTCCCCAGAGCCAGACTGCAGCCAGAGACCAGATCATCTTATTGTCCTGGTGGTAAGTAGACAATGCAATATATTTATTATGTAATTGTTTAGTTATTATTACTACATTGGAAACTAATTTACCTCACATTTAGGGCCCATTCACACGTCCGTATGTGTTTTGCGGATCCACAAAACACGGACAGTGGCAATGTGCGTTCCGCATTTTGCGGACCGCACATTGCTGGCACTAGGAGAATATGCCTATTGTGGACAAGAATAGGACATGTTCTATTTTTTTCATTATCGGAATTGCGGCCCCATAGAAATGTATGAGTCCGCAATTCCATTCCGCAAAAAGACAGCTACAAGAAGCTGGATTAACCGTAAGGGAAGCATAGCAGTTATTTTAATTTAAAAGCTGAGAAAGGGGTGGAACATATGTGATGTCTGATAAGGGGGGGGCGGCAATTTTTATCTTGCCTAGGGCGGCAAAAATCCTCGCACCGGCCCTGCCTCCCTCTGACATCTCGCCTGACCTGTGCCCGAGTGCCGAGTCCTCTCACTCTTCAGACAGTGCAGGCGGCACTTACTGACGTCACGCGCCTGCTCCTCCCACTAGGCGGCGCAGGCGTGTGACATACAGTGAGTGAGTGAGCGCCGCACTGCCTGCCTGTTACCGCCCGCCCTGAGCCCCTGAGCAGTGCTGATGCCTGCTGTGAGGCGAGTGATGGTCTGGGGGGGCATTAATTACAATGGGGGGGGCATTAATTACAATGGGGGGGCATTAATTACAATGGGGGGGCATTAATTACAATGGGGGGGGCATTAATTACAATGGGGGGGGACATTAATTACAATGGGGGGGGGACATTAATTACAATGGGGGGGGGGCCACTGTGGGAGACATGAAAATGGGGGCCACTGTCACTGTGGGGGACATTAAGTTTAATAAGGATCACTATGGACATTATTTAGAATGGAGGCTGCTGTGGGTGTCATTACTCATTATAACTGTATAATGTCTGATAGGCCTAGTCCTGAGCTGAGTTATATTACCCTGCCCATGCCCTGTATAATAATGTACCCATCCCTGATACCCCTTAGTTATATTACCCCGCTGGAGTAATATAACTAAGGGGTATCAGGGTACATTATTATACAGGGCAGGGTAATATAACTCAGGACTAGGCCTATCAGACATTATAGTTATAATGACACCCACAAGCCTGCTGTGAGTGAGAGCCTGAGTCTGTGGGACAGTGCGTCACTGGGTGCGTCACTGTGATCGTCCGTGCAATGTGGTTCCACATTTTTTACAATGGGGAGACACTTATTTCATCGAGCAGTTTTGAGGGGGGGGGGGGAGTTTTTTTGACACTCGCCCTGAGAGAAATTTTACCTAGAAACTGCACTGACCACGGTAACCCTAAGACTATAGGAGCGGGCAAATCCTTCATGACAAAACAAGACATAATCTCCACATGTGAATCACCCACCCTTAACTGAATACCATGAGCAATATGAGTGAGACTCCTTTGAGAAAGAGGGGAAGAATCAATTGCAAAAAACAGAATTTCTCTTTCTAAAGTGCAAGTACTTAGACCCAGATTTTGAAGAAAAAGAAAGTCAATAAGGTTTACCCCAGCACCACAGTCAATGAATATTTCAGCAAAAAAAATTCTTGAGTCTAGCGCCACCATAGCTGGAAGGAGAAAACGAGTATTACAGGGAGCTTGCATACCTGCTTGCTCCACCACTCCATTCACGCTACCAAGAGTCAGGACGTTTTTTTTTTTCTCTTTCTTATCAACATGCGGTTTAACAAAAGGACAAGCAAAAATAAAATGACCACTTTTCCCACAGTAGTAACATAGTTTATGCAATTTCCTAAAGTCTCTACTACCAGAACGGAAAGATACCTGACCCAGCTGCATGGGTTCCTCCCCTACCCCACAGTTACCTGTAACATCACCCTGGGAAGCAGTAGAGACGAAACCACTCACAGAAGAAATCCCTTGCGCGGAGGGAGCCTTACACCTCTCTCTAATACGTCTATCTAACTGTACTGCCAAAGACATAGCATTCTCCAAAGAATCTGGGTACTCATGAAAAGCAAGGGCATCTTCCAATCTCTCAGATAACCCCTGACAAAACTGACTACGTAACGCGGGGTCATTCCACTCTGACTCGGTAGCCCATCTCCTAAACTCAACGCAGTAAACCTCTGCAGTATGTTAACCCTGTAATAAATTACGCAATTTTGATTCCGCCATCGAGACCCGATCTGGGTCATCGTAAATTAATCCCAGGGCTTTGAAAAATTCTTCCACCGACCGGAGGGCCAGAGAACCGGGCGGCAGAGAAAAGGCCCAGGATTGTGCGTCCCCTTTAAGCAGAGAAATGATTATACCAACCCTGTGACTTTCATCACCCGACGAAGATGGACGCAGCCGAAAATACAACTTGCATGACTCTTTAAAGCGGAAAAAGTCATCCGCATCCCCTGCAAATCTCTCAGGAAGAGCGACTTTAGGCTCCCCACAAATTTGACCTGCACCTGATGCCAGAGCATTCTGACACCGTGTGACCGAACTATGCAGATCCACAACCTCTAGAGATAATCCCTGCATGCGGTCAACTAGCGCATCAATTGACGCCATTACAAAACCGCTGAGCAATGGCAGTCACAGTTTTGGCGGGTTATAATGTCACGGCGGACAGGATCTAAGATACACAGATAACTAAACAAACAAGTTTCTAGGCGAGAAGCTGGGGATAAGGTCACCTCCTAGCAAATCCCTAACAGCTCTCCCTATACTGCTAAGCTCACATTCAGACCCTTAAGGTGGGAATAATGTGTCCTTGTGCCTGGGATGAAAATACCCTAGAATACCTGAGATGGTGAAAGGGGAAAAGGGGCAGCCTGCTCCCTCAGAACCTGGAGGGGACAGACGTCACTCAAACAGCCTAGACAGCAAACCAAAGAAATCAGAAACCAACTTATCTTATCAGAGCAGGAACAGCCAATCCTTCCTTCCTTGCTTCCACAGCCTGACAGAAGCTATAACCCGCACGGATCCCTGGGAGTGAGAGTAATTTAAACCAACGACCCCACCCAGAGCACCTGAAGGGAGGCGGATCTAGCACGACTCCAAAACAAAACAAATGACTAGACACGTGCTGTTAATCTGGCAGACCTCCGCACATAGTCTGAGCAGGGCATGACAACTACTATGTGGGGGAAACTATTGTGTGGGGGGCAATGTGGTGGAAACTACTGTGCGGAGGGCAGTGTGTGGGAATTTACTGTCTGGAGGCAGTGTGGGGGAAATTTCTGTGTGTGGCAAATTACTATATGGGGCAGTGTGGGGGAAATTACTGTGTGCGGGGCAGTGTGGGGGAAATTACTGTGTGGGGGAAACTACTGTGTGGGGGAAATTACTGTGGGGGGCAGTGTGGGGGAAACTACTGTGTGTGGGAAACTACTGTGTGTGGGAAATTACTGTGTGGGGGAAATTACTGTGGGGGGAAATTACTGTGGGGGGGCAGTGGGGGGGAAACAACTGTGTGGGGGACAGTGTTGGGGAAATTACTGTATGGGGGCAGTGTGGGGGAAATTACTGTGTGGGGGTCAGTGTTGGGGAAATTACTGTGTGGGGGGGCAGTGTGGGGGAAATTACTATATGGGGCAGCGTGGGGGGCGTTGTTATTGGGGAGACACTGTAGGGGCAATTCTATTATTTCTGGGGACACTATACAGGGATTATTACCTGGAGCACAATATAGGGTGTTATTATTACTGAGGGCATTCTAGGGGACATTATAGCTGCTGTAGATACTATAGGGACATTTGGGGTAATTAATCAAACTGGTGTAAAGTAGAACTGGCTTAGTTGCCCTTAGCAGCCAATTAGATTCCACCTTTGATTTTTGACAGCTCTTTTGCAAAATCCAGTTCTACTTTACACCAGTTTGATAAATGACCCCAATTATGTCTACTGGGGTCACTATTTTTTCAGCAGTATAATACCTTGGGCATTAGGGAGCACAACGGGCACAGGATTGGAGGTGGCAGCAGGATAACATTGTCGGGACACCAGGATAGAGAGGTTGATGGAAAAACTGAGAAATCTAACGTGTCTGTGTTACAAACTCTGTAGAAACGAGATGCAGCTGAAAGAATTTGTCATGGCGGTCTAATGGAGGAGAAGAGGAAAGAGAAGGTCTAAATGACAGGAGATGTCCCTGGATGTAAGAGGTATGTGGTCAAGTATTGGGGGGTGGGTGCCAAAAGGAAAGGACCTGCCCTGGGTGCCAAACACCCTAGGCACGCCACTGTAAAGCACTACTATTTTCAGAGCAGGAAGGCAATCCTTATATAACTAATGCAATGAGGTCATTGTGCCCCTTGTGCCTAAGGACACTTTACAAGGGCCAATTTTGGAGGCAATTGTCAGTTGCTCGTCAGTGAAGGAGACTGTTGCATTTACATGCAGAGATTTCTTCTACAGTATGGGAAGGAGTGATCGTTAATGCCATTGCTCGTCTCCATACAGGCTCATTGTTTGCTGGCAGCAGATGCTGTTTACACAGCATGATCTGCCGCTTGAAAACGGCAATTTAGGTGACCGCGTAAGGGATGCGATTACCGTTGAACTTGTTAGAGATCATCTGGTTGGGAATCGACCTGTGTAAAGGGCTCTTAAGTCGACCAGTCACTATTGACTTCCCTATAAATCATTTTGCCCCTGCCTGTTTTCCCCAGTGCCACGTTGGTTGGGCATGACAGGAAACAGAATCACCATCCCATGTGCATATCAGTAGAGGTAGTGGACTCTAGTAGTGATAGTGGAATCTGGAATGCTAAAGAGTTTGCTGTTTGGAGATTTCTGGGACGACTGGTAAAGATCCAGATATTATGGTGCTTATTTAAACAATAATAACATGATAGGCCGGTGGACTATTATTAGAAATTATTTATATAGGCTAACTTAGGGAAAGGACCCCAAATGAATTATTTTCCAAAATATTGCCTGCACCACATACTAAGCCAGAGAGGCAGCTTGAGGTTGGGGAGGTAAATACTCTTACTAAGAAATAGTGTAGGAAGGTGGGTACTTGAAGCACAGGGCCCACTTCTCTAAACCTAAGTGGACAGGATTCAAAATGTTGAGATGACTATGGTTTAAGGTTAAAAAAGGTGTTTATACTTAGAAACTAGGAATTCTTTGGGGAAGATAATGTGTAGCTA
This sequence comes from Bufo bufo, assembly GCF_905171765.1. Classification (NCBI taxonomy): domain Eukaryota; kingdom Metazoa; phylum Chordata; class Amphibia; order Anura; family Bufonidae; genus Bufo; species Bufo bufo. The sequence goes on from NC_053392.1 coordinate 93,484,161, forward strand.
GTTTGGATAAGCAAAGAAACTGTCCCTGTGCCCCATTCCTGTGTTAGATCCAGAGCTCAAATTTCTTCAAATGTTGAATGCAATGCAAAGGTCTTATTCCCACAGGAAGTTGAACATGCTGGTCTCCTAGTAGGGTTAGTAGCAGTTTTTTGCTTTGCAGTTCATCATTTACTTAGAGCCCCCCCCCCTGCTGGCCGTCCGAGTTATTGATCTCGGCAGCAGTGTTACAATGCAGGCATGACCTGTGATAAAGCATATACATACTAACAATGAGATTCATAGTATATATCCTGGGGTTGCCATGCTCAGTGTGCCCAGGCATGATATAAGCCCTTACTTGCAGTGATTTAATGCAATATTGATAATGATGATTGTGTTCTATTCTTTAAAATAAATGGAGCCCAGTAATTAACCTAATTGAAATTATTTACATTTACTATTTATTAGTTTTTGATCAGTAATATAAATGTAACAGAGCATGCAGATGCATGCATGCAGGAGCATGCAGATGAATGTTAGGTGAACCCTATGATTTAAATGTGTCTGGTTGACTATTGTGTATGGGGGTGTCCCAACTCTTCCTCAATGGCAGAAGCCAGGGGGAAGAAGGACTCTACCTAATCCTTTGTTAACATGTGAGAAGTGCCTAGCAGCAGCTTATTATCTTCTCTACATTAACTAATTTTCTTAATATATTAAGGAAACATGCACGTTACATTGAGCATGGGATATGCTTAATCTCACAGTGCATGCTAAAGTTTATAACTGACTATAAATATATATGTAAAAGATATGTCATACCAAAATAAGTCAAGTTAAAAGGATTTTCCCATCAATATAAACTATCCATATGCCCTACACTGCGGACATCAAAGGCTTCATGATTGAAGAGCCTACAGTAGATCAATAACAATGTTGAGATCCTATGATTCCTGTGTTTCAAAATTACAAATCTGCAGGGTCTCTAATCCGTGCAAATATATCTCACCAATGGTGTTCTGGCTGATCAATACCGCAACGTTTTAAGTCTGCAGGATGCTTATTGTGCATTGTGTAATGTGCTTAGATAGATAGACTACCTGCTAGCAGAGCAGTATACTTAGTTACATTTGTAGGATATTGCATTCCTTTTCTCGGAGATCTCATATCCACAACATTCCAGTACAGAACCGACATACTCAGAATTTCAGTTCATATTATTTCTGTATTTTTTTTCCGATACCTGAATGTTAACTACATGTCACGGTAGGTGGGGAAAGGAAGAACACCAAATAAACAAACTACAACAGTAACACAGACTTGGCCCCAAAGCTAGTGAGGATGGGGGGGGGAGGTAACCTCTTTGTTATCCCTGAGCCTCTCCCTGACTGCTAACAGTATGAGCAAATCCTAATGGTGGAAGAAATCATACACCGGTACCTGAAACTGACAAACCCTAAATTAGGGAGCAAGGATGAGACTGCCGGGACCTTCCACCGTGAAGGGACCAGCGTCTCCCTGAGACCTAGACACAACACACACACAAACACACAAAGTAGAAACAGGAGTACTTAGCTTGAGATGAGTAAGAAGTAGGAGAACTTCTAACAACCAGCTTGGAACTCCAGAAGGAAATAACAACCGCAAGGTCTGCAGTGAGAGACAGGCTAAAATAGAGCCACTAAACAGCAAATGAGCAGAACCTGTGGAGAGGTGAGATACTGCCCACAACAACAGACAGCAAGGAAAAACCGAAAGACCTGTCAGATAGACTCACGTGCTGCAAGTCTATCTGATCTTCTCAGACCTCTCACCGGGCAGGCAGTGACACTACATGTATGTAATTTGTGCCATAACCACCTATTGTTAGGGCAAATACCCCAATGCCGGATGAGCGGTGGACTCTAAATCAGTAGTTATGGATATCCATAGAGAAAAACCAACAGAGGCATAGAGCTGTGTTTCAAGAGTTTTCTAAACTTTATTAAATAAAGCACAGATTAATAAAAGCGATTTTCTGAATCATTTCCAACTGAAGACGTAGTCAAACATTTACGTCATTAACTCCTTAAAGACACAATCTGAAATGAGCATCTTCTTGGCTATACGCCTAGAACGTCTCCTTAATCTTAACTGTGGGTGCTATCCACATGCTAGTACTCCTAGTTCTTATTAAGATTCCTTTCTAACACCATTGGTAGGGGCTAGGAGTGACCTTGAAGTTACAGTAAATTTCCACAAGAAGCTCACAGTTCATTAATGTAAAATGGCAGCATTAAATACAAACATGGAGACACAACATGGAATCTTAACCCTCACAATTCCCCCATTTTGAGATATTCACTCACCACAGGTGTCAGATACACATACTTAAGCCGGACATTCCCCTTGCTGCTGGTTTCCAAGATTCTGCATATCTGTACCTGTGTGAAGGATCATCTCAACATGTCACATAATCTTATAATCTCTCCTGTTTCGATCCCTGTTACACACTCTGCTCAAGCACATCAATGTGAGCTTAATTACAATGTAAATGAGTGCAACAATCAACAAAATCTGTATTATTCCCTTTACTATACCCATAAGCCACCCACCAACCTTTTTAAGCCAGTTTGCTGGATTCAAGAAAAAGAAGGTATCTGACTACCAAGAGTCCTTGTCAGCACTATGTGCATCCAGCCATTTATCTCTCATTTCTTTCATCTTTTCGATACCTGCTCTTATTTGAAGGTTACCTTGTGGATCTATATAATGACAACAAGCAAATCCTATTATTTGACACATTCCTCCTTCCTTAGCAGTAAGATAGTCTAAAACTAGAGTATGCTGGTTAGTAACTATGATTAACTGATATTTTACATTATTAGTTTGGTTTACAAGGCCTAACACATCCCATCACTCTAGCCATTTGGTCCTATTAGGAGTACTCCAGATATATAGGATTGTGCGTGAGCTCCGCACTTATATACCTATATCTACACATTTATTCATGTATGTATGTTGTATGATGATACAAGTCATTTGATTTAGTGTATTAATAAAAAAAATTTAATGCAAAAATACTGTGAGCCAGCCTATATTTCTATTGATTTAATCCTTTTTTCAGCTGGTAACTGAAAGGCTGAGCTCCAGTAGTTTGCTGGTGGAGCCTTTTCTAATTATTTGATAATAGCTTTACATCCCATAATTGGTCATCTAGGTAGTCAGTGGACTTAAACTTAAAACTTTCATTTTCTGGTCTCAGATGGATAAGAAGTCTCTACAATTTATGTCAGCAAGTTCTAACCACGGTACCAGAATCGCTAAATAAGGCATAGTCTTTGAACTCACAGGACTGTAAGTACAGATCCAACAGTTTTTATAATTGTCCGCATCTGTCATATTTTTTTTAACATGACCTGATGATACCTAGTAAAAACATTGTCCCAGCCACTTTTTAGGTTCACATGTAGAGGTTGAATGCTCAGACCCAGGAGTAGCAGTGCAAGGATCTCCATCCTCAGGGTTGGGCACCTTTTTTTGCAATGTGAGGCGTGAATCCAGTTAGGCTTTCCTTACAGCTTTACAGAGGTTGCAGTTTTCAACAGGACTTGGAAGGGACCATCAAATCTGGGCTCAAAGGTTTTCCTCACATGCCTCTTAATCACCACCCAATCTCCCGGCTTAAGACTGTATGTGCCTTCTACTGAATTAGGGTCTGGAATGGAAGCAAACGCTTGTTTATGAGTGTGATCTAACCTTTTAGTAAGGGCCTTCATGCAACTGACCATACTATCAGTCTGCAATAGTGTTGATCACGAATATTCGAATTGCAAATTTTTATCGCGAATATCGGCACTTTGAGAATTCGCAAATATTTAGAATATAGTGATATAGATTCGTAATTTTGAATATTTAATAATTTTTTGTAAACAGTACACATGATCCCTCCCTGCTTCTAGCTTGTGGGCCACTGAGAAGGTTGCAATATCTTTGACTTTAGGAGTAGTGTTGATTGCAAATTTTTCGTACTGCAAATTTTTATCGCAAATTTTCCAATTGCCGATTTACGCAATCAAGAAAATAATGACTGAGATAATGAATTCTCAAATTTGCGAATATATGACAAATATTCACCCAAATATTCGCAAAATATCACAAATTCGAAAATTGCCCCTGCCGCTTATCACTAGTGATGAGCGGCAGGGGTCATATTCGAATTCGCAATATTCCGCGAATATGTTGTAGAATATTCGTTGAATATTCGCAAATTCGAATTTTCATTATATTCTACGATTTTTTTTACTGGAAAAATCGTCAAGGTAATGATTGTGTAATATGAAAATTTTTGTAATTCGAATTTTCGGATTCAAATTTTTTATTGCGATTTTTTAAACTTACAACTATTAGACAAAGAAGATTATAGCACTATATTAGCTAAATTGCTCTATATTCGATATTTTTTTCGAATATTCGCTATATTGCTATAACTTTGTTTTTTCGAATATTCGTAATATTCTAAAACAAGAATATATAGCAATATAGCGAATATTCGAAAAAAACGAATATAGAGCAATTTAGCTAATATAGTGCTATAATTTTCTTTGTCTAATAGTTGTAATTTTTTTTCTCATCTGAAGTTCAGATTGGAAAAAAAAGACAACTATAAAAAAAATAAGATTATAGCACTATATTAGCTAAATTGCTCTATATTCTTTTTTTTCTAATATTCGCTATATTGCTATAACTTTGTTTTTTCGAATATTCGTAATATTCTAAAACAAGAATATATGGCAATATATAGCGAATATTCGAAAAAAAACAAATGTAGAGCAAAATTCGCAAACACTACTACTCCTAAAGTCAAGTATATTGCAGCCTTCTTATTGGCCCACAAGCTAGAAGCAGGGAGGGATCATGTGTACTGATTAAAAAAAAAAAAAGGAAAAAAATAAATTTGAATATTTGAAATTACGAATATATATAACTATATTTGAATATTCGTGACTGCAACTGTTGAGGAAAATACAATCCTAGCCGTGGATCACTGCCAAACAATAACTCAAATGGGGATAACCCTATCTTCTTGTTTGGAGTAGTTCTTATAGAATATAAGGCTAGAGGCAAACACTGTCCAGGGCCTCTGGGTCTCCCGCATGGCCTTCTGTATTTCCAGTTTCAATGTACTATTCAGGTGCTCAACTCGGCCACTGCTGGGGATGGTAAGCTGTATGAAAGGCTTGGGTCACCCCTAATGCTTGCATAACCTCTCTCATCACTTCACCTGTAAAATGGGAACCTCTATCTAACTTCAGGAACACCAAACCTGCATATCAGTTCACTGACCAGTTTCTTTGCAGTGCTCTTGGCACTGGCTTTGGCTATTGGGAAGGCTTCCGGCCAACCTGAAGAGAGATCAACACACACAAGAACAAACCCATACACTCCTACCTTTGGAAGTTGTATGTAGTCTATCTGCAGTCTCTGAAACAGGTAAAGTGGCTTAGGGGTGTGCTTGCTTGGAGTCTTCACCACTTGCCCTGGATTATTCAATGCACAGACCATATATCCTTTCACAAAACGGCTGCAACTGTAGAGAACCCTGGAGCAATCCAGCCAATATTTACCACACCACTTACCATGGCACCTTTTGACAGATGTGTAGGCCCATGGGCCTCCTGAGCCATAACCGGGTACAGAAGGCGTGGCAGGCAGATTCTGTCTTTGTTTCTCCATAGCCCTTGGTCATCTGGCCCAGCCCCCCGTTTAGTTCATAGTTCTTTTTATTCAGGTGGGGCCTGCTCAGACAATTTGATCAGAGTGTCTTTGGATATATTCACAGGTTTTAAGGCTGGGTGGCATCAGCACTCAGTAGCCGGAGCACAGCTAGCTTGGCTGCCTTATCAGCTCTGTCATTACCTTTTACCTCTGCCGTGGTACACTGTCACGGTCCCTCAGGTGACTGATGTCAGGAAATCAAGGAGATTGGCTATCACGACCGGTGTGCCGATCACATACGTGACGCAGAGGGAGGGAAAAGGGAAGGCCCTGTCCTAGGGAGAGGGAAAGATGGTGACCCCTAACTCACCTTATGGCTGGCACCTGACTGCCCTGATGTCCCTAGACGGGTTTTTCATCCGTACACCAATCACATGCCAAAATCCTGGCTTTCCTTAAGATGAGCCCTAAGTAGTGAATAGGGCGGTGGGAACACTAGTCTGCACCACTAACACTAAAGCAGAGGACAGACAATACTGACGAAACATATAATCCCAGATGGGCGACAACAGCGGACAACAAAAGACTAACAGGGATCCTGAGGGTAATACTCTGGTACGACAACCAGGAATAACAGCTACACAGCTCCAGTGGGTCAGTATAGAAGTCCAGACAGGAAGCTCTATATCTGGCAACCAGAGAAGTGGGAGAGGGGAATATATATGGAAGTTGGGAGTGCCGGACAAGAAACAGCTGAGGAGAAGAAGGTACGGATCCCTGAGTGAGACAAAAAGGATTGCAAGGCAAACACAGAAAGCTACCATTAAGTAACAGCATGATCTTTAGACATAGAGCGTGCAGCCACCCGCTGCGACTTCCTGACCCCGGGTATAACGGAGTAAGACGTGGTTCTTGACACCCTCGTGACATTGGCTGAGCGTGGAGGAATCTAACAGCCTCCTTGATTTCTCTTGATTCAGTGTTAATAGGGTTAATGACCAATTCCTTTTTCTCAGCTGTTGCTCAGTGGTCATCACTTCTACCCTTTATAGTCTAACCCCACCCTTCTGACTATGCGGTAGATAGCTTCATTTGGGTTTGGCTGAGCTGGCGTGAGTTTGTCTCTGGTGTTCCTGCTCGTCCATCTCTATAGAAGTTAAGTGTCGCGTTTGTTTGTGTTTGTTATATTTCCTGTTGTTTGTATCTGGGCTTAAGATAGAGACTTCCATTTGTCCATCTGGGGAGGAATGAGTTGTCTCTGGTCCTAACCTTTTTCCTGAGCCTTATAGGGATATAAAGGCCTAGGTATCCTGCATATGAATATTCCTACCCTCAGGATCTATTAATATTGATAGATAGTTAGGGCCCAGATTAGGGTTGGTTAGGAGGTGATCTGTTTCTTCCCTAGTTTCCAGGCCCAGTTACTGTTCCCCTTCCCTCCTGTGTTCAGTATGGAGTTTTCCCCCCACACTGATCATGACATACACCTTGTGTGAGCCCTTACTTTCACAATAGCAACTTCTTCTGGCAACAGTAAAGAGTTCATCAGTTAAAGCACAGAGTCTTTGTTTTTAATGGGCTGACCTGGAGAAGTCAAAAAATCTCTAGCCCGCCATATGGGTCCAAAGTCATGTGCAATCCCAAAAGCATACCTGGAGTCCATGTAGATGTTCACCTTTTTCCCTTCAGCCATTTTACACACCTCAGTGAGTGTCTTCAACTCTGCCTCCTGCGCAGACATGTGCGGACGGAGTGGTTCAGCAATGGCGACCTCATGCTTCACCTCATATACCTCATATTCACAAATGGGAATCTGGTATCTAATATTACTGTAGGGGAAAGCTTGGGATCTAGTGATCACCAGTCAGTGTGGTTTATTATAAGTACAGTGACTGAGTCACACCACACAAAAACAAAAGTTTTAGATTTTAGAAAAACTGACTTTTCTAAAATTAGATTAGTGGTATACGAGTCCCTATCAGACTGGAACAGTTTCAATGGAGTCCAGGAGAAATGGGACTACTTAAAAGTGGCACTATTGAAGGTAACAGATAATTGCATTAGACTTGTCAGTAAAAGAAAAAAAAAAAAAGGAAGAGACCACTGTGGTACTCAGCAGAAGTGGCCAAAATCATTAAAAACAAAAAGATAGCATTTAGTAATTCTAGAAAAACCCAAAACGAGGATGACAGGGAAATTTATAAGATTAGGCAGAGAGAGGCCAAGCAAGTTATAAGAGCTTCTAAAGCACAGGCAGAAGAGAATTAGCTCAGTCAGTGAAAAAAGGTGATAAGACATTCTTCAGATACATAAATGTAAAAAGGAAATTAAAACAAGGCATTACCAAATTAAAAACAAAAGGAAGGTATATGGAAGAAGATAAAGAACTAGCTGACTGCCTCAATGAATACTTCTGTTCAGTTTTTACAAAGGAAAATGAAGGAAAAGGAGTAGGGTTGAGCGAACCCTAACTGTAAAGTTGATTTTTGGACCCCGGACCCGAACCCGAACATTTTTTAGTAAAAGTTTGGGTTCAGGTTCGGTGTTCGGCGCTTTCTTGGCGCTTTTTGAAAGGCTGCACAGCAGCCAATCAACAAGCGTCATACTACTTGCCCCAAGAGGCCATCACAACCATGCCTACTAATGGCATGGCTGTGATTGGTCAGAGCAGCATGTGACCCAGGCTCTATATAAGCTTGGGTCACGTATCGCTGCACGTCACTCTGCTGTTACAAGTGTAGGGAGAGGATGCTGCTGGACTTGTGATTTCAGGGAGAACATAGGAGAGAATCTAACTGTCACGGCTGAGAGGGGGGGGAGACCCTCAGCTGTGCGGTGTCGTAGATAAGGGTAGCTGCTAGGCCAGGACGACAGGATCAAGGAGCAGGTCACCTCCTAATGCGTACCTATTTCTGACCCTGACTCCTAACTGTATGAGCCAACCCTGATGGTAGGAGGGCTCATACTCCGTAACCTGGGGTCCCTACTAGCCCTGAGGAAAACCCTGGACTAGGAGCAGGGTAAGACGACCTGTTCCTCCTAGACACGGAGGAACAGGAGTCTCACTGGCCAAGCTGCAAGGAGAAGGGAAACATATACAGACATATGGCAATGGCAGGTAGTGAAACTAGTACCACACCTACCTGCCACAGAAACAGAGACTGGAACCCGTGCACAAGTGCTAATGTCCACACCAAACACAAAAGGACACAGCACACACACAAAGCACACAGGAACCCAGATGCAACCGCATGCCCTTAACAGCAAGCTGCCTAGCAACAGCTCAGGCCGCTATACTGCAAATAACATCATGTTGCCAGCGGCAACCACACGTGAGGCCACATACTTCAGCCCTCACCTGTGATTGATAACAAGACCAGACCGCGGCAACAGCATGCGGGTCCAGGAGTCACGACCATGAGCATGGTCGTGACACTAACTCAGCGATCTACAGACAAATAGTTGTGTGGGTGCAGGGCACTATCATTTTACCCTGCCCTGAGCTCATTGACCAAAAATACTAACTTTAGAATTCTGTTAGTTAGGTGGGTGGCGGCGGCGGCGACCATTTTATGCATGCTCAGTGCACCAGCACTGTATCTGAGCTTTTGAGACATTGCAAATCACCATTTTTTTGGGGCAAACTACAACATCTGGATTAGTCAGTGTGCAATTTAAGGTAGAAATACACCCATCATTTTCTGGGGTTTGAAAAACACATTATTTTTCTCCAAAAAACAGTATATGCCAGGTCTGCAAGTGTTAAATTCAAGTTTAATATATACAGCATTCATATTCTGTTAGCAAAAAAAGACTTTTTGGGCAATCTACAACATCTGTATTAGTCAGTGTGCAATTTAAGCTAGAAATACACCCATCATTTTCTGGGGTTTGAAAAACACACTTATTTGACAAAAAAACACTATTTTCAGGCCTTGCGGCATCAGCAAGTGTAAGATTACAGGCTTATATACTGCTGTCAAATTCAGTTGTTAAACAAACAGTCGTTTGGGCTCCAAAAATTTAGTTGGCAGCCTTTGATGCAGATGTCATTGTGAGATACACCCTTAATACATTTGGGTTACATTCAGAGATTTTAAATACCTCCATTTGGTGCACCAATATTGAATTCAGGCCTACAGAGGTTCAGGCCCTTGAGATACCACCTCTACATACAGGGGTTTGAATTAGGCATTTGAGATACAGTCATTTGAAATACAGCCATTTTGTGCAAAGATATATTTACTTCAGGCCTACACAGGTTCAGACCGTGTTAGATACCCCCCTACATACAGGGGTTTGAATCAGGCATTTGAAATACAGCCATTTGAAATACAGCCTTTTAGTGCAAAGATATATTTACTTCAGGCCTACACTGATTCAGGGCGTTTGTGATCCCCACTATACATACAGGGGTTTGAATTAGGCATTTAAAATACAGTCATTTGAAATACAGCCTTTTTGTGCAAAGATATATTTACTTCAGGCTTACACAGGTTCAGACCGTGTGAGATACCCCTCTACATACAGGGGTTTGAATCAGGCATTTGAAATACAGCCATTTAAAATACAGCCATTTTCTCCAAAGAAATCTTTAATTAAGGCCTAGTTTGGTTCAGGCCGTGTAAGATACACCCTTTACATACTGTCGTTCTTTTTTACTATTAATTAAACACCCATTTAGGGCAAGATCCTAAATTCAAAAAATATTAGGAGAGCGTCAAATAAGGGACGTGGCCCAGGTCGTGGTGCTGCTGGTGGAGCTCCTGTTGCAGGGAGAGGACGTGGTCGATCTGTGCCAGCTACACGCACAAGTGAAACCCCTTCCTCAGGTGCGAGTAGGCGACAAAACCTGCAGCAGTATTTGGTCGGGCCTAATGCTGCTTTACGAATGGTGAGGCCTGAACAAGTACAGGCGATAGTAGATTGGGTTGCTGACAGTGGATCCAGTTCCTTCACATTGTCTCCCACCCAGTCTCCTGCTGAAAGACCACAGTTGGCACCAGCAGCCGATGTCCATCAGTCTTTCACCTCACCCCCTTGCAAATCAGCCAAGCAGTCTGAGCCCCAAGTCATGCAGCAGTCTCTTCTGCTTTTTGATGACTCTGTTAGCAGGGTTTCCCAGGGCCATCCACCTAGCCCTGCCCCAGAAGTGGAAGAGATTGAGTGCACCGATGCCCAAACACTTATTTTTCAAGATGAGTACATGGGAGGACCATCGCAGCACGTCTCGGATGATGACGAAACACAGGTGCAAACTGCTGGGGCTTTCGAAAGCGTGCAGACCGACAAGGAAGTCAGGGGTAAAGACTGGGTGAAAGATGATGTGGAGGACGATGAGGTCCTCGACCCCACATGGAATCAAGGTCATGCGAGTGACCTATGTAGTTCGGAGGAAGAGGCGGTGGTCGCACAGAGCCACCAGCACAGCAGAAGAGGGAGCAGGGTGAAAAAGCGGAGCGACCGTCCCCTAGACAGTACGCCTCCTACTGCCCACCACAGCAAGGGACCGAGCACACCAAAGCCAGCTCCAAGGAGTTCCCTGGCGTGGCAGTTCTTCAGACAATGTGCTGACGACAAGACACGAGTGGTTTGCACGCTGTGCATTCAGAGCCTGAAGCGAAGCATAAACGTTCTCAACCTGAGCACAACCCTCATGACCAGGCATTTAAGTGCAAAGCACGAGCTGCAGTGGAGTAGACACCTCAAAAACCAAGAAAGGTCTCTGGCTCCTCCTGCTTCCTCTTCTGCTGCAGTCGCGGCCTCTTCATCCACCTCTGGAGTGACAGTGCCACCTGGCACCCCACAAACTGAGGATCTGCCAGCAACACAACACCTGGGTCACCAAGCATCTCCACAATGTCCCACGGAAGCGTTTAGCTCTCCATATCCCAAACGCTGGAGAGGAAGAGGAAGTACCCCCCTACCCACCCGTGATCCCTAGCCCTGAATGCCAGCATTTCTAAATTACTTGCCTTTGAAATGCTGTCATTCCATCTGGTGGAGATGGATAGTTTTAAAGGCTTTATGGCGGTGGCTGTCCCACAGTACGTCGTGCCCAGTCGCCACTACTTTTCAAGGCGAGCCATCCCTTCCCTTCACAACCAAGTAGGGGACAAAATCAGGTGTGCACTGCGCAACGCCATCTGTGGCAAGGTGCACCTGACTACGGATACGTGGACCAGTAAGCGCGGTCAGGGCCGTTATATCTCCATAACAGCACACTGGGTAAATGCAGTGGCGGCTGGGCCTGAGGCGGATAGCAGTTTGGCGCATGTCCTTCCACCAGCGGCGTACACACAATCAATGGGATCCCGGTGCGAAACTGATCCATGGGCCCCCCCCCCAGGTCTCGGGAGGGGCATTTCCCCGGGCAATAGGAGATTATGGGGCCCCTGTGTCAACCACACACACACACAGCCCCACCCATAAATCGCGCCCGTACCTCTTACATCCAGTGACGTCTCCTTCGATGCAGATGTTCTCTGTCCTCGTCTTCTCCTTTCAGACCAGACCACCATTTTTACGCCGTTTTTAATCTCTGCAGTTTGACAAAAAAAAAATTTTAGTTTACTACTTTTCCATCATCCTACCATCTTCTGGACAAAACATCCTACTACCCCAATACTGTGCCCTGTGGTCCCCAATAGTGCCCCCAATATTGTGCCAGTATCAAGTGCCAACCGCCCCGTGTGCCAGTATCAAGTGCCAACCCCCCCCTCATTTTCCAGTATCGAGTGCCAACTCCCCCCCCTCATTTTCCAGTATCAAGTGCCAACCTTCCCCCCCCATTTTTAATGTATCAAGTGCCAACCTCCCCCCCCCCATTTTCCAGTATCAAGTGCCAACCTTCCTTACCTTCCTTCCCTCCCCCCTCCCCATTTTCCAGTATCAAGTGCCAACCTTCCTTCCCTCCCCCCCCCATTTTCCAGTATCAAGTGCCAACCTTCCTTCCCCCCATTTTCCAGTAGTGCCAACCTTCCTCCCCCCCCCCCCCCCCATTTTCCAGTATCAAGTGTCTCCTCATGTCCCAAGTAAAGTCCGGTATTAAAAAAATAATAATAAACCCTTATACTTACCTCCTTAGCAGCGATGCGATGCAGGCCTCTTCTGGCCTGTGTCCCGCTCTGTACTGCTCAAGCGGCGCGATGACATCATCGCGCCGCCTGCACCGCTCTGATAGGCTGCGAGCCTTGTGCCGGCAGCCTATCAGAGGAACAGGGAAGGGAGACGCCTCCCTCCCCTGCCCGGCCGCAGCACAGCAATCTGTATCGCTGTCCTATGGAGATGAACGCTTCCACAATGGAAGCGTTCATCTCCCTTTCATCTGCGGCTGCCGCCGCCGCCACCGGCCTACCTGAGTCGCACACACACTACTGCAGGGGCCAGGGGTCCACAGGCGGCCGGGCCCCCTGGAGTGCCGGGCCCGGTCGCAACTGCAACCCCTGCGACCCCTGTATGTACGCCACTGCCTTCCACCACCGAGGATTGCAGGGCGCTTCAGTTTGCCTCCTGTTGCTTCCTCATCCTACTCTGCTTCCTCATCCTCTACCAGCTCCTCATCCGGTCAGCGTAACACCTTCACCACCAACTTCAGCACAGCCAGGGGTAAACGACAGCAGGCAGTTTTAAAACGTATCTGTTTGGGGGACAAACCCCACACCGCACAGGAGCTGTGGACGGGCCTTGAACAACAGATCGATGAGTGATTTGTGCCAGTCAGCCTCAAGCCCGGCGGTGTGCGATAATGGGCAAAATCTCATAGCAGCTCTGGGACTAGCCGGTTTGACGCACATCCCTTGCCTGGCACATGTGCTGAATTTGGTGGTGCAGAGATTGCTTAAAAATTACCCCGACATGTCAGAGCTGCTGCATAAAGTGCGGGCCGTCTGTGCGTGCTTTCGGCGTTCTCACCCTGCTGCTGCTCGCCTGTCAGCGCTGCAGCATAACTTCGGCCTTCCCGCTCACCGCCTCATATGCGACGTGCCCACAAGGTGGAACTCCACCTTGCACATGCTGGCCAGACTGTGAGAGCAGCAGCAGGCGATAGTGGAGTTTCAGCTGCAGCACGCACGGGTGAGTCGCTCGGCGGAACAGCACCACTTCACCACCAATGACCGGGTCTCCATGCGAGACCTGTGTTTCTTGTTGCGCTGTTTTGAGTACTCCACCAACATGGCCAGTGCCGATAACACCGTTCTCAGCATTACTATCCCACTTTTATGCCTACTTGAAAAAACGCTCATGGCGATGATGGAAGAGGATGTGGCACAGGAGGAGAAGGAGGAAGAGGGATCATTTCGTAGGGTTTACGGCCAGTCATTCCTAAGTGGCTCCAAAGGGTGGGTTCCTGCACCCACAAACCCAAGGTACACAATTGTCCAGCCAGGGCACAGTTCTGGAGGATGAGGAGGTGGAGGATGAGGAGATGGAGGAGGAGGAACCATGTTCACAGCAGGGTGGCACCCAGACCAGCTCATGGCCATCACTGGTGCGTAGATGGGGGGGATACAGAGGACACAGACAATACAACTCCCACAGAGGACAGCTTTTCGTTGCCTCTGGGCAGCCTGGCACACATGAGCGATTACATGCTGCAATGTCTCTGCAACGACGGCAGAGTTGCCCACATTCTAACTTGTGCTGACTACTGGGTGGCCACGCTGCTGGATCCCCGTTACAAGGACAACGTACCGTCCTTAATTCCGTCACTGGAGCGTGATCGTAAGATGCGCGAGTACAAGAGCACGCTGGTAGACGCGCTGCTGGTGGAATTTCCACCTGACAGCGGGGGCACAGTGGAAGCACAAGGCGAAGGCAGAGGATGAGGAAGAGGTCGCCAACGCAGCAGGGGCACCACCAGCACCTTAGAAGGCAGGGTTAGCATGGCTGAAATGTGGAAAAGCTTTGTCCGCACGCCACAACTACCAGCACCACCAGCTGATATGGAACGTCTTAGCAGGAGGCAGCATTTCACCAACATGGTGGAGCAGTATGTGTGCACACACCTACATGTACTGAATGACGGGTCTGCCCCCTTCAACTTCTGGGTCTCCAAATTGGGCACATGGCCTGAGCTTGCCCTTTACGTCTTGGAGATGCTGGCCTGCCCTGCAGCCAGTGTACTCTCTGAACGTGTATTTAGCACGGCCGGAGACGTCATTACAGACAGACGCAGCCGCCTGTCCACAGTCAACGTAGACAAGATCACATTCATTAAAATGAACCAGGCTTGGACCCCACAAGACTTGTCTGTACCTTGTGCAGAATTTATATTTATACCACCTTCAAACAGACATTCTTGTACTCAAGTCAAGTGCAAGGATTTTTTGTTTTCTTTTTTTTTATTTGTCACAATATTTTGGGGGCTACCTACCCCAATAAAAAAAAAACATTGTTGGCTACCTCCTCCTCCTCCATTTCTGCCTCCAACTACAACACCACATTCACCGCCTCCTCAACTTCGGACTCCATATCCACCTCCTTCTCTGAGTTGCAGGTTAATAATTTGTAATTTTTAGTTATTTTATTTCATTTTAAGTTATTTCCCTATCCACATTTGTTTGCAGAGCAGTTGCCATGCTCTTAAGCACATTTTACTGCCTTTTACATCCCTCTAGCCTTTTGAAGGACTATTTTATAGCCATTTTAAAGCAAAAAAGTGCAAATTTTAGTGCTCTAAATTGAAAAAAATCTTATTTTCAATTGTCAGGTGACATTTTACCATTTTTGGCATACAAACCCCTGCTGAGCCTGGGTTACAGGGGCCTAAATCTCTCAAAATCCTCTGTTCTATTGCTGGGTGACAAGATCCCCATTTTGCCGTTAATGAACCCCTGCTGTGCCTGAGTGACAGTGGCCTAAATCTCTCAAAATCCTCTGTTCTATTGCTGGGTGACAAGATCCCCCTTTTGCCGTGAATGAACCCCTGCTGTGCCTGGGTGACATGGGCCTAAATCTCTCAAAATCCTTTGTTCTATTGCTGGGTGACATGAAGCCCCTTTTGCCGTGAATAAACCCCTGCTGTGCCTGGGTGACAGGGGCCTAAATCTCTCAAAATCCTCTGTTCTATTGCTGGGTGACATGAACCCCCGTTTGCCATGAATGAACCCCTGCTGTGCCTGGGTGACAGGGGCCTAAATCTCTCAAAATCCTTTGTTCTATTGCTGGGTGACATGAAGCCCCTTTTGCCGTGAATAAACCCCTGCTGTGCCTGGGTGACAGGGGCCTAAATCTCTCAAAATCCTCTGTTCTATTGCTGGGTGACATGAACCCCCGTTTGCCATGAATGAACCCCTGCTGTGCCTGGGTGACAGGGGCCTAAATCTCTCAAAATCCTCTGTTCTATTGCTGGGTGACAAGATCCCCCTTTTGCCGTGAATGAACCCCTGCTGTGCCTGGGTGACAGGGGCCTAAATCTCTCAAAATCCTCTGTTCTATTGCTGGGTGACAAGATCCCCCTTTTGCCGTGAATGAACCCCTGCTGTGCCTGGGTGACATGGGCCTAAATCTCTCAAAATCCTTTGTTCTATTGCTGGGTGACATGAAGCCCCTTTTGCCGTGAATGAACCCCTGCTGTGCCTGGGTGACAGGGGCCTAAATCTCTCAAAATCCTCTGTTGTATTGCTGGGTGACATGAAGCCCCTTTTGCCGTGAATAAACCCCTGCTGTGCCTGGGTGACAGGGGCCTAAATCTCTCAAAATCCTCTGTTCTATTGCTGGGTGACATGAACCCCCGTTTGCCATGAATGAACCCCTGCTGTGCCTGGGTGACAGGGGCCTAAATCTCTCAAAATCCTCTGTTCTATTGCTGGGTGACAAGATCCCCCTTTTGCCGTGAATGAACCCCTGCTGTGCCTGGGTGACAGGGGCCTAAATCTCTCAAAATCCTCTGTTCTATTGCTGGGTGACAAGATCCCCCTTTTGCCGTGAATGAACCCCTGCTGTGCCTGGGTGACATGGGCCTAAATCTCTCAAAATCCTTTGTTCTATTGCTGGGTGACATGAACCCCCTTTTGCCGTGAATGAACCCCTGCTGTACCTGGGTGACATGGGCCTAAATCTCTCAAAATCCCCTGTTCTTTTGCTGGGTGACAAGAACCCACTTTTGCCGTGAATGAACCCCTGCTTTGCCTGGGTGACAGGGGCCTAAATCTATCAAAATCCTCTGTTGTATTGCTGGGTGACATGAACCCCCTTTTGCCGTGAATGAACCCCTGCTGTACCTGGGTGACATGGGCCTAAATCTCTCAAAATCCCCTGTTCTTTTGCTGGGTGACAAGAACCCACTTTTGCCGTGAATGAACCCCTGCTGTGCCTGGGTGACAGGGGCCTAAATCTATCAAAATCCTCTGTTCTATTGCTGGGTGACAAGATCCCCCTTTTGCCGTGAATGAACCCCTGCTCTGCATTGCTGACAGGGAACTAAATTTAGTGAAAACATCTGTTACTGATCGGAAGATGCGCGACTACAAGCGCACGCTGATGATAGCATTCCCACCCGACAGCGGGGGCACAGTGGAAGCACAAGGGCGAAGGCAGAGGAGGAGGAAGAGGTCGCCAACGCAGCTGGGGCACCACCAGCACCTGAGAAGGCAGGGTTAGCATGGCCAAAATGTGGAAAAGCTTTGTCCGCCTTGGAGGTGCTGACCTGCCCTGCAGCCAGTGTATAGTGTGAACGTGTGATTAGCACGGCAGAGAGCATTATCACAGGCCGCAGCCAATGTGGACCAGCTTACGTTTATTAAATGGATCCCACAGGACTTGTCCGTACCTTATGCAGAATAGACATTTATACCAGCCTCAACCATCCATTCTTGTACTCAAGTGCACTTATTCTTTGTTTTATTTTGTTATATGTCCCAATATTTTGGGGGATAGCCCAATTTAAAAATTAAAAATAACACAAATCAGTGTTGGCTACCTATTGCTCCTTCACCGGCGCTTCCACCTACACCACCACGTCAACCTACACCACCACATCCATCCATCCACCGCCTCCTCAACCTTCTACTCCTAGATCCAGATTGTTATTTTAAATTTTTCTGTATTTTATGTTATTTTTAGTCATTTCCCTATCCACATTTGTTTGCAGAACAGATGCCATGCTCTTAAAGGGGTTATCCCACCTTCTCATTTCCATGCCGTGGCTGCTCTCTCATGTTCGAGAAACTGCTCAGTCAGGGGGCGTTCACATTTCTATTGACTGACAGCAGGATCAGCGGTCTGCTGATCTACTGACTCTGCCTCCTTGTTTGGCGTGCGCGCTCCCGTGTGAGCAGGAAATCATTTGCTCAGCCGCCACAGCTACAAGCGCAGGAAAACTAACAAGCGCGCAGGCGCAGAGTGTTCTCTGCAAAAAAAAAACACAGGACGAACTAAAGGAATCCACCGCGCAGGCGAGAAAATGCGCAAGCCCGAGAGTCAGGTCGGGCTGCGTTAGAAAAAAAGAAGAGGATAGCGCGCAAGCGCGGCCAATGCTCCGATGTTGCTGGGGTGGCTGTAACCTATAACAACCGGCAGTAAACAAGGCTAACAAAGAAGGTCAAATATATATGAAGGGAGGAAGAATCTCTAATAACTTCTATTGGGTAAGTTGATACTGGTGTCAAAAACGACACAATTAGGCAGACTTCAAAACATGGGATAACCCCTTTAAGCACATTTTGATGCCTTTTGCAGCCCTCTAGCCCTTTCCAGGACTATTTTAGAGCCATTTTAGTGGCCAAAAGTTCGGGTCCCCATTGACTTCAATGGGGTTCAGGTTCGGGGTCAAGTTCGGGTCCCGAAACCGAACTTTTTTTTCAAGTTTGGCCGAACTCGTCGAACCCGAACATCCAGGTGTCCGCTCAACTCTAAAAAGGACCTCAGTTAGGGAGGAAGACTAATGAATCTTTTGATGCATGTGTCTTTACAGAGGAAGAGGTTCTAAGTCAGCTGTCTAAAATTAATACAAATAAGTCACAGGGGCCTGATGGGATACACCCAAAGCTATTAAAAGAGCTAAGTGGTGAACTAGCAAAACCATTAACAGATTTATTTAACCAATCACTGGTAACAGGAGTCGTCCCAGAAGATTGGAAATTACCAAATGTTGTGCCCATACACAAGAAAGTTAGTAGGGAGGAATCGGGTAAATATAGGCCAGTAAGCCTCAATAGTGGGGAAATTAATGGAAACCATACTTAAGGAGAGGATTGTGGAACATCTAAAATCCCATGGATTGAAAGATGAAAAACAGTATGGGTTTACGTCAGGGAGATCATGTCAAACTAATCTTATAGATATTTTTGATTGGGTGACTAAAATAATAGATGGCGGAGGTTCAGTAGACATCGCTTATCTAGACTTTAGTAAGGCTTTTGATACTGTCCCACATAGAAGGCTTATCAATAAATTGCAGTCTTTGACCTTGGACTCCCATATTGTTGAATGGATAAGGCAGTGGCTGAGGGACAGACAACAGAGGGTTGTAGTCAATGGAGTATATTCAGACCATGGTCTTGTTACCAGTGGGGTACCTATGGGATCTGTTCTGAGACCCATATTGTTTAATATCTTTATCAGCGAAATTGCAGAAGGCCTCGATGGTAAGGTGTGTCTTTTTGCAGATGACACAAAGATTTGCAACAGGGTTGATGTTCCTGGAGGGATACACCAAATGGAAAAGGATATAGGAAAACTAGAGGAATGGTCAAAAATCTGGCAACTAAAATTTAATGTTGATAAGTGCAAGATAATGCACCTGGGGCGTAAAAACCCAAGAGCAGAATATAAAATCAGTGATACAGTCCTAACCTCAGTATCTGAAGAAAGGGATTTAGGGGTCATTATTTCAGAAGACTTCAAGGTAGGCAGACAATGTCATAGAGCAGCAGGAAATGCTATCAGAATGCTTGGGTGTATAGGGAGAGGCATTAACAGTAGAAAGCTGGAGGTGCTCATGCCGCTCTACAGAGCACTAGTGAGCACTAGTGAGACCTCATTTGGAGTATTGTGTGCAGTACTGGAGACCATACTGGAGATATTGATCCTTTGGAGAGCTTTCAGAGAAGAGCTACTAAACTAGTACAATGGATTGCAGGATAAAACTTACCAGGAAAGGTTAAAGGACCTTAACATGTATAGCTCGGAAGAAAGACGAGACAGAGGGGAAATGATTAGAATTGAGCGGACACCTGGATGTTCGAGTTTGACGGGTTCTGCCGAACTTCACAAAAAAGTCAATGGGGACCCGACCTTTTGAGCACTAAAATGGCTGTAAAAATGTCATGGAAAGGGCTAGAGGGCTGCAAATGGCATCACAATGTGGTTAAAAGCATGGCAAGTGCTCTTCAAACAAATGTGGATAGGGAAATGACTTTAAATAACATAAAATACGTAAAAATAAAAAATAATAATCTTGATCTAGGAGGACGAGGTCCATATGGAGTAGGAGGTTAAGGAGGCGGTGGATGTGGAAGCGGCGTTGGAGGAGGTAGCCAACACTGCTTTTTGGTTTGAAATTTATTTATATTTTTTTAAATTAGGGTACACCCCAAAACATTGGGAAATATAACCTGTGATAACCCCCTCCACTCATGCTAAACACACATTCAGACAATACACTGGCTGCAGGGCAGGCCAGCACCTCCAAGGGGTAAAGGGCAAGCTCAGGCCATATGCCCAATTTGGAGACCCAGAAGTTGCAGGGGCTGACCCCTGTCAGTCAGTTTGTGTAGGCGTGTGCACACTTACTGCCCCACCATGTCGCACGTCCCCGTGAAGTTCATGATCCAATTTGATATCTGCTCTATCAACTTTCGATGTTCTTTTATGCGCTTACCATGGTGATCACTGGTGGCGCGGAATCAGGGTTCCAGGCCGGAGAGGGAGTGTGAGAAAGAGAGACCACATCCAAGGGAGTTCAACGGATGAAATTTATTTGTGATCGAGCGGAAATGTGGGAGAAGCTATTAAAACGGAAGAATTTTGAGGAAATTTGGGGGCGCACGGCAATTACCCACTCCCGACTCGGGGAGGTAGTGACGATAAACAACAATACAGGACTCTTAAGATGCCCTGTTGTTGGAATGATTAATAAAAAATTATAGGGAATGTCACAGTGGTATTTTGGATTTTGAATCATTAGCCAGGAGAGGCCCTGCTGCCGCTTTGTTGACTCTAGCTAACTTCTGCCTGATCGCACGTCCCTGTGACGTCCACAATCCATTTGGATATCTTCTCTATCAACTTTCGATGTTCTTTTCTGAGCATACCATGTTGTTCACGGTTATTGGCAAATCAGGGTTCCACGCCGGAGAGGGAGCGTGAGAAAGAGAGACCACATCCAAGGGAGGATTAATTGTTTCAAATTAAAAATGATAGAGCGGAAATATGGGACAAAGTATTAAAGCGTAAATGTGTGACAACTTTTTAAAGTTTAAGCATTGAATGAAAGGATGTGGCGCACATCAATTAATAAAAAATTTATTAAATTTTATTCCCCGTCACCTATGCAGAGCAGGGGTTTCTATCCGGCAAAATTAGAAAAATGTCACCTGACAATGTAACAGACGATTTTTTTTAAATTTATGTACCTGTTACCTATGCAGAGGTGCCCCAGTGACATCCACCATCCATTTGGATATCTTCTCTATCAACTTTCGATGTTCTTTTCTGAGCCTACCATGTTGATCACGGTTATCGGCGAATCAGGGTTCCATGCCGGAGAGGGAGCGTGAGAAAGAGAGACCACATCCAAGGGAGATAAATGGATTTAATTTTTTTGGGATCGAGCGGACATATGGGAAAAGTTATTGAGGTGCAAATGTGGGACAAATTACTGAAGCGCAAATGTGGGAAAAGTTATCGAAGCGCAAATGTGGTACAACTTGTTAAAGTTTAAGCATTGAATGAAAGGAGGTGGCGCGCATCAATTAAAGAAGAATTTCTGAAATTTTATTCCCTGTCACCTATGCAGAGCAGGGGTTTATTCACGTCCAAAATTGTAAAGTGTCAACCCAAGAATTTAACAGAAAAATGACAGAAATTTATTAACCTGCCTACTTGGTAGAGCAGGGGTCTATGACAGAAAAAAAATGGTTTATTGTCACCCGAAAATGTAAAAGAAAATTATTGAAATTTTTTTACCCGTCTACTAGATATAGCAGTGGTACATCACACCCAAAAATTGGTGCATTTCACCAGAAAATTTAACAGACAAATTTTTATTTTTGTTCAACCTGTCTACTATAGCAGTGGTACATCACACCCAAAAATTGGTGAATTTCACCCGAAAATATAACAGACCATTTTTTTTTAACCTGTCTACTAGGTATAACAGTGGTACATAACACCCAAAAAATTGTGAATTTCACCTGAAAATGTAACAGACGAATTATTTTTTATTTTTTTACCTGTCTACTAGGTATAGCAGTGGTACATCACACCCAAAAGTTGTTGAATTTTAAATGAAAATATAACAAACCAATTTTTTCTTACCAGTGTAATAGGTATAGCAGTGGTACATCACACCGTAAAATTGGTGAATTTCACCCGAAAATGTAACTGACAAAGTAGTAAAATTACATAAAATAAAATAAAATACGTACAAAAAAATAAAAATAGATTTATGAGGTGGAGTTCCATATGGAGTAGGAGTTTGAGGAGGCGGTGGACGTAGCGGTGTAGGTGGAAGCGGCGGTGGAGGACGATGAGGTAGCCAACAATGGTTTTTGGTTTTAATTAATTCATTTATTTTTAATTAGGGTACACTCCAAAAGAGTGGGAAATATCCAA
The DNA here is from genome assembly GCF_905171765.1 of Bufo bufo. Taxonomy (NCBI): domain Eukaryota; kingdom Metazoa; phylum Chordata; class Amphibia; order Anura; family Bufonidae; genus Bufo; species Bufo bufo. The sequence continues at coordinate 93,506,616 of NC_053392.1, forward strand.
AATAAAAGAATGAGCAATTGCGCTGCAGTATAACAATGGCTGGTTAGTGCCAGTATACATGTCTATTCTGCACAAGGTACGGACAAATCCTGTGGGATCCATGCCTGGTTCATTTTAATGAACGTGAGCTTGTCCACATTAGCTGTGGACAGGCAGCTGCGCTTGTCTGTGATGACGCCCCCTGCCGTGCTAAACACACGTTCAGATAATACACTGGCTGCAGAGCAGGCCAGCACCTCCAAGGTGTAAAGGGCAAGCTCAGGCCCTGTGCCCAATTTGGAGACCCAGAAGTTGAAGGGGGCAGACCCATCATTCAGTACGTGTAGGCGTGTGCACACATACTGCTCCACCATGTTGGTGAAATGCTGCCTCCTGCTAAGACGTTTCATATCAGCTGGTGGTGCTGGTAGTTGTGGCGTGCTGACAAAGCTTTTCCACATTTCAGCCATGCTAACCCTGCCTTCTGAGGTGCTGGCGGTGCCCCAGCTGCGTCAGCGACCTCTTCCTCTCCCTCTTCCTTCGCCTTGTGCTTCCACTGTGCCGCCGCTGTCAGGTGGGAATGCCACCAGCAGCGCGTCTACCAGCGTGCGCTTGTACTTGCGCATCTTACGATCACGATCCAGTGACGAATTAAGGATGGTAATTTGCCCTGGTAATGGGGATCCAGCAGCGTGGCCACCCAGTAATCAGCACAAGTTAGAATGTGGGCAACTCGGCATTCGTTGCAGAGACACTGCAGCATGTAATTGCTCATGTGTGCCAGGCTGCCCAGAGGCAACGAAAAGCTGTCCTCTGTGGGAGGTGTATTGCCTGTGTCCTCTGTATCCCCCAGCCACGCACCAGTAATGGACATGAGCTGGTCTGGGTGCCACCCTGCTGTGAACAAGGTTCCTCCTCCATCTCTTCATCTCCTCCTCCTCATCCTCCACCTCGTCATTCTCCAGAACTGTGCCCTGGCTGGACAATTGTGTACCTGGCATTTGTGGGTGCAGGAACACACCCTCGGAGCCACTTGTGAATGACTGGCCGGAAACCCTACGAAATGATCCCTCTTCCTCCTCCTCCTCCTGTGCCACATCCTCTTCCATCATCGCTAGCAGCGTTTTTTCAAGGAGGCATAGAAGTGGGATAGTAACGCTGAGAACGGCGTTATCGGCACTGGCCATGTTGGTGGAGTACTCGAAACAGCGCAACAAGGAACACAGGTCTCGCATGGAGGCCCAGTCATTGCTGGTGAAGTGGTGCTGTTCCGCAGAGCGACTCACCCGTGCGTGCTGCAGCTGAAACTCCAATATCGCCTGCTGCTGCTTGCACAGTCTGGCCAGCATGTGCAAGGTGGAGTTGTTCCAACTTGTGGGCACGTCGCATATGAGGCGGTAAGCGGGAAGGCCGAAGTTACGCTGACAGGCGAGCAGCAACATGGTGAGAACGCCGAAAGCGTGCACAGACGGCCCGCACTTTATGCAGCAGCTCTGACATATCGGAGTAATTTGTAAGGAATTTCTGCACCACCAAATTCAGCACATGCGCCAGACAAGGGATGTGCGTCAAACCGGCTAGTCCCAGAGCTGCTACGAGATTTCGCCCTTTATCGCACACCACCAGGCTCACTGGCACCAACCACTCATCGGTTTGTTGCTAAAGGCCCGTCCACAGCTCCTGCACGGTGTGGGGTTTGTCCCCCAAGCAGATACGTTTTAAAACTGCCTGCTGTCGTTTACCCCTGGCTGTGCTGAAGTTGGTGGTAAAGGTGTTATGCTGACCGGATGAGGAGCCGGTAGAGGATGAGGAAACGGAGTAGGAGGAGGAAGCAACAGGAGGTAAACTGAAGCGCTCTGCAATCCTCGGTGGTGGAAGGACATGCGCCAAACTGCTATCCACCTCAGGCCCAGCCACCACTGCATTTACCCAGTGTGCTGTTATGGAGATATAACGGCCCTGACCGTGCTTACTGGTCCACGTATCCGTAGTCAGGTGCACCTTGCCACAGATGGCGTTGCGCAGTGCACAGCTGATTTTGTCCCCCACATTTTTGTGCAGGGAAGTGATAGCTCGCCTTGAAAAGTAGTGGCAGCTGGGCACGACGTACTGTGGGACAGCCACCGCCATAAGGCCTTTAAAACTATCCGTCTCCACCAGACGGAATGGAATGACAGCATTTCAAAGGCCAGTAATTTTGAAATGCTGGCATTCAGGGCTAGGGATCGCGGGTGGGTATTTCCTCTTCCTCTCCAGTGTTTGGGAGATGGAGAGCTGAACGCTTCCGTGTGACATTGTGGAGATGCTTGGTGACCCAGGTGTTGGTGTTGCTGGCAGATCCTCTGTTTGCGGGGTGGCAGGTGGCACTGTCACTCCAGAGGTGGATGATGAGGCCGAGACTGCAACAGAAGAGGAAGCAGGAGGAGCCAGAGACCTTTCTTGGTTTTTGAGGTGTCTACTCCACTGCATCTCGTGCTTAGCACTTAAATGCCTGGTCATGCAGGTTGTGCTCAGGTTGAGAACGTTTATGCCTCGCTTCAGGCTCTGATTGCACAGCGTGCAAACCACTCGTGTCTTGTCGTCAGCACATTGTCTGAAGAACTGCCACGCCAGGGAACTCCTTGGAGCTGGCTTTGGTGTGCTCGGTCCCTTGCTGCGGTGGGCAGTAGCAGGCGTACTGTCTAGGGGACGGCCGCTCCGCTTTTGCACCCTGCTCCCTCTTCTGCTGTGCTGGTGGCTCTGTGCGACCTCCGCCTCTTCCTCCAAACTACATAGGTCAGTCGCATGACCTTGATTCCATGTGGGGTCGAGGACCTCATCGTCCTCCACATTATCTTCCACCCAGTCATCACCCCTGCCCTCCTTGTCGGTCTGCACACTTTCGAAAGCCCCAGCAGTTGGCACCTGTTTTTCGTCATCATCCGAGACTTGCTGCGAGGGTCCTCCCATGTACTCATCTTTAAACATAAGTGGTTGGGCATCAATGCACTCAATCTCTTCCACTTCTGGGGCAGGGCTAGGTGGATGGCCCTGGGAAACTCTGCTAACAGAGTCATCAAAAAGCAGAATAGCCTGCTGCATGACTTGGGGCTCAGACTGCTTCGCTGATTTGCAAGGGGGTGAGGTGAAAGACTGATGGCCATCGACTGCAGGTGCCAACTAGCTCTGATCTGTTAGCTGGAGACTGGGTGGGAAACAATGTAAAAGAACTGGAGGCACTGTCAGCAACCTAATCTACTATCGCCTGTACTTGTTCAGGCCTCACCATTCGTAGAGCCGCATTAGGCCCGACCAAGTACCGCTGCAGGTTTTGTCGCCTACTCGCACCTGAGGAAGGGGTTTCACTTGTCCGTGTAGCTGGCACAGATCGACCACGTCCTCTCCCTGCAACAGGAGCTCCACCAGCAGCACCACGACCTGGGCCACGTTCCTTATTTGACGCTCTCCTCATATTTCTCAAATTTAGGATCTTGCCCTAAATGGGTGTTTAATTAAAGCAGAATAGAACCACAGTATGTAAAGGGTGTATCTCACACGCCCTGATCCAGACTAGGCCGCAATTCAAGATTTGTGCTCAAAATGGGTGTTTGTTTAATTACTGAATAGAACCTACTGTGTTAAAGCTAAAGACCCTCTGGGCTTCTGGCCCCTTCCCCTAGCTTCCTGACAGATTCTACACACACAATAAACAATAACAAATCCGTAAACAGTTACTCCCAGAACAATCCCAAGCAATTCCTAGCTAAAATCCTGGTTTAAATCCATCCACCACTCATGCGCTTATCTGCTAGCCCTTTATCAGGGTCACCGATTTTTGAACATAAATTAGACATGACTGTAAAGTTATTGTCACGAGGGTGTCAAGAGCCACGTCTGACTCAGTTATACCCGGGGTCAGGAAGTCGCAGCGGGTGGCTGCGCATTCTATGTACAAAGACAGTGCTGTTTCGTAATGGTAGCTTTCCGGGTTTGCCTTGCAACCCTTTTTGGCTCAGGGATCCGTAGCTTCTTCTCCTCAGCTGTTTCTTGTCCAGCACTTCTAACCTCCTTATATTTCCCTCCCTCACTTCTCTGGTTGCCAGATATAAAGCTTCCTGCCTGGACTTCTATACTGACCCACTGGAGCTGTGTAGCTGTGTTCCCTGGTTGTTGTTCCAGAACGTTACCGTCCGGATTCCTGTTGGGCCTTGGTGGTCTGCTGTTGTCGCCCACCTGGGATTATATGTTTGTCTGTATTGTCTGTCCTCTCCTTTGTGTTTTCCTCTTAGTGTCAGTGGTGCAGACTAGTGATCCCACCGCCCCGTTCACTACACAGGGCTCATCTTAGGGAAAGCCAGGGTTTAGGCACGTGATCGGTGTACGGGTGAGGAACCCGTCTAGGGACGTCAGGGCAGTCAGGTGCCAGCCGCAAGGTGAGTCAGGGGTCACCACCTTTCCCTCTCCCTTGGACAGGGCCTTCCCATTTCCCTCCCTTTGCGTGACGCTGGTCATTACAGTTATCTTATACTCTGCCGGACCCTCAAACAAGACAAATGCCAGACAGGGAGGTACAGACTACTTGTAAAAAAATATATCTTCCCTCAGCGCTGATTTTCATCTGTTTGTCCCGATGTGGCACGTCCAGGCGTCGGAGGTCTCAGCAGGAAGGACTTAGTTGTGCCCCACCTGTCGGGCGCCAGTTTCTGTTAGGGCAAATACAGTGAAGAACAAAGTCCTCAAAAATAGGGATGAGCGAACCTGAACTGTATAGTTCGGGTTCATACCGAATTTTGGGGTGTTCGTGACACTGACCCTAACCTGAACATTTACGCAAAAGTTTGGGTTAGGTTTCGGTGTTCGGCGCTTTCTTGGCGCTTTTTGAAAGACTGCAAAGCAGCCAATCAACAAGCATCATACTACTTGCCCCAAGAGGCCATCACTGCCATGCCTACTATTGGCATGGCTGTGATTGGCCAGTGCAGCATGTGACCCAGCCTCTATTTAAGCTGGAGTCACGTAGCGCCGCACGTCACTCTGCTCTGATCAGTGTAGGGAGAGGATGCAGCTGCTGTTAGGGTGAGATTAGGCAGGGATTAACTCAGCAAAAACACTTAACCACCTCAGCTCCCCTAGCTTAAACCCCCATAATGACCAGACCACTTTTTACAATTCTGCACTACACTACTTTCACGGTTTATTGCTCGGTCATACAACTTACCACCCATATGAATTTTACCTCCTTTTCTTATCACTAATAGAGCTTTCATTTGGTGGTATTTCATTGCTGCTGAGATTTAAACTTTTTTTGATATTAATCAAAATTGATCAAAATTTTTGCAAAGAAATGACATTTTTCACTTTCTGTTGTAAAATTTTTCAAATAAAACTACATTTCTATATAAATTTTTCTCTAAATGTATTGTTCTACATGTCTTTGATAAAAAAAATGCAATAAGTGTATATTTATTTTTTTGCGCTAAAGTTATAGCGTTTACAAACTATGGTACAAAAATGTGAATTTCCGCATTTTGAAGCAGCTCTGACTTTCTGAGCACCTGTCATGTTTCCTGAGGTTCTACAATGCCCAGACAGTAGAAACACCGTACAAATTACCCCATTTCGGAAAGTAGACACCCTAAGGTATTCGCTGATGGGCATAGTGAGTTCATGGAAGTTTTTATTTTTTGTCACAAGTTAGCGGAAAATTATTATTATTATTTTTTTCTTACAAAGTCTCATATTCCACTAACTTGTGACAAAAAATAAAATTTTACATGAACTCGCCATGCCCCTCACGAAATACCTTGGGGTGTCTTCTTTCCTAAATGGAGTCACTTGTGGGGTATTTATACTGCCCTGGCATTTTAGGGGACCTAAAGCGTGAGAAGTAGTTTGGAATCCAAATGCGTAAAAAATGCCCTGTGAAATCGTAAAGATACTCATTGGAATTTGGGCCCCTTTGCACACCTAGGCTGCAAAAAAGTGTCACACATGTGGTATCACCGTACTCAGGAGAAGTAGGGCAATACCCATGCTGGGTGAGATAAATATCTCTGTAAAAGACAACTTTTCCCATTTTTTTATACAAAGTTGTCATTTTACAGAGATATTTCTCACACACAGTATGGGTATATGTAAAAATACACCCCAAAACACTTGCCCTACTTCTCCTGAGTACGGCGATACCACATGTGTGACACTTTTTTGCAGCCAAGATGCGCAAAGGGGCCCAAATTCCAATGAGTACCTTTTAGGAGGGCATTTTTAGGCATTTGGATTCCAGACTTCTTCTCACGCTTTAGGGCCCCTAAAATGCCAGGGCAGTATAAATACCCCACATGTGACCCCATTTTGGAAAGAAGACACCCCAAGGTATTCCGTGAGGGGCATGGCGAGTTCATAGAAGTTTTCTTTTTTTGGCACAAGTTAGCGGAAATTGCTTTTTTTTTTTTCTCACAAAGTCTCCCTTTCCGCTAACTTGTGACAAAAAGTTCAATCTTTCATGGACTCAATATGCCCCTCAGCGAATACCTTGGGGTGTCTACTTTCCGAAATGGGGTCATTTGTGGGGTGTGTTTACTGTTCTGGCATTTTGGGCGGGGCTAAATTGTGAGCAACCCTGTAAAGCCTAAAGGTACTCGTTGGACTTTCGGCCCCTTTACGCACCTAGGCTGCAAAAAAGTGTCACACATTTGGTATCGCCGTACTCAGGAGAAGTAGTGCAATGTGTTTTGGGGTGTATTTTTACATATACCCATGCTGGGTGAGAGAAATATCTCTGTAAATTGACAACTTTGTATAAAAAATATTAAAAAGTTGTCATTTACAGAGATATTTCTCACTCACAGTATGGGTATATGTAAAAATACACCCCAAAACACATTGCCCTACTTCTCCTGAGTACGGCAATACCACATGTGTGACACTTTTTTGCAACCTAGGTGCGCAAAGAGGCCCAAATTCCAATGAGTATTTTTAGGTTTTTACAGGGCATTTTTGACGCATTTGGATTCCAAACTACTTCTCATGCTTTAGGGCTCCTAAAATACCAGGGCAGTATAAATACCCCACAAGTGACCCCATTTCGGAAAGAAGACACCCCAAGGTATTCCGTGAGGGGCATGGCGAGTTCCTAGAATATATTTTTTTTTGGTACAAGTTAGCGTAAAATGTTTATTTTAATTTTTTTTCTAAGGCTACTTTCACACTTGCGGCAGGACGGATCCGACAGGCTGTTCACCATGTCGGATCCGTCCTTACACTATTTCACCATGCCGCCGGACCGCGGCTCTGTCCCCATTTACTATAATTGGGACGGGGGGGCGGAGCTCCGGCGCAGCACGGCGGTACACGGCGAAAGCCACCGGACTAAAAAGTCCTGCATGTCCGACTTTTTAGTCCGGCGGCTTTCGCCGTGCACCGCCGTGCTGCGCCGGAGCTCCGGCCCGTCCCCATTACAGTCAATGGGGACAGAGCGGCGGTCCGGCTGCACGGCGAAATAGCGGAAGGACGGATCCGACATGGTGAACAGCCAGTCGGATCCGTCCTGTCCCAAGTGTGAAAGTACCCTTACAAAGTCTCATATTCCGCTAACTTGTGACAAAATATAAAGTTTCACATGAACTCGCCATGCCCCTCACGAAATACCTTGGGGTATCTTCTTTCCAAAATGGGGTCACATGTGGGGTATTTATACTGCCCTGGCATTTTAGGGGCCCTAAAGCGTGAGAAGAAGTCTGGAATATAAATGTCTAAAAATGTTTACGCATTTGGATTCCATGAGAGAACAAACATGTGAGATTTTATTTTTTGTCACAAGTTAGTGGAATATGAGACTTTGTAAGAAAAAACAAAAAAAAAATTAATTTCCGCTAACTTGTGGTAAAAAAAAACCTCTTCTATGAACTCGCCATGCCCCTCAAAAGTTATCTTTATAGCGCCGCAGCGATTTTACTGTGTTTTTGCAGTGATCAGAAAAATATTGCAATTGCAGACAATAAAAGGCATTTTCTATATAGTTCTGGCAATGTGCGGATCCGCAAAATGCGGAAAGCACATTGCTGGTGTCCGTGTTTTGTGGATCCGCAGATCCGCAAAACACATACGGACGTCTGAATGGAGCCTTACAGGGGGGTGATCAATGACAGGGGGGTGATCAGGGATACTATATGGGGTGATCAGAGGTTAATAAGGGGTTAATAAGTGACAGGGGGGGTGTAGTGTAGTGTGGTGCTTGGTGCTACTTACAGAGCTGCCTGTGTCCTCTGGTCGTCGATCCAAGCAAAAGGGACCACCAGAGGACCAGGTAGCAGGTATATCAGACGCTGTTAACAAAACAGCGTCTGATATACCTTTCAGGGGTTAAAAAAAATCGCATCTACAGCCTGCCAGCGAATGATCGCCCCTGGCAGGCTGTAGATCAGCTCGTTTACCTTCCGATCCTGTGAACGCGCGCTCCTGTGTGCGCGCGTTCACAGGAAATCTTGCGTCTCGCGAGAGGACGCGCCGATGCGTCCAGGAGGAACAACCCGGCCGTCCGCAGGACGCATTCCTGCGTTAGGTGGTCGGGAGGTGGTTAATGAAGTGATTGATCTACAGCTGTGAATCATTCAACTTCTGCTAGTTAATTGCTCACAGTTTTTAGGCTGCCCAGAGCGTTTTTCTGTCACTTTTTTCTGGGGTGATTGGCGGCCATTTTGTATCTTGTGGTGCGCCAGCACAAGCTGCCACCAAGCCCATTTAACCATCAATAGTAGGTTGTTTTTTTTTTGCTATATCCTACATCAGGGGCTTGGCTGTGCTTATTGTCACCCCTAGAAACTTAGGATAGAATTTTCTATATTTTATTGAGGGGTGAAATTCACTTGCAAAAATAGCAATTCCCTAAATCTGGTGTTCCAGCTGTGGCTAGCCAAGTGTAATACTGTCTGCTGTCTGGCAAAGGATATTTTTTTTTCTGGGGTGAAATTCAATTGCCAAAATAGGAATACCCTAAATCTGGTGTTCCAGCTGTGGCAGGACAAGTTTTATAGTGTCCGTCAAAGCATAGTTTTTGTTCTGGGTTGAAATTCAATTGCCAAAATAGCAATACCCTAAATCAGTGGTTTCTGCTGTTGCAGGCCAAGTGTAAATCTGTCCGTAAAAGGGTATATTACACTCAGCGTGCATCTCCAAGTGTATTTTTTCCGTAAAAGGGTATATTACACAAAGTGTTAAATTACAATTGCTGAAAGCATAAGCTTTTAAATTTGCACACACTATTGTGCATCTCATAGTGAATTTCTGTCCGTAAAAGGGTATATTACATTCAAGGTGCAAATTCAAGTGCTGATAGGGTCATCCTCAATAACTTCACACGCTACCGTGCATCTCCAAGTGTAATTCTGTCCGTAAAAAGAAACCTTTCATCCAGGGCCTAAATACTAGGCCTACAATTTATATTCAGCTAAATCTGTGGTTACTGCTGTGCCTGTTTTAGTGTAATACGGTACATAAATAGAGAGCCAGATAGTGTTAGGTGCCTGTAAAAAAAGGCCTGAATTTTAATTCAATACATTGGGCCAAATAATTGTTTTCTTATTGTGGTGAACGGTAACAATGAGGAAAACATCTAGTAAGGGACGCGGACATGGTCGTTGTGGTGTTAGTGGACCCTCTGGTGCTGGGAGAGGACGTGGCCGTTCTGCCACAGCCACACGTCCTAGTGAACCAACTACCTCAGGTCCCAGTAGCCGCCAGAATTTACAGCGATATTTGGTGGGGCCCAATGCCGTTCTAAGGATGGTAAGGCCTGAGCAGGTACAGGCATTAGTCAATTGGGTGGCCGACAGTGGATCCAGCACGTTCACATTATCTCCCACCCAGTCTTCTGCAGAAAGCGCACAGATGGCGCCTGAAAACAAAGCCCATCAGTCTGTCACATCACCCCCATGCATATCAGGGAAACTGTCTGAGCCTCAAGTAGTGCAGCAGTCTCTTATGCTGTTTGAAGACTCTGCTGGCAGGGTTTCCCAAGGGCATCCACCTAGCCCTTCCCCAGCGGTGGAAGACATAGAATGCACTGACGCACAACCACTTATGTTTCCTGATGAGGACATGGTAATACCACCTTAGCACGTCTATGATGATGCCGAAACACAGGTGCCAACTGCTGCGTCTTTCTGCAGTGTGCAGACTGAACAGGAGGTCAGGGAGGAAGACTGGGTGGAAGACGATGCAGGGGACGATGAGGTCCTAGACCCCACATGGAATGAAGGTCGTGCCACTGACTTTCAGAGTTCAGAGGAAGAGGCAGTGGTGAGACCGAGCCAACAGCGTAGCAAGAGAGGGAGCAGTGGGCAAAAGCAGAACACCCGCCGCCAATAGAGTTTGCCTGCTACTGGCCACCGCCACCTGGGACCGAGCACCCCAAAGGCAGCTTCAAGGAGTTCCTTGGCGTGGCAGTTCGTCAAACAATGTGCTGATGACAAGACCCGAGTGGTTTGCACGCTGTGCCATCAGAGCCTGAAGCGAGGCATTAACGTTCTGAACCTTAGCACAACCTGCATGACCAGGCATCTGCATGCAAAGCATGAACTGCAGTGGAGTAAACACCTTAAAAACAAGGAACTCACTCAGGCTCCCCCTGCTACCTCTTCTGCTGCTGCCTCGGCCTCTTCCTCCGCCTCTGGTTGGCACCTGCCGCCCAGCAAACAAAGGATGTACCACCAACACCACCACCTCCGTCACCAAGCATCTCCACCATGCCACACGGCAGCGTTCAGCTCTCCATCTCACAAACATTTGAGAGAAAGGGTAAATTCCCACCTAGCCACCCTTGATCCCTGGCCCTGAATGCCAGCATTTCTAAACTACTGGCCTATGAAATGCTGTCATTCAGGCTGGTGGAAACAGACAGCTTCAAACAGCTCATGTCGCTTGTTTTCCCACAGTATGTTGTTCCCAGCCGCCACTACTTCTCCAAGAGAGCCGTGCCTTCCCTGCACAACCAAGTATCCGATAAAATCAAGTGTGCACTGCGCAACGCCATCTGTAGTAAGGTCCACCTAGCCACAGATACGTGGACCAGTAAGCATGGCCAGGGACGCTATATCTCCCTAACTGCACCCTGGGTAAATGTAGTGGCGGCTGGGCCCCAGGCGGAGAGCTCTTTGGCGCACGTCCAAGGATCGCAGGGCAACATTCTTTGCCTCCTGTAGCCTCCTCCTCCTACTCGGCTTCCTCCTCCTCTTCTTCCACCTGCTCATCCAGTCAGCCACACACCTTCACCACCAACTTCAGCACAGCCCGGGGTAAACGTCAGCAGGCCATTCTGAAACTCATATGTTTGGGGGACAGGCCCCACACCACGCAGGAGTTGTGGCGGGGTATTGAACAACAGACCGACGAGTGGTTGCTGCCGGTGAGCCTCAAGCCCGGCCTGGTGGTGTGCGATAATGGGCGAAATCTCGTCGCAGCTCTGGGACTAGCCGGTTTGACGCACATCCCTTGCCTGGCGCATGTGCTGAATTTGGTGGTGCAGAAGTTCATTCACAACTACCCCGACATGTCAGAGCTATTGCATAAAGTGCGGGCCGTCTGTGCGCGCTTCCGGCGTTCACATCCTGCCGCTGCTCGCCTGTCTGCGCTACAGCGTATCTTCGGCCTTCCCGCTCACCGCCTCATATGCGACGTGCCCACCAGGTGGAACTCCAACTTGCACATGCTGGACAGACTGTGCGAGCAGCAGAAGGCCATAGTGGAGTTTCAGCTGCAGCACGCACAGGTCAGTCGCACTGCGGAACAGCACCACTTCACCACCAATGACTGGGCCTCCATGCGAGACCTGTGTGCCCTGTTGCGCTGTTTCGAGTACTCCACCAACATGGCCAGTGGCGATGACGCCGTTATCAGCGTTACAATACCACTTCTATGTCCCCTTGAGAAAACACTTAGGGCGATGATGGAAGAGGAGTAGGAGGAGGAGGAAGAGGGGTCATTTTTAGCACTTTCAGGCCAGTCTCTTAGAAGTGACTCAGAGGGAGGTTTTTTGCAACAGCAGAGGCCAGGTACAAATACAGGGCCCACTACTGGAGGACGAGGAGGAGGTGGAGAAGGATGAGGATGAGGCATGTTCACAGCGGGGTGGCACCCAACGCAGCTCGGGCCCATCACTGGTATGTGGCTGGGGGGAAACGGAGTACGATGACGATACGCCTCCCACAGAGGACAGTTTGTCCTTACCTCTGGGCAGCCTGGCACACATGAGCGACTACATGCTGCAGTGCCTGCGCAACGACAGCAGAGTTGCCTACATTTTAACGTGTGCGGACTACTGGGTTGCCACCCTGCTGGATCCCCGGTACAAAGACAATGTGCCCACCTTACTTCCTGCACTGGAGCGTGATAGGAAGATGCGCGAGTACAAGCGCACGTTGGTAGACGTGCTACTGAAAACATTCCCAAATGCCACAGGGGAACAAGTGTAAGCCCAAGGCGAAGGCAGAGGAGGAGCAAGAGGTCGCCAATGCAGCTGTGTCACGGCCAGCTCCTCTGAGGGCAGGGTTAGCATAGCAGAGATGTGGAAAAGTTTTGTCACCACGCCACAGCTAACTGCACCACCACCTGATACGGAACGTGTTATCAGGAGGCAGCATTTCACTAGCATGGTGGAACAGCACGTGTGCACACCCCTCCACATACTGACTGATGGTTCGGCCCCATTCAACTTCTGGGTTTCCAAATTGTCCACGTTGCCAGAGCTAGCCTTTTATGCCTTGGAGGTGCTGGCCTGCCCGGCGGGCAGCGTTTTGTCTAAACGTGTATTCAGCACGGCAGGGGGCGTCATTACAGACAAACGCAGCCGCCTGTCTACAGCCAATGTGGACAAGCTGACGTTCATAAAAATTAACCAGGCATGGATCCCACAAGACCTGTCCATCCCTTGTGCAGATTAGACATTTATAACTACCTTCCCTTAACCATATATTCTTGTACTCCAGGGCACTTCTTCATTCTATCCTCTTTTTTTAATTTTACCATTATATTGCGGGGCAACCCAAAGTTGAATGAACCTCTCCTCTGTCTGGGTGCCGGGGCCTAAAAATATCTGACAGTGGCCTGTTCCAGTGGTGGGTGACATGAAGCCTGATTCTCTGCTATGACATGAAGCCTGATTCTCTGCTATGGGACCTCTCTCCTCTGTCTGGGTGACGGGGCCTAAAAATATCTGACAGTGGCCTGTTCGAGTGGTGGGTGACATGAAGCCTGATTCTCTGCTATGACATGAAGCCTGATTCTCTGCTATGGGACCTCTCTCTTTTGTCTGGGTGCCGGGGCCTAAAAATATCTGACAGTGGCCTGTTCCAGTGGGGGTGACATGAAGCCTGATTCTCTGCTATGACATGAAGCCTGATTCTCTGCCATGGGACCTCTCTCCTCTGTCTAGGTGCCGGGGCCTAAAAATATCTGACAGTGGCCTGTTCCAGTGGTGGGTGACATGAAGCCTGATTCTCTGCTATGGGACCTCTCACCTCTGTCTGGGTGCCGGGGCCAAAAAATATCTGACAGTGGCCTGTTCCAGTGGTGGCTGACATGAAGCCTGATTCTCTGCTATGACATGAAGCTTGATTCTCTGCTATGGGACCTCTCTCCTCTGTCTGGGTGCCGGGCCCTAAAAATATCTGACAGTGGCCTGTTCCAGTGGTGGGTGACATGCAGCCTGATTTTCTGCTATGGGACCTCTCTCCAATTGATATTGGTTAATTTTTATTTATTAAATTTAATTTTAATTCATTTCCCGAAAGGTTCAGTGCCGAAAAGTTCGAGTCCCCATTGACTTCAATGGGGTTCGGGGCGAAGTTCGGGTTGAGTTCGGATCCCGAACTCGAACATTTTCGGGAAGTTTGGCCGAACTTCTCGAACCCAAACATCCAGGTGTTCGCTCAAATCTACTCAAAAATAAAAATACAGCCACAAAATGGGATATCTTTAAAAGCATCCTAAAATCTCATTGTGAGAGGTACATACCATATGGGAATAAAAGGTTAAGGAACAAAAATAAACCAATGTGGATAAACAGAACTGTAAAGAAAGCAATAAATGACAAAAAGAAAGCATATAAAACACAAAAACAGGAGGGTAGCACGGAAGCACTGAAAAACTATAAGGAAAAAAATAGAACATGTAAAAAGTAAATAAAAGCGGCCAAACTAGAGACCGAGAGATTAATTTCCAAAGAGAGTAAAACTAACCCTAAAATGTTCTTCAATTATATAAATGTTAAAAGTATAAATCTGAAGGTGTCGGCCCTTTAAAGAGTAATGAGGGGGGAGTTGCAGAGAGCGACGAGGAGAAAGCAAAGCTGTTAAATATTTTTTTCTCCAATGTATTCACTGAGGAATATAAACTGTCAGATGAAATGCTGAATGTAAAAATAAATTCCCCATTAAAAGTGTCCTGTCTGACCCAGGAAGAAGTACAACAGCGACTTAAAAAGATTAAAATAGACAAATCGCCAGGACCGGATGGCATACACCCCCGTATCCTAAGGGAATTAAGTAATGTCATAGCCAGACCCTTACTTCTGATATTTGCAGACTCTATACTGACAAGAAATGTCCCACAGGATTGGCGCATAGCAAATGTGGTGCCAATATTCAAAAAGGGTCCAAAAACAGAGCATGGAAACTATAGGCCGGTAAGTTTAACATCTGTTGTGGGTAAACTGTTTGATGGTTTTCTGAGAGATGCTATGTTAGAGCATCTCAACGGAAATAAGAAAATAATGCCATATCAACATGGCTTTATGAGGGATCGGTCATGCCAAACTAATTTAATCAGTTTCTATGAGGAGGTAAGTTCTAGACTTGACAGCGGTTAATCAATGGATGTCGTATATCTGGACTTCTCCAAAGCATTTGACACTGCACCACATAAAAGGTTAGTATATAAAATGAGAATGCTCGGACTGGGAGAAAACATCTGGGTAAGTAACTGGCTGAGGGATAGAAAACAGAGGGTGGTTATTAGTGGTACACACTCAGATTGGGTCACTGTCACTAGTGGGGTACCTCAGGGGTCAGTATTGGGCCCTATTCTCTTCAATATATTTATTAATGATCTTGTAGAAGGCTTGCATAGTAAAATATCAATTTTCGCAGATGACACTAAACTGTGTAAAGTAATTAACACTGAAGAGGACAGTATACTACTACAGAGTGATCTGGAAAGACTGGAGGCTTGGGCAGATAAGTGGCAGATGAGGTTTAACACTGACAAATGTAAAGTTATGCACATGGGAAGGAATAATGCAAGTCACCCGTACATACTAAATGGTAAAACACTCAGTAACACTGACATGGAAAATGATCTAGGAATTTTAATAAACAGCAAACTAAGCTGCAAAAAACAGTGTCAGGCAGCCTTTGCCAAGGCCAATAAGATAATGGTTTGCATCAAAAGGGTCATAGATGCCCGTGATGAGAACATAGTCCTATCACTTTACAAATCATTAGTCAAACCACACATGGAGTACTGTGTACAGTTCTGGGCTCCTGTGAACAAGGCAGACATAGCAGAGCTGGAGAGCGTCCAGAGGAGGGCAACTAAAGTAATAACTGGAATCGGGCAACTACAGTACCCTGAAAGATTATCAAAATTAGGGTTATTCACTTTAGAAAAAAGACGACTGAGGGGAGATCTAATTACTATGTATAAATATATCAGGGGTCAGTACAGAGATCTATCCCATCATCTATTTATCCCCAGGACTGTAACTGTGACGAGGGGACATCCTCTGCGTCTGGAGGAAAGAAGGTTTGTACACAAACATAGAAAAGGATTCTTTACTTTAAGAGCAGTGAGACTATGGAACTCTCTGCCTGAGGAGGTGGTAATGGTGAGTACAATAAAGGAATTCAAGAGGGGCCTGGATGTATTTCTGGAGTGTAATAATATTACAGGCTATAGCTACTAGAGAGGGGTCGTTGATCCAGGGAGTTATTCTGATTGCTTGATTGGAGTCAACTTGCAGGATGACAGGCAGATTTGGATGGACAAATGTCTTTTTTCGGCCTTATGTACTATGTTACTATGTTACTAAATACCCTAATGCCGGATGAGCGGTGGACTCCAAATTAGAAGCTATGGATATCCATGGAGAAAAACGATCACAGACATAGAGCTGTGTTTCAAGAGTTTTCTAAACTTTATTAAAGAAAGCACAGATTAATAAAAGCGATTTTCTGGATCATATACGCCTAGAACGTCTTCTTAATCTTAACTGTGGGTGCTATCCACATGCTAGTACTCCTAGTGCTTATTAAGATTCCTTTCTAACAAGCGTTGGTAGGGACTAGGAGTGACCTTGAAGTTACAGTAACTTTCCACAAAAAGCTCACAGTTCATTAATGTAAAATGGCAGCATGAAATACAAACATGGAAACACAACATGAAGTCTTAACCCTCACACTATGTAGCAGATGGTGGCACAGGACATTAATTAGCTCAAGGCTGCATAGTGACTTTTGGTCAAGCAACAGTCATGCTGCAATTGTGGTATTATGGCGATGAAATGTTTATATTAATCCCTGAACTTTTCAGAATATTTAATTTACAGTACTCACAGTATAAGGCTACATACACAAGGTGCATAAATGCTGCAGATATGAATGCAAAAATTCAGCAGGTTATCAACGATGCAGCAAAGCGGATGAGATTTTGGGATGTGGACCTTAAATTGGTTAGCCACTTTGTGGTAACTGCCCATCCCCCCACCCTGTCCACCCATCCACCCCTTCCCAGATCTTCAAAGTGAAACATACTCAATATCCACGGCTCGGTCCAAGCCCCTTTGCTCCCTGTCCTCAGCTAAGTCAGGTCCCCAGAATCACCTCAATATCCACTTTATGGCCATTGAAGCCAATGACTAGAGTGTCACGGTCCCTCAGGTGACTGATGTCAGGAAATCAAGGAGATTGGCTGAGCGTGGAGGAATCTAACAGCCTCCTTGATTTCTCTTGATTCAGTGTTGATAGGGTTAATGGCCACTTCCCTTTTCTCAGCTGTTGCTCAGTGGTCATAACTTCTACCCTTTATAGTCTGACCCCACCCTTCTGACTATGCGGTAGATTCATTTGGGTTTGGCTGAGCTGATGTGAGGTCGTCTCTGGTTTTCCTGTTCTTCCATCTCTACAGAAGTTAAGTGTTGTGTTTGTTTGTATTTGTGATATTCCCTGATGTTGTATCTGGGCCTGAGACAGAGACTTCCATTCGTCCATCTGGGGAGGAATGGGTTGTCTCTGGTCGTAAACTTATTCCAGGGCCTTATAGGTATCCTGCATATGAATATTCCTACCTTCAAGGTCTATTCATATTGTTAGGTAGTCATAGCCCGGATTAGGGTTGTCTAGAATGTGACCTGTTTCTTCCCTAGTTTCCAGGCACAGTTACTGTTCCCCTTCACTCCTGTATTCAGTGTAGAGTTTCCCCCCCACACCGATCGCGACATTAAGACAGCGATGACCCACTTCCCTTGCATCATGTCAATTGGTCACGTGACCAATGGGGGCAGGTCATCACTGTGGCCAGTCATTAGCTGCAGCGGCATCAAAGTGGATGCTGACAGAGGGGAACCCAAGTGAGGCAGCTAAGGCCAGGCAGCAAAGGAACCAAGCGGCAGGAGCAGGTAAGTATGCTCCTCTTTGCAGGTCTAGCCAGGTGGGGGGGCTTGCCAAAAAAAAAAAAAAAAGGTGACCAACCGTCCGCAACAGATATTTCCATTGTATGTAGACATACCCTATGGAATATTACCGGTACAAGGCCGGAATAAACCTTGGTGCCAATTCTCACCAAGACGTAGATCAACTTTTAAAGACCTAATGACAGCTTCTTTTCATGCAAAAGCTGGCACGGTGATCAACTGATCAACAAGTTTTGGCTTCACTAGCTGCCGACAATCAGCAGCTATACCTGCGGAAGCTATGTCTGACATTTCTTGGAAATTTACAGTAGCATTACATTATGTCTCCTATGTAAATGTGTCATATGGTTTGGGAGGAATATTCACTTTAGTAGCTTCGGTGATTGTAAGGAAGAAGTCCTCACAATGATATGTATGAGTGCAGAATCCTCATATTCATGAGCTGTGGGTAAACTCCACCCAGTGCTGATTGACTGCTTTCTCCCTATATACAGTATAGGAAGATAGCTGTCAATGAGCGGCAGGAGAGTGAAGCAGTCCTCGTATTCATGGATGCAAGGATTCAGTGCAATAAGAATGTGGCAGCTAATAAATTGCAAATTTCTCCAACACTACAGAATGCACATACATAAGAGACAGCAATCTAACATCAGTGTGTCTGTCGCTACCTTATGCTGTCCTCTCTACCAGATGGTGACAGATTCCCTTTAACAGTTCATTCCTCCAGCTTAGCAGATGAATAACGGGTGACGTAATTCCATGGATGCACACAAACTGCTAGGAAGGGGTCTCGAGCTATATGGATAACATGAGCCTACTTTTCTTAGGCTGTATTTTACCTACATACATCGCTTCTGAAGATAAATAGCAAGTGACAGTGCAGCCAATTGCTAATTCTTTATTAATAAGTGGGGTCTGGAGCAACATTACCAATGCTCCATTTGTTACATGATTGGTACTGTAAGGCTCCATTCACACATCCGTATGTGTTTTGAGAATCCGCAAAACACGGACACCGGCAATGTGCGTTCCGCATTTTGCGGACCGCACATCGCCGGCACTCTCATAGAAAATGCCTTATCTTGTCCGCAATGGTGGACAAGAATAAGACATGTTTTATTTTTTTGCGGAACGAAAGTGCGGATCCGGAAGTGCGGATCTATAAATGTGGATGCGGACAGCACATTCCGACCTCATTGTAAATGAATGGGTCCGCACCTGTTCCGCAAAATTGCAGAACAGATGCGGACCCATTTTGCGGACATGTGATCGAACCCTAAGATTGGTGTGCGTTTTATAACAGCCTATATTATTGCACCAGACAAAATTATATTAAAATTTTCCAGGAGGAATGTAAAATATGTGAATTTATTATATCCTGGTTCAGAAGATATACACCAAGTTCACATCAGCATTGATATGATTAGCGATGATGATTAGTGTTATTATTGCATTCCTTGCTAGCTGTGATATATATGTCTGTCACACTGCTCAGTTACAGTATATGCAGCAGACACTATGATTTACAATTTTATTTTCACTATAGCTACTTTTTGCCTAGATGCATGTATTATTTATGGTGTAAATTGATGTACGGCATGGTGGACATTCATTTAATATGCACACTATTTATGACCGCGTACAGTTTCTATGGAGTTGCTGTGAACTAGCAAGCGGACAGCGATGCCTTTTATTGGAATCTTTACGAGACTATGCTTTGCACTTTGCATTTCATTATAGTTCATACAAGCCTATTAGGATAATCTATGCCAGGCTTGTCAAGAAGAACAAATGGGTTATTATCGTCTAATGTTATTCTTAGTGACCGAAATAGTCCATTATAAATGGATAAACTGTTTGATGAAATCACAAGCTCAGGCCACAACAGAACACACATAACTTTTCAGCTTTACTGGTGACTGAAAGTGATTCTGAAAAATGATGATCAAAAATCTGTGAAAAAGGTTCTTCTGCATTTTCATGTTAAGTAAATTGTATCTAATCTTATCTTATCTTAGTAGGTGAATGCAGTCAGTTGTCCTCTGTTTGTAGAGTCAAAATGGCCCTCAGAAGGATCCTCTGGTGGTCTTAGGCTCTGACACAATTATAGGGCTAAGACATGGAAAGGCAACCCTCTTGGGGTTTAAAGGTGTTCCTTGAGGCCAGTAACCCTTTTTCATATGTTTAAACAGGGTGCAGGGTGCTTCAGTACCCACTCTGCATTCCATTCTTCTCCCCCTCCAGTTCCTGCTGGACCAGAAGTGTAATTTTAGTATAACACATAGGTCCATAGGCGTGCGCACGGGGTGTGCCGGGTGTGCCTGGGCACACCCTAATCACACCCCTGTGCTCCTGCACTGCCGCCTGCCGCAGCTGCCTAGCCTCTTGATGAGCCCCAGCTGCAGGCCCCGGCCGCACAGCTTCAATGACATCTCAGATTCTCACATCTGCTCGACTGATGAGTACGGCTGCTCCTGTGCTCCGTGGCCCGGCGGCCGGTCGCGTAACGTCACTCACTCCGACGTCACGCGCCTGCTCCGCCTACTTCATTAATAAAGTGGGAGGAGCAGGAGCGTGCAACGTGATGGAGTGGGTGACGTCACATTACGCTGCCGCCGGCCTGGTTTAAATGTTTGAGAGCCTGCCAGCCCGCCTAAGGCGCCCAGTGATTGTGTCTGTGAAAAAGAAAAAGTGTGAATACTAGCTGGAGTCCCAGTAAGTTAGTAATAGAGATAGTAGTACAACTTGGTAAACGTTGTGGGTCACTCACTGTCAAGGACATTGTTATGGGGGGGAATCTGTGGATAATGACACATATATAGCACAAGATGCTGCTATATATGTGTCATCCACAGATCCCCCCTAGCCCCCCATAACAGTGTCATCCACAGATCCCCCCGCATATGTGTTAGCTTCCACACAGATGCCCTTAAAACAGTGCCATCCACAGATATCCCATTAATAGACTCTTAAGGGGATATCTGTGGATGACACTGTTATGGGGGGGTCTATGGATGATACTGTTATGGGCGGATCTGTGGATGATACTGTTATGGGGGGGTCTGTGGATGATACTGTTATGGGGGGGTCGGTGGATGATACTGTTATGGGGGGGATCTGTGGATGACGACAGTGCGTCATCTACAGATGCCCCCATAACAGTGCATCATCCACAGATGCCCCCATAACAGTATCATCCATAGACCCCCCATAACAGTGTCATCCACAGATCCCCCCGCATATGTGTTAGCTTCCACACAGATGCCCTTATAACAGTGCCATCCACAGATATCCCATTAATAGACTCTTAAGGGGATATCTGTGGATGACACTGTTATGGGGGGGTCTATGGATGATACTGTTATGGGGGGGATCTGTGGATGATACTGTTATGGGGGGTCTGTGGATGATACTGTTATGGGGGGGATCTGTGGATGACGCGCTGTTAATAACAGTGCGTCAGCTACAGATGCTCCATAACAGTGCGTCATCTACAGATGCCCCCATAACAGTGCATCATCCACAGATGCCCCTATAACAGTGTCATCCACAGATGCCCCTATAACAGTGTCATCCACTGATGCCCATAACAGTGGAGTGTCATCTACAAATGCCCATAACAGTGCGTCATCCACAGATTCCCCCATAACAGTGTCATCCACAGATTCCCCCATAACAGTGTCATCCACAGATTCCCCCATAACAGTGTCATCCACAGATTCCCCCATAACAGTGTCATCCACAGATTCCCCCATAACAGTGTCATCCACAGATTCCCCCATAACAGTGTCATCCACAGATTCCCCAATAACAGTGTCATCCACAGATCCCCCATAACAGTGTCATCCACAGATCCCCCATAACAGTGTCATCCACAGATGCCCTATAACAGTGTCATCCACTGATGCCCATAACAGTGGAGTGTCATCTACAAATGCCCATAACAGTGCGTCATCCACAGATTCCCCCATAACAGTGTCATCCACAGATTCCCCCATAACAGTGTCATCCACAGATTCCCCCATAACAGTGTCATCCACAGATCCCCCATAACAGTGTCATCCACAGATCCCCCATAACAGTGTGTCATCCACAGATCCCCCATAACAGTGTCTGTCATCCACAGATCCCCCATAACAGTGTCTGTCATCCACAGATCCCCCATAACAGTGTTTGTCATCCACAGATCCCCCATAACAGTGTCTGTCATCCACAGATCCCCCATAACAGTGTCTGTCATCCACAGATCCCCCATAACAGTGTCTGTCATCCACAGATCCCCCATAACAGTGTCTGTCATCCACAGATCCCCCATAACAGTGTGTCATCCACAGATCCCCCATAACACTGTGTCACCCACAGATCCCCCATAACACTGTGTCATCCACAGATCTCCCATAACAGTGCACCTGCGCACTATGGAGAGACTGAAAAGAGGGGAAGATCCGCGGAAGCAAGCAGAGGACAGCACAGCAGACGACTGAATAGCTTTTTTTGTAAGTAAATTATTTTATTATAGTGCTGAAACTGCTTTAAACTATAAAGAAAAGTTTTGGAGAGTGTTTCTCTCTTTCTCAGGTCTAAAGCAATACCGAGGAAGAAAGGAAAACTCTTGAAAGCTTGTCTTTTAAGTATTAGGATAGTAATAAAAAGGTATCCCTGCATACTGCAATACTCTCCTATTTTGTAATCTTCTTTATATATACTTATTTTGCTTTTTTCAGTAGTATAATTAAGTGGTGAAAATTATTAGTGCCCCCCCCCCCCCATTTTCACTGTGATATCTTATGTGCCCCCCTATATATTGTTCCTAGAGTCGCCACTGCGCAGAGTCACGGCAACACTAGGGTTAGGCCCGGCCTGTGTGTGTATGTATATCGTATATCATATATACAGATTTATATATATATATATATATATATATACATACATACACAAGTGCGCGGGGTGTGTGTGTTTGTACTTTAGGGTGCACACCCTAATGCAATAGGCTGCGCACGCCTATGCATAGGTCACCACTGCTGGCCAATCAATAGCCTCAACGGTGACATGTGCAAGCATGGCATGTGACTAGGGTTGAGCGAACCTGAACTGTAAAGTTCGGGTTCGTACCGAACTTTAGGATTTTTGGACCCCGAACCCGAACATTTCTTTAAAAATTTCTGGCCAATATACAACATCTGGATTCGTCAGTGTGCAATTTATGCTAGAAATACAGCCATCATTTTCTGGGGGTTTTAAAAACACCCTTTTTTTTGCCAAAAACAGGATTTTCCTGATCTGCAAGTGTCAAATTCAAGTTTAATATATACAGCTTTCATATTCTGTTACCAAAAAAACACTTTTTTGGCAATCTACAACATTTGGATTAGTCAGTGTGCAATTTAAGCTAGAAATACAGCCATCATTTTCTGGGGTTTGAAAAACACACTGTCACGACCATGGTTGTGGTCGTGACTCCTTGGTTCGCATGCTGTTGTCAGCGGTTTGTTGTATGTTTTCAACCACAGGTGTGGGCTCTGTATCTTGCCTCACGTGTGGTTGCCGTTGGCAACATAAGGTTGTTGGCAGTAGAGTGGCCTGAGCGGTTGCTAGGCGCTCGCTGTCACGGCATGCGGTTGCCTCTGGCAACGTGTGGTTTTAGTGTGCACTTTCTATGTTTGGTATGAGGGAGTTTGTGGTGTGTACACTTCCCCTTTAAGTGACACTTACCCTGTTTGGTGATGGAAGGTGTGATGAATACCACCCCTCGTGCCCGCTGACGTCAACCACGTCGAGCTCACGAGACCTGGTATGATCACAGGGTTTACCAAAAACGTGAAGTTACGCCCTCCAGGGGAGCACGTAAGGTCAGGTTGGTATAGCTTACACACACCTTCTGTCCACGCGGGCACAGAGAGGCAACAAGCTGAGAGAGCCTGGTCACTGCCGCAGTGAAACAGCGACTCCTCAGCCTGGGTATCTGCCACCAGTCCTAGTTTGATATAAGCCCGGTCCGCTAACGGGATTATATAGGGTCAGAAACCAACCCGCGGTAGCTTATAACTAGGCCAAAACACGGACGTGGGGATTCGCGATCGAGATACAAGATAGCACAAGATTAAATTATAGATTTAATCGCCGTATGGGCACACTAGATAATACACAATATACACAGACAATATATACAGTGGTCTGAGGTTACAGATTACAGGTTATATGGTTACAACAGGGTTAAGCAGGGTAAAAGTCAGTTACCAAGTATGATGAAAGTTCCTTGGAGATGTTCTTTGCTGCAGTCCACATGAAGGGCCATGAACTCAGCTATTTCCTGGGTCCCTCTAAACACATGTGTAGGATGCGACCCCTCTTCAGAGAAAGACACGCCTACTTGCTGGCCCCAGACTTTTAACCTGTAGCCGGCCCCTCCCCTCCCGCCTCATGGAGGGGTCCACTCCCCCTCTTCTGGGCTGGCAGCAAATGACCCACAAAACCCTTTAGGGTTCATAGCTCCAGACCAGAGGGTCATAGGGAGATGGTTCTGGGACCAATGGACCTGCCTGGGTTCCGGCTACAAGTAGAGCCCAAACCTGGTACCGTTATGTGGTTTCTATGGGGAGATATGGATATCTCTCTACCCTGACCTAGTCTCAATAAACAAAGACCATGGGAACGTACCTTGTGGCCACCGGGACACAAATATGTATCCGGTTTGCGCCTGCGATGGCCAGGCGGTTCATAATTCCTTATGAACGGTAGGTGCCAACATGTCTGGGAGGTCTCATTGATCCTGGGCAAAGGCAGATACCCCCTGCTGGGGGTTTTCCTGCAATATTCCTTTGGCTCCAAACTGGTTGAGGTGAGGTGTGACCTTCTCCTTGAAGCCTGGACCCCCTGCGGGGGTGGAAACAAATTTTGCATGTACACTGAGTATGCCAAGAGGCCTGGGGCTTTGAAGCAGGGAAGCAGGGCCCTCCTGTGGAGTTCACTCCCTCTGCTATCTGTCAGCACATGGGGGTGTGAGGACATGGCTGACAGTAAATATTAATCCATATTCCTCACACCTCCCCCTTTTAGAGGGCGCCAGGGGGCAGCACATTCCTGTGTTCCCCCGTGCGCCCATCCGCACCCTCTCCTTGTCGGGATAGCCCATCGGCGTTCCTGTGGTCACGGCCCCTTTTGTGGCGAATGGTCAAGTGATACTGCTGGAGAGCTAGGCTCCAGCGTAGCAGCCTCCCATTCGTCCCGGATACAGTGTTTAACCAGCTGAGGGGGTTGTGGTCGGTCTCCACCGTGAAGCGGCGCCCGTATAAATACGGCTGCAACCGTTGCAGGGCCCAGACAATTGCCAGGCACTCCTTCTCCATAGTGGAGTACGCCACCTCCCTCGGCAGGAGCTTCCGACTCAGGTACAGAACGGGGTGTTCCTGGCCCGTAGTGTCAACCTGGCTGAGTACGGCACCGAGGCCAAAATCACTGGCGTCGGTCTGCACTATAAACGGCAGCGTGAAGTCGGCCGCCTGTAGTACAGGGAAGCTTGAGAGGGCGGCCTTCAGCGCTCGGAAGGCCGTCTCGCAGTCGTTCGTCCAATCGACTGCGGAGGGCAGCTTCTTCTTAGTGAGGTCCGTCAAGGGCTTCGCCAGGCTACTATAGTGGGGGACGAACCTCCTATAGTACCCGGCGGTGCCCAGGAAGGACATCACCTGCTTCTTGGTCCTGGGGGTGGGCCAGGATGCGATAGCATCCACTTTCCCCGGCTCTGGCTTAAGGGTCCCCCCACCTACCCGGTGCCCCAGGTAGTGGACCTCGCTCATGCCCAGCTGGCACTTTTCCGGCTTGATGGTCAAGCCTGCCTGGTGGATCCGCCCCAGCACCTGTGTCAGGTGCTGTAGGTGATCCTCCCAGGTGGGACTGAAAACTGCAATGTCATCCAGGTACGCGGCCGCGTACTCTTCAAGTCCCTTAAGCAGCGTGTTGACCATCCGCTGAAAAGTGGCAGGGGCATTCTTCATGCCGAACGGCATCACTGTGGATTCGTACAATCCAAAGGGAGTGATAAAGGCAGAGCGTTCCCGCGCCTCCTGAGTCAGGGGAATCTGCCAGTACCCCCTGCTCAGATCCATGATGATCAGGTACCGGGCCCCGGCCAACTGATCGAGCAGGTCATCGATGCGTGGCATAGGGTACGCATCGGTGACCGAGACAGCGTTGAGTCCCCTGTAGTCCACGCAGAACCGGGTGGTCCGGTCCTTCTTTGGGACGAGGACCACAGGCGAGGCCCAAGCGCTGTTGGATGCCTGGATGACCCCCAGCTTCAGCATCTCGTCAATCTCCTGGCGCATGTGTTGCTGCACCTCCAAGGAAACCCGATATGCTGAACGCCGGATTGGGGGGTAATCCCTAGTGTCCACGTGATGGACGGCCAACTCAGTCCTTCCGGGCTTGTTGCTAAACAACTCCCGGAAGGGGTGAAGGGTGGCCCATAGCTGGGACCGTTGGTCCTTCAAGAGCTGTTGGCCCACCTCCACATCCTCGATGGACCCACCCGCCTTCACCTGGGTGAGCATGTCCAGGAGGGTTTCCTCCTCCCCCTCTTCGGGGAGGTTGCAGACAGGGAGGGCACATGCCTCCCTCTCATGATGAGCCTTCATCATGTTCACGTGGAAGGCCTTCTGCCTTCCTCGGGCGTGGTCCAGGGTGACCAGGTACGTCACGGCATTGAGGCGCTGATGCACGAGGTACGGGCCTTCCCAGGCCGCCTGAAGCTTGTCCTGAGGTACGGGGACCAGTACCCATACCTTCTGACCCACCTGGTAGGTCCTCTCACAAGCATTCTGGTCATACCATCGCTTCTGGTCGGCCTGGGCCCGCTCCATATTTTCGTGCACCAGCTGCGACAAGGCCTGCATCTTGTTCCGGAAGCGCATGACATACTCGACGACCGACACTCCAGGGGTGGCTACCTCTCCTTCCCAGGCCTCTTTCACCAGAGCCAGGGGCCCCCGCACACGTCGCCCGTACAGGAGCTCGAAGGGGGAGAACCCCGTGGAGGCCTGTGGGACCTCTCGGTAGGCAAACAGTAGATGTGGGAGGTAACGCTCCCAGTCACGCCCGTGGGAGTCGACCAACATCTTAAGCATCTGCTTTAAGGTGCCATTAAATCGTTCACACAGGCCGTTGGTCTGTGGGTGGTACGGGCTGGTCACCAGATGTTGCACCTGTGTTTGCCTACAGAGGGACTCCATCAATTGCGACATGAATTGGGTCCCCCGGTCGGTGAGCATTTCCTGGGGAAAGCCTACTCTGGAGAAAATCTCCAGCAAGGCAGTAGCCACCTTGTCGGCCCGAATGGATGACAAGGCTACCGCCTCCGGGTACCGGGTGGCATAGTCGACTACCGTCAATATGAAGCGTTTCCCGGAGCTGCTGGGAATGGACAGCGGTCCAATGAGATCCACAGCCACCCTCCTGAAAGGCTCTTCAATTATGGGCAGCGTTACCAGTGGGGCTTTGGGGCGCCGCCCCGCCTTCCCCACCCGCTGGCAGGTGTCACATGAACGGCAGTAGGCAACCACATCAGCCCCCATCTTTGGCCAGTAGAAATGCTGGGCTAATCTGGCCCTTGTCTTAGCGATCCCTAGGTGTCCAGCCATCGGAATCTCATGCGCAACCTGCAACAACTCCGTCCTGAACTGATAGGGTACCACTAGCTGTCGGTCCCTAGGCCACGCCTCCCGTGAGCCCGGCTGGACCGTGACCCGGTACAGCCGTCCTTGGTCCCAGACCATCCGCTCAAGGTCTGAGTCCGAAGGGGGCTGTTCCGCTTGCTCCTTGAGAGCGCTCAGGCTGGCGTCAGCCGCTAACGCTGCCTGAAACTCCTGACTGGACATGGCCAGAATAGACGAGACTGCCACGTCCCCTGTCAGGTCCCCGGGACCTGTCTCCTGGCCTCCCTCTGACTCGGCAGCCACTTGGTCGGAAGGGGGAAAGCCATCAGACCCCTGAGGGGCCCCTAGGGCCCCAGCACTCCCACTGCACGTGACAGCAGCTATGGCCTCTGCCACTGCTGGTAGTGCCTGCTTTCCCTTGGCTCCCGACCAAGTCGCCAGTCCAGACGAACTAACCTGGCCCTCTGACATCCCAGTGGGGGAGGAACCCTGCACTGAGGCTTCACCTGGCAGCCCTACTTCTCCTGGGACAGCCCTGACCTCATTTGCATCCTCTTCCCCCGCAGCTGTCTGCCCCCTGCTTGTCCCCTCAGTCACCACACTGGAGGACAACAGGGTCCAGCAGGCTTGCTGGCCACAGCCTGGGGTTTCAGCCGAGCTGGCAGCAATGACCCCCTCTTCACTAAGGGGAGAGGCACTCATTACAGCCCCCACCCCCACATCCCCAAAAACAGGCATGATAGGTACATTCACAGTATCATCAGGGGGGGGCATTACAGGTACATCACATTCTGGGGAATCGGACATCGGGGGGTCAGCGGCCACATACTTAGACACAAGCCGCCCCAGGTCTGTCCCCAGCAAAACACTGGCGGGGATATTTGCGGATACCCCCACCTCCCTTACTCCTCGACCGGCGCCCCAGTCCAAATAGACCTTGGCGACGGGCAGCGCCGGTTCTACCCCTCCAATCCCGGAGACAATGAGGGATCTCCCGGGCAGTAAATCATGGGGTGCCACCAGTTCAGGCCGTACCAGTGTCATTTCAGCGCCGGTGTCTCTAAGTCCCATGGCCACGGCCTGGCCCACGGTGACCGGTTGAACATTGTCAAGGGACCTCCCACCACCCCCACCCACACACAACACAGTGGACGGTTTCCGGGTTGATGACTGGGACGGATCCCTCGGGCGCTGGGGACACATGGCTTTGAAGTGTCCTGGCTGCTTACACAGGTGACACAGGCGGGGTTCCCCCACCGACGTGGAAAGGGCAGCAGGGGCCGGTGCCCACTTGGGCCTAGGGGCAGGGGTTGCAGGTGCAGTGTGCGTCTTACCCCCTCTTCAGCCGACCGGTTTCCGGGCCTCTGAAGTCCTGTTGTTGGTGTATTCATCGGCCAGGGCTGCTGTTGCGGAGGCCCCCTTTGGCTTCCGGTCACGGAGGTACTGCTGGAGATCCTCTGGGCAGTTCCACAAGAACTGTTCTGTGGCGATGAGCTCTTTCAGATGCTGGACGGTGGAGAGCTCCAACCCGGTGGTCCATTGGTCGACCGCTCTCAGCAAGGCCCGCATGTGATCGGCCCAGCTCTGAGTAGAACCCCGGTGCAAATTCCTGAGCCTTTTCCGGTACGACTCAGGGGTTAAGTTATACTGCCGGACAAGAGCCTGTTTGATGTCCTCATAGCTCAGGATGGTCTCGCTGGGCAGGTACCCAAAGATTTCAAGGGCTTTTCCCCTGAGCCGTGGCGTGAGGAATCTGACCCACTGGTCCTCTGGCAGCTGGTATTGATGGCAGGCTGTCTCAAATGCCAACAAAAAAGTGTCCAGGTCCCCATCTTTGTCCAGTAGGGGAAAGTCCTCCGCCCGTAGTTTCGGAATCCGGACCTCTGGAGACTCACATTGGGGTGGGGAGGGCTGCTGGAATTGGAGCTTTAGCTGGAGCATCTGTAGCTGGTGCTCACGCTCGGCCTGCTCGCGACGCTCTGCAGCCTCTGCTTGCTCGCGACGCTCTGCAGCCTCTGCTTGCTTGCGACGCTCTGCAGCCTCTTCTTGCTCGCGACGCTCCGCAGCCTCTGCTTGCTCGCGACGCTCTGCAGCCCCGAGGAGGAGCTCAGAGGCTGCCTGGTCTCCAGCCTGAAGACGGTCCATGGCAGCTTGTAGGAGAGCAGCTGAGCCAGCTTGGCTGGGGGGATGGGCAGGTGGAGTGAGGTCCACCGCGGACCTCACCTCTGGCGACTGGCTCCTTGGGGGGCTTTGGCTGTGCTCCCCCTCGCCTTCCACCTCCTCTCAGCCACCATTCAAAGCATCGGCCATCTCCCTCGCTTTTCTCCTTGTGATACTGGCCGTCATGCAACCTGATGCCCACACACCTTATTGTATCTGCACTCAGACTGTCTAGTGTTGAGCTGATCTTAAGACTCCAGCAGCAAGAGCTACTGCTGGTCGTCTTTAGTGTCTGGGAGTATGGGTCTCACACTCACACACACTAGTATCTCGATCCCACTTTGCTGCCACCAATATGTGATGAATACCACCCCTCGTGCCCGCTGACGTCAACCACGTCGAGCTCACGAGACCTGGTATGATCACAGGGTTTACCAAAAACGTGAAGTTACGCCCTCCAGGGGAGCACGTAAGGTCAGGTTGGTATAGCTTACACACACCTTCTGTCCACGCGGGCACAGAGAGGCAACAAGCTGAGAGAGCCTGGTCACTGCCGCAGTGAAACAGCGACTCCTCAGCCTGGGTATCTGCCACCAGTTCTAGTTTGATATAAGCCCGGTCCGCTAACGGGATTATATAGGGTCAGAAACCAACCCGCGGTAGCTTATAACTAGGCCAAAACACGGACGTGGGGATTCGCGATCGAGATACAAGATAGCACAAGATTAAATTATAGATTTAATCGCCGTATGGGCACACTAGATAATACACAATATACACAGACAATATATACAGTGGTCTGAGGTTACAGATTACAGGTTAAATGGTTACAACAGGGTTAAGCAGGGTAAAAGTCAGTTACCAAGTATGATGAAAGTTCCTTGGAGATGTTCTTTGCTGCAGTCCACATGAAGGGCCATGAAATCAGCTATTTCCTGGGTCCCTCTAAACACATGTGTAGGATGCGACCCCTCTTCAGAGAAAGACACGCCTACTTGCTGGCCCCAGACTTTTAACCTGTAGCCGGCCCCTCCCCTCCCCGCCTCATGGAGGGGTCCACTCCCCCTCTTCTGGGCTGGCAGCAGAAAACCCACAAAACCCTTTAGGGTTCATAGCTCCAGACCAGAGGGTCATAGGGAGATGGTTCTGGGACCAATGGACCTGCCTGGGTTCCGGCTACAAGTAGAGCCCAAACCTGGTACCGTTATGTGGTTTCTATGGGGAGATATGGATATCTCTCTACCCTGACCTAGTCTCAATAAACAAAGACCATGGGAACGTACCTCGTGGCCACCGGGACACAAATATGTATCCGGTTTGCGCCTGCGATGGCCAGGCGGTTCATAATTCCTTATGAACGGTAGGTGCCAACATGTCTGGGAGGTCTCATTGATCCTGGGCAAAGACAGATAACCCCTGCTGGGGGTTTTCCTGCAATATTCCTTTGGCTCCAAACTGGTTGAGGTGAGGTGTGACCTTCTCCTTGAAGCCTGGACCCCCTGCGGGGGTGGAAACAAATTTTGCATGTACACTGAGTATGCCAAGAGGCCTGGGGCTTTGAAGCAGGGAAGCAGGGCCCTCCTGTGGAGTTCACTCCCTCTGCTATCTGTCAGCACATGGGGGTGTGAGGACATGGCTGACAGTAAATATTAATCCATATTCCTCACAGAAGGGTTAACCCCTTTCCTAGTGTGTGTGTGTGGGTGTGGCCTCTTTGCTTCCTGCTGGAAGGCAGTTGCTGAGGGGTACTTCAACCATGCGTTTTGCTGGAGTCATCCTCCTGGTTCATATACCATCTTTCCAGTAAGGGCCACCCTTGCGGTCATAAAAAGAATGTCTGATGTTAAGTTGATGTTTTTATGCTCTTGATATTTATTGCAGCTATGGATGTCCTGGTTACCTGTGTGCTGTCTCCCTAGTGTTTGTGTGGACAGCGTATTTGAGCACGGGTTCCAGTAAGCAAGGCTGTGGCAGGTTAGTGTGGAACTGCTTGGTTCACCTGTCATATCCATATGTCTGTTTATGTTCCCCTTCTCTTTGTAGCTTGGCCAGTAAGACTCCTGTTCGTCCGTGCCTGGGAGGAACAGGTCGTCTTACCCTGCTCCTAGTTCAGGGCCACCCTGAGGGCTAGTAGGGACCCCAAGGTTCCAGAGTATGAGCCCTCCTACCATCACGGTCGGCTCATACAGCCAGGAGTCAGGGTCAGAATTAGGGACTTGATAGGAGGTGACCTGCTCCCTAGTTCTGTAGTCCTGGCCGAGCAGCGACTACATCTTCTGACATCGCACGGCTGAGGGTTTTCCTCATCCCAGCCGTGACAGTATGACCGCAATGGCTCCTTACTTGGATCCACCTTCGGAAGAGGGTGCAGCGTGCATCGCCATATGTCTGTGGGGTGCTGTCACGACCGCTACCCCAGCAGCAGTCGTGTCGCACCAGACGGAGGGGAAGGGGGACCCTTATCTACGGATGGGAATAGTATGGCCACCCCTGACTAACCCTAAGCTGGCACCTGTCTGCCCTGATACCCTAGAAGGGGTGTGAACCCGTGCGGCGGGCAGGATGCCTAAAACCCTCAGTCACCCTAACAAGCCTAGAGTGGGGAAAGGCCGATGGGAGCACTAGTCACCATCACTCATGTATAGGAGAACAGCAGGGGAAGACAGCAACAAACAAACTATATCAGAGATAGACTTATCCAGTCACGAGCAGAGAAGGCGATCCCAATCACGACAGTCCACGCCAGACAAGAGCTCCAAAGCAACACCATCAAACGATCTCCTTCAAAGGTCAGAATAGAACTGGAAGTAAGGACTATATCTGGCAATGACTGCAAGTGAAAGTGAAACTAATATAGTAGCTGGGAGTGGCAGACAGGACTCACCTGAGAAGGATGCCTACAAACTCCCAGTCAGGACAAAAAGGTTCACAAGGCAAAACCCAGATGACATACCCTGAACCACGGAGCAAACTCACAAGCTATCGCAAGTAGCAAGTCGCTGCGACGTTCTCCTCCCAGACCTGTCTGGATCAGTCACAGTCGTGACAGGTGCATGCGCGTTCTCCGGAGGGAGAGCGTTTTGGGGATCACCGTTTACGGCGCGGTTGGTGGCTTATTCCCCGCCACCTTACCTTCCGTGTCCGTGTTGGTGATCCCTCGTCCCTCTCTATGTTCCTATCTCTGGTCGTCTGCTGGCAGCATTCCGTTAGTGTTCTGGCTGTGTGCTGGTTAGGAGTGTCTGTTGGCAGCGACTGGAGGGGGAACGTTAGTAGAGAGTGGACGCAGCGTCAGTGCGTTCTCCCCGGGCTGTTTCTTTGCTGGTCTCTGGTTCCTGTGTGTTGCTCCAGAGCCTGGAAGTCGGATCCCTGGTTCCTGTGTGTTGCTCCAGGGTCCGGCAGCAGTCCTGGGGAGACTCGCATGTTCTGGCGCTGATTCCCCTACATTTCCCTTCTCCCATCCCTGTTTTTGGTCCCTCACTGGTTTTCCACATTTTTTTTGGTGGGGGGGCTTTGAGGGGTGGGAGTCTCACGACCATGGTTGTGGTCGTGACTCCTTGGTTCGCATGCTGTTGTCAGCGGTTTCTTTTATGTTCTCAACCACAGGTGTGGGCTCTGTATCTTGCCTTATGTGTGGTTGCCGTTGGCAACATAAGGTTGTTGGCAGTGGAGCGGCCTGAGCGGTTGCTAGGGGCTCGCTGTCATGGCATGCGGTTGCCACTGGCAACGTGTGATTTTAGTGTGTACTTTCTATGTTTGGCATGAGGGAGTTTGTGGTGTGTACACTTCCCCTTTAAGTGACACTTACCCTGTT
This sequence comes from Bufo bufo, assembly GCF_905171765.1. NCBI lineage: Eukaryota > Metazoa > Chordata > Amphibia > Anura > Bufonidae > Bufo > Bufo bufo. The sequence continues at coordinate 93,539,872 of NC_053392.1, forward strand.
TGGTGATGGAAGGGTTAACCCCTTTCCTAGTGTGTGTGTGGGTGTGGCCGCTTGGGCTATTTAGCTTCCTGCTGGAAGGCAGTTGCTGAGGGGTACTTCAGCCATGCGTTTTGCTGGAGTCATCCTCCTGGTTCATATATCATCTTTCCAGTAAGGGCCACCCTTGCGGTCATAAAAAGAATGTCTGATGTTAAGTTGATGTTTTTTATGCTCTTGATATTTATTGCAGCTATGGATGTCCTGGTTACCTGTGTGCTGTCTCCCTAGTGTTTGTGTGGACAGCGTATTTGAGCACGGGTTCCAGTCAGCCAGGCTGTGGCAGGGTAGTGTGGAACTGCTTGGTTCACCTGTCATATCCATATGTCTGTTTATGTTCCCCTTCTCTTTGTAGCTTGGCCAGTAAGACTCCTGTTCGTCCGTGCCTAGGAGGAACAGGTTGTCTTACACTGCTCCTAGTTCAGGGCCACCCTGAGGGCTAGTAGGGACCCCAAGGTTACAGAGTATGAGCCCTCCTACCATCAGGGTCGGCTCATACAGCTAGGAGTCAGGGTCAGAATTAGGGACGTGATAGGAGGTGACCTGATCCCTAGTTCTGTCGTCCTGGCCGAGCAGCGACTACATCTTCTGGCATCGCACGGATGAGGGTTTTCCCCATCCCAGCCGTGACACACACTTTTTGGCCAAAAACCACTATTTTCAGTTCAGGCCTTGCAGCATCATCACGTGTGAAATTACAGGCTTATATACTGCTGTCAAATTCAGTTGTTAAACAAACACTCGTTTGGGAAAAAAAAAAATTGTTGGCAGCCTTTGATGCAGATGTCATTGTGAGATACACCCTTAATACATTTAGGTTAGATTCAGAGATTTGAAATACTTCCATTTGGTGCACCAATATTGAATTCAGGCCTACAGTGGGTCAGGCCGTGTGAGATACACCCTGTATATACAGGGCTTATATTATTTCATTAATAAAACACCCTTTTTGGGGCAAAATACAAAATATTTCAGGCGTGGCAGCATAAGCACATTTGAAATTCCTGGGTTATATACCGCTGCCATATTGAGTTATTAAACAAACACCCGTTTGGGCAAAAAAAGTTTATTTGGCAACCTTTGCTGCATATGCCATTGTGAGATACACCCTTAATACATTTGGGTTAGATTCAGAGATTTGAAATACCGCCATTTGGTGCTCCAATATTGAATTCAGGCCTACACTGGTTCAGGCCGTGTGAGATACACCCTTTACATACAGGGGTTTGATTCACGCATTTGAAATACAGCCATTTTGGACAAAGAAATCTTTAATTTAGGCCTAAACTGGTTCAGGCCGTGTGAGATACACCCTTTACATACTGTTGTTCTATTCTACTATTAAAATATTAGAGAAAATCAAAAACACTCCTGCGCTCCCATACAAAAAAATCTACCAACCTATAGTTGAAGGTCCGCTGCACAGTGTATATAATGGGCTTTGCTGCTGACGCCCAGGGTACAAAATTGATTAAATATTGATTTACCTTACGGTAAAAGCTTACACTGGCGCTGGTAGGTAGAAATGTGACACATAAAATACAGTGGCTGGATGAATATTCCGATTTAGTAAAAGATGGATATCATTGACAATCCAATGAATTAATCACCGCAATGATAATTACCTTTTCTCTGGATGTGGGCTGGAGAAATAGTCTAAGTTCTTTAAATATTTGCACAGTTCCCGTTCCTGTGTGTAGAGGGGTGTGAAGAGAGGCAAGAACTTCACTGCTCACCTGCTAGCATTCACACAGCTCCGGCCGGTAGCTGTGTGGTGCGAGGGAGCAGACTATGGTTTCGGCGTCCAGGATTTTCTGTGCGTGTGACGTCACCGCGAAGTACTACTGGTGCTCCCAGAGATCAAAGTTCATCCGACGCGTTTCTGAGCCGTCGGGCTCCTTCATCAGGGATGGTCTGACCCTTCAAATCTGGGAGTTATATAGGCGTCCTGGTTGCCAAGGCAACACCTACTCTTATTACACACAGGGAGAGAGAAAAAGAGGAGAGGGGAAGAGGGGAAAGAGCCCAGAAAATAGTTCCACAGCGGCTACAATATGCAGATTATGCAAATTCACTGAGGAACAAAAAGTTCACTGAAAAGCGAAAAGTTCGATTTCACGATTGAGTCCATTTGGGGCTAGGCTGTTTAATTTAAATATCCAGCTGCTTTCCGCTCTGGACATTTTTTTGATGAAATTGCCGCCCCTTTTATCTTCCATCACTTTTTCCAAGCCTCCAAAGGTAGAGCCCCGAAATTTTGCCGCATGATGTTGTTGATAGTGTCTAGATAAGGGATGTCCGTCAAATTTTTTTATTATGTTTCTGACATGCTCACTTATCCTGGTTTTTAGTAAACGTTTTGTTCTCCCTATATACAATTTGTCACAGGGACATTTAATAAAATAAATCACTCCTCTCGTATTGCAGGTAATGAAGTTTTTTATTTGAAATGTATTTAAGGCTTTTATGGTTTTTTTTTTTTTTCTATTCTACTATTAATTAAACACCCATTTAGGGCAAGATCCTAAATTCGAGAAATATGAGGAGAGCGTCAAATAAGGGACGTGGCCCTGGTTGTGGTGCTGCTGGTGGAGCTCCTGTTGCAGGGAGAGGACGTGGTCGATCTGTGCCAGCTACACGCACAAGTGAAACCCCTTCCTCAGGTGCGAGTAGGCGACAGAACCTGCAGCGGTATTTGGTCAGGCCTAATGCAGGGTGCAAAAGCGAAGCGGCCGTCCTCTAGACTGTACGCCTGCTACTGCCCACCGCAGCAAGGGACCGGGCACACCAAAGCCAGCTCCAAGGAGTTCCCTGGCGTGGCAGTTCCTCAGACAATGTGCTGACGACAAGACACGAGAGGTTTGCACGCTGTGCAATCAGAACCTGAAGCGAGGCATAAACGTTCTCAACCTGAGCACAACCTGCATGACCAGGCATTTAAGAGCAAAGCACAAGCTGCAGTGGAGTAGACACCTCAAAAACCAAGAAAGGTCTCTGGCTCCTCCTGCTTACTCTTCTGCTGCAGTCTCGGCCTCCTTATCCACCTCTGGAGTGACAGTGCCACCTGCCACCCCGCAAACAGAGGATCTGCCAGCAACACCAACACCTGGGTCACCAAGCATCTTCACAATGTCCCACGGAAGCGTTCAGATCTCCATCTCCCAAACCCTGGAGAGGAAGAGGAATTACCCCCCTACCCACCCGCGATCCCTAGCCCTGCATGCCAGCATTTCTAAATTACTGACCTTTGAAATGCTGTCATTCCGTCTGGTGGAGACGGATAGTTTTAAAGGCCTTATGGTGGTGGCTGTCCAACAGTACGTCGTGTATAGCCGCCAGTACTTTTCAAGGCAAGCCATCCCTTCCCTTCACAACCAAGTAGGGGACAAAATCAGGTGTTCACTGCGCAACGCCATCTGCGGCAAGGTGCACCTGACTACGGATACGTGGACCAGTAAGCACGGTCAGGGCAATTATATCTCCATAACAGCACACTGGGTAAATGCAGTGGCGGCTGGGCCTGAGGCAGATAGCAGTTTGGCGCATGTCCTTACACCACCGAGGATTGCAGGGCACTTCAGTTTGCCTCCTGTTGCTTCCTCCTCCTACTCCGCTTCCTCATCTTCTACCAGCTCCTCATCCGGTCAGCGTAACACCTTTACCACCAACTTCAGCAGAGCCAGTGGTTAACGACAGTAGGTAGTGTTAAAACTTATCTGTTTGGGGGACAAACCCCACACCGCGCAGGAGCTGTGGACGGGCCTTGAACAACAGACCGATGAGTGGTTTGTGCCAGTCAGCCTCAAGCCCGGCCTGGTGGTGTGCGATAATGGGCGAAATCTCGTAGCAGCTCTGGGACTAGCCGGTTTGACGCACATCCCTTGTCTGGCGCATGTGCTGAATTTGGTGGTCCAGAGATTCCTTAAAACTTACCCCAATATCTCAGAGCTGCTGCATAAATTGCGGGCCGTCTGTGCTCGCTTTCGGCGTTCTCACCCTGCTGCTGCTCGCCTGTAAGCACTGCAGCATAACTTCGGCCTTCCCGCTCACCGCCTCATATGCGACGTGCCCACAAGGTGGAACTCCACCTTGCACATGCTGGCCAGACTGTGCAAGCAGCAGCAGGGGATAGTGGAGTTTCAGCTGCAGCACGCACACGGGTAAGTCGCTCGGCGGAACAGCACCACTTCACCACCAATGACTGGGCCTCCATGCGAGACCTGTGTTCCTTGTTGCGCTGTTTCGAGTACTCCACCAACATGGCCAGTGCCGATAATGCCATTCTCAGCGTTACTATCCCACTTCTATGCCTCCTTGACAAAACACTCCTGGCGATGATGGAAGAGGATGTGGCACAGGAGGAGGAAGAGGGATCATTTCGTAGGGTTTCCGGCCAGTCATTCCCAAGTGGCTCCGAGGATGAGTTCCTGCACCTACAAACCCAAGGTACACAATTGTCCAGACAGGGTACAGTTCTGGGAGGATGATGAGGTGGAGGATGAGGAGGAGGAACCATGTTCACAGCAGGGTGGCACCCAGAGCAGCTCATGGCCATCACTGGTGCATGGACGGGGGGATACAGAGGACACAGACGATACACCTCCAACAGAGGACAGCTTTTCGTTGCCTCTGGGCAGCCTGGCACACATGAGCGATTACATGCTGCAGTTTCTCCGCAACGACCGCCGAGTTGCCCACATTCTAACTTGTGCTGATTACTGGGTGGCCACGCTGCTGGATCCCCGTTACAAGGACAACGTGCCGTCCTTAATTCCCTCACTGGAGCGTAATCGTAAGATGCGCGAGTACAAGCGCACGCTATTAGACGCGCTGCTGGTGACATTCCCACCTGACAGCGGGGGCACAGTGGAAGCACAAGGCGAAGGCAGAGGACGAGGAAGAGATCGCCAACGCAGCTGGAGCACCACCAGCACCTCAGAAGGCAGGGTTAGCATGGCCGCAATGTGGAAAAGCTTTCTCAGCATGCCACAACAACCAGCACCACCAGCTGATATGGAACGTCTTAGCAGGAGGCAGCATTTCACCAACATGGTGGAGCAGTATCTGTGCACACGCCTACACGTACTGAATGACGGGTCTGCCCCCTTCAACTTCTGGGTCTCCAAATTGGGCACAGGGCCTGAGCTTGCCCTTTACGCCTTGGAGGTGCTGGCCTGCCCTGCAGCCAGTGTATTATCTGAACGTGTGTTTAGCACGGCAGGGGGCGTCATCACAGACAAGCGCAGCCTCCTGTCCACAGCCAATGTGGACAAGCTCACATTCATTAAAATGAACCAGGCATGGATCCCTCAGGACTTGTCCATACCTTGTGCAGAATAGACATGTATACCGGCACTAACCAGCCATTGTTATACTGCAGCGCAATTGCTCATTCTTGTATTTTGGAGATTTCACATTCTTTTAGAGTGTACACTAATTCAAAAAAATTCAAATAAAACCAAAAACCTGTGTTGGCTACCTCATCCTCCTCCACCGCAGCTTCCACCTACACCGATACGTCCACCACCTCCTCAAAATCCTACTCCATATGGAACTCCACCTCATAAATCAAATATTTTTTTATTTGTACGTATTTTATTTTATATCATTTCACTACTTTGTCAGTTACATTTTCTGGTGAAATTAACCAATTTTTGGATGTATAGTACCACTGCTATACCTAGTAGGCTGGTTAAAAAAAAGAAAAATTGTCAGTTATCTATTCTGGAGAAATTCACCAATTTTTGGGTGTATATAGTACCACTGCTATACCTAGTAGACCAGTAAAAAATAAAATAAAATTGTCAGTTACATTTTCTGGTGAAATTAACTAATTTTTGGGTGTAATATACCCCTCCATTACCTAGTTGACAGCTTAATAAATTTCAATAATTTTTCTGTTACATTCTTGGGTTGACATTATACAATTTTAGATGTGAATAAACACCTGCTATGCATAGGTGACAGGGAATAAAATGTAATAAATTATTCAGTAATTAATGCGCACCACATCCTTTCATTCAATGCTTAAACTTTGAAAAGTTGTCACACTTTTATGCTTTAATAATTTCTCCCATATTTCAACTCTATAATTTTAAATTAGAAAAAATTAATCCTCCCTTGGATGTGGTCTCTCTTTCTCACGCTCCCTCTCTGGCCTGGAGCCCTGATTCCCCGCCACCCGTGATCACCATGGTAGGCGCATAAAAGAACATCGAAAGTTGATAGAGCAGATATCAAATTGGATCGTGCACATTACGGGGACGTGCGACATGGTGGGGCAGTAAGTGTGCACACACCTACACGAACTGACTGATAGGGGTCAGCCCCTGCATCTTCTGGGTCTCCAAATTGGGCACATGGCCTGAGCTTGCCCTTTACCCCTTGGAGGTGCTGGCCTGCCCTGCAGCCAATGTATTGTCTGAACGTGTGTTTAGCATGACTGGAGGGGGTTATCACAGGTTATATTTCCCAATGTTTTGGGGTGTACCCTAATTTAAAAAATAAAATTTCAAACCAAATAGCAGTGTAGGCTACCTCCTCCTCCTCCTCCTTGCACCTACACCGCCACATCCACCGCCTCCTCAACCTCCTACTCCATATGGACCTCGTCCTCCTAGATCAAGATTATTATTTTTTATTTTTACCTATTTTATGTTATTTAAAGTCATTTCCCTATCCACATTTGTTTGCAGAGCACTTGCCATGCTCTTAACCACATTTTGATGCCATGTGCAGCCCTCGAGCCCTTTCCATTACATTTTTACAGCCATTTTAGTGCTCAAAAGTTCGGGTCCCCATTGACTTCAATGGGGTTCAGGTTCGGGGTCAAGTTCGGGTCCCGAACTCAAACTTTTTTTTTCTCAAGTTCGGCCGAACCCGAATATCCAGGTGTCCGCTCAACTTTTCATGTGACCACTTCCGCTGCTGAGGCCATTGATGTGTATGTAGATGGCACAAATCACTTGTGGTCCAGCAGGAGAAGAAGGGAGATCCACACAGGAACCAGAGCACCAGTATGTCTTTTTTTTTTTTAACATCTGCAACTTGCTTGGTTATATGAAAGGGTGTTTCCAGTTATGAAGAACCCCTTTAACAGGGCTTTCTTACAAAGACAGAGTATTTTTTTTTAAAGATGCCATCTCAGCCAATCTGTAACCTCCAGTGATCAACTGTTATCACTAGGTGAAGTTAAGTGTATAGACTACTGACCATAAATTCTCCCTTCTTTGCACTGTGTCTTAATCCCCGGTCTCAATAATCCCACTGATGACTTTGGTGTCACTGTCAGCAAAAACGCATTTGGGACAATACATGGAATTTTGGACAGGATGACACTACGACAGGTGTGGACTTGAAGCTTTAAGTGGCCCTGGAAATGAAACTAAAGGTGGTCTAATGTAGTCAGGTCCAAATTGACAGATAGCAGGGCCAACACAAATAGGTAGAGCCAGCAATATCATATTGTGGCAGAAAACAGAGCAAAATACCACTGTGCCGCACGATATACTACCCTGGCAGAACCAAATGCCACAGTGCTCGGCAAAATAATACACTAGGAGCACAAAATACCTCCCATGTTCCATCCAGCCCACCAGGAAGCTTTCCTGTAGGTTCTATGGCCATTCCAACCCTGCACTAAAGTAAAACCAGTACTGCAGGGTCATACTTTTCCGGTATTGAGATCCGTCATATAGGCTCAATACCGGAAAAAAACGCTTCAGTTTTGCCCCCATTCATTGTCAACGGGGACAAAACTGAACGGAACAGAACGGAGTGCTCCAAAATGCATTCCGTTCTGTTTAGTCTGTTTAGACTAAAACGCAACATGTTGTAGTTTGTTTTCCGTCCTGGGATGCAGAGCAAGACAGATCCGGCATGACCCCCAATGCAAGTCAATGGGGACGGATCTGTTTTCTCTGACACAATCTACCACAATAGAAAACGGATCCGTCCTCTATTGACTTTCAATGGAGTTCATGACGGATCCGTCTTGGCAATGTTCAAGATAATACAACCAAATCCGTTCATAACGGATGAAGATGGTTGTATTGTCAGTAACGGAAGCGTTTTTGCTGAACCCTGCCGGATCCAATAAAAACGCTAGTGTGAAAATAGCCTAAAAGTTATGTTTAGTGTTCATTAGTGATGAGCGGCAGGGGCAATATTCGAATTTGCGATATTTCTCAAATATGTTGTCAAATATTTGTCATAAATTTGAGAATTTGAACAGGTTGCTTCAATACTATAAGTCCACTTCATCTCTGACTCCAGGACAGTGGCACCACAAAAAGAATGGAACCAGTAGTCTTTGAGCTTTGTTTCCTTTCTATTTTGCCTTTTTCCTGGGTGATAACTCCTCTCCTAACCTCCTCCCAACTCAACTCTCAACTCTTAACTATGTGACGGTCACGTACACTACACACAGGGGGGAGGATAGTGACCACTGCGCTCCACCCTCACCCCTGGCCCTGCCTACTTGCCTCGCAAGTCCTAATAACAGGGGACAACTAGACGTCAGTCCCTAACTTAGGATACGTGTTGGGAAGACAGACAAGACAAATAACGGAATGTGAACGGACCGGGTCAGAACCAAGAGAGTTATGAAGTAAAAAGGGTTAAGCAAAGAATGGTCAGGAGAAGCCGGGGTCAAATACCAGGAGAGTAGAGAAGTACCAGAGGAGTCCGCAAAGAGTAGTCAGGTGGGAGCCGAGGTCACAATACCAGGAGGGATGCGCAGTACAGGAGGAGCACACAAAGGATCGTCAGGGAACAGAATCAGGTGAGTAATCAGTAGTCTAACAAATAGCCAGGAACCTAGAATTAACAGGCAACCTGTGGCCAGCAGGCTGCCTGTATTTATAGTGGGGTCTGAGGGTCATGTGACGTGGCCTGCATCACATGACCGACAGACAGACAAGTCGAGCACTGAGTGATCAGCTCGGCGCTCAAGGCAGACCTAGGAGCAGGGAGCCTCCCAGCTAGCAAAGCAGCCCTGGGAACGAGGCAAAACACAGATCCTCGCTCCCGAAGCTAAGCAGCAGGTCTGCGGCTGATGGGAGACCGAGTCCGCATTTGGCGCCCCGTGACAAACTAACTTCCTGTGACTGACCTGTCCTATATAAATGATGTAACAGCTATAACAACTGTAAATGCAGTTACCAGCCTGTTGTGAGGAATTTGCAGCTCTTACAAGAGAAAAATATGCAATGGCATAAGATTACATATATAACAGTTTGAAGTGTCCCCTTTTCTCTACACAAACTCCTATACATAAATAGCAATTCACTAAAAGTGATTCTTCACTTTACGTTGATCAATTTATCATTGCAGCTGGAATTGATTTAGATGTGCAATTCTTTGTCTGACAGGAGAATTAATGACTTTATTGACCCAACCTTGATGTTTGCACAGAGAAGACTAAGGTGTCACAGTTGTTGACTGGGCCATTTCCAGTGTCAGGTCTTATGCTCTTGTACTGACTAGGCTGCTCGTGTGTCATGAGTTTGTTAGTTTTAGTTCAATGGATTAGCGATATTGTAACTGCTACAAAAAACAAAACATTTAGAGTTGTTCTGATTCATTCTTGTGACTGCATTTATTACTGTAATTCACTACTAGGGATAAGCAAAGTTATGAAAAATGTGATTATGTAGTGGGTGCAATGACAGGGAATGGCAATTGCCCCCGTCTTTGAACCCTTTAGAAGCTGCGTTCATTGCTGATCACGGCATCTGAGATTAAAATGAAATCCTTTCAGGGGCTAATCCAGTTAAAAAAAAAAATTCACCTTATCCATTTGATTACAGAGAGGCCGCTGTGGCCATCTTGATTGAAGACACCACGCAAAATCACTGACGTGATGAAGCAGTGAAGCGACGTGATGGCGTCATCACTGTGGCCAGGCGTGGTGACATCATCACTGATGACGTCGCCATGCCCAGCCAGAGCGATACTTCAATTCGCTCAACACTATTCACTCCCTATTGTTCTTCCCCTCTATAAACACTCCCCTCTCTAATCTTATGAATGTTTGTCTTCCTATCCAGCCACTGCACCGATTCATCTGCCCTGTACCAGTCACTGCACTGGTTATCCACCTTCTCTGACTCACCTACAAAGCTCTTCACAGTGCTATACCCCCTACATCTCCTCCTTCACCTCTGTCTACATTGTTACCCGAATTCTTCGTTCTGCTGACGATCTATGACTAACATCCACAATAATCCAAATGCAGCGACCGGACCACAGGGGCAATGTGAGCGTAGTGTATGGTGAACCGATGGGGGTGGTAGTATTACTCACTGTTCTGTAGCTCCCTACCTGGGCCAGTGTGCAGTGAAGGGAAGGATGGCACAAAATCCCTCGAGGCATTCTCTATTTGTCCAGGGATCCCCAGCCAGATGGTAGTTGAGGTGCCCTTGGTAGTGTAGGTGCTTTGGGTGCCTTGGTGGCAGGGTCCCTGATGTTTGTCACGCCAGCACCGCAAGGTGTGTTAAGAGATGGTATGGAATAAGGAGAGAGTCAGGAGTTAAACCAACAAATACTTTACTTGAAATATTTGCCTTGAGGTAAGTAGCATCCACACAAATAATGCCTTGGTATAGAAGATGGAGGTCAGCTGCAACTCCAGGCAACAGGCATGGTGGGACTCAATGTTCCAACTCAATTTGATAGAGAGGTTGATTCCTTCCTTATCTTGCTCAACTTGCTCTCAAACTTTAGCCTTTTGGTACTTTGAATCTTCTGAACTAGCACTTGGCAACCAACAGGGTGGTCTCCCTAGCAGCAGACACAAACCTCTGCTCCATTATTTGAACAGGTTGCTTCAATACTATAAGTCCACTTTGTCTCTGACTCCAGGACAGTGGCACTACAATAAGAAGGGATCCAGTAGTCCTTGAGCTTGGTTTCCTTTCTATCTTGCCTTTTTCCTGGGTAATACCCAGGGGCACACAGCTTAAGTTACAAGCTTTCCTCTCCTAACCTCCTCCCAACTCAACTCTCAACTCTTAACTAACTTCCTGTGACTGACCTGTCCTATATAAATGATGTAACAGCTAGTGATGAGCGACAGGGGCAATATTTGAATTTGCGATATTTCGCAAATATTTTGTAGAATATTCGTCATATATTTGCGAATTATTTTCTTGATTGCGAAAATCGGCAAAGTAATATTCGCGTAATGCGCGCAAAATACAGGCTGGGTCACTTATGCTACATTTTTCAAGCTGATATAAGTTTCCTGAGACTGGAGAAAATGGTTGGGATGGCAGAACATTACAATAGCTTTATATGCAGATAGAGTGCTCCAATATATTTGTGCTTGCAAATTTTCGGCAATATCAGCTACACTATAGATCAACCTAACCTATACTGACTATCTCCCCCTAACTATCTGAATTATATATATATAATTTAACTGTCTAATGTAATAACACAAAAAACACAGAGCACAGCAATGACACTGCTGTCTCTTTCATAACTGCAATAAACTTTAGAAAATAGCTGCTGGGGAGGTTCTTATATAGTAAGGGGTAGGCAACTTTTCTATTGGTTGCTAGGGATGTTGCTAAGCTGTGACAAAGCCTTCTCATTGGCCCACAGGCTAGAAGAAGGGAGGGATGATCACCTGATGTGTACTGTGTTAAAAAAACAAAACAAAATAAATGAATATTCGTCATTACGAATATATAGCACTATATTCTAAATATTCGCGAATTCTCGAAGTGCCGATATTCGCGATAAAAATTAGCTTTTCGAATATTTGCGCTCAACACTAGTAACAGCTATAGTGTAAATGCAGTTACCAGCCTGTTGTGAGGAATTTGCAGCTCTTACAAGAGAAAAATATGCAATGGCATAAGATGACATATACAACAGTTTGAAGTGTCCGCTTTTCACACATAGTGGGACACTGCACAAACCTCACATTCCTGGCACTAAAACTTTTCTCGTGCTGCACCAGTTCTCTGGAATGTGATACCCCAGACGATTAGGTTCATGACCAATATCCACAGAATTAAACATTCACTAAAAATATGTTACAATGTACCAGCACTACACTGCAATCTCCAAAGCACAAATGCATCTGCTGAGTAAAGGGGCATCTCAATAAGGCCTCATGCACACAAATGTTTATTCTTTCCGTGCCTGTTCCCTTTTTTTGTGGACCATATACGGAAACGGAAGTTACTCCGTGTGCATTCCCTTTCCGTATGTCCGTATTTCTGTTCCGAAAAAAAAAAGAGCATGTCCTATTATTGTTCGCATTAGGGACAAGGATAGGACTGTTCTATCAGGGGCCAGCTGTTCGGTTCCGCAAAATACGGAATGCACATGGACATCATCCGTATTTTTTGCGGATCCATTTTTTTTCGGACCGCAAAATACATACGTTCGTGTGCATGAGGCCTAAATTAGAATATTACTGAAAAGTAAATTTATTTCAGTAATTCAATTTAATTAAAAAAACTCATGTATTATATAGATTCATTACATACAGAGTGATCTATTTCAAGTGTTTAAAACTTTTTTTTTTTAAAAGCTGATGATTATGACTTACAGCTAATGAAAACCCAAAAGTCAGTATCTCAGAAAATCTGAATATTGTGAAAAAGTACAATATTGTAGACTCATGGTGTCACACTCTAATCAGCTACCAACACAAATTACTTGCAAAGGTTTCCTAAGCCTTTAAATGGTCATTCAGACGGGTCCAGTAGGCTACACAATCATGGGGAAGACTGCTGACTTGAGTTATCCAGAAGACAGTCATTGACACTCTCTACAAGGAGGGTAAACCACAAAACACAATTGCTAAAAAAGCTGGCTGTTCACAGACTGTTGTATCTAAGCATATTAATGGAAAAACTTGAGTGGAAGGAAAAGGTGTTGTAGAAGAAGGTACACAAGCAACAGGGATAACCACAGCCTTGAATGGTTTGTCAAGAAAAGGCCATTAAAGAATTTGGGGGAGATTCACAAGGAGTGGACTGTTGCTGGTGTGAGTGCTTCAAGATCCACCACATACAGATGCATCGAGGACATGGGCTACAACTGTCATTATGTCAAGCCACTCATGACCCACAGACTACATCAGAAGCATATAACCTGGGGTAAGGAGAAAAAGGACTGGACTATTGCTCAATGGTCCAAAGTCCTGTTTTCAGATGAAAATGTATTTAGCATTTCTTTTGGAAATCAAGGTCCCAGAGTCTGGAGGAAGGGAGGAAAGGCACAAGAGCCAAGTTGCTTCAGGTCCAGTGTGAAGTTTCCACAGTCAGTGATGGTTTTTCATGTCATCTGCTGGTGTTGGTCCACTGTGTTATACTAACTCCAAGGTCAGTGCAGAAGTATACATGAAAATTTTGGAGCACTTCATGATAACCTCTACTGAAAAGCTTTACAGAGATGATGATTTTAATTTCCAGGAGGACTTGGCACCTGCCCACACTGCCCAAAGTTCTAATACCTGGTTTAATAAACACAGTATCCCTGTGCTTGATTGGCCAGCAAACCTGCCTGATCAAAACTCCATAAAGTATATATCGGGCATTGTCAAAAGGGAAGATGAGATACATCTAGTTAATGCTGATCTTGAATTATACAAGTTTGTGTTTGAGAGAAGAGGGACCCCTGATCGTTTCATGAAGATATGGGACCCCTGGATTGGAGCCCAGACTCTAGTACCATAGATGACTGAAAGACTGTTCTGACCAATGAAGGCAGGTGTGAATGTGTGTGTGTGTGTGTGTGCAGTACTTTGAATCTTCCTTAGGATTGATATGTTGGGTACTGTTCATCCTGAAAGTGATATCTTTTTCTTCTGTCCCGAACTTGGGTCATGAGGAACTGTTATGATTGATCCCATGTATTTGATTTGTACTGGACTCAATTGATGATTGTCTGTATTTGATGTGTTTGTTATGCTTTTTGCTAAATAATAAATAAAAAGATACTATAAAAAAAAAAAAGGGAAGATGAGAGATACCAGACCCAACAATGCAGATAAGCTGAAGGCCGCTATCAAAGCAACCTGGGCTTCCATAACACCTCAGCAGTGCCACAGGCTGATCGTCTCCATGCCACGCTGCATTGATATAGTAATTCATGCAAAAGGAGCCCGACCAATTGGTGAGTGCATATACTTTTCAGTAGGCCAACATTTCTGTATTAAAATGTTTTTTTTATTCGTCATATATAATATTCTAATTTTCTGAATACTGACTTCGCCGAATTTTCCGAAAAGATTTGATCCAAATAAATTTGTGGCAAATCGCATTTAAAAAACATTTATTTCCTGGCTGCAGAGAGCCTGTATAGTGGTGTAGAACACTGTGCCTTGCAGTAACACGCATAGTGAGTCTGCTGTGGTAGTGAAACAATACTGTGAGTCAGTATGGCACGCAGATGACAGGCGTCGCTCTTAGAATCACTGAACACTTCATCAGGTCAATGTTAGCGTCAGGTATAAAGAACCGTGCAGAGGCCCAAGATCCTACTATAGCGTGAAAGAGCGCACTTCTTTTACACCGTCTTCAGCTTATTCTACATAGATGTCTACAGAACTTGTTCTATTTAACGTGTATACAAGTAGAGCCCCCCTGACAGAGTGGAGAGGGTGTCAGCAGTAAGTTTGTGTTGACGTCCCTGATTATTTTGAACTTCTTCTGATCCGTCAGAACAATAACCCCCCAAAAAATGCATCTTGTCTGTTCAACATCCGCTTTCACTTGGTCAGCATTTGGTCAGTAATTAGAGTTCAGCGGACACCTGGAAGTTCGGGTTCGGGACCCGAACTTGACCCCGAACCCGAACTCCATTGAAGTCAATCGGGACCCGAACTTTTGAGCACTAAAATGGCTCTAAAAAAGTAATGGAAAGGGCTAGAGGGCTGCAAATGGCATCAAAATGTGTTTAAGAGCATGGCAAGTGCTCTGCAAACAAATGTGGATAGGGAAATGACTTAAAATAAAATAGAATATGTAAAAATAAAAAAATATAATCTTGATCTAGGAGGAGGTGGACCATATGGAGTAGGAGGTTGAGGAGGCGGTGGATGTGGCAGTGTAGGTGGAAGCGGCGGTGGAGGAGGACGAGATAGCAAACACAGGTTTTTGGTTTTAATTTAATTTTGTAAAATTAAGGTACACTCCAAAAGAGTGTTAAAATATCCAAAATACAAACATGAGCAATTGCGCTGCAGTATAACAATGGCTGCTTAGTGCCGGTATACATGTCTATTCTGCACAAGGTACGGACAAGTCGTGAGGGATTCATGCCTGGTTCATTTTAATGAACGTGAGCTTGTCCACATTGGCTGTGGACAGGCGGCTGCGCTTGTCTGTGATGACGCCCCCTGCCGTGCTAAACACACGTTCAGATAATACACTGGCTGCAGGGCAGGCCAGCACCTCCAAGGTGTAAAGGGCAAGCTCAACCCATGTGCCCAATTTGGAGACCCAGAAGTTGAAGGAGGCAGACCCGTCATTCAGTACGTGTAGGCGTGTGCACACATACTGCTCCACCATGTTGGTGAAATGCTGCCTCCTGCTAAGACATTCCATATCAGCTGGTGGTGCTGTTTTTTTGTGGCGTGCAGACAAAGCTTTTCCACATTTTGGCCATGCTAACCCTGCCTTCTGAGGTGCTGGCGGTGCCCCAGCTGCCTTGGCAACTTCTTCCTCGTCCTCTGCCTTCGCCTTGTGCTTCCACTGTGCCCCCGCTGTCAGGTGGGAATGCCACCAGCAGCGCGTCTATCAGCGTGCGCTTGTACTCGAGCATCTTACGATAACGCTCCAGTGACGAAATTAAGGACTGTACGTTGTCCTTGTAATGGGGATCCAGCAGCGTGGCCACCCAGTAATCAGCACAAGTTAGAATGTGGGCAACTCGACGGTCGTTGCGGAGACACTGCAGCATGTAATCGCTCATGTGTGCCAGGCTGCCCAGAGGCAACGAAAAGCTGTCCTCTGTGGGAGGTGTATCGTCTGTGTCCTCTGTATCCCCCCATCCACGCACCAGTGATGGCCATGAGCTGGTCTGGGTGCCACCCTGCTGTGAACATGGTTCCTCCTCCTCCATCTCCTCCTCCTCATCTTCCACCTCCTCATCCTCCAGAACTGTGCCCTGGCTGGACAATTGTGTACCCTGGGTTTGTGGGTGCAGGAACCCACCCTCGGAGCCACTTGAGAATGACTGGCCGGAAACCCTACAAAATGATCCCTCTTCCTCCTCCTCCTGTGCCACATCCTCTTCCATCATCGCCAGGAGCGTTTTTTCAAGGAGGCATAGAAGTGGGATAGTAACGCTGAGAACGGCGTTATCGGCACTGGCCATGTTGGTGGAGTACTCGAAACAGCGCAACAAGGAACACAGGTCTCGCATGGAGGCCCAGTCATTGGTGGTGAAGGAGTGCTGTTCTGCCGAGCGACTCACCCATGCGTGCTGCAACTGAAACTCCACTATCGCCTGCTGCTGCTCGCACAGTCTGGCCAGCATGCGTAAGGTGGAGTTCCACCTTGTGGGCACGTCGCATATGAGGCGGTGAGCGGGAAGGCCGAAGTTACGCTGCAGCGCTGACAGGCGAGCAGCAGCAGGGTGAGAACGCTGAAAGCGCGTACAGACGGCCCGCACTTTATGCAGCAGCACTGACTAGAGTTGAGCAAACACCTGGATGTTCGGGTTCGAGAAGTTCGGCCGAACTTCCCGGAAATGTTCGGGTTCGGGATCCGAACCCGACCCGAACTTCGTCCCGAACCCGAACCCCATTGAAGTCAATGGGGACCCGAACTTTTCGGCACTAAAAAGGCTGTAAAACAGCCCAGGAAAGAGCTAGAGGGCTGCAAAAGGCAGCAATATGTAGGTAAATCCCCTGCAAACAAATGTGGATAGGGAAATTAATAAAAATAAAAATAAAATAAATAAAAATTAACCAATATCAATTGGAGAGAGGTCCCATAGCAGAGAATCTGGCTTCATGTCAGCAGAGAATCAGTCTCTTCATGCCATAGCAGAGAATCTGGCTTCACGTCACCCACCACTGTAACAGTCCATTGTCATATATTTAGGCCCCGGCACCCAGGCAGAGGAGAGAGGTTCCGTAACAGAGAATCTGGCTTCATGTCAGCAGAGAATCAGTCTGCATGTCATAGCAGAGAATCATGCTTTACGTCACCCAACACTGGAACAGTCCATTGTCAGATATTTAGGCCCAGGCACCCAGGCAGAGGAGAGAGGTACCGTAACAGAGAATCTGGCTTCATGTCAGCAGAGAATCAGTCTTCATGTCATAGCAGAGAATCAGGCTTCACGTCACCCACCACTGGAACAGGCCATTGTCAGATATTTAGGCCCAGGCACCCAGGCAGAGGAGAGAGGTCCCATAACAGAGAATCTGGCTTCATGTCAGCAGAGAATCAGTCTTCATGTCATAGCAGAGAATCAGGCTTCACGCCACCCACCACTGGAACAGGCAACTGTCAGATATTTTTAGGCCCCGGCACCCAGACAGAGGAGAGAGGTCCCATAACAGAGATTCAGGCTTCATGTCAGCAGAGAATCAGTCTGCATGTCATAGCAGAGAATCATGCTTTACGTCACCCAACACTGGAACAGTCCATTGTCAGATATTTAGGCCCAGGCACCCAGGCAGAGGAGAGAGGTCCCGTAACAGAGAATCTGGCTTCATGTCAGCAGAGAATCAGTCTTCATGTCATAGCAGAGAATCAGGCTTCACGTCACCCACCACTGAAGCAGGCCATTGTCAGATATTTAGGCCCAGGCAGAGGAGAGAGGTCCCGTAACAGAGAATCTGGCTTCATGTCAGCAGAGAATCAGTCTTCATGTCATAGCAGAGAATCAGGCTTCACGTCACCCACCATTGGAACAGGCAACTGTCAGATATTTTTAGGCCCCGGCACCCAGACAGAGGAGAGAGGTCCCATAACAGAGATTCAGGCTTCATGTCAGCAGAGAATCAGTCTGCATGTCATAGCAGAGAATCATGCTTTACGTCACCCAACACTGGAACAGTCCATTGTCAGATATTTAGGCCCAGGCACCCAGGCAGAGGAGAGAGGTCCCGTAACAGAGAATCTGGCTTCATGTCAGCAGAGAATCAGTCTTCATGTCATAGCAGAGAATCAGGCTTCACGTCACCCACCACTGAAGCAGGCCATTGTCAGATATTTAGGCCCAGGCACCCAGGCAGAGGAGAGAGGTCCCGTAACAGAGAATCTGGCTTCATGTCAGCAGAGAATCAGTCTTCATGTCATAGCAGAGAATCAGGCTTCACGTCACCCACCACTGGAACAGGCAACTGTCAGATATTTTTAGGCCCCGGCACCCAGACAGAGGAGAGAGGTCCCATAACAGAGATTCAGGCTTCATGTCAGCAGAGAATCAGTCTGCATGTCATAGCAGAGAATCATGCTTTACGTCACCCACCACTGGAACAGGCCACTGTCAGATATTTTTAGGCCCCGGCACCCAGGCAGAGGAGAGAGGTCCCGTAACAGAGATTCAGGCTTCATGTCAGCAGAGAATCAGTCTTCATGTCATAGCAGAGAATCAGGCTTCACGTCACCCACCACTGGAACAGGCCACTGTCACATATTTAGGCCCAGGCACCCAGGCAGAGGAGAGAGGTCCCGTAACAGAGATTCAGGCTTCATGTCAGCAGAGAATCAGTCTTCATGTCATAGCAGAGAATCAGGCTTCATGTCACCCACCACTGGAACAGGCCACTGTCAGATATTTTTAGGCCCCGGCACCCAGACAGAGGAGAGGTTCATTCAACTTTGGGTTGCCCCGCAATATAATGGTAAAATGAAAATAAAAATAGGATTGAATGAGGAAGTGCCCGGCAGTACAATAATATATTGTTAAGGGGAGGTAGTTAATGTCTAATCTGCACAAGGGATGGACAGGTCCTGTGGGATCCATGCCTGGTTCATTTTTATGAACGTCAGCTTGTCCACATTGGCTGTAGACAGGCGGCTGCGTTTGTCTGTAATGACGCCCCCTGCCGTGCTGAATACACGTTCAGACAAAACGCTGGCCGCCGGGCAGGCCAGCACCTCCAAGGCATAAAAGGCTAGCTCTGGCCACGTGGACAATTTGGAGACCCAGAAGTTGAATGGGGCCGAACCATCAGTCAGTACGTGGAGGGGTGTGCA
Source organism: Bufo bufo (assembly GCF_905171765.1). Lineage (NCBI taxonomy): Eukaryota > Metazoa > Chordata > Amphibia > Anura > Bufonidae > Bufo > Bufo bufo. The sequence continues at coordinate 93,559,089 of NC_053392.1, forward strand.
CAGGTACTGTTCCACCATGTTATTGAAATGTTGCCATCTGCTAACACGTTCCGTATCAGGTGGTGGTGCAGTTAGCTGTGGCGTGGTGACAAAACTTTTCCACATCTCTGCCATGCTAACCCTGCCCTCAGAGGGGCTGGCCGTCACACAGCTGCATTGGCGACCTCTTGCTTCTCCTCTGCCTTCGCCTTGGGCTTCCACTTGTTCCCCTGTGACATTTGGGAATGCTCTCAGTAGCGCGTCTACCAACGTGCGCTTGTACTCGCGCATCTTACTATCACGCTCCAGTGCATGAAGTAAGGTAGGCACATTGTCTTTGTACCGTGGATCCAGCAGGGTGGCAACCCAGTAGTCCGCACACGTTAAAATGTGGGCAACTCTGCTGTCGTTGCGCAGGCACTGCAGCATGTAGTCGCTCATGTGTGCCAGGCTGCCCAGAGGTAAGGACAAGCTGTCCTCTGTGGGAGGCGTATCGTCATCGTCCTGCGTTTCCCCCCAGCCACGCACCAGTGATGGGCCCGAGCTGCGTTGGGTGCCAGCCCGCTGTGAACCTGCTTCATCCTCATCCTCCTCCACCTCCTCCTCATCCTCGTCCTCCTTGTCCTCCAGTAGTGGGCGCTGTCTGGCCACATTTGTACCTGGCCTCTGCTGTTGCAAAAAACCTCCCTCTGAGTCACTTCGAAGAGACTGGCCTGAAAGTGCTAAAAATGACCCCTCTTCCTCCTCCTCCTCCTGGGCCACCTCCTCTTCCATCATCGCCCTAAGTGTTTTCTCAAGGAGACATAGAAGTGGTATTGTAACGCTGATAACGGCGTCATCGCCACTGGCCATGTTGGTGGAGTACTCAAAACAGCGCAACAGGGCACACAGGTCTCGCATGGAGGCCCAGTCATTGGTGGTGAAGTGGTGCTGTTCCGCAGTGCGACTGACTCGTGCGTGCTGCAGCTGAAACTCCACTATGGCCTGCTGCTGCTCGCACAGTCTGTCCAGCATGTGCAAGGTGGAGTTCCACCTGGTGGGCACGTCGCATATGAGGCGGTGAGCGGGAAGGCCGAAGTTACGCTGTAGCGCAGACTGGCGAGCAGCGGCAGGATGTAAACGCCGGAAGCGCGAACAGACGGCCCGCACTTTATGCAGCAGCTCTGACATGTCGGGGTAGTTGCGAATGAACTTCTGCACCACCAAATTCAGCACATGCGCCAGGAAAGGGATGTGCGTCAAACCGGCTAGTCCCAGAGCTGCAACGAGATTTCGCCCATTATCGCACACCACTATACCAGGCTTGAGGCTCACCGGCAGCAACCACTCGTCGGTCTGTTGTTCTATACCCCGCCACAACTCCTGCGCGGTGTGGGGCCTGTCCCCCAAACATATGAGTTTCAGAACGGCCTGCTGACGTTTACCCCGGGCTGTGCTGAAGTTGGTGGTGAAGGTGTGAGGCTGACTGGATGAGCAGGTGGAAGAAGAGGAGGATGAAGCTGAGTAGGAGGAGGAGGAGACAGGAGGCAAAGAATGTTGCCCTGGAATCCTTGGCGGTGGAAGGACGTGCGCCAAACAGCTCTCCGCCTGGGGCCCAGCCGCCACTACATTTACCCAGTGTGCAGTTAGGGAGATATAGCGTCCCTGGCCATGCTTACTGGTCCACGTATCTGTGGTTAGGTGGACCTTGCCACAGAGGGCGTTGCGCAGTGCACACTTGATTTTATCGGATACTTGGTTGTGCAGGGAAGGCACGGCTCTCTTGGAGAAGTAGTGCCGGCTGGGAACAACATACTGTGGGACAGCAAGCGACATGAGCTGTTTGAAGCTGTCTGTGTCCACCAGCCTAAATGACAGCATTTCATAGGCCAGTAGTTTAGAAATGCTGGCATTCAGGGCCAGGGATCGAGGGTGGCTAGGTGGGAATTTACTCTTTCTCTCAAATGTTTGTGAGATGGAGAGCTGAACGCTGCCGTGTGACATGGTTGAGATGCTTGGTGACGCAGGTGGTGGTGTTGGTGGTACATCCCATGTTTGCTGGGCGGCAGGTTTCAACATTCCTCCAGAGGCGGAGGAAGAGGCCGAGGCGGCGGCAGCAGCAGAAGAGGCCGAGGCGGCAGCAGCAGAAGAGGTAGCAGGGTAGCCTGAGTGACTTCCTTGTTTTTAAGTTGTTTACTCCACTGCAGTTCATGCTTTGCATGCAGGTGCCTGGTCATGCAGGTTGTGCTAAGGTTCAGAACGTTAATGCCTCGCTTCAGGCTCTGATGGCACAGCGTGCAAACCACTCGGGTCTTGTCGTCAGCACATTGTTTGAAGAAGTGCCATGCCAGGGAACTCCTTGAAGCTGCCTTTGGGGTGCTCGGTCCCAGATGGCGGCGGTCAGTAGCAGGCGGAGTCTCTTGGCGGCGGGTGTTCTGCTTTTGCCCACTGCTCCCTCTTTGTCTTTTGCTACGCTGTTGGCTCGGTCTCACCACTGCCTCTTCCTCCGAACTGTGAAAGTCAGTGGCACGACCTTCATTCCATGTGGGGTCTAGGACCTCATCGTCCCCTGAATCGTCTTCCACCCAGTCTTGATCCCTGACCTCCTGTTCAGTCTGCACACTGCAGAAAGACGCAGCAGTTGGCACCTGTGTTTCGTCATCATCAGAGACGTGCTGAGGTGGTATTCCCATGTCCTCATCATCAGGAAACATAAGTGGTTGTGCGTTAGTGCATTCTATCTCTTCCACCCCTGGGGAAGGGCTAGGTGGATGCCCTTGGGAAACCCTGCCAGCAGAGTCTTCAAACAGCATAAGAGACTGCTGCATAACTTGAGGCTCAGACAGTTTCCCTGATATGCATGGGAGTGATGTGACAGACTGATGGGCTTGGTTTTCATGCGCCATCTGTGCGCTTTCTGCAGAAGACTGGGTGGGAGATAATGTGCTGGATGCACTGTCGGCCACCCAATTGACTAATGCCTGTACCTGCTCAGGCCTTACCATCCTTAGAACGGCATTGGGCCCCACCAAATATGGCTGTAAATTCTGGCTGCTACTGGGACCTGAGGTAGTTGGTACACTAGGACGTGTGGCTGTGGCAGAACGGCCACGTCCTCTCCCAGTTCCAGAGGGTCCACTAACACCACCACGACCATGTCCGCGTCCGCGTCCCTTACTAGATGTTTTCCTCATTGTTACCGTTCACCACAATAAGAAAAATATTATTCGGGCCAATGTTTTGAATTAAAATTCAGGCCTTTTTTTACAGACACCTAACACTAAGTCTATCTGGCTATCTATTTAGGTACCGTATTACACTAATACACGCACACCAGTAAGTACAGATTTAGCTGAATATAAATTTGATGCCTATTATTTAGGCGCTGGGTGACAGGTATACGTTTACGGACAGAATTAGACTTGGATCTGCACTGTAGCGTGTGTGTGAAGTTCTTGAGAATTACCCTATCAGCACCTTGAATCTAATATACCCTTTTAGGGATAGATTTAAAGTAGGCCTGATACAGCAGAAACCACTAATTTAGAGAATTGCAAATTTGGGAATTGTTTTTCAACCCAGAACAAAAACTGTGCTTTGACGGACAGTAAAAATAACTTGACCAGCTAAAACAGTACAGATTTGGATGAATATAAATGTGAGGCCTATTTTTTAGGCGCTGGGTGACAGGTATACGTTTACGGACAGAATTAGACTTGGATCTGCACTGTAGCGTGTGTGTGAAGTTCTTGAGAATTACCTTATCAGCACCTTGAATCTAATATACCCTTTTAGAGATAGATTTAAAGTAGGCCTGATACAGCAGAAACCACTAATTTTGAGAATTGCAAATTTGGGAATTGTTTTTCAACCCTGAACAAAAACTGTGCTTTGACGGACAGTAAAAATAACTTGACCAGCTAAAACAGTACAGATTTGGATGAATATAAATGTGAGGCCTATTTTTTAGGCGCTGGGTGACAGGTATACGTTTACGGACAGAATTAGACTTGGATCTGCACTGTAGCGTGTGTGTGAAGTTCTTGAGAATTACCCTATTAGCACCTTGAATCTAATATACCCTTTTAGGGATAGATTTAAAGTAGGCCTGATACAGCAGAAACCACAAATTTTGAGAATTGCAAATTTTGGAATTGTTTTTCAACCCAGAACAAAAACTGTGCTTTGACGGACAGTAAAAATAACTTGACCAGCTAAAACAGTACAGATTTGGATGAATATAAATGTGAGGCCTATTTTTTAGGCGCTGGGTGACAGGTATACGTTTACGGACAGAATTAGACTTGGATCTGCACTGTAGCGTGTGTGTGAAGTTCTTGAGAATTACCCTATCTTCACCTTGAATCTAATATACCCTTTTAGGGATAGATTTAAAGTAGGCCTGAGACAGCAGAAACCACTAATTTTGAGAATTGCAAATTTGGGAATTGTTTTTCAACCCAGAACAAAAACTGTGCTTTGACGGTCACTAAAAATAACTTGACCAGCTAAAGCAGTAATGACAGATTTGGGTTAATATAAATGTGAGGCCTATTTTTTAGGCGCTGGGTGACAGGCTCAACTTGCCCCTGATGTAGTATATGGCCAAAAAATAACCACACTATTGATGGTTAAATGCACTTGATGAAAGCTTGACCCTGATGTAGGATATAGCAAAAAATAACCACACTATTGATGGTTAAATGTACTTGGTGGCAGCTTGTGCTGGCGCACAAGCAAGCCACAAAATGGCCGCCGATCACCCCAGAAAAAAGTGACTGAAAAACGCTCTGGGCACCCTAAAAACACTGAGCAATTGAATAGCAGCAGTTCAATGATCCACAGCTGTAGATCGATCACTGAATGAAGTCTTTTGGACGAGTTAATCACTGCCTAATCTCGCCCTAACGTCGCAGCTTCAACCTCTCCCTACACTTGTATCAGCAGAGTGACGTGCAGCTCTACGTGACCCAAGCTTATATAGAGGCTGGGTCACATGCTGCACTGGCCAATCACAGCCATGCCAATAGTAGGCAAGGCTGTGATGGCCTCTTGGGGCAAGTAGTATGATGCTTGTTGATTGGCTGCTTTGCAGCCTTTCAAAAAGCGCCAAGAAACCGCCGAACACCGAACTCGAACCCGGACTTTTACGAAAATGTTCGGGTTCGGGTCCGTGTCACGGACACCCCAAAATTCGGTGCGAACCCGAACTATACAGTTCGGGTTCGCTCATCCCTAGCTCTGACATATCAGGGTAAGTTTTAAAGAATCTCTGCACCACCAAATTCAGCACATGCGCCAGGCAAGGTATGTGCGTCAAACCGGCTAGTCCCAGAGCTGCTATGAGATTTCGCCCATTATCGCACACCACCAGGCCGGGCTTGAGGCTGACTGGCACAAACCACTCATCGGTCTGTTGTTCAAGTCCCGTCCACAGCTCCTACGCAGTGTGGGGTTTGTCCCCCAAACAGATAAGTTTTAAAACTGCCTGCTGTCGTTAACCCCCTGGCTGTGCTGAAGTTAGTGAAGGTGAGGTGTTATGCTGACCGGATGAGGAGCTGGTAGAGGATAAGGAAGCAGAGTAGGAGGAGGAAGCAACAGGAGGCTAACTGAAGCGCCCTGCAATCCTCGTGGTGGAAGGACATGCGCCAAACTGCTATCCGCCTCAGGCCCAGCCGCCACTGCATTTACCCAGTGTGCTGTTATGGAGATATAACGGCCCTGACCATGCTTACTGGTCCACGTATCCATAGTCAGGTGCACCTTGCCACAGATGGTGTTGTGCAGTGCACACCTGATTTTGTCCCCTACTTGCTTGTGCAGGGAAGGGATGGCTCGCCTTGAAAAGTAGTGGCCGCTGGGCACGACGTACTGTGGGACAGCCACCGCCATAAGGCCTTTAAAACTATCCGTCTCCACCAGACGGAATGACAGCATCTCAAAGGCAAGTAATTTAGAAATGCTGGCATTCAGGGCTAGGAATCGCGGGTGGGTAGGGGGGTAATTCCTCTTCCTCTCCAGCGTTTAGGATAAGGAGAGCTAAACGCTTCCGTGGGACATTGTGGAGATGCTTGGTGACCCAGGTGTTGGTTTTGCTGGCAGATACTCTGTTTGCGGGGTGCCAGGTGGCACTGTTACTCCAGAGGTGGATGAAGAGGCCGCGACTGCAGCAGAAGAGGAAGCAGGAGGAGCCAGAGACCTTTCTTGGTTTTTGAGGTGTCTCCACTGCAGCTTGTGCTTTTCACCTAAATGCCTGGTCATGCAGGTTGTGCTCAGATTGAGAACGTTTATGCCTCGCTTCAGGCTCTGATTGCACAGCGTGCAAACCACTCGTGTCTTGTCGTCAGCGCATTGTCTGAAGAACTGCCATGCCAGGGAACTCCTTGGAGCTGGCTTTGGTGTGCTCGGTCCTTTGCTGCGGTGGGCAGTAGGAGGCGTACTGTCTAGAGGACGGCCGTTCCGCTTTTTCACCCTGCTCCCTCTTCTGCTGTGCTGGTGGCTCTGTGCGACCACCGCCTCTTCCTCCGAACTACATCGTTCACTCGCATGACCTTGATTCCATGTTGGGTCGAGGACCTCATCGTCCTCCACATCATCTTCCACACAGTCTTCACCCCTGCCTTCCTTGTCGGTCTGCACACTTTCCAAAGCCCCAGCAGTTGGCACCTGTGTTTCGTCATCATCCGAGACGTGCTGCGATGGTCCTCCCATGTACTCATCTTGAAAGATAAGTGGTTGGGCATCGGTGCACTCAATCTCTTCCACTTCTGGGGCAGGGCTAGGTGGATGGCCCTGGCAAACCCTGCTAACAGAGTCATCAAAAAGCAGAGGAGACTGCTGCATGACTTGGGGCTCAGACTGCTTGGCTGATTTGCAAGGGGGTGAGGTGAAAGACTGATGGACATCGACTGCAGGTGCCAACTCTGATCTTTTAGCAGGAGACTGCAATCCAATCTACTATCGCCTGTACTTGTTCAGGCCTCACCATTCGTAGAGCAGCATTAGGCCCGAATAAATACCGCTGCAGGTTTTGTCGCCTACTCGGACCTGAGGAAGGGCTTTCACTTGTGCGTGTAGCTGGCACAGTTCGACCACGTCCTCTCCCTGCAACAGGAGCTCCACCAGCAGCACTACGACCTGGGCCACGTCCCTTATCTGATGCTCTCCTCATATTTTTCGAATTTAGGATCTTGCCCTAAATGGGTGTTTAATTAATAGTAGAATAGAACGACAGTATGTAAAGGGTGTATCTCACACGGTCTGAACCAGTGTAGGCCTAAATTAAATATTTCTTTGCACAAAATGGCTGTATTTCAAATGTTTGTATTTCAAATGCCTGATTCAAACCCCTGTATGTAGAGGGGGTATCTCACACGGTCTGAACCAGTGTAGGCCTGAAGTAAATATATCTTTGCCCAAAATGGCTGTATTTCAAATGGCTGTATATCAAATGCCGAATTTAAACCCCTGTATGTAGAGGGGGTATCTCACAGGGCCTGAACCACTATAGGCCTGAAGTAAATATATCTTTGCACAAAATGGCTGTATTTTAAATGGCTGTATTTCAAATCCCTAATCAAACCCCTGTATGTAGAGGGAGTATCTCACACAGTCTCAACCACTGAAGGCCTGAGTTCAACATATGGCTTGGTAAATGGTGTCAAGAGAAAGGATTTGGCTTTGTTTCTCATGATAGCTCTACTTGGAATAGAAAGGAACTGTACAAAAAAGATGGTTTGCATCTTTCTCTCAAAGGAACAAATGTACTTAGTGAACAACTCCAAGAATTTGCGGAAGAGTATTTAAACTAGGAAGGGGGGGGGGGGGGGGGGCAAAAGAGTGAAAATAAAAGAGTCCAATTGCCCCCCGAAACAATGCCAGAACAGGTCAGAAGCACAGAGGTTAAGAAATGATAAGCTCAGAGTCCTGTCTACAAATGCTCGCAGTTTAGGTAAAAAAATCAATGAACTTGGGTCAATAATGGCATCTGAGAATGTAGATTTAGTGGCTGTTACGGAGACATGGTTTAATGAAAGAAATGACTGGGACATAACCATACCAGGGTACTCTTTATACAGAAGAGACAGAGAAGGCAAGAAAGGAGGAGGAGTGGCCCTGTATGTGAAAGATAGCATTAAATCTAACCTAATACAAGTTGGTGAGGCCAACATAGAGTCAGTTTGGGTTACGTTGCAGTTTGCTAACCATGCAGTAACTCGTGTAGGTGTGATATATAGACCACCTGGTCAAGTTAAAGAACTAGATGATCTACTAGTTGAAGAAATAGCTAAAATGACAATGAAAGGAGAAGTTTTCATTATGGGAGATTTCAATCTTCCAGATATAAACTGGAAAACCAAAATAGCAAGTTCTACCAGGAGTACAGATATTCTAAATTCCCTACTGGGGTTATCTCTACAACAAGTGGTTGAGGAGCCAACCCGGAGGGAGGCCATTTTGGATTTGGTATTCACAAATGGGGATTCGGTATATGATGTCATTGTAGGCGAAACCTTGGGATCTAGTGATCACCAGTCAGTATGGTTTAATATAAGAACTGTGAAAGAGTCCCACCACACAAAAACAAAAGTTTTAGATTTTAGAAAAACAGACTTTTCAAAAATGAAATTAGTCATAAATGAGTCCTTATCAGACTGGAGCGGATTACATGGAGTCCAGGAGAAATGGGACTACTTAAAAGGTGCATTATTGAAGGCAACAGAAAATTGCATTAGACTTGTCAGTAAAAGCAAAAAAAGGAAGAGACCACTGTGGTACTCAGCAGAAGTGGCCCAAATCATTAAAAATAAAAAGCTAGCATTTTGTAATTATAAAAAAAAACAGAGCAATGAAGATAAGGAAATCTACAAGATTAGGCAGAAAGAGGCCAAGCAAGTTATAAGAACTTCTAAAGCGCAGGCAGAAGAAAAACTAGCTCAGTCTATGAAAAAAGGGGATAAGACATTCTTCAGATATATAAATGAAAAAAGGAAATTAAAACAAGGAATAACTAAATTAAAAACAAAGGACGGAAGGTATGTAGAAGAGAATAAAGGGCTAGCCGACTGCCTTAATGAATACTTCTGTTCAGTTTTTACAAAAGAAAAAGAAGGAGAAGGACCTCCACTAGAAAGGATGACTAATAAATCGTTTGATGCATGTGTCTTTACAGAGGAAGATGTTCTAAGTTTGCTGTCTAAAGTGAAGACAAATAAGTCACAGGGGTCTGATGAGATACACCCAAAATTATTAAAAGAGCTTAGTGGTGAGCTGGCAAAACCGTTAACAGATTTATTTAACCAATCATTAGTAACAGGAGTCGTCCCGGAAGATTGGAAATTGGCAAATGTCGTGCCCATTCACAAGAAAGGTAGTAGGGAGGAATCGAGCAACAATAGACCAGTGAGTCTGACATCAATAGTAGGCAAATTAATGGAAACCCTATTAAAGGATAGGATTGTGGAACATCTAAAATCCCATGGATTGCAAGATGAAAAACAACATGGGTTTACTTCAGGGAGATCATGTCAAACAAATCTTATAGATTTTTTTGACTGGGTGACTAAAATAATAGACGGTGGAGGTGCAGTAGACATCGCATATCTAGATTTTAGTAAGGCTTTTGACACTGTCCCACATAGAAGACTTATCAATAAACTGCAGTCATTGAGCATGGACTCCCATATTGTTGAGTGGATTAGGCAGTGACTGAGTGACAGACAGCAGAGGGTTGTAGTCAATGGAGAACATTCAAAACAAGGTCATGTTACCAGTGGGGTTCCACAGGGATCTGTACTGGGACCAATTTTGTTTAATATCTTCATAAGTGATATTGCAAAAGGCCTCGATGGTAAGGTTTGTCTTTTTGCTGATGACACAAAGATATGTAACAGGGTTGATGTTCCTGGAGGGAAACGCCAAATGGAAAAGGATTTAGGAAAACTAGAAGAATGGTCAGAACTCTGGCAACTGAAATTTAATGTGGATAAGTGCAAGATAATGCACCTGGGGCGTAAAAACCCAAGGGCAGAATATAGAATATTTGACACAGTCCTGACCTCAGTATCTGAGGAAAGGGATTTAGGAGTAATTATTTCAGAAGACTTAAAGGTGGGAAGACAATGTAATAGGGCAGCACGAAATGCCAGCAGAATGCTTGGATGTATAGGGAGAGGTATAAGCAGTAGAAAGAGTGAAGTGCTTATGCCGCTGTACAGAACACTGGTGAGACCTCACTTGGAGTATTGTGCGCAGTACTGGAGGCCATATCTCCAGAAGGATATAGATACTCTAGAGAGAGTTCAGAGATGAGCTACTAAACTAGTACATGGATTGCAGGATAAAACTTAGCAGGAAAGGTTAAAGGACCTTAATATGTATAGCTTGGAAGAAAGAAGAGACAGAGGGGATATGATAGAAACTTTTAAATACATAAAGGGAATCAACTCGGTAAAGGAGGAGAGCATATTTAAAAGAAGAAAAACTACCACAAGAGGACACCGTTTTAAATTAGAGGGGCAAAGGTTTAAAAGAAATATAAGGAAGTATTACTTTACTGAGAGAGTAGTGGATGCATGGAATAGCCTTCCTGCAGAAGTGGTAGCTGCAAATACAGTGAAGGAGTTTAAGCATGCATGGGATAGGCATAAGGCTATCCTTCATATAAGATAGGGCCAGGGACTATTAATAGGATTCAGATATATTGGGCAGACTAGATGGGCCAAATGGTTCTTATCTGCCGACACATTCTATGTTTCTATGTTTCTATGAAGTAAATATATCTTTGCACAAAATGGCTGTATTTCAAATGGCTGTATTTCAAATGCATGATTCAAACCCCTGTATGTAGAGGGAGTATCTCACACGATCTGAACCACTGTAGGCCTGAAGTAAATATATCTTTGCCCAAAATGGCTGTATTTCAAATAGCTGTATTTTAAATGCCTGATTCAAACCCCTGTATGTAGAGGGGGTATCTCACAGGGCCTGAACCACTGTATGACTGAAGTAAATATATATTTGCACAAAATGGCTGTATTTCAAATGGCTGTATTTCATTTCCCTGAATCAAACCTCTGTATGTAGAGGGAGTATCTCACACAGTCTGAATCACTGTAGGCCTGAAGTAAATATATCTTTGCACAAAATGGCTATATTTCAAATGGCTGTATTTCAAATGCCTGTGTCACGGATGGTGTTGCAGAAAACTGGAAGTTATAAATAAACATCTGACTGACTTAATCCCAAACTAAGGAAGATATGGGTGAGCCCTATAAAACCCCTAGAGCTCTCCCTGACTGCTATGCCCATGAAAAGGTCTTTATGGTAGATGATTGCATGCCCTCGTACCTAGACTGTGTGACACCTGAAAACCCTATAATAGTGAGGGGACACGACCACCGGCTCCCTGCACTTAATACGGATGGAGTCATGGTCACCTAGAATCAAGCCAGCAAGGAAACACAAATAAAGGAAAATAGACTTATCTGAGGAATCAGCAGTTGCAGCCTCCAGCAGTGAACACAATCCAGGAAGTAGTATAAACCACAAAGTGAGGCAGTATGGGAGGGAATATAAAGGGAGGCAATCAGTGTAAATAGATGACAGCTGGGAGAAGGAAAGGAGATGACAAAGTGAAACCAAAACAAAGAACATCATGCAAGAGGTACAGAAGAACGTCTGCCAGACCTTCTCAGAGAGCTGGCGGTGACAATACCCCTCCATCTACGAGTGGACTCTGGACACTCAGAGCTCACCTTCTCAGGATGGGACCTATGGAAAGCCCTGATGAGACGAGTGGCCTTAATGTCCGCCACTGGGACCCACATCCTCAGGACCATAACCCTCCCAATAAACGAGGTACTGGGAGAATCCACAATCCTAGAGACCTGAAATTCAAGATTACCATCAACAACAATCTGAGGAGGAGGCAAAGAGGAGGGTACAGTGGGTTGGTCATACGGTTTTAATAGGGACCTGTGAAAAACATTATGGATCTTCCAAGTCTGAGGAAGATCAAGACAGAAGGCAAGGGGATTGATGACGGACAAGATCTTGTAAGGCCCAATAAACTTAGGACCCAACTTCCTGGGGGGAACCACCAGTTTGATATTCTTTGTAGACAACCACACCAGATCCCCCACATTCAGGTCCGGACCAGGCACACGTCTCTTATCTGCCACACCCTTATATCTCTCACTCATCCTCTTCAGATTACCCTGAATCTTTTGCCAAATAAATGACAAAGACAAGGAAAATCTCTCCTCATCAGGTAAACCAGAAGACCCCTCTCCAGAGAATGTCCCAAACTGCGGATGAAACCCATATTCACCAAAAAATGGTGACTTATCAGAGGACTCCTGGCGACGGTTATTTAAAGCAAACTCAGCAAGGGACAAAAAAGAACACCTCCTGATTCTCTGCCACAAAACAGCGCAGATATGTCTCCAGATTCTGATTGACGCGTTCGGTCTGGCCATTCGACTGCGGGTGAAAAGCAGAAGAGAACGACAACCGAACCCCCAAGCGAGAACAGAAGGCCTTCCAGAATCTGGAAACAAATTGCGTGCCCCTATCAGAAACGATGTCTGAAGGAATGCCATGCAATTTGACAATGTGATCAACAAATGCTTGCGCCAGCGTCTTAGCATTGGGTAACCCAGGAAAGGGAATGAAATGTGCCATTTTGCTAAAACGGTCCACTACTACCAGAATCACAGTCTTCCCCGAGGAACAAGGCAGGTCAGTAATGAAGTCCATGGACAGATGCGTCCAAGGACTGGAAGGAATGGGTAACGGGAGGGGAGAACCCGATGGCCGTGAATGAGTGACCTTGGCATGAGCGCAGGTCTCGCAGGCTGCCACAAAACCCTCAACCGTCTTACGAAGAGCCGGCCACCAGAATCTCCGAGCAATGAGATTCACTGTGGCTCTACTCCCCGGGTGCCCAGCAAGGACAGAATCGTGGTGCTCCTTAAAAACCTTGTGTCATAAAGCGAGAGGCACAAACAACCTCCCAGGAGGACAAAGATCAGGGGCCTCTGCCTGGGCTGCCTGAACCTCTGCCTCCAAATCAGGATAAAGAGCAGAGACGACCAGCCCTTCAGCCAAAATGGGACCCGGGTCTTCAAAGTTCCCCCCTCCCAGAAAACAACATGACAGGGCATCAGCCTTCACGTTTTTAAACCCAGGGCGGAACTTGACAACAAAATTAAACCTAGAAAAGAATAAAGACCATCTGGACTGTCTCGGGTTCAGACGCTTGGCTGATTCCAAGTAGGCCAGATTCTTATGGTCGGTAAACACGGTAATAGGGTGTCTGGCTCCCTCTAGCCAAAGCTAATTTGATGGCCAACAACTCCCTATCTCCCACATCGTAATTTCTCTCTGCGGAGGATAGTTTCCTTGAGAAAAAGGCACACGGTCGCCATTTGGCAGGAGAGGGACCCTGAGATAAGACTGCACCCACACCCACCTCAGAAGCGTCCACCTCAACAATAAAAGGTAGAGAGACATCAGGTTGTACCAAAATTTGAGCGGAAGCAAAACTCTCTTTGATACTAGAAAAAGCCTTAAGCTCATCTACCGACCAGGAGGAAAAATCTACCCCCTTTTTAGTCATATCATTGAGTGGCTTAACAACAGAGGAATAATTCAAAATGAACTTTCTGTAATAATTGGCAAAACCCAAAAACTGCATCAGCGCCTTCTGATTCTCAGGAAGCTCCCAATCAAGCACAGTATGGACCTTCTCAGGGTCCATGCGAAAACCAGAAGCGGAGAGAAGAAAGCCAAGAATTTGAATCTCCGGAACCGCAAACACACATTTTTCCAGTTTAGCGTACAATTTATTCTCCCGCAGAATGAGCAAGACCTGACGTAGGTGGTCCCTATGAGTTTTGAAATCAGGAGAAAAAATCTAAATGTCATCTAGATACACCAGTACAAATTTCCCCATTAAATGATAAAAAAATGCTGTTCACAAAATGTTGGAAGACGGCTGGAGCATTCATCAAACCAAAGGGCATAACCAAATTCTCAAAATGGCCCTCAGGGGTATTGAAGGCCGTCTTCCATTGGTCCCCTTCCCTGACCCTGACTAGATTGTTTGCCCCTCTTAAATCCAACTTAGAAAAAACTTTAGCCCCAACAATCTGGTTAAACAGGTCCGGGATCAGAGGAAGCGGATAAGGGTCACGAATTGTAATACAGTTCAGCTCCCTGAAATCCAGACATGGTCTTAAAGAAGTAAAGAGAAAGACCTGGCACTCTAAATATGCAGCCAAAATCGAGATAAAGTTATTAAAATATTTGATTGTTTATTTAAAATTTATTTAAAAGTAATCACAGCAGCGTATAGCATAAATAGCAGCACTGTCTAATATGACATAACAGCATAAATAAATGGCTTCAGTATAAATAAAGCATACAATAGCATAAAATGGCAGCAGTGAAAAATCAGCAAATGGTATTACTATAATCAAATAGTATCAATAATAAAATTCAACCATAGAGAATCCGCAATCTGTAAGTGGGTTTAAGCATAAACTGTTCCTCCTATACCGCAGTGGAAAGTGCAAAAGTGCATTCAAATAGCAGCAATAATTAATGTCCAGCAGACCTCAGACTGTGTGCAGGTCTTTGCATATGAAATCGCTATTCCACACTATCCAGGATGGATACCCCTCAGTATTCACAGTTCACAATTGCTACTGACTTTCTGTAGCAGGCAACAAATAAATCGCCAGTCTTTCCAATAACACACGGAAGGCCAGAAGGTACAATGTGGTATAGCGTGGAATAGCAATTTCATATGCAA